>NC_141080.1:14220802-14922052 GCF_041138505.1 Cibotium barometz | reverse complement strand
CATAATTCTACCTAGAAAATTAGGGTTGATAATTAAATTGGTGGAAAGAATATTCTTAGATATTTTATGTGGATAAATAACCAAATTGATACTTACCCAAAATTAGATGAATGGAAGAAGAGTATTTTTATAAAAACATGATATTCTTGTATAGAATCATTTGTTAATTTATTATGGTTAGAAAGGAATGAAATTCATAAAGTTAGAATTTTCCTTACAGTTAGAAGTTTAGTAGATGTTTATCTGAAGGAAAATCCTTAAGAATCAAAGTTAGAAGTAAACCGAATAGTTTTGGTTAAACCACGATGGTGGCCAGTAAACTACTTGCCCATCTCTCCGATAAGCAAAAACCTGGTGACCAATTCTAATTCTTGACGCAAAGAATAGACTACTATTGAATTAGCGTAGTTTTTCCTTAAGCGAAATCACCAAGAATCTAGTTAGAAATTCATTCAAATGATGGGTAGATTACCCTGATGAGAGATCAATGATTCTCATTAAGGAAATCTAGATTAAGGGAAAAGGATTTTGTGGAGCCAATCTCAAACCAGGAATTCTACTTGCATAGAACCTTTGTTTTCCTTTACAGGACTGTTTTACGTCAGAATACTAGAGGAAGCATTTGGTATGTTTTTAACTAAGAAGAGACTCATTGAAACAGCTGGCGGGGAGTTGTCAAGGGACGTCGTGCAACAAAGCTTGCCGAGGTCTTGACCAGCCTTGGTATGGTTAAAATGGTGCGCTCCCGGTACGATGGGCGAGGACCGCCAAAGCGGTCCTTGAGTGAAGTCCTATGACACCTAAGTAGGATCCTAGAGGGTTCTAACTAGGTGATGCACGGGCTTGCGGTTGTTGCTAAGACACCTATGCGTACGTCGAGGAAGATACGGATGAACTGAAAAGAATTACTTTGTGAACTAAATTTTGATATTGGATCTTCAGCTGGTCTTCAATGGAGAGTCCGGATGATAATTTTTGTAAATCAATGGACTCAGTATTTTGGAGGGTTATGATCAGTAATATTATGATTTCATTATTGAAAGATTGTTTTAAAGACAGCCGATCTGTTAAATGGCAATTTCATATTGGGTGTGTAAGTGGTATGACTACCTTGAATTTTGCTTGAAGCGCCAGCTAGGGGGGCTGGGAACTCTTTTACTCGGTACGTGGGAAAACGTAACCAAATTTTTATAAAGGAATCCCACCAATACATTGGTTGGGCACTTGGCTAACCCATGGGTCAGTTGGGGTTAGGCTGGATCGGGGGATTTCTGTGATACAAATAGTTTTGATTAAGTTACACTAGTTAGATTAAGTCCTAGGGAGACCCTTGTTATGTGGGAGGGAATCAGCGACAACTGTGCCTCGCTAAAGGAGGAAAAAAGGCAGTGATTCTATGGACCAAGTGCAAGTCTCTTCCTTGATCTGACCCTGTGACTTTCGGGCTCAGTCGGATCAGTTTGGTTAGTTAAGACTTTGACTCGTTAGATCAATTCTCCTGTTAGATGATTTTCTTGGCGGAATCGCTAGAGAAAAGTTTTTTCGGGTTTTTTGGTTTCGGAGGAACCACCGGGTTAGTCTCTTGTCCGAATATCTGTGGGCCCCGAGTGTGGATCCCTGCCCCATGCCAGAGACTGACACTACTTCCGCCGCCAGCCGCCCTCAGAGGGGGCACTGCGGAGGGGGCGGGGATCCCACAGCTGGTGTCAGAGCTTTGTGAAAAGCTAATAAGGAAAAATGAATTCTTATCAGAAATTTATAATAAAAAACTCAAAAAGAGCATTTACGTATTGTATTTTCATTCCTTAAGCTTCATTGATGAATATTTTTAATCAAAGAATTTTGTCTTATAGATGGAAGTTCCATGCTTATCCGGTATTCTCGATCTCACCAGTCACAAGATATGACTGCTTTCGTCTTCAAGCATATCATCTCTTCCACTCTACAACTCAAACGAGCGGTGCCAGACTCGCAAGCCATTTGAGGATTTATATTTCCTAGACCCAGCAGAGAGATGGCATCACAAGTGGTTTACAGGGTAGTATGTCCACACCTCTTGCGACCAACGTGTGATGCTGAGGAAAAATATCTCGTTTGCCATGATTCTGATGAGGCTAAAAGTGGTTCATGGTGTCATTTTATATCACCCTACGCCTCAAGATTTCAGACTTTCCTGCCATATCTATAGACTTCTTAGCCACTTTAATCCAAAGGATAAGATCATAGCTCCCTTGGTAGTGAGGGAACGTCTGTATATCGGGGCATGTGTGTAGCCCAGTATTGCCGTCATGCATTTCCTGACGAGGTTTTGACTTTCTGGAGCCGAGATGCTCTATGTAAATATTGCAACCTTTATATAAATAAAGAAATGTTTTGTGGAAAATTCTCTCTTATATAGGTGATTGTTTATTACATGACGAATTGAAGAAGCAAGATTTATTACTCGGACATATGTCATAGATCTCCAATAAGATCTTTTATCTTGTTTAAGCAATTATTTTTCGAACCTCTTAAGTCTTAGTATCTCGTTGACGAAATCAAAATAAAAATTTAATAATGTATCATTTTTGGCAAAATCATGAGGCGAGCAAACTGTGGCCAACAACCAGATCCTCTCACTGATGAGGAAAAGCTTGACCCCGACATTCGCAAGGCTCTTCACAGAACCTAGCCACGACCCTTCAAGGGTGAAGGGGAGAACTTGGGAGAGGCTTTGGAGGAGAAGTGGGTCGAGGCCATGGAGGAATATTTTGATGTCATCGGATACAACAAGAGGAGCAAAATGGCTCTCGCTAGGCTGAAGATTGTGGAAATAGCCAGGGTGGCATGGAGAAACCATTGTGACACGAACCATCTTGTAAGATTACTCCCTCCAGCTTTTGAGGTGTATAGGTGTAAGAACCTACCCTTTTGATCTTATAATTATTTCCCTCTCTGAAATAAAAGAAAGATCCTGTTTTACCCTACTTTGGCCTAGAGAGAGAAAATGTATAGAGGGAGGTAATTCAAAATTGAGATATTTTTGGATATAATTATTCCCCTCTCTGATATAAAGAAAGACCCTATTTTACCGTGTTTTGGCCTAGAGAGAGAAAATGTATAGAGAGAGGTAATTCAAAATTGAGGTATTTTTTGATATAAAATCCTCCTAGTGTTTAAAATGATTTCCCTTGAAACAAAAATTCAAAAAGAACTTTCCAATGTGCAATTGGAATTAATTGAAAATAGGTAAAAAGGACCCTAAGGGTCCAAATTTTTTAAAAATTTTGGATTAAGGTTCATATGCACCAATAAGATTAATCCAAATGTAGGGAGGAGATAAACTGAAGAATAAAAGAAAATCTCCCAAAAATGAGTAAATACTCACATAAGATGAAGAGTTGACTAAGGACAAGGTTTATTAGTTAAAAAAGAAGAGATATTTAGAGGAAATGATGCATTTTTGACACCTCAGTAGTGTGGGGAATTTCCCTCATGAAGGAGGCACCTATTTCACATGTGTGGATGAGTTTTAAACTCACAAATAATGAGATATTTTCATCTCTCCTCTCTCCTGTTTCAACAAGATCCAAAAAGTAAGCTAAACTGACCTAAAAATGGTCAAAAAGTGACCAAACTGATCTGAAAAATTCTAGAATTAGTTCACTTTTTCCTATAAATAGAAGCCTCCCCCTTTGTAAAATCTTAATGGTGTTTATGCACTGTTACTCTGCTTCTGTCTTGAGCCATTTAACATTGAATTTCTTGATAATTCAATTGTTTTTTGGCCTAATCCTCTCCAAGTGAATTTGGTGGCCACTCTTGCTGCAAACAAGAGTAGAACCCTCAATCCCTCAAGCCAAAGGAAAGCTTACAAGGTCCATGTAAGCTTAATTCTTACTTATTTGTGAATTTTTAAATCTATGGTTTTCCTAAATTTTATGCTTTGTAAATGTTGAATTAAAATCTGATGCCATGCCTTGATGGAAAGGCCACCCCCTTCTTTTCTTTACAATTCAGCCCTTCTCAATCCTAGAAAGTTTAATTAAAAGATTGATTAAACTCTTTTCATTGTTTACTCTCTTGATTTTTAAAAAATAGAGTAGATTAGAGATATTAGAATTCAAATTGGATTAATTCAAGTCATAAATTGAATGTAAAATTAAGAAATGGTCAGCCATACAAAGGAGGTTATGGCAAAATTTTCTTAAATTTTGTGGAACTAAAGTTTATCATTAGGTTATTCTAAAAGAGTGACTCCCTCTGTTTGTGCATTCTAAAAGATTTATTTTTATATCAAAAGTGTGATTCTCATAAAAATTAAATTTATGCATAAAAGATTTATTTTTATTTCAAAAGTGTCATTCTCATTAAAATTGAATTTATGCATAGGAAGATGCATAAAAGATTTATTTTTATTTCAAAAGTGTCATTCTCATTAAAATTGAATTTATGCATAGGAAGATGCATAAAGGATTTAATTTTATTTCAAAAGTGTTATT
Source organism: Cibotium barometz (assembly GCF_041138505.1). NCBI lineage: Eukaryota > Viridiplantae > Streptophyta > Polypodiopsida > Cyatheales > Cibotiaceae > Cibotium > Cibotium barometz. The sequence goes on along the minus strand of NC_141080.1, from coordinate 14,917,571 downwards.
TTTCCTAAAATTAAATTATGCATAAATAGATGCGTAAAGAATATTTATATCAAAAATTAGAATCCTCTTAAATTCTATGTTAAAATTCTGTGAATAGAAGTGATGAGAATATGAGGCGAATAGATGTGAATCAGATAGATGATTGGATGGATGGGTGTGATGTGAATAGAGGTGATGAGATGTGAGGCAAATAGATGTGATGAGATAAGATGTGAATCAGATAGATGATTGGATGGATGGGTGTGATGTGAATAGAGTGATGAGATGTGAGGTGAATAGATGTGATGAGATAAGATGTGAATCAGATAGATGATTGGATAGATGTGATGTGAATAGAAGTGATGAGAATATGAGGTGAATAGATGTGATGAGAAAAGATGTGAATTAGATAGATGATGATTGGATGGATGGATGTGATGTGAATTAGATAGATTACGAATGGATGGATGGATGTGATGTGAATAGAAGTGATGAGAATATGAGGTGAATAGATGTGATGAGATGTGATGGGAATTAGATAGATGAGAAGAATGGATGGATGGATATGGTGTGAATAGAGGTGATGAGAATATGAGGTAAATAGATGTGATGAGATAAGATGTGAATTAGATAGATGATGATTGGATGGATGGATGTGATATGAATTAGATAGATGTGAATGACCCAAAAGAAAATGTCTCCACAACTTCAGAGCATAAACTACTCAGAGTAACTCCAAGTCATGGACGACATAATTTCTCTCATGTGTTCTGAGTTTTCTGGATTCATAGGCCACTGCATGACCTTGCTGCATAAGAGCACCGCCTAAGGCAAACCCACTGGCAAAAGGTTTGGTAAAATTTGGCAATTTCAGGATAGGGTTGGTTACTAAGGCTGTCTTCAGCTTATCAAAGGCACTCTGACACATTGCAGTCCACTGAAATAGGGTACTCTTCTTGAGAAGGTTAGTTAAAAGGGATGCCATCTGAGCATACCTAGGTATAAAGATCCTATACCATCCAGTAAATCCTAGGAATCCTCTGACTTCCTTTACCATCTTGGGTTCCGGCCAATCTACAACTGCTTGGATCTTTGCAAGGTCAGGAGAAATCCCATCTTCACACACTATGATCCCAAGTATTAGACCTGGTCAACAGAGAAAGAACACTTGCTCTTTTTTGCAAAGAGTTGGTGCTTCCTTAGGATTTCCAGGACCTTGCACACATGATCTTCATGATCTGCAGCATTCTTTGAGTATACCAAGATGTCATCAAAGAAGACAAGAACAAAATCATCCAAGTATTATCTGAGAATATCCTACATAAGACGATTAAACGTTGCTGGGGCATTAGTCAATCCAAACGGCATGATTGTGAACTCATAATGCCCATAGCGAGTATTGAATGCTATCTTTGGGATGTCTTGTTCCTTGATTCTGATCTGGTAGTAGTACTCAAATTTGAGATCTATCTTTGTGAACATTTGGGTCCCATTGAACCGATCCAGACGTTCATTAATCCTAGGGATAGGATGCTTATTTTAATTGTTAACTTATTCAATACAGAGTCTTAACGTTCCATCTTTCTTCTTTTGAAAGAGAACGGGCGCACCCCAAGGTGAGACACTGGGTCTAACGAATCCCTACTCTAACTGTTGTCTCTTAATTGCTCCTTAAGTTCTATGGCTTCAGGGACTAGCATTTTGTATGTATGCTGGGTTACTGTGGTGGCTGAGCTTCGGGGGTTAACTTGATCTCATGATCTACTTCACGAGATGGAGGCATCTCAATCAGCTCTTCTAGGAGTACATCTGCATACTCACTTAACCACTCTGCTTCTTTAGCCTTGCATTTTATATCTATCGGATTCATCTTAACAACATAAACAACTTGCCTCTTTTTGAGCCCTTTTAACAATTTATAATCCTTGACTAATTGCAGCACTAGGGATCCAGAAATTCTAGTTCCTTGAACTTTATTCCCGTGAAGGTCAAGGAAAGAGATGGTTCCATTGTGACAATGAATGTCAGCCTGATTCTAATGGAGCCAATCCATTCCAAGGATTCCATCATAGATTCCCAAGGGTAGGACTCAGAACTGGCACTCTATTATGTTCCCATATAGACTAAACTGAATAAGGTCTGTCTAAAGGTGTGTGAAAAGAATCTTTACACTAGCCAATTCCACTTCCATAGGTTTCTCTAATTTTTTATTTAGGACTAACTTACGCAGACATCCTGGGGAAATAAAAGAATGAGTACTACCTGAATCAATCACAAGCTTGAATTGCTTACTCTGGTACTCTGCTGAAGTTTGGAGGACTGAAAATTGATGATTCTTCCCCTAATGTTCAATTGCGCCATAGATCTGTTCTTTTTCTTCCTCCACTTCCTTAGCTATAGTGACGGCTCTAGTTGCTGCAGTCTAAGGTGAAACTCTCTTTCTTTGGTTACCCCAATTCTGGGAAGGAGTTCTGAGATTGCTTTGCATGGAGGCTGTAGGCTGAGCTGGCACTCTTCTGGGGTTTCCCTGGTTTTAGCGTGGGGGGACTAATACTACGAAGGAGTCTGTCTCTGAATTCTAGGACCCTGGCTTCCTTGGCCCACAGAAGGAGATGGGCAATCCTTGAGCTGGTGCCCAAACCCCTGACATCCAAAGCACCTGTTCTCACTTGGAAGCTCTTCCCTCTCCATTCTTGAAAGAGCCAGAGTTCCTGAGAAAGAGCTTCGAGGAAACGGTCTTCTTTCATTCCTGAAACTTCATGTCTCCAGATTCTGATTGGGACCTTGGTGTCTCTTTGGAGGCGAAGGTTGGAAGAACTTCCTGGTGTTTGGAATCTCTTAAAGGATGAGGGAGATGGCTTTGGCGCGACTTTAACGATGAAGGCTTTTGCAAAGTCCTTTGCCATTCTTATAGCTTTAGCCATGGAAAATTGGCTTGGCATTCTTGACTAGGGTGTCTAAAGGTTTGTTCATTCCCCGAATAAACCTGGCCATGAGTTGCTCTTCGTCTAGCGGTGGTGAGTACTTGACGAGAAGAGCAAATGCCTGGTGATATTCTTCAATAGTTTTGCTCCCCTGGTTTAGCTCTACTAAGAATTCATTCATCTTGGTTTCTAAAAATCCGGGGGGACAAAATCTCTTCCTTAGATAAGCTTTGAGATCATTCCAAGACTGGGTATCCCTATCCAGATGGTTGGTGTCGCAATGGTTTCTCCATGCCACCCTGGCTGTTTCCACAATCTTCAGCCTAGCGAGAGCCATTTTTCTCCTCTCGTTGTATTCAGTGACATCAAAATATTCCTCCATGGCCTCAACCCACTTCTCCATAGCCTCTCTCAAGTTCTCTCCTTCACCCTTGAAGGGTCGTGGCTAAGTTCTGTGAAGAGCCTTGTGAATGGCAGGGTCAAGCTCTTTCTCATCAGTGAGAGGATCTCATTATCGCTCACAGTTTGCTCGCCTCGTGATTTTGCCAAAAATGATACATTATTGAATTTTTATTTTGATTTCGTCAATGAGATCCTAAGACTTAAGAGGTTCGGAAAATAATTGCTTAAACACGATAAACGATCTTATTGGAGATCTATGACATATGTCCGAGTAATAGATCTTGCTTCTTCAATTGGTCATATAATAAACAATCACTTATATAACAGGGAATTTTCCACAAAACATTTCTTTATTCATATAAAGGTTACAATATATACATAGAGCATCTCAGCTCTAGAAAGTCAAAACCTCATCGGGAAATGCATAAGACGGAAATACTGGGCTATAGACATGCCTCGATACAAACATTCCCTCACTGTGGGAGCTACTATCTTATCCTTTTGGAATAAAGCGGCTAAGAAGTCTATAGATATTCCCTCACTGCCAAGGGAGCTACTATCTTATCCTTTTGGAATAAAGCGCCTAAGAAGTCTGTAGATATGGCAGGAAAGTTTAAAATCTAGAGGTGTAGGGTGATATAAAATAACACCATGAATCACTTTTAGCCTCATTAGAATCATGGGGCCAACGAGATATTTTCCCTCAGCATCACGCGCTGTGGTCGCTAGAGGCGTAGGGTGATATAAAATAACACCATGAATCACTTTTAGCCTCATTAGAATCATGGCCAACGAGATATTTTCCCTCAGCATCATGCGCTGTGGTCGCAAGAGGCGTGGACATACTACCCTGCAAACCACTTGTGATGCCGTCTCTCCGCTGGGTCTGGGAAATATAAATCCTCAAAATGGCTTGTGAGTCTGGCTCGGCTCGTTTGAGTTGTAGCGAAAGAGATGATATGCTCGAAGGTGAAAGCAATCATATCATGTGACCGGGTGAGATCGGGAATACCGAATAAGCATGGAACTCCCATCTATAAAACCAAATTCTTTGATTAAAAATCTTCATTAATGAAGCTTAAGGAATGAAAATACAATACGTAAATGCTTTTTGTGAGTTTTTTATTATAAATTTCTGATAAGAATTCATTTTTTCTTATTAGCTTTTCACAAAGCTCTAATACCAGCTGTGAGACCCCCGCCCCCTCCGCGGTGCCCCCTCCAAGGGCACTCGTGGGTGAAAGTAACGTCAGTCTCTCGCGCAGGGCAGGGATCCACACTCGGGGCCTTGCCCACGAATATCTGAACAAGAGACTAGCCCAGTGGTTCCTCCGAAATCGAACCCGAAAAAACTTCCCTTGCCCTGAAGGCACGGGCGATTCCACTAGGAAAATCATCTAACGGGAGAATTGATCTACCCGAGTCAAAGTGTTAACTAACCAAACTGATCTCCGACCGAACCCGAAAGTCACATGGTCAGATCAAGGAAGAGACTTGCACTTGGTCTATAGAATCATCATTTTTTTCCTCCTTTAGCGAGGCACAACCACTGATTCCCTCGCGTACAGAACAAGGGTCTCCCTAGGACTTAATCTAACTAACATAACTTAATCGTAACTATTTGTATCGCATGAATCCCCCGATCTAGTCTAAATTCAACCAGCCCATGGGTTAGCCAACTACCCAACCACAGTATTGGTGGGATTCCTTTATAAAAATTTGGTTATGTTTTGCCCGGGTAGTACCGACGAGGAAAAGAGTTCCGAGGCCTCCCAGTCGTCGTCGGCGCTTCAAGCAAAATTCAAGGTAGTCATACCACTTACACACCCAATATGAAATTGCCATTTTAACAAATTCGACTGTCTTTAAACAAAATTTAAGGTAGTCATACCACTTACACACCCAATATGAAATTGCCATTTTAACAAATTCGGCTGTCCTTAAAACAATCTTTCAATGAAATCATAGTATTACTGATCATAATCCTCCAAAATATTGAGTCCATTGATTTACAAAAATTATCATCCAGACTCGCCGTTTTGAAGACCAGAGCTGGTCAACCAATGAGATCCAATATCAAAATTTAGTTCACAAAAGTAATTCTTTTCAATTCATCCGTATCTTCCTCGATGTACGCATGGGTGTCCTAGCAACTGCGAGCCCGTGCATCACCTGGTCAAAACCCTCTAGGATCCTACTTAGGTGTCCTAGCAATTCACTCAGGGACTGCTCCGTCGGTCCTTGCCCATCCTACCAGAAGCGCACCATTTTAACCATACCGAGGCTATTCAAGACCTCGGCAGGCTTTTCTGCGACGAGCGACGTCCCTCGACGACTCCTGCCAACAACAACTGTAACGAGTCTCTTCTTAGTTAAACACATACCGAATGCTTCCTCCAACATTTTGGCAAAAAAAAGTCCTTTAAAAGAAAACAGAGGTTCTATGCAAGTAGAATTCCCAGTTCGAGATTGGTTCCACAAAACCCTTTTCCCTTAATGCAGATTTTCTTAATGAGAATCATTGATCTCTCATCAGGGTAATCTACCCATCATTTGATTGAATTTATAACTAGATTCTTGATGATTTCGGTCAAGGAAAAACTACACTAATTCAACAGTAGTCTATTCTTTGCGTCAAGAATTCGAATTGGTCACGAGGTTTTTGCTTGATTCAGATCCGAGAGATGGGCAAGTAGTTTACTGGCCACCATTCTCACAGTTGTGGTTTAACCAAAATTATTTGGTTTACTTCTAACTTGATTCGTAAGGATTTTCTTTAGATAAACATCTACTAAACTTCTAATCGTAAGGAAAATTCTAACTTTACGAATTTCATTCCTTCCTAGCGATAATAAATTAAGAAACGATTCTATACAAGAATACCGGGTTTTTATAAAAACACTCTTCTTCCATTAATCTAATTTTGGGTAAATATCAATTTGGTGATTTATCCACATAAAATATCTAATAATATTCTTTCCACCAATTTAATTATCAACCCTAATTTTCTAGGTGGAATTATGGTGAAAATTCCTCTTTTGTCACCAAAATTTAATTGAAACCTTTCTCTACTTAAAAAACCATAAAAATTTTTATTTTAAATAAATACAAATATCTATTTTTTGATTATGCTTAAAATTCTCCTTTTTGTATTTAAATGATTGAATTCCAAATGTCATGGGAATTCCTCTTTCATCATTTGAAAATTCTTATACATAGAATAAATTTATTTAAAAATCCTCTTTTTTAAATTAAATAAAAATATCCATTATTTTGAATATGCCAAAAAGTCCTCTTTTTTACATTTAAATTATTGAATTCTAAATGTCATGGGAATTCCTCTTTTATCATTTAAAAATTTCTTATGCATAAAATAAATTTATCAAAAATTCCTCTTTTTCTTAAATAAATAAAAATATCCATTATTTAGAATATGCCAAAAATTCCTCTTTTACCATTGAATTACTTGGATCTCAATTATCATGGGAATTCTTCTTTTCACATAAAAATAAATTGACCAAAAATTCCTCTTTTCTTTTAATTAAATATTTATGCATAAATACTAAAAATTTATTTCCCAAAAATATGATGAAAATCATTCTTTTTGCATACGATTTCCAATCCTAGAATATGGTAGGAAGTCCTCTTTTAGCATTATGCATAAAAATAAGATATGTATTATTTTTTAAAAATTTTACCATAGCTTCATTGCTATTACTGATAATTTTTTATTTTCCTCAAGGATTAGCTTGTTTCTTTTTCTAGAATTGAAGCCCTCAACCAATCCATTAGTTTAGCAAGTGGAGAAGAGAGCTCCAAGAGTTGTTAAAGAGAGAGAGAAGCTCCAAGCTCCCCAAAGTAGAGGAAAATTTAAGGGATAATATAAAATATGATTATTTTAATGTAATACTGGCATGGTATATAGCTCACAGATGAGAATACAAAAGAATGAGGGCCTATTTATAGGTGAGGAAGGCCACTAACTGAGTGTCTAACTGGGTTCTAGAATTTTCCAGCTTCAGTTTGACTCAATTTGGACAAGATTTGAATCAGTTTGGCTCCCCTTTTGATCCTGTTTGATCCAAGAGAGAGGAGAGATAAAAATATCACAATTGTTTTGAATTAAAAAACCCTTCCACACATGTGATGGAGGTGCCTACCTCAGAGGTCCCCCTCTCCATCACATGTGTGAAAGGGTTCTGACTCTCTTTGCCTTGACTCTTTGACACATTAAGCATTGCCGCACATGATCAAGTACATCCTTTTTTAGTCCTGTCCAGAAGAAGATTTTCTTCACAAGCATATAGGTTTTTTTAAACCCTGGATGTCCAGCTATCAGGCTATCATGGGATTCTCTCAGAATCCTTCCCTTTAGTCCCTCATCATTGGGAATGCATAGCCGATTATTATAATACATGCATCCTTCATCCAATTTTTACCCAAGAACTCGACTTATTTCCTAAGGAGACTTGCTTTCCTGCATCAAAAGGGTAGCAATAGGAGCAAAGAATTCGTCATGCATAATTCTCTCCCTTGCTTCACTAATCAATGGATTCGACACCACTGTAATTGCAAGCAAGGAGGCTTTTCTGCTGAGCGCATCTACCACCACATTTTCTTTCCTTGGCCGATACTTGATTTCAAAATCGAATTCTTCCAGGGTCTGCATCCATCTCCTTTGACGCATGTTGAGATCTCTTTGGGTAAAGATCCAATTCAGACTTTGATGATTTGTCATCAAGGTGAACCTCTATCTCAAAAGAAAATGTCTCCACAACTTTAGAGCATAAACTACTCAGAGTAACTCCAAGTCATGGACGGCATAATTTCTCTCATGTGTTCTGAGTTTTCTGGATTCATAGGCCACTGCATGACCTTGCTGCATAAGAGCACCGCCTAAGGCAAACCCACTGGCAAAAGGTTTGGTAAAATTTGGCAATTTCAGGATAGGGTTGGTTACTAAGGCTGTCTTCAGCTTATCAAAGGCACTCTGACACATTGCAATCCACTGAAATAGGGTACTCTTCTTGAGAAGGTTAGTTAAAAGGGATGCCATCTGAGCATACCTAGGTATAAAGATCCTATACCATCCAGTAAATCCTAGGAATCCTCTGACTTCCTTTACCGTCTTGGGTTCCGGCCAATCTACAACTTCTTGGATCTTTGCAAGGTCAGGAGAAATCCCATCTTCACACACTATGATCCCAAGTATTAGACCTGGTCACAACAGAGAAAGAACACTTGCTCTTTTTTGCAAAGATTTGGTGCTTCCTTAGGATTTCCAGGACCTTGCGCACATGATCTTCATGATCTGCAGCATTCTTTGAGTATACCAAGATGTCATCAAAGAAGACAAGAACAAAATCATCCAAGTATTATCTGAGAATATCCTACATAAGACGATTAAACGTTGCTGGGGCATTAGTCAATCCAAACGGCATGATTGTGAACTCATAATGCCCATAGCGAGTATTGAATGCTATCTTTGGGATGTCTTGTTCCTTGATTCTGATCTGGTAGTAGTACTCAAATTTGAGATCTATCTTTGTGAACATTTGGGTCCCATTGAACCGATCCAGACGTTCATTAATCCTAGGGATAGGATACTTATTTTAATTGTTAACTTATTCAATCCTCTGTAGTCAATACAGAGTCTTAACGTTCCATCTTTCTTCTTTTGAAAGAGAACGGGCGCACCCCAAGGTGAGACACTGGGGGTCTAACGAATCCCTACTCTAACTGTTGTCTCTTAATTGCTCCTTAAGTTCTATGGCTTCAGGGACTAGCATTTTGTATGTATGCTGGGTTACTGTGGTGGCTGAGCTTCGGGGGTTAACTTGATCTCATGATCTACTTCACGAGATGGAGGCATCTCAATCAGCTCTTTTGGGAATACATCTGCATACTCACTTAACCACTCTGGTTCTTTAGCCTTGCATTTTATATCTACCGGATTCATCTTAACAACATAAACAACTTGCCTCTTTTTGAGCCCTTTTAACAATTTATAATCCTTGACTAATTGCAGCACTAGGGATCCAGAAATTCTAGTTCCTTGAACTTTATTCCCGTGAAGGTCAAGGAAAGAGATGGTTCCATTGTGACAATGAATGTCAACCTGATTCTAATGGAGCCAATCCATTCCAAGGATTCCATCATAGATTCCCAAGGGTAGGACTCAGAACTAGCAATATATTATGTTCCCATCTAGACTAAACTGAATAAGGTCTGTCTAAAGGTGTGTGAAAAGAATCTTTCCACTGGCCAATTCCACTTCCATAGGTTTCTCTAATTTTTTATTTAGGACTAACTTACGCAGACATCCTGGGGAAATAAAAGAATGAGTACTACCTGAATCAATCACAATATTGAATTGCTTACTCTGGTACTCTGCTGAAGTTTGGAGGACTGAAAATTGACGATTCTTCCCCTAATGTTCAATTGCGCCATAGATCTGTTCTTTTTCTTCCTCCACTTCCTTAGCTATAGTGACGGCTCTAGTTGCTGCAGTCTAAGGTGGAACTCTCTTTCTTTGGTTACCCCAATTCTGGGAGGGAGTTCTGAGACTGCTTTGCATGGAGGCTGCAGGCTGAGCTGGCACTCTTCTGGGTTTCCCTGGTTTTAGCGTGGGGGGACTAATACTACGAAGGAGTCTGTCTCTGAATTCTAGGACCCTGGCTTCCTTGGCCCACAGAAGGAGATGGGCAATCCTTGAGCTGGTGCCCAAACCCCTGACATCCAAAGCACCTGTTCTCACTTGGAAGCTCTTCCCTCTCCATTCTTGAAAGAGCCAGAGTTCCTGAGAAAGAGCTTCGAGGAAACGGTCTTCTTTCATTCCTGAAACTTCATGTCTCCAGATTCTGATTGGGACCTTGGTGTCTCTTTGGAGGCGAAAGGTTGGAAGAAGTTCCTGGTGTTTGGAATCTCTTGAAGGATGAGGGAGATGGCTTTGGCGCGACTTTAACGATGAAGGCTTTTGCAAAGTCCTTTGCCATTCTTATAGCTTTAGCCATGGAAAACTGGCTTGGCATTCTTGACTAGGGTGTCTAAAGGTTTGTTCATTCCCCGAATAAACCTGGCCATGAGTTGCTCTTCGTCTAGCGGTGGTGAGTACTTGACGAGAAGAGCAAATGCCTGGTGATATTCTTCAATAGTTTTGCTCCCCTCGTTTAGCTCTAAGAATTCATTCATCTTGGTTTCTAAAAATCCGGGGGGACAAAATCTCTTCCTTAGATAAGCTTTGAGATCATTCCAAGACTGGGTATCCCTATCCAGATGGTTGGTGTCGCAATGGTTTCTCCATGCCACCCTGGCTGTTTCCACAATCTTCAGCCTAGCAAGAGCCATTTTTCTCCTCTCATTGTATTCAGTGACATCAAAATATTCCTCCATGGCCTCAACCCACTTCTCCATAGCCTCTCTCAAGTTCTCTCCTTCACCCTTCAAGGGTCGTGGTTTTGTGAAGAGCGTTGTGAATGGCAGGGTCAAGCTCTTTCTCATCAGTGAGAGGATCTCATTGTCGCTCACAGTTTGCTCGCCTCGTGATTTTGCCAAAAATGATACATTATTAAATTTTTATTTTGATTTCCTCAATGAGATCCTAAGACTTAAGAGGTTCGGAAAATAATTGCTTAAACACTATAAACGATCTTATTGGAGATCTATGACATATGTCCGAGTAATAGATCTTGCTTCTTCAATTGGTCATATAATAAACAATAACAAATTTTCCACAAAACATTTCTTTATTCATATAAAGGTTACAATATGTACATAGAGCATCTCAGCTCTAGAAAGTCAAAACCTTATCGGGAAATGCATAAGACGAAAATCTTGGGCTATATACATGCCTCGATACAAACATTCCCTCACTGGGAGCTACTATCTTATCCTTTTGGAATAAAGCGGCTAAGAAGTCTATAGATATTCCCTCACTACCAAGGGAGCTACTATCTTATCCTTTTGGAATAAAGCGCCTAAGAAGTCTGTAGATATGGCAGGAAAGTTTAAAATCTAGAGGTGTAGGGTGATATAAAATAACACCATGAATCACTTTTAGCCTCATTAGAATCATGGGGCCAACGAGATATTTTCCCTTAGCATCACGCGCTGTGGTCGCTAGAGGCGTAGGGTGATATAAAATAACACCATGAATCACTTTTAGCCTCATTAGAATCATGGCCAACGAGATATTTTCCCTCAGCATCATGCGCTGTGGTCGCAAGAGGCGTGGACATACTACCCTGCAAACCACTTGTGATGCCGTCTCTCCGCTGGGTCTGGGAAATATAAATCCTCAAAATGGCTTGCGAGTTTGGCTCGGCTCGTTTGAGTTGTAGCGGAAGAGATGATATGCTCGAAGGTGAAAGCAATCATATCATGTGACCGGGTGAGATCGGGAATACCGGATAAGCATGGAACTCCCATCTATAAAACCAAATTCTTTGATTAAAAATCTTCATTAATGAAGCTTAAGGAATGAAAATGCAATACGTAAATGCTTTTTGTGAGTTTTTTATTATAAATTTCTGATAAGAATTCATTTTTCCTTATTAGCTTTTCGCAAAGCTCTAATACCAGCTGTGAGACCCCCGCCCCCTCCGCGGTGCCCCCTCCAAGGGCACTCGTGGGTGAAAGCAACGTCAGTCTCTCGCGCAGGGCAGGGATCCACACTCGGGGCCTTGCCCCACGGATATCTGAACAAGAGACTAGCCCAGTGGTTCCTCCGAAATCGAACCGGAAAAAACTTCCCTTGCCCTGAAGGCACGGGCGATTCCGCTAGGAAAATCATCTAACGGGAGAATTGATCTACCCGAGTCAAAGTGTTAACTAACCAAACTGATCTCCGACCGAACCCGAAAGTCACATGGTCAGATCAAGGAAGAGACTTGCACTTGGTCTATAGAATCATCATTTTTTTCCTCCTTTAGCGAGGCACAACCACTGATTCCCTCACGCACAGAACAAGGGTCTCCCTAGGACTTAATCTAACTAACATAACTTAATCGTAACTATTTGTATCGTATGAATCCCCCGATCTAGTCTAAATTCAACCAGCCCATGGGTTAGCCAACTACCCAACCACAGTATTGGTTAGCCAACTACCCCTGGGTTAGCCAACTACCCAACCACAGTATTGGTGGGATTCCTTTATAAAAATTTGGTTATGTTTTGCCCGGGTAGTACCGACGAGGAAAAGAGTTCCGAGGCCCCCCAGTCGGCGCTTCAAGCAAAATTCAAGGTAGTCATACCACTTACACACCCAATATGAAATTGCCATTTTAACAAATTCGGCTGTCTTTAAACAAAATTTAAGGTAGTCATACCACTTACACACCCAATATGAAATTGCCATTTTAACAAATTCGGCTGTCCTTAAAACAATCTTTCAATGAAATCATAGTATTACTGATCATAATCCTCCAAAATATTGAGTCCATTGATTTACAAGAATTATCATCCGGACTCGCCATTTTAAAGACCAGCTGGTCAACCAATGAGATCCAATATCAAAATTTAGTTCACAAAAGTAATTCTTTTCAATTCATCCGTATCTTCCTCGATGTATGCATGGGTGTCCTAGCAACTGCGAGCCCGTGCATCACCTGGTCAGAACCCTCTAAGATCCTACTTAGGTGTCCTAGCTATTCACTTAGGGACTGCTCCGTCGATCCTTGCCCATCCTACCAGAAGCGCACCATTTTAACCATACCGAGGCTATTCAAGACCTCGGCAGGCTTTTCCGCGAGCGACGTCCCTCGATGACTCCTGCCAACAACAACTGTAACGAGTCTCTTCTTAGTTAAACACATACCGAATGCTTCCTCCAACATTTTAGCAAAAAAAAGTCCTTTAAAAGAAAACAGAGGTTCTATGTAAGTAGAATTCCCAGTTCGAGATTGGTTCCACAAAACCCTTTTCCCTTAATGCAGATTTTCTTAATGAGAATCATTGATCTCTCATCAGGGTAATCAACCCATCATTTGATTGAATTTATAACTAGATTCTTGGTGATTTCGGTTAAAGAAAAACTACACTAATTCAAAAGTAGTCTATTCTTTGCGTCAAGAATTAGAATTGGTCACGAGGTTTTTGCTTGATTCAGATCCGAGAGATGGGCAAGTAGTTTACTGGCCACCATTCTCACAGTTGTGATTTAACCAAAATTATTTGGTTTACTTCTAGCTTGATTCGTAAGGATTTTCTTTAGATAAACATCTACTAAACTTTGAATCGTAAGGAAAATTCTAACTTTACAAATTTCATTCCTTCCTAACCATAATAAATTAAGAAATGATTCTATACAAGAATATCGGGTTTTTATAAAAACACTCTTCTTCCATCAGTCTAATTTTGGGTAAATATCAATTTGGTGATTTATCCACATAAAATATCTAATAATATTCTTTCCACCAATTTAATTATCAACCCTAATTTTCTAGGTGGAATTATGGTGAAAATTTCTCTTTTGTCACCAAAATTTAATTGAAACCTTTCTCTACTTAAAAAACCATAAAAATTCTTATTTTAAATAAATACAAATATCTATTTTTTGATTATGCTTAAAATTCTCCTTTTTGTATTTAAATGATTGAATTCCAAATGTCATGGGAATTCCTCTTTCATCATTTGAAAATTCTTATACATAAAATAAATTTATTTAAAAATCCTCTTTTTTAAATTAAATAAAAATATCCATTATTTTGAATATGCCAGAAAGTCCTCTTTTTTACATTTAAATTATTGAATTCTAAATGTCATGGGAATTCCTCTTTTATCATTTAAAAATTTCTTATGCATAAAATAAATTTATCAAAAATTCCTCTTTTTCTTAAATAAATAAAAATATCCATTATTTCGAATATGCCAAAAATTCCTCTTTTACCATTTAATTACTTGGATCTCAATTATCATGGGAATTCTTCTTTTCACATAAAAATAAATTGACCAAAAATTCCTCTTTCCTTTTAATTAAATATTTATGCATAAATACTAAAAATTTATTTCCCAGAAATATGATGAAAATCATTCTTTTTGCATACGATTTCCAATCCTAGAATCTGGTAGGAAGTCCTCTTTTAGCATTATGCATAAAAATAAGATATGTATTATTTTTTAAAAATTTTACCATAGCTTCATTGCTATTACTGATAATTTTTTATTTTCCTCAAGGATTAGCTTGTTTCTTTTTCGAGAATTGAAGCCCTCAACCAATCCATTAGTTTAGCAAGTGGAGAAGAGAGCTCCAAGAGTTGTTGAAGAGAGAGAGAAGCTCCAAGCTCCCCAAAGTAGAGGAAAATTTAAGGGATAATATAAAATATGATTATTTTAATGTAATACTGGCATGGTATATAGCTCACAGATGAGAATACAAAAGAATGAGGGTCTATTTATAGGTGAGGAAGGCCACTAACTGAGTGTCTAACTGGGTTCTAGAATTTTCCAGCTTCAGTTTGACTCAATTTGGACAAGATTTGAATCAGTTTGGCTCCCCTTTTGATCCTGTTTGATCCAAGAGAGAGGAGAGATAAAAATATCACAATTGTTTTGAATTAAAAAATCCTTCCACACATGTGATGGAGGTGCCTACCTCAAACATGATGAATTATTCCAAGTGTTAGGCTAAGAGGAATCTTACACATATAGGATGCCAACACTCCAGCAGTTGCGTGGCAAAATTTGATGTAGATGTTCCAGACCAACACAAAGGCAAGGAAATTGCAGCTAAAGCAAGAGCTTCATATTGTGGGAAAGAAAAGCATGTCTATCAATGAGTATGTTTTAAAGATCAAGGGAATTGTTTAATCCCTTGGGTTCATTAATGTATCAGTGGAAGATGATGATTTAGTAAGTGTCTATTTAAATGGGCTTGGCAAAGAGTACAAGCCATTCAAGACCTCCATTGCAGTCAGGGATAATATTCCCAACTTTTGAGACTTGGTAATGCGCAGTTACAAAATAGGACAAAGCCCTTTTCTTATACAAAACAGGTACGACTATTCATTTGTACCTTTTCACATCTGAAATACTTCTAAGGCTCAAAAAACATACTTATTTAGGTGTCCGTTTGGCCTCAACACTAGCACACCCGCGGTGGTTAAATTACTTGCTAGTAATTTGAGACCTGAACCCACAAAAAGACCCTTGATTTTGTTTCCCAAAAATTGAGAACTTCTAACTTCTTGTTAAGCAAAGTGCAATGGCTATAATCTAATACAACTTACACAAAATACTCTCCACAACAAGTTAGAAGAACTCCCCTAATCCCAAAAAGTGTTTCCTGTGTTGTTTTTTTTTAAATATGTTTCCTGTTTTTAAATGTTTCATTCTTTCAAAACATCTTCAGCTCTGCTGGATTATCCTCTAACATGACTTTCAGAATATCCTCAGTGTTTTTTTCCTCTGTCTCTTTACCACCCAAATCTATTTTTAACACTTGATTGCATTAAAGCTATCCACACAAGAAGTATCCTAATCCTCATGACCAAAGGTTTAACAGTAGATGGGAGGAGCAACACAAAATCAAAGACATACTTAAGAATAGGAGATCTCTAGTAAGGAGACATGTAAAGGAGGAGAAAGCCCGAATAGATGAAGGTCAAAATGGACGTGGTAAGCCATCTACTGCTCATATAAGGGTGAGTGGAAGAAAGCCAAGAAGGAGCTTTTAGAATGAGTAGTGAACCGGCAACAAAGAGAAGCACGGCGAATACAAATGGAGTGATATGAATCGTGGCACTTCGGATCTGGAGGTCGTGCATCATGGGAGGCCAAGTTTGAATGTATAGTGGAACTTCACATCTTTTCTTTGTATTCTCTCTATTTGAGTTGTGTTATAATGTTTGCTTATATGATGTAGCATGGCATTGTGGGTAGAGATCCTACCCACCAGGCTACCATCGTCACCACAGTAGAGAGGATATACATGGGATTACCTTCACGACGATGAAGGGATCATTTTTGACGAGAACAATACAATCGAGCAAGGAGAACACCAATGCATGTAATACTTTTTATTTTTATTTACAAAACATGTTTTGACCTTTATAATAATTTCTATTTTTATTTATATATATCTTCACTTTGTGTAGGCACAAGGTGGACAAGAAGGAGGACAAGATGACTTGGAGAGTCATGACTCCTCCAAGTAGTCGCCCGCTAGATTTTCTTCATGTATAGTTTTGGGTTATGCAACTATATTTCTTTTTTAAGCCTCATGTGTGGCTACCATCATGTATGGACAACTTCTTGGATATAAGATGAAATTTTTCATCTTCTTTATGTGTCTATGTTTTTATTCAAGCCTTATGTGGCTACGATCATGTATGGATAAATTTTGGATATAAAATGTAATTTTTCATCTTCTTTAATCAATATTCGAAGTGTGTTCACAAATCTTTTTGTGTATATCTACCTTTAATTTAAGTTTTTATGTTAATATATTTGGTGATCTTGTTTCGTCTATGTACAAGTAAGTAACCTTAAACCAGAGAGCTGCATGTGTAGAAAATGCAGCTGCATGTGTAGAAAATGCAGTTGCACATCTGCACAGGAAGCTCTGATATTTTTTTTTAAATTCTAGAGCACGTCTATATGTGTATCTATGATAGAGACTATAAGTGCATCTATACGCATGTCTATAAGCGTGTCTATATTGATATAAACGCACATATAGATGCACATATAGATGTGTATATAGACGCCTATCAATAGAAACAATTTTAGATGCGTTTATAAACATGCCTGTAACATTTTAAACCACATTGTCAAAACGCATCTATAAACGTGCCTACGGTCGCTTTTCCTTGTAGTGATTGTGTCATATGTCAATATCTGTAATGACACTTGTTCCATGTGCAAACATGGCTAGCTTTACTTCAGGCATGTTCACATCCAATGTAAACATCATGCCATTTCTATTACCCTTTGAAAACAAGCGGCATTGATTTTTGAAGTTTTCCACAAAACATCCTTGAGGATTAAATCTCACTTTGTAGAGCCTTCTCAACTATGTGTCGAATAGAAACCAATTTCTTTGTAATATTTGGAACATGAAGTATATCTCGCAAGTACTTTATTTTTCCATCCTGCATAGACAATGAAACTTTACCAACATGCGCAACGGGATGATGCGTAGTATCATTACCTATTTCTACATAACCTAGTTTTTTCATTTTCTGCATGTCTCTAAAACCACTTAGCATGATTGGTCATGTGGTTAGCGGCACTAGAATCCACGTACCATGTATCTTGAGATCTTGACACATCTCTTGTTATGGAACTGAGCATGTTCTGCATCACAAACGGCTTCTCACTTTTATCCTCACCTCCTTGTTTAGATGATGCATAGTTTCCTGCTGCAACTTTTTACTTTTAACGTCATTCTGCTTTTTATTGAAATCCTTTACCATGTGCCCTAGATTTTCATAATAATAGCACTCTATGCTATTTGAGTTCTGATTTCTTTGCAAACCACCTCGGCCTCTTTGGCTCCTCGTACTTCTAGGGTGGCCTCTTCCACCTGTGTATGATTGTTGCTGTGAATCATTGAGCTGTTGTCTAGAATTCTGATTTCCTTCTTGGCCACCACCTTGGCCTCGACCACAACCTCTAACTCTACCTCTACTCGAAGTTTTACTGCTTAAAATGTATAAAGCAGTCTTTATAGTGTGTAAAAACTATTTGGTGCAAGTAGTTTACCACTTCTTTCCCCCCCCACGAGAGTCATCAACTATGCCACCCACATCTATAATATCATAATATGATATATCACCCCATGATGTGGTGGTGACTCTAAAGAACTATCCCCATGCCCAAAGCACTGTCCTAGGCATTCTCTATCTCCTTTACTTCCACTCTGAGTGCTAGCATAGCGTGAGGTACGATCGCCACTATCTCCACGACTACCCTCCCTACAACAACGATGACTGCCACTCTCATGAGAGCCATGATAACTGTGAGGTGTCACATCTCTAGAAGGTGGAGGTGTAGGAGATGTTGTAGCACTAACTGGGGCTGACAGATGAGGGGTGAATGTAAAGGCAGGTGAAGTTCTTGGTGGCAAGGGTAAAGTGCCTGGCAAGGGACTCTGTTGGACTTGATGGTAAAGGGGTGCATACTGCATAGGCTGCCAATTGCTCGGGGGTGGGAGTATAGCCAAAGATGCCCTCTACCTCCCTGTCAAACCGTCATTGAGACTCGATGAGAGCCTCAACTTGTGTATCTGTGGGACAAGAGAAAAAGGACCCATGCCACATCTATAGAAACAAAAAGGACCCATGCCACATCTATAGAAACAAAAAAAAAATATTATGCAAGCTAGAGAAGCCTTATGCAAGCATTATGTTTAAATTACTATGCATAAGCTTAAAACACTATGCATTATGTTTAAAGAACTATGCGTTATGCAAGTCGTTACACAAGCCTTGCAAAGCATAAAGCATTAGGCATTAGGCATTATGCATAAAGCATGCATGAGGCCTTATGCATAAAGCTTTATGCATAAATCTATGCATGAGGCCTTATGCATAAAGCTTATGCATAAGGCTTATGCATAAAGCACTATGCATAAGGCCTTAAGCATAAAACTATGCATGAGGCCTTATGCATAAGGCTTATGCATAAAGCACTATGCATAAGGCCTTAAGCATAAAGCTATGCATGAGGCCTTATGCATAAAATTTATGCATAAGGCCTTAAGCATAAAACTATGCATGAGGCCTTATGCATAAAGCTTATGTATAAGGCTTATGCATAAAGCTATGCATGAGGCCTTAAGCATAAAAATATGCATGAGGCCTTATGCATAAAGCTTATGCATGAGGCCTTATGCATAAAGCATTATGTGCAAACCTACAAAACAAATCCCCAGCACACCCAAGGGTGCAATAATAATATAGGAAAGAGAGGAAAGATATGAAAGCACTAAGTCTTACCTCTTTTTCGTGATGTTGAAAGAGAGGAAAGATATGAAAGCACTTACCTCTTTTTCATGATGTTGAAAGAGAGGATTAGAGGACTTACAAAACCAAAAAAAGAGTGAGGAAAAGATTAGTAATGTAGACATACAAAAGCTTATGCAAGCTATGCTGCTTTGCAAGCCCCTTGCAAGCTCTAAGCCTTATGCAAGCTATATTAAAGCTTACGCATAAAGCATGCACGAGGCCTTATGCATAAAGCTTTAAGCATAATACTTTATGCTTATTAGTAATGTAGACATACAAAAGCTTATGCAAGCTATGCTGCTTTGCAAGCCCCTTGCAAGCTCTAAGCCTTATGCAAGCTATACTAAAGCTTACGCGCATAAAGCATGCACGAGGCCTTATGCATAAAGCTTTAAGCATAATACTTTATGCATGATGCCTTATGCATAATAAAGCTTTAAGCATAATGCTTTACGCATGAGGCCTTATGCAAAAAGCATTATGTAGTATAAGGCTTATGCATAAAAAGCACTATACATAAGGCCTTAAGCATAAAACTATGCATGAGGCCTTATGCATAAAGCTTATGCATAAAGCATGCATGAGCATTATGCATAAAGCATGCATAAAGCTTATGCATAAAGATTATGTGCAAATCTACAAAACAAATCCCCAGGACCCAAGAGTGCAATAATAATAGAGGAAAGAGAGGAAAGATAGAAAAGCACTTACCTCTTTTTTGTGATGTTGAAAGAGAGGATTAGAGGGCCTACAAAACCAACAACAGGGTGAGGAAAGTATTAGTAATGCATACATACAAAAGCTTATGCAAGTTATACCACTATGCAAGCCTTATGCAAACTATGCCGCTATGCAAGCCTTATGCAAGTTATGCTAAAGCTTATGCATAAAGCATGCATGAGGCCTTATGCATAAAGTTTTAAGCATAATGCTTTATGCATGAGGCCTTATGCATAAAGCTTATGCATAAAGCATTATGCATAAGGCTTATGTATAAAGCACAATGCATAAGGCCTTAAGCATAAAACTATGCATAAGGCCTTATGCATAAAGCATGCATGAGGCCTATGCATAATGCTATGCATGAGGCCTTATGCATAAAGCTACGCATGAGGCTTATGCATAAAGCATACATGAGCATTATGCAAGCTATGCAGCTATGCAAGCCTTATGCAAACTATGCTGCTATGCAAGCCTTATGCAAACTATGCCGATATCCAAGCCTTATGCAAGCTATGCTAAAGCTTCTGCATAAACTTTTGCATAAAGCATGCATGAGGCCTTTTTCATAAAGCTTTAAGCATAATGCTTTATGAATGAGGCCTTATGCATAAAGCATTATCCACATAAGGCTTATGTATAAAGCACTATGTAGAAGGCCTTAACCATGAGGCCTTAAGCATAAAACTATGCATGAGGCCTTATGCATAAAGCATACATGAGGCCTTATGCATAAATCTATGCATGAGGCCTTATGTATAAAGCTATGCATGCGGCTTATGCATAAAGCATGCATAAAGCTTATGCGCAAACCTACAAAACAAATCCCTAGCACCTAAGGGTGCAATAATAATAGAGGAAAGAGAGAAAAGATAGAAAAGCACTTACCTCTTTTTCGTGATGTTGAAAGAGAGGATTAGAGGACCTACAAAACCAACAAAAGGGTGAGGAAAAGATTAGTAATGCATACATACAAAAGCTTATACAAGCTATGCCGCTATGTAAGCCCCTTGCAAGCCCTAAGCCTTATGCAAGCTATGCTAAAGCTTATGCATAAAGCATGCATGAGGCCTTTTACATGAAGCTTTAAGCATAATGCTTTATGCGCATGAGGCCTTATGCATAATAAAGCTTTAAGCATAATGCTTTTTTCATGAGGCCTTATGCATAAAGCATTATGTATAAGGCTTATGCATAAAGCACTATGCATAAGGCCTTAAGCATGAGGCCTTATGCATAAAGCATGCATGAGACCTTATGCATAAAGCATGCATGAGACCTTATGAATAAAACCTATGCATAAAGCTATGCATGAGGCTTATGCATAAAGCATGCATGAGCATTATGCATAAAGCTTATACGCAAACCTACAAATTCCCAGCACCCAAAGGGTGCAATAATAATAGAGGAAAGATAGAAAAGAACTTACCTCT
The DNA here is from genome assembly GCF_041138505.1 of Cibotium barometz. Classification (NCBI taxonomy): domain Eukaryota; kingdom Viridiplantae; phylum Streptophyta; class Polypodiopsida; order Cyatheales; family Cibotiaceae; genus Cibotium; species Cibotium barometz. The sequence continues at coordinate 14,896,169 of NC_141080.1, read as the reverse complement.
TTTTCATGATGTTGAAAGAGAGGATTAGAGGATCTACAAAACCAACAAAAGGATGAGGAAAGGATTAGTAATACATACATACAAAATCTTATGCAAGCTATCCCGCTTACCGCTATGCAAACTATGTTAAAGCTTATGCATAAAGCATGCATGAGGCCTTATGCATAAAGCTTTAAGCATAATGCTTTATGCATAAAGCCTTATGGATAATAAAGCTTTAAGCATAATGCTTTATGCATGAGGCGTTATGCATAAAGATTATGCATAAAGCATTATGCATAAGGGTTATGTATAAAGCACTATGCATAAAGCCTTAAGCATGCGGCCTTACGCATATAACTATGCATGAGGCCTTATGTATAAAGCCTATGCATAAAGCTATGTATGAGGCCTTATGCATAAAGCTATGCATGAGGCTTATGCATAAAGCATTTTGCATAAAACTTATACATAAAGCATGAATGAGCATTATGCACAAAGCATTATGCAATCTATGTGGCTATGTAAGCCTTATGCAAACTATGTTGCTATGCAAGCCTTATGCAAACTATGCCACTATTCAAACCTTATGCAAGCTATGCTAAAGCTTATGCATAAAGCATGAATGTGGCCTTATGTATAAAGCTTTAAGCATAATGCTTTATGCATAAGGCCTTATGCATACAGCATTATGCATAAGGCCTTATGTATAAAGCACTATGCGTAAGGCCTTAAGCATAAAACTATGCATGAGGCCTTATGCATAAATCATGGACGAGGCCTTAAGAATAGATCTATGCATGAGACCTTATGCATAAAGCTATGCATGAGGCTTATGCATAGAGCATGCATGAGCATTATGCATAAAGTATACATAAAGCTTATACACATAAAGCATTATGTATAAAGATTATGCATAAATCTTATGCGCAAACCTACAAAACAAATCCCCAGGACCCAAGGGTGCAATAATAATAGAGGAAAGAGAGGAAAGATAGAAAAGCACTTATCTCTTTTTCGTGATCTTGAAAGACAGGATTAGAGGACCTACAAACCAACAAAAGAGTGAGAAAAGGATTAGTAATGCATACATACAAAAGCTTATGCAAGCTATGCTGCTATGCAAGCCTTATGCAAACTATGCCGCTATGCAAGCCTTATGCAAGCTATGCTAAAGCTTATACATAAAGCATGTGTGAGGCCTTATGTATAAAGGTTTAAGCATAAAGCTATGCATGAGGCCTTATGCATAAAGCTATGCATGAGGCCGTATGCATAAAGCCTATGCATAAAGCTATGCATAAGGCCTTATGCATAACGCTATGCATGAGGCTTATGCATAAAGAACTATGTAAGCCGCACTAGCCTAAACTAAACCGTACCCCGACACTAAGCATTAAGCATGCATGCATAGAGCTTAATGTATGCATAGATTAAGCATGCATGCATAGAGCTTAATGTATGCATAGATTAAGCTCTATGCATAGAGCTCTATGCATAGATCTTAATCTATTCATAGATCTCTATGCATTATGAATGCATGCATAGAGCTTAATCTATGCATTAAGCTCTATGAATAGAGCTTAATGCATAGATTAAGCTCTATGATTAGAGCTCTATGCATAGAGGACCTACAAAAAAAAAACCCCGCTTTTTGGTGATAAAAATAGAGGAAAGAGAGGATAAAAATATAGGAAAGAGAAGAAAGATAGGAAAGAACTTACCTCTTTTTGGTGATGTTGAAAGAGAAGATTAGAAGACCTACAAAACCAACAAAAGAGTGAGGAAAGGATTAATAATGCATACTTAAGAAAGCCCTAAGAACCTAATGCAAAATACAAAATCAAAAAGAGAGGAAAGAGAGAAAAGTATTTACCTCTTTTTGGTGAAGTTGAAAGAGAGGATTAGAAGACCTACAAAACAAAACAAAAAGTTGAGAAAAGAATTAGTAATACAAAACCCAAAAAGTGTGAATAGCATGGATACACAAAGAGGTTTAAGCCTTATGCGGCATAAGAAGGTTTAAGTATAAGCCTCTTATGCTTATGCATAAGAGGCCTCTTATGCATAAGAGGCCTCTTATGCATAAGCCTCTTAGGCTTATGCATAAGAAAGAGAGAGAGAGAGAGAGAGAGAGAGAGAGAGAAGAGAATAACATTCAAAATTTTTAAACATAAGAAGCTTATGCATGAGAGAGAGAGAGAGAGAGAGAGAGAAAGAGAGAGTGAAGAGAATACCAATCAAAAACTCTAATTCTAAACATGTCATTAAAAAACCATGAATATATGAAGAGGTGGGAGAGATAAGTGGAATAGAGATTACCTTGTGGAGGAATCGTCCTTTTGGGAGGAGACTTTTGATTACCTTGTAAAAAGGAATCCTCCTTGGGAGAGGAGACTTGGGACTAGAATTGAGAGGAGACTTTGTGAGGAGAGGACAAAGGGTGGGGAGGAGACTTTGTGATGAGGAGAGGACAAAGGTGTTGAAAATACAAGTGAATAGGGTGTGTGCGAGAACAAGCCCTTGGTTAGAGGCTGTAAAAGAAGATGAGTAAATGTGAAAGAACCTGTGAAAAGGTGAGAAGAATCTACTGGGAGAGAATAAAGGGTAGCATGAGAAGATTTAGGAAGTGTGGAGATATTCTGGGAAGTGTGGAGATATTCTGGGAGATATTTTGGGAAAAGTGAAGAGGTGGAGAGAATCAGGGAAAAGAGATGGAGTGAATCATGGAGAAATCAGTGGGATTTGATGCTTGATGTAAACTCTATAAATTGAGGCATTGCCCTAATGAGAATTTGCTGGTTTTTGAGTATCCATGCCTACATTAATCTATTTGTTAATTATCCACTAATTACATCTTATTTGCTAATCACTTTGTTAATGATGTTGATTCTAGTGTTTGATCCACCATAGCTCATCACAATGCCCTAATTTCAACATGGTATCAGAGCCATGCCTAGAATCCATCAGGTTTATGAGCCCATTATCTAATTAATTAGGATTAGTAGATAATTAGGAAATAATTATCTACTAATTAGGATTAGTAGATAATTAGAAAATAATCCAATTTTTAGTTATTTTTCAACTAGCTTCTGTACCCCCAGCCAGTGGAGGAACTCATTCACCTTGCACACTCACAATTAGGTCAAGCCCTTCTAGCACATGGTAGACAACACATTGCTCTTCAAGCCTATCCAAACAGAAGCGCAAAAACCGCCAAGCGATGAGGGAGAAATCGATGATTTTGCTGGTGCCTTTTTTCTGAGCTGTTTTTGACATTACTACTTCCACAGATCAAAGGTCTCCAATTCCTCTTAGCCCAAGGTGCTTTCAAGCATGCTCTACAAGCTGGTGAAAGCAGAATTCAGTTTCATCAAGTCTACAGTGAGATCCAAGCTCTTCATCAAATCTGCAGGTGACTTTGGTAAAACAGAGATCAAGCTTTCAATATTTGGTCAAATCTTGTGTTTCTTGGCATAATCCTCTACTAGACTCATTGCTATTGATGCCTTTGAAAGCATTTGAGCTCATTTGAAGTTTAAGGCACCAGATCTGGACTCCCCACATACTCTATTTTTTGCACACAAAATAGTGGATTAATTTGCTAACCAGTGATTAATCAATGCTAATCACTATATTTTGATACAATTGAGGGTTCTTATTAACCATTAGGTATCTGATACAGATCCCTATAACTTCAGATTGCAATTCGGAGTTGGTTTGGTACTCCAATCATCCCGTACAAATTAGTTACCCTTGATTTAATGTAATTTCTGGTGATTTTATGCTGATAAATTTGTTGTAATCATCTATTAAATACCAGATTGAGTTGTAAAAGGGTAGACACTACCCTTGAATCTTGAAATTGGATCAAGGGGTAAGACCCCCTTCACATCACCATGAGTACATCACAGGAAATAGCCAAATTTAATGGGGAGCAGTTTTATACATGGCAGACAAAAACCATGTATTTGCTCATGAGGAAAAATCTGTGGGGATTAGTTGAAGGGAGAGATGAATGCCCAGAGAGAGGGAAAAATGAGTGGAAGAGCAGGAATGAAAAAGCATTGGGACTTATTGCACTCAGTTTAAATGATGAAATCATTCATCACATCACAGGGATACAATGGGCAAAAGATGCATGGGATGAACTCAATAAATTATTTGGCACACAAGCAAAAAATTCAAAGATAAATCTGTTAATGCAACTCTACAAATTGGACATGAAGGAAAGTGAACCTTTAATCACACACTTGAACAAATATAAAAGCATTAAGCAACAGCTGGCTGCTATTGGCAAAAAGGTAGAAGATGATGAGGCACTAGCAGTGCTTCTGAAGAGTGTGGACAAAGGTGAATATGAAAATATTATAGCAACACTAAAGAATGTACCTGAATTGAAGCTACACGAGATAGAAGCAGCTCTACTAGAGCAAGAGAGCAGAGGCAAAGAGAAGAAAGGGCTCGACTCAATAGCAGGAGAAGAAAAAGCATTCTTCACTCGAGGAGGATTCTCTCGAGGACGAGGACGAGGAAGAGGCAGACTAGGAGGAAGGATCTTCACTTGCAACAAATGTGGAAAGCCAGGACACATGGTGAGAGACTGCTACAGCAAACCCAGTGGAGAAGGAACGACATCGGCAAACTTCATGGAGGCTCCAAAGGAAGTGGAGTCAGATCATCTTTTCTGAGAGAGAGAGAGAGAGACCCCACAACCCAATGTAACCTGCCCCAACAAAGTAAAACCACCTCTGAGCCACCGATGATGTAGGCCACGTGGTAGATGTATGTGTGAGCACTTTAGTCAAGGTCGCAGGCAACTATAGTAAGCCTTGGACACATAGAGAGAGAGAGTGTCAAGGACTATGAGTTTAGGGACTCGAGGCACTGGTTGCAGGCTATCAAGTAAGAGAGAAACTTGGTATAGGGTCCAGGTGTGCTAAGATAACTTAAGGGGAGGTGTGCTAAGCACTAGTCACAGACTATCAAGTAAGGGGAGGCAAACTTGGTATAGGGTCTAGGTGTACTAGGAGTATTCACTTGAGGGGAGGTGTTGAAAATACAAGTGAATAGGGTGTGTGCGGGAACAAGCCCTTGGTTAGAGGCTATAAAAGAAGATGAGTAAATGTGAAAGAACTTGTGGAAAGGTGAGAAGAATCTACTGGGAGAGAATAAAGGGTAGCATGAGAAGATTTAGGAAGTGTGGATATATTCTGGGAAGTGTGGAGATATTCTGGGAGATATTCTGGGAAAAGTGAAGAGGTGGAGAGAATCAGGGAAAAGAGGTGGAGTGAATCATGGAGAAATCAGTGGGATTTGATGCTTGATGTAAACTCTATAAATTGAGGCATTGCCCTAATGAGAATTTGCTGGTTTTTGAGTATCCATGCCTACATTAATCTATTTATTAATTACCCACTAATTACGTCTTAATTATTTACTAATCACTTTGTTAATGATGTTGATTCTAGTGTTTGATCCACCATAGCTCATCACAATGCCCTAATTTCAACAAAAGGGTGAAGTGCAGCAATCATGAGGAAGAGAGGGTTGCAAAAACTTAGGATTAACAGAGCACGTCTATACTCGTGTCTATATGCGCATCTATAAGCATATCTATATCAGTATAGACGCACATATATCCATGCATATAGCCGGGTAAACCCCGCCAGATCGCAAATTTGCCCATGGCCCCTCTCTCACTTCCATCTCTCTCTAGTTTGCACGGCTATGTTCTCATTCTCTTGTAGTGAATCGCATTGGTCATGTGAATGTACAACGAACGAAGTCTATGCAGACCCATAATATTATTGCAGGTTTGCCAAAGTTGAAGACTGATGGTATGCAAAAAGTATGTGAAGCATGCGAGCTTGGTAATCAGGACAAACATGCTTTCCCACATGAAAAGCATGTCAATTTAGGGCCATTAGATGTCATACATTCAAATGTATGGGGATAGACTAAGACTGCAAACAATTGCAGGTTGCAGGTATTATGGTACATTCATTGATGACCACACTAGGAAACTGTGGGTTTACTTCATGAAGGAGAAAAGTAAGGTGTTTGCTCACTTTCAGAGATTTAAAGCCTTGGTCGAGGAAAAAGGCATGCAAAAAAAATGCCTAAGATCAGATGGTGGGGGAGAATATTTCTCCAATGAGTTCAATGATTTCTTGAGGAAGCAGGAAAACTAGAGACAGTTTACATGTAGGTACACTCCGCAACAAAATGGTGTTGCAAAAAGAGAAAAAAAGGTACATTGCAAAAGTGGCATATGCCTTGATGGTTGAAAAGAATATGCCACATTATTTTTGGGCAAAAGCAGTAGCAACTGTTGTGTACATTAGGACAACCACTGCAACTGTTGTGTACATTATGAATAGGACAACCACTGTAACTATTCATGGTATGACGCCTGAACAGAAGTTTAGAGGCATAAGGCCGGGTGTGTCTCACTTGAAAGTGTTTGGGTGTATTGCATATGTGCATGTTCCTAAATGAAGTGAGAAAGAAGTTGGATCCAAAGGCAGAGAAATGCATCTTTATTGGTTATGCTTCATATCATAAAGGCTATAGATGTTATAACCCTACCACTCATGAGATGTGAGTAAATAGAGATGTTTTTGACGAGATGAGTAGCTGGTATGCACCAAGAGTGAAGGCAACAAAATATGGAGATGTAAGAAGTGTTAATATTGCACCACATGTAGAGCAACAATCATAGGTGCTTAATGTTTGTCCATGGTAGGCAGGTTGAGGACAAATGTAGGTACACATGTATCATATGCAAAGAGAAGGAAAAGGTAGGCAGGTTGTCCATGGTAGGCAGGTTGAGGACAAATGTAGGTACACATGTATCATATGCAAAGAGAAGGAAAAGGTAGAGTAACCTTTTGTGCCTAATCTGTCACATCACAAGTCATAGGTATGTGGATAGTGACTCTAGCAGCTCTGAACAAATCCTTGATGAGGAGCTTGGCATTTCATCTGTGGTTACTCCTGGTGTAAGGAGAACGAGGACTGTTTTGAGGACACTTGGCAGTGATCTAAGTGTATGCAGGTCTACGAGGGTTAGGTACCCTGTTGACAAGTTGAGATATGATGGATATGATCGATCTGTGGGGTTACTCCTAGTGTAAGGAGAACGAGGACTGTTTTGAGGACACTTGGCAGTGATCTAAGTGTACGCAGGTCTACGAGGGTTAGGTACCCTGTTGACAAGTTGAGATATGATGGATATACAACCCATCATTATGCTTGCATGGTTAAACCAATACAGGAATTGAAGCCCACTTGTTTTGAGCAGGCACTTGGAAATAAGAAATGGGAAGATACCATGCATGAGGAGATGGCAGCATTGGATAAAAATGCAACATGGGAGTTAGTGCCTTTTCCTAAGAAAAAGAAGGCAATTGGATGTAAGTGGGTGTATAAATTCCAGCATAACGGTGACGGTTCAGTGAGTAGGTATAAGGCAACATGGGAGTTAGTGCCTTTTCCTAAGAAAAAGATAACAATTGGATGTAAGTGGGTGTATAAATTCCAGCATAACGGTGATGGTTCAGTGTGTAGGTGTAAGGCAAGATTGGTAACCAAAGGCTATGTGCAGACTTATGGCATTTACTATGAACAAAAATTCATCCGATTAGAGGAATGTCAACTGTGAGAGCTATCATTGCTATGGCTGCAGCAAAGGGTTGGTATTTACATCAGATGGATGTAAAGAATGCTTTCTTGCATGGTTATTTGCAAGAAGAAGTTTACATGATGCAGCCAATAGGTTATGAGAGTGATACACACTCATATTTTGTGTGCAGGTTACATAAAGCCTTATATGGCTTAAAGCACACACCCAGAGCATGGTCAAATGAGATTGGGGAGTATCTTGTTAGCATTGGATTTCAAATATCCAATGTAGATTTTTCACTTTATGTGAAAAAGACAAATAGAGGGATCATGCTAATAGTTATTTATGTGGATGACTTGATTATCACTCGTGATAGTGATTTTGACATACATGATGTTAGAAGGCTTTTGAAGAAAAAGTTTGAGATGAAGGATTTGGGTGAGTTGCGGTATTTCATGGGCATAGACGTGATGAGCTCACCTCATGGCATTTTGTTCTTGTTGCAAAGGCAATATGGCAAATATGTTGTCCAGGTATGGTATGACAGGCATTAAGCCTATTTTCGTGCCATTGGAGCTGAACACAAAGCTTTCTGCAGATACAAATCAGTTTAAGATGAAAGCTAATTTGTACGTGTTTGAGAAAGACATGATGTTTGTGACAGTGAATTCAGTGGTTTTCTATGTTATGAGTGAAGATGTTGCCTTGATGAGTTGTTGATGGGATCTACCTAGGGATGATCCTTTAGGTTTTTTGTGTTTTCTACTCTTACGTTTGAGCCCATGTCTCAAGGATGTTGAGACAAGGTCTGGTTTTGTTTTCATGAGATGAAGGCTGAGAGTTCAGAGCTTGAATCTATTGTTGAGATTGATGTGATTTTATGATACAGGGTTTAATTTTTGTTATTTTGTTCATGTTTGTTGTGATAGAACAACTATGGGTGTATGATTGTCCTGGGAATCAGAGCTAACTCATTGATGAATCAATCACCTTCAGTTGAGAGGATTTGGTATCAAAAAGGGTGTCAGGTACAGTTAGTTATGCATCAAAGGTGATTACTTGGAGAGATAGAAGGGTAGATATGATCCTTTTGGGTTGAAGGGAACTAGTTCTAAGCCAAGTCTAACACAAAATGTTCAACCTATGCATGCCAGTAGAAACCTACACATGCCATTAGCTTCCTACACATGCCGGTAGCAACCAACGCATGCTAGTAGCATACATCCAACGCATGCTAGTAGCAACCAATGCATGCCGGTAGCTTCCTATGCATGCCAGGAGATTTCTACGCATGCCGAGTGCTTTCGATGCATGCCGGGTACTTCCTACACGTGTCGGTGGAAACCAATGCATGCCGATAGCTTCCTATGCATGCCGGTAGCAACCAACGCATGCCGATAGCTTCCAACACATGCCGGTGAGTTTCCTACGCATGCCGGTAGCTTCCTATACATAAGAGTTTTAAGCATTTATGTTTTTTCTTGGATAGATGATAAATAACTTGAGGCATTTATGTTACACGTGAAGCAGGAGTTGATATCCCAACAATATTTGTAAGTATATATTAGCCTCACATTGTATCTTATCTTTTATGTAAAGATGGTTATCTTAAATAACAACTTTCTAAAATGTTCACTTGTTTGTACAATTGTAGCTTTTGAAGCAGTGGACTGCCCCCCTATGCAAGAGGAATATGATTTTGCATTACAACGGGGTTTGCGAGCTCTATTTGATAGGGTGCAAGATGAAGGATGGATTGTTATTACTAGAGGAGATGCTTGGCAAGCATGGCAAGTAAGTACATTCCTGAACCCTAAACCTCCTTGTTTTTGCAAAATTGATTCTCATCAAACTAGTGTTAGTTTTATTATGTTTTAAGATCATATGACTCAAAATGGTGGTGCAAATTTCCATGCCGATAGTAGCAATGGAAATGTGAGAAGTGAAGGGGCTGGAACCAAAAGGAACAATACCAATCACACAGCATGAGATCTAGATAGCCCCTAGCTCCATAGGTTTTTATTACACTTTATCTTGTATATGAGTTTTTTGGAAACATACACTTATGTAATCCACTAAGTATTGTAACTGAATTTTGACATTACTAAAACCATGGTTTGCAAATGTCTTTTCTTTTTGGTATTTGTAAGTTTTACATTACACTTGTCCACTATGTTAGTTTTATTATGTCTACATTTAAAAAAAAGAGCGGGGGGGCAGACTGGGGAGTCCTATGTAGACTCTCCAGTCTACCCCTGCAGTACATTCACTGCTCTGCAGCGATATTTCGCACTTAGCAGCAAAAAAGTGTTGCTAGTTTCACTAATTTGAGCAGCAAACTCATTTTGTAGCGAAAATAGCATCGTGTTTAGCAGCGATATAGGCCCAACATCTCCACACCCTTCTAGTTATAAAATTGCTGCTATTTTCGTTGTTAAACCCTCATTCTATTGTAGTGTGTGTTTACAGTGATAGGTTGATACATGTGGAGAGGCTTGATATCATGTTAAAACATCTTGATGATGATGGAGCCCAGCTCAATCTAGCAAAGTGCAAGATAGCAAGGGCTCAAGTAGTGCTCTTGGGATATGAGGTGAGTGAGATTGGCATAGCCCTAGATCCTTCAAAGATAGAAAGATTACTACAAATGGAGAGCCCTAGGTCAACTAAGGAGCTAATGAGATTTGTTCAAAAGCACAGGTATTTGTCTAGATATTTTTGTATGCTTGCTGAATATGTTTATCCTTTGCAAAAGGCTAGGTAGCAAGATCCATTTAAATGGAGTCAAGTAGAGGAGAATGCTTTTGAGAGTATCAAAGATATGCTTATTACTCTTTCACAATGATGCCCCCAGATTCGAGCTGACCTTTCTATCTGAGTCTTAGTGTTGTAAAGCATGCAGTAGGAGCAGTGCTGAATGTAGAAATGAAAAAAGCAATCTCATATGGGACCTATTTTTTATATCAGCAAGGCAATGGGTTAGACAGAAAAAGCTTAGCATGAGGTTGAGCTATTGGTATGGACATTTGTGTATTCCACAAAAAGGGTGAAATCTTATTTGATCTATAGATATTTTCTTGTTCTCATCTCTTGTAATCTTTTGCCTCATGTGATGAAATATCCCGGTGACAACCCAAACGTACAAAAATGGATTATGACATTACAAGAGTTTGACATGAGTTTCATCAAGACAAATAGTGTGAGGGCTCACATGGCAGACATGCTAACCTATAAGGAGATTCAAGTAAAACCCAAACCCATTAAAGATGTTGAAAAACAAGTCTAATCATAGTATGCATGAGGAATTATAGGATATAGATGGAACTTTATTCTTTGATGGGCCTCTTAAAAGGAGTATTGGTAAAGGGTTTGTTTTTGTTAGCAAGAAGGGTCAATAACTATGGTTTGGCAACTAAGAAATATAGGCTAAAAGCAATAATGAGGCTGAGTATTATAGCCTCAATTTGGGTCTTGATGAATGTAGCCAAAGGAAGGTTAAGAGAGTGGTTATAAATGGTGATTCTCTGTTGATTATAAGGCAGTACAAGGCACTTGGAGGGTTAATAAAGATGAGATGAAAATTTGGTTTTTTAAGGTGAGAAATCTCCTTAATTTGTTTCAAGCCTTTTAGATTTGGTATGTGGTATGTATCCAGGGAAGGCAACATAAGAGCACATGAGTTAGTAGAGCAGGTCTTCACCAAAAATGTACATGCTATGATAGTCCAAAAACCATTATATCAAGGCAGAGAATATCTCTTAGAGGAAGAGAAAGTCCTTCTTACAGGTTTTGCAAAAAGATGATTGGATTCTTCAAAGAGGAGGACAATTTTCAAGAGAGCCATGCGGTATGTGTTGATTGGTGACATACATTATCATAAAGGAGTTGATGGTGTTATGAGAAGGGTTTTGTGTCAGAAAGAGATTCAACATTCAAAATTTTATCATGAAGAAGGATGTGGAGGTCAGTATTGAGCTGACATCACAAAAAGAAAAAACACATGTTTTTCAATCTTATTTATGTGATGGTTTCTTATCATTTTGGTGTCCCTTTGGAGCTAGTCAATGACCAAGGAAGAGAGTTCATAGGCTAATGTGGACAAAAGTATTACTATAACATATAGTTTTACCACACCACCTTATCATCCCCAATGCAATGAACTGGTTGAAAGCTTTAATGGGGTGTTGTAGAATTTGTTGTTCAAATTGGTAGAGGACCACCCCAATGATTGGGACTTGTACTTGGATAGAGATGTGTGGGAATTCAGAGTGTCTAAGAAGAATGCAATAGGTTTTACCCCATATCACTTGCTTCCTTCACTTGATTTTCTATTGTAGCATAATATGACCTAGGAGAAACATGAGAGAAAGAGATGGTCCAATTTATACTCTCTAATTTTGGATTGAGAAGATGCCATCAAATGGTATGAAGAGACTAGTCAGAGGAGGATTAAGGCATTTAATGAATAAGTTGGGAAGTAAGGATCTAAACAAGGGAATGTTGGTTTTGAGATACAACAATGCCCTTGATACAACATTTCAGACCAAATTTAGGATTAGATGGGAAGGTCCTTTCATTGTGCATGAAGCATTTTCCTAATGGAACATATAAATTGCAAGATCTTGGAGGTCGGGTGCATTCTAGCAGGGTCAATGGCCTGAGGTTGAGGCCATACCATATTAGAATCATGTAAGGTAGGAAACACACAGTGAAACATTCACTAATGGGTTGGGGCAATATGTGAGAGGAGTCTGGAGCCAAGTTCAAACATGATGATGAATAGATTAAAGAAATATATATATGATAATATGTAGAAGATGCTTGGTGTCCAAAAAGCGACGTGTGGCAGGCAAGTATCCACATATGTGAAGGTGTGCGAAAGAATAAGGAAAGGGCATGGGAAGTGGAGGGAAGCGGGTGGTGCAACGTTTTGGAAGAAAACAAGGCGGTGACTAGTTGAAGAGGGATTTTTTGAAGTTTTCAAGAGGAGAGAGAATAAAGGGACTAAGGTGATAATTTCAACTACTAAGAAAATCGAGAGAAGGCAAGGAAAGCAAAAGCAGGATGGCTCATTGTGGATTTCCCGGAAACAAGTGGAAGGAAGCATGCAGAGCACTTCAATAAGGGATGCCGAGAAGAAAGCCAGAAGAATGATGATGACTGGTTACAAACCAATGTAATATCAATGCTACTGGGATAGACAGGTTCAAGTGAGACAAGTGTTGGACTAAGATTCAAGACCAAAATACTGATGGCAGGCATTGAAGGATTGAGAAAGGAATTGAATAACTCAATAGAATAAGAAACCTCAGAATGCAACAATATGCAAGCCGAAGAACCGCCAGTATCCAGAGATGATGAATTGAACAATGTACTCATCAATGATGTAGTGCTGGATGGAGGATCTAGAGTGAATGTCATCACCAAGGAAACTACATTGGGATTAGGTCTCAAGTGGGAGCCCACTCCGTTCAACATAAGAATGGCAGATAACAGGGTAGTAGTACCTAAAGGAATCATCAAGAACATCCCAATGAAAATCAAACAAGTTGACTTCAAGTTCAACGTGCAAGTTATTACCACAGAAAACCACACCGATCTTACCAGGTGTTATTGGGAAGGCCTTGGTTGAGACATGGCAAGGTGAAGCACGATTGGGGCAGGAACAGAATCACCGTCAGAAAAGAAAAGCGGAAAGTGCAGGTTGATCTCTTTGATATGCAAGGGGATTAGTGAAGCCTTCTTAGAGACGAGTCCATGTAGAAACATTCAAATAAGGATGAAGTAATAAAGCATTATGCAGAAGAAAAGGGTGAAGATAAAGAGGCACCAGACAATCAAATGAAGAAAGAAGTAGATGTTGAAAAGATAGAGGGCTCAAAATTGAGCAAAAACTTGTAGGAAAAATCCCCAAAAGAAATCAAATGGGCCCAAAGTAGATGTTGAAAAGATAGAGGGCTCAAAATTGAGCAAAAACTTGTAGGAAAAATCCCCAAAAGAAATCAAATGGGCCCAAAATCTAGAGCAAGAAGAAGAGAACTAGGAGATCGGGTACTATGGGTGCAAAAGTAAAAGGAGAACCACGAAAACAATGCCACAAAAGTAAGCTGAGTAAAACTGCAAGAGATAAATCTAGGGGATGGAAAAGAAGAAAAAAGCATGTAAAGATTAGCCTCGAATTGGAAGATGAATTCAAACAGGAGTTGGTATCCTTGCTTAAGGAATACCAATGGCGTAACTAGCTTAAATCCCTTTCCACTTCCATTCATGGACTCCTTGCTGGATGAGGTAGCCGGAAAGGAGATGTACTCCTTTTTAGATGGCTTCATACAACCAAGTGAAGATGGCTCAGGAAGACAGAGAGAAGACCACATTCACCCACTGAATAGGGTGTCTTTGTGCCAATTGTTATGATGTTTGGCTTGAAAAATGCACCTGCCACCTTCCAGAGAATGGTGTAGGAGATTTTCTATGAATATCTAATAAACTTCATGAAAGCCTTTGTAGATGATTTCAGTGTGTCCAGAGACAAGGCAAAGCACATCTATCATTTAAGGCTATGTTTGCAGAGGTGTAGAGATACAAGGCTGAAGTTGATGAATCCGGCCAAGTGTGCTTTTGCAACAATGAGATCCGGAACATTGTTAGGACACATTGTGTTAGCCCAAGGATTGGCTATAGATCCATCTAAGGTAGAGGCCATATCCAAAATATCTGCTCCCCATAACATTAAGCAACTGTTATGGGATACCACACCTCCAAGAGGGAACTCTACACATTCACCTAAAGGATGAGAAATAGATCACAACTGTCATAGGGCACTTACCAATGCTTTGAACTTGAGTCCCTTGAGGCCTCCAAGCTCGCTTGTTAAACTCCAACCTCCAAGCTCCACCTCAACGCTGTCACCGTAGAGTCGCTTTGCACCATAGCATAAGGCAATTACTCTCTCTCTCTCACTCTCTCATACAAGCATGAATCACACAAGCATAAAAGAGGCACAATGTTAGAATGCTCTCTCCTTCAATCTCTCTCAAGACATAAGGGAGAGCTCTCTTTTGCACAAAGAAGATTGTGTCTTTTCATTATGAGAAAATGCCTTATATACATTTGGCCCTTAGTCACACTTGGACACCCAAAACTTACTTATTACTAGGCCTTGGGTGGCCAATATCTAATAATGTACAACTTTTATAGTGCTGTAAGATTCCTCCCTCCGGCTTTTGAGGTGTGCAGGTGTAAGAACCTCCCGTTATGATCTTATAATTATTCCCCTCTCTAAAATAAAAGAAAGATCCTATTTTACCCTGTTTTGGCCTAGAGAGAGAAAATGTCTAGAGGGAGGTAATTCAAAATTGAGATATTTTTGGATATAGAAATCCTCCTAGTGTCTAAAATGGTTTCTTCTGAAACATAAATTCAAAAAGAACTTTCCAATATGCAATTAGAATTAATTAAAAATAGGTATAAAGGACCTTAGCCTAAGGGTCTAGATTCTCAAAAAAATTTGAATTATTCTCCAATTAAGGTTCCTATGGACCAATAAGATTAATCCAAATGTAGGGAGGACATAAATTTAAGAATAAAAGAAAATCCCCCAAAAATGAGTAAATGCTCACATAAGATGAAGAGTTGACTAAGGACAAGGTTTATTAGAGGAAAAAGAAGAGATATTTAGAGGAAATGATGCATTTTTGACACCTCAGTGTGGGGATCTCCCCTCATGAATGAGGCTCCTATTTCACATGTGTGGAGGAGTTTTGAACTCATAAATAATGAGATATTTTTATCTCTCCTGTTTCAACTAGATCCAAAAAGTAAGCTAAACTGACCCAAAAATGGTCAAAAATTGACCAAACTGATCTGGAAAATTCTAGAATCATTTTGCTTGGTTAGAGGCTCATTTTTACCTATAAATAGAAGCCTCCCCTTTTGTAAAAGGTTAAGAGTGTTTATGCACTGTTACTCTACTCCTACCCAGAGCCAATTACATTGAATTTTCTTGATAATTCAATTATTTTTGGCTTAATCCTCTCCAAAGTAATTGGTGGCCACTCTTGATCCAAACAAGAGTAGAACCCTCAATCCCTCAAGCCAAAGGAAAGCTTACAAACTCCATGTAAGCTAAAATTTATACTTTCTAATTTCAAATCTATGGTTTTCTGATTTCCTTATTTTTTTTAATAGTTGATTAAAGTGAATCCTCATGTTATGCCTTGATGAAAAGGCTATCCCCTTCTCTTCCTTAAGAATTCAGCCTTTCTTTATCCTAAAACGAGTAACAAATAAATTAATTAAACTTTTCTTATTGTCCACTCATCAGTAGAAAGTGAAAATTGAGTAGATTAGAGTACTTTATTTCAAATTGGGGTTAATTTTAAATTAAAAATATAATGTTAAAATTGAGAAACGGTCAGCCATACATAGGAAGTTATGGTAAAATTTTCTTAAATTTTGTGGAAAATAAAGTTTATTTTTATGTTATTCTAAAAGAGTAATTCCCACCGTTTGTGCATTCTAAAAGAAATATTTTTATTTACTCCATGTATATATTCACCTATGAATATGCATAGATATCATTGATATTAATTATTGAAATTAATTCTTATGCATAGAAAGATGCATATTGGAAATATTTTTATTATAAAAGTGTTGTTTTCATTGAAATTCAATTCTATGCATAGAAAGATGCATAATGGAGATTTTTATTATAAAAGTGTTATTTTCATTGAGATTAATTTTTATGCATAGAAAGATGCATAATGGAAATTTTTCTTATAGAAGTATTGTTTTCATTAAAATTGATATTATGCATAGAAAGATGCATAAAGGATTTATTTTTCTTTCAAAAGTGTTATTCTCCATTAAAAATGATTTTATACATAGAAAGATGCATAAAGGATTTATTTTTCTTTCAAAAGTGTTATTTTCATTAAAATTGATTTTATGCATAGAAAGATGCATAATAGATTTATTTTTATTTCAAAAGTGTTATTTTTATAAAAAGTGATTTTATGCATAGAAAGATGCGTAATGGATTTATTTTTATTTCAAAAGTGTTATTTTCATTAAAATTGATTTTATGCCTAGAAAAGATGCATAAAAGATTTATTTTTCTTTCAAAAGTGTTATTTTCATTAGAATTGATTTTATGCCTAGAAAGATGCATAAAAGATTTATTTTTCTTTCAAAAGTGTTATTCTCATTAAAATTGATTTTATGCATAGAAAGATGTATAAAGGATTTTTTTTTTTTCAAAAGTGCTATTCTCAGCAAAATTGATTTTATGCCAAGAAATATGCATAAAGGATTTATTTTTATTTCAAAAGTGTTATGCTCATTAAAATTGATTTTATGCATAGAAAGATGCATCAAGGATTTATTTTTCTTTCAAAAGTGTTATTCTCATTAAAATTGATTTTATGCATAGAAAGATGCATAAAGGATTTATTCTTCTTTCAAAAGTGTTATTTTCATTAAAATTGATTTTATGCAAAGAAAGATGCATAAAAGATTTTTTTTATTTCAAAAGTGTTATTCTCATTAAAATTGATTTTATGCATAGAAAGATGCATAAAGGATTTATTTTTCTTTCAAAAGTGTTATTCTCATTAAAATTGATTTTATTCCTAGAAAGATGCGTAAAAGATTTATTTTTCTTTCAAAAGTGTTATTCTCATTAAAATTGATTTTATACATAGGAAGATGCATAAAGGATTTATTTTTCTTTCAAAAGTGTTATTCTAATAAAAATTGATTTTATGCATAGGAAGATGCATAAAGGATTTATTTTTCTTTCAAAAGTGTTATTCTCATTAAAATTGATTTTATGCATAGAAAGATGCATAAAGGATTTTTTTTCTTTCAAAAGTGTTATTCTCATTAAAATTGATTTTATACATAGAAAGATGCATAAAGGATTTATTTTTCTTTCAAAAGTGTTTTTTCATTAAAATTGATTTTGTGCATAGAAAGATGCATAACGGATTTATATTTATTTCAAAAGCGTTATTTTCATTAAAATTTATTTTATGCCTAGAAAGATGCATAAAGGATTTATTTTTCTTTCAAAATTGTTATTCTCATTAAAATTGATTTTATGCATAGAAAGATGCATAAAGGATTTTTTTTTCGTTTAAAAGTGTTATTCTCATTAAAATTGATTTTATGCATAGAAAGATGCATAACGGATTTTTTTTTCTTTCAAAAGTGTTATTCTCATTAAAATTGATTTTATGCATAACAAGATGCATAACGGATTTTTTTTTCTTTCAAAAGTGTTATTTTCATTAAAATTAATTTTATGCATAAGAAGATGCATAACGAATTTTTTTAAATTTCAAAAGTGTCTATTTCATTAAGATTGATTTTATGCATAGGAAGATGCATAATGGATTTATTTGTATTTCAAAAGTGTTATTTTCATTAAAATTGATTTTATACCTAGAAAGATGCATAAAGGATTTAATTTTATTTCAAAAGTGTTATTAAAATTGAATTTATGCATAAATAGATGCATAAAGGGATTTTTATAAAAGTGTTATTTCCACTGAAGTTGATTTTTATGCATAAATAGAATCTGCATAAAGAATCTTTATATCAAAAATTAGCATTCTCTTAAATTCTATGTTTAAATTCTATGAATATATGTAACGAGATGTGATGAGAATCAGATAAGTGTGAATGAATGAATGAGATGTGAATGAATGTGATGTAATGAGATGTGTATATGGGTAGATGCAAGTGGATGAGATCTGATGTGGATAAATGAGAAAAGATGTGATGAAATGGAAAATGATGTGATGAGAATGGGAATACACATGAAATAAATGAGAATTACTGTGGAACAATGTGGAAAGACGAGAGTTCGTTATAAAAACTGTATTTATGACCTGTTTTTAAATGTTGGGGAAGCATTTTGATCGTCTTGTGAATGAGGTTGTGGAGACCTAGTCTGATAAACTTGCAACAGCTCTGACGGAGAGTCAATGGAGGACGTCTCGCGTAGCAAGGTCGGTCGAGGTCTTGACCAGCCTTGGTTCGATTAAAATGGTGAGCTTTCGGTGTACGGTGGATGAGGGACCAAGGAAGTGGCCTATGAGTGAAGTGCTAGGTCACCTGTGCTAGGTCACCTGCGAGCGAAGGATCCTAGAGGGTGCTAACCACACGGTGCTCGGGCTCTGGGTTGGGGCTCTGGGTCGGCGATAATACCCACGCGTGCGTCAAGGAAGATATTGGAACAAGGAGTAAGAGTTGTTTTCTGAATTCGGGCATGGATCTGGTTGATTGACCTTGCTGGTCCTCAACGCATGAGTCCATGGCTCTTTTATATGGATCCGTTGGTTGACCTTGCTGACCTTCAATGGAGATTCCATTTTTGATATGTGAATATATTGTCGGTTACTATGAGCTAGGAACTATCAAAAAGGTCCCCTGAGTGGACAGGTGGTGAGCGTTCTGGTTGCCATGCCATAGGTACACCGATGAAGAAATGATTGGAATTAAGGATTCAACCGGAGATTTTGAGGATTATGATCAGTGACTCTATGATTTCATTAAATGATTGTTTTAAAGACAGCTGATTCTGTGAAAAAGGCAATTTCATATTGGGTGTGTAAGTGGTGTGACTAATTTTAAGTTTGCATGAATTCCCAGCTAGGGGGCCTGGGAACTCTTTTCCCTAGTACCCAGGACAAAACCTAACCGAATTCTTAACCAAATTCCCTGCCCCACGCAAGAATTCATTGCGCCATGGGGACAGGGATCTCATAGCTGGTATCAGAGAAAATTGGCTAATGTGGATCAACCAAGAAGCCAAAAATGTCAAACATTTATGAAGTAGCAGTAAAATGGATGAGATGTGATGTGAAATGGATGTGATAAGATATAATAGGATGCGATAAGATGTGAATGGATGCGATAAGATGTGAATGAATGCGATAAGATATAAATAGGATGTGATAAGATGTGAATGGATGTGATAAGATGAAAATAAGATGTGATGTAATGGGAATGGATGTGGATGAGTATGTGAAAGAATGGATGTGGATGTGTATGTGAAAGAATCGAAGTAGATGTGTATGTGGAAGAATGGATGTGGATGTGTATGTGAAAGAATGGATGTGGATGAGTATGTGAAAGAATGATGCGAGTGGATGAGATGTGATGAGGATAAATGAGGAAAGATGTGATGAGATGAAAAATGATGTGATTGGATGAGAATAGGAAGAATAACATATGAATTGGATATGGATTAAGTAATGTCGACGACAGATGTGAAACAATGTGAAAGACGAGATTGATAGCTGGATATTCTATGTGGGTAGCATCAAAATTGTATTGCACATTGGTTAACATGGCTTCTGAATGTTTTTAGAATGCCATAAGGATGATATAGAGTGGACTCACATAGATTTAGATGTTGGTGAGTGTTATATACCTCCAGCTAGCCATGACTTATAACCCATTGGTAACTATGTGCTACTACTTCATAGTTGGTGGGCATCTCTGGAATGTCATCTGAGACAAACAGGTCTAATTTTTTACCACTGTTGTCCAGAATTTTTCTATTTTGGAGAACGCAACACCAACTATGAAGGTTTAGCACAATAGGATGTAGAGGGGTAGAAAAATATGTCCTGGGGATTAGTCCATACTAAGTCTCCCCTCAAAATTCCCATGATTAATGTTAGTTCTCCTAGGCCTATATCTTCATATTTATGTTTCTTTCTGTATTTTGTTTGATTAATGTTATTCTCCTAGGCCTATATCTTTAGATAGATTTATGTCATATTGAAGTAGAGAGAGTGTTAATGTAGACAAACACAAAGAAAGAGTTTGAGGAGGGGCCCGAGGAGTTACTAGCAGCTGTCCCAACTCGGAGGCGTGCTCTAGGAGGAGATGAAGATCATCACTAGGTTCCGGCCACGCTGACTTCTTTCTTGGATTGCTATCTGATTCTCTAATGCTTGTAGGCGGGAGTCTGTGTTGCTAAGGAGGTTTGAAATTAACGTTTCTCTGACCATCCTTGCAGCATCTAGTTCTTTAAATCTTCGTGTTACATCTTCTTGGGCCCGTCGGGTAGTTTCTTCCCTTTCCTGAGCTTCGATAATTTGTTGGAGTCTTTGGGCCGCTGAAACGGGACCCTTTAATTTTCTTGAAGAGAATAATCAAAAGACTCATAAAATATATCAAATATTAAAACAACTACTTGAATTAAATTGAAAATTAAAGCAAATAACAAAACACAAGACAAGAGAAAGAAAAACATCACCATCAACACCATGCTGGGTGCAATCTTCCCCCCCCTTGTGCGTGGCATTCCCCCACACAAGAGTATTTCTTTATTAGCTTTCTTTCCACCAAAAATAGGCCATAGCCCCCAAAATATACAAAATGTGCTTTTAGAGAGCACGGCACTCTTCTTTTACAAAAATAGAGTGTCAAATATTGGGACTAGGGTAAAGCCATAAGCTTTAATAAATTCCACATTATAAATGTATCTTTCCTAAAGTTCAAAATGGAAAAATCATTTGCTAAGGTTACAAGCTACGCTTGTAAAAATAAATGTGATGCACATAAGAAACATTCTCCTCGACATTATTTATCAATCCTCGTAATCTTCTTTACCTGAAAATATAAGCCCAATTAATAATTAAATTAATCCCACAAATATTAAACAGGCACAAACCATAGCCAAACTCATGACTACTAGGCGTAAGTACTTCCAGGGATCACCCTGCCAATACAAACCTAACTGAAATAATCATAGATGGCCCCACATATACTGCACGTATTAATATTTATAGTGGTGTCACCCACGATATTAACCTAGCCGGCATGACGCAAGAGTAACCTAGGCGTCCCCAAATTACTCAAGAGGGAAAAAAAATAATATTCTTAAAGAGCACTTAAAATATATTCTCATAACATCCCTCTTGCTTGAGTTTGCAATTATCCTCAATTGCAGGTTTGCTGGGTTTGAAAAGAACGAAGGATCTCAGGATAAGCTCAGAAAAATTTCTCGGCATCCATTTTGCATCTTCTTGAGGATGGTTTTTGAATTTCAACAGGTATTTAATTAACATGCATCATAACAGTCCCCCTGTTGGGAATCAACTGTCCTCAGTTGCGCAATCAATGAGTGGATGGCTTCATGGCACAAGTGGAGGACAAGATCATCATATCAAACAATTTCTGAAATTAAAACCAAACAAGTGAACGCGTGTGAAATGTATCTAAGTGTCCCATACCACAGAGGTACCTTCCACATACAAACACTCTTCGCTGGTGAAAGATAGAAGACATAGATACATCTGGTGTAACCATGTAAAACCAATCTAATGTCCCATACCATAGATTAATTCCACACAACACTACCTCAAGAACAGAAGTTTTAGACAGAGTAGCTAATTCCCTCTGAAACTTTCATTCTGACATAACTTTTCTCTATCCTCAAAATTAGACTACAAGTCTTATTCCAAAAATAAATTAGGTCGAAATGGAAATTCTTATCAACTTAAGATTGAAAAATAATCACTTACATTACTGTCAATAACTTGATGAATTCTGGGGATTTGTTCTTGATCTTATTCTTGTAATTGTCTAACTAAATTCTTGGGATTTGTTTTTGATCTTAATCTTGATGAATTCTCTAGATTTGTTTTTGATCTTAATCTTAATCTTGTAATTGTCTAACTAAATTCAAAAATTATAATCTTTGAATAGGTTTATAATTCTTGAATTTGTGAATCTTACTTGTAAACAATGAAATCTAAAGGGGATCTTGATGTTAAACTTAATCTTAAACTTGAAATCAGAACTTGAAGAAAGATAGATATCTTGCGTCCTAGTTGATAGCAAGAACTTGATATACTAGTAATGAATTTTGACTTAGATTAAAAATACTTGAATGGACGAAAATTGAGAGATTAGTCTTTAATTAATCATAATTGTAATTCTTGAATAAATCTTGTTCTTAAGGGGTTTAAATCTTGTGGTTGAATATATCTTTGACTTAGAGCAATTCTTGGTCTAGAAAGAATCTTGTACTTGGATAAATCTTAAACTAGGACACTTGAAAATTTAGACGAAATTTTACTTGAAAGAATCTTATACTCGGATAGATCTTAAACTAGAACACTTGAAAATTTAGACAAAATTTTACTTGAATTGTTATAAACTTCGTAATTGTGATTGGTATACAACTTAAGCTTGGTTTCTAGTCACTTGAGAGCTATTTCTTTACTTTTCTCATCATCACTAAATTCGTTGGTGAAGCAATTGATAACTTGAATCAAAGACTGGAGAAACTTGCTTGGTTCTTGAATCTTCAAATTGGTCTTAATCTTCTATGAAATGTCTAGCAATCATTTTTTTACTTGAATTTGGGTAACTAGATCTTGAAGATAACTTTTGCTAATCTTGTCTCGATCTTTCTAGTTAGGTCACGGTATCTAAAATTCTTTTCAGGAGCTAAAGTTTTCTAACTAGGTCTAGAAGGAAAGAATATTCAGAAAATAGATACAAAAGCAAACAAGAAATTGTATACAATAAATATATATATTTTTTACACATACCTCCACCTTTGGTTAATGTGTCGAATACGTTAACCTCTTTGGTGTCAAGCATGTCCTTTATTGCAATTTAGTTCTTCTTTTTAGTTGGGCAAGATTTAGCATAATGTCCCAACATCTTACACCTGAAACACTTGATAATAGACAGCTTGGATACGATGTCATTGGTCGGGCTATGCATGTCAGATGCTTCTACAGTTTTAACTTTCTTCTTAATATATTTGTTTATTCTAGACAGATGTCGTTCAATCTTTTTTTGAAATTTATCCCGATGCTCTCGTTCTTGATTCAAAAGAATATGGAGAGAATCAAGCTGTTGTTGAATAGTACAACGGTGCTGCGGATATTCACCCATTTCCTGACAATTAAAAGGAATAGGAAAAATTTAAAACAAGAGAAAAGATAGGGTTTCTTATCTCATATGGAACGTCGAGCTAGATGTGAGTCCTGCCAAGTTAGCTCAATACACAAATGCATAATTTTTCAAGAAATAATCCATATACCCTTTAAAATTAGAAAACTAGCCATAGGTTAAAGCAACATTTGAATGATATCTTCACTAACAAGCTGTTTATATTATTCATGCTTCATGAGGATTTAGAAAACAACATTATTCACAAGAATTTGACTAAAGTCTCAAAATTTCTCTTGAGGTAAATTCGAAAAATCTGTAGAAGAAATCCAAACTAACTATATGTACATGAGATTCTTTTCCATAAAATATGATGGGAATAGTCAAAAAAAATATTTTTCTTTTGTAAAACATTTTATTGATCTCATTTGTAAAGCTTTAAGCTTATTTGAAAGCTTTGTAAGCTTTGTCAAAAGCCTAAAAATTATATATATATAGTAAAATAATTTTCCTTCTACTAGGGTATGCTCAGCACATGAATAAAGAAGAGAAATGAAAAATAATAATAGTAATAATATGAAGCTTTTTTTAAATTTTTTTTAAAATTATTATGAAGCTTTATCTCTATAAAGCTTTGTTAAAGCTTTATTACAGTAACAAAAATATATTTATATATATTATTCTGGTTCTTTATAAATTTAAGCTATCAATCCTCTCTTCTTGAGACTACCCGCGCAGCGCTCTGTAAAAATTTAAAGCAAGAGTAAAATATAAAAGCTTTAATAATTTCTTTTTCTCCCACGAATAGTCCGACAGCGCAGAGCGCTAGAGTTAAAAAAAAGAGAATTTTAAAGGGAGAATTCAGCGCAACCTGAAAATTCCTCCCCTCCTTGAATTCGCAGCCCTCTGCGCCGCTAGCCGGATGAAGAAAAACCATTGCTTGGCAATAGCGATTGTGCGCTGCCGCCCGATTAGGAAGGAGGGAGAGAGAGAGAGAGAGAAAAAGATCAATTTTCAGACTTTTTCTCTCACAAAGCTTATTTCTCCATAAATTATAAATTAGCTCTTTGGTGAATTATACACCGTCCATTATAGATTGCTTCCTCCCTCAATGGTTTAGCAATTGGAAAGCTAAGCAAGATTGACTATCAATTTTGAAACCCATCCATACATACAGATTAGGAAGAGGATTAGTGAAGAGGAAGGTGGTTTTATGGTTTTGGGAAACCCACTAATGGTTTTTCACCTAGTTTTACCCTTTGGGCAATAGATTGATGGAGATTGATTACCAATGGTTAAAAACAAGCTTTATTTCATCCATACATAAACAAAAATCCCTAAAGGTGTTCTTCTTTCATTTAAA
This sequence comes from Cibotium barometz, assembly GCF_041138505.1. Taxonomy (NCBI): domain Eukaryota; kingdom Viridiplantae; phylum Streptophyta; class Polypodiopsida; order Cyatheales; family Cibotiaceae; genus Cibotium; species Cibotium barometz. The sequence continues at coordinate 14,871,273 of NC_141080.1, read as the reverse complement.
TTCAAGAAAATTACCAAAATCACGTGTTCTTCTTTCATTTAAATTCAAGAAAATTACCAAAATCACCTCTGTTTTTGTCTCTTTCACCTCTTTTGACAGCCTTCAAGAAAATTAAGTTACACTAAAGCTCTGTAACCACTGAAACGGGACCCTTTAATTTTCTTGAAGAGAATAATCAAAAGACTCATAAAATATATCAAATATTAAAACAACTACTTGAATTAAATTAAAAATTAAAGCATATAACAAAACATAAGACAAGAGAAAGAAAAACATCACCATCATCACCATGCTGGGTGCAATCTTCCCCCCCCTTGTGCTTGGCCTTCCCCCACACAAGAGTATTTCTTTATTAGCTTTCTTTCCACCAAAAATAGGCCATAGCCCCCAAAATATACAAAATGTGCTTTTAGAGAGCACGGCACTCTTCTTTTACAAAAATAGAGTGTCAAATATTGGGACTAGGGTAAAGCCATAGGCTTTAATAAATTCCACATTATAAATGTATCTTTCCTAAAGTTCAAAATGGAAAAAACATTTGCTAAGGTTACAAGCTACGCTTGTAAAAATAAATGTGATGCACATAAGAAACATTCTCCTCGACATTATTTATCAATCCTCGTAATCTTCTTTACCTGAAAATATAAGCCCAATTAATAATTAAATTAATCCCACAAATATTAAACAGGCACAAACCATAACCAAACTCATGACTACCAGGCGTAAGTACTTCCAGGGATCACTGTGCCAATACAAACCTAACTGAAATAATCATAGACGGCTCCAAGCATACGTCATATACCGCACGTATTAATATTTATAGTGGTGTCACCCACGATATTAACCTAGCCGGCATGACACAAGAGTAACCTAGGCGTCCCCAAATTACTCAAGAGGGAAAAAAATAATATTCTTAAAGAGGACTTAAAATATATTCTCATAACACCGCCAGCCTCTGAGTGTATTATAGTTGGTGTGTAATCTATGTCACTGTGTCTTGGTGTGCCAACTCTTTTCTATGTGCTTATGTCTGGCTTGCAATTATTGTTTCATTAAGAGCTCTAATTTTTTCTGCATGAACCTTGTTGGTTTGTTCCCTTTTATGTTGTAGATGGTTTGCCCTCTCCTCCTCTGCTTTGAGCTGTGCTGTTAGCTATGTGATTTGGTATTACAATGCTTCTTCCTTGGCCCTAGCATTGACTTGGAACTCCTGTACTTGTTGTGCATGAAGTGTCGTGAGTTCCTATGTGTGGGTGACTTCTTTTCTGGAGCTGCTCCTTCGCTTATTCCAATTTGGCGTTGAGGTTAACATTATCCTTGATCCTTTGTACTATTTTTTGGCTTAAGACCATGTTATTATTATCAGGGCGTTGTACCTTTTTTCTTGCTCCTCTATAGCTTTCAAACTCTTCATGATGATGACCTCTTTGTGGGTAGTCTCAGCTCCTTCCAAGTTAGCTTTTAACTTCTGTACCTGTGTGAATGCATCCTTTACCTTTCCAGCAGAGGGCAATGTTACGGTCGTGGAGCATATGTGTTGTCAAGAGGTGGCACCGCCAAACCTTTTGTTCCTGCTTGATTTTGTCTCCAATCCAATCTGTGGTTGGTTGAGCAGCTCATCATTGTGACTCAGCAGTAACATCTGTAAGCACTCCCCTCATCTTCTTATCTGTTTTCTTCTTGCGATCTTTCTTCATCTGCTTGATTATATCCTTGGTCTTCATCAAGATGGCTTGCCCTTCTTGCACATCTTCAACTATTAACTTGGGCTGGTCTGGTAGCAGTGCCGACTGCATATGTTCCTCTGGTTTGGGCTCCTTCCAGAGGTTTTTTTGCTACGTGATTAAGAACTTGTGTGAGAAGGTATGGGTTACATATTTTAGATTTGTGGGCTATCAAGTAGTTATCCATCTCCTTGTGTAGATAGTATGCCCAATCTTCTTCTTGCTCTTCATGTACTTTTGCAATTATGTTGAGACCAACTCTATTGTATCCGTCTACTGGCTTTATTTGCATCATCAAAGACATGGCCCTGCAAGGCTTCTCTGTAGCCTCATCTTGGATATTCTTGTACTCGGCACCATTCTAATTGTATGAATTCTTCTTAATCATGGCCTACAGAGGCATCTTGTCAATGATGTGGTGGTGGACCCTGGTTGCGGGTGGAAGTTGCAGAGCCTCCCTAATTAGTTCCTCTGTGATGAGGAGTTGCTCTGTAGTGCCGTCTGCCTTGGTGATTCGTCCTCTTTTGGCCTCCTTGTCGCTCATAGGTCTTTAGGTATACCACAGAGTTCTGTGTCAATACTTCGGGGGAGTATCTGCGCCATCTTTCTGAGACTGACTTTGTCTAGTTTTGCTTTAACTTCAGCCTCTTCCATTATTTGTAGACATTTCGGGCTGTGGTGCTGGAGGGCTACCTTTCCATGGGTTGTGGTACTGGAGGGCTACCTTTCCATGGGCTGTATAGTCTTCCTGCTGCCTGCTGATGATGGTCCCATGGAAGGTTTGGGCATAAGGACCCAAGAAGTTCAGCTTTGGTCATTGTGTTCCCCGTCTTCTCTGACTAGTTGGGGAGCGAGTAACATTGCTGGCTTGAGTTGTAGCTGGGTTCTCGTGCACTTTAGACTCGGAGGCTGACATCTGTATTAGGCACATAGGATCAGTCAAATGACTGGTGGGGTTGATATCATCCTTTTTTTAATTTTCTTTTCTTTTTTCCCCCTTTTTATATAAATAGGTTAGTTTAATTGAAGAGGTCACTAGTGTAGGAGCAATCCTCTGGTGTGTCAATAGTTAGTTCATGGCAAGGTAGGAGTGAGTACGTGAATGTTCAGGCCGTGAAAGGTGTGGCCGTGAGAAGGTCAGCAGGCCGTGAAAAGGTGTGGCATGAAAAGGTCTAGCTGTGAAAAGGTGTGGCGTGAAAAGGTCAGGCCGTGAGAAGGTTAGTCCATGAAAAGGTGTGGCGTGAAAAGGTCAAGTCGTGAGAAGGTCTGGCCGTGAAAAGGTTAGTCCATGAAAAGGTGTGGTGTGAAAAGGTCAGGCGGTGAGAAGGTCTGGTTGTGAAAAGAAGTGGCATGAAAAGGTCAGCTATAAGAAGGTCTGGCCGTGAAAAGGTGTGGCGTGAAAAGGTCTAGCCATGAAACGATGTGGCATGAAAAGGTCTGGCCATGAAAAGGTCTGGCTGTGAAACGGTCAGGCCGTGAGCCGTAAAAAGACAGGTTTCGTAAACACAGGTTTTGTGAAAAACGTAGTTTTCGTGAAAACACTGGTTGAATTTTTAATCGTTTCATTAGATTGTTTGATGCATATTGAATGATTAATTTTTATGGAACTGAAAGATCCCTATCCCCTCCGTGCAACAAATTCAGGGTCTGCTGGAAGTAGCACTTCTTGCACGGGGCAGGGTTTGTCACTTGGGGCCTCACCCACGGATATCCGGACAAGAGACTAATCCCTCGGTTCTTCCAAAACCGACCGAACCCGGAAAAACTTCCCTCGCCCGGAATGCAAAGGCGATTCCTCCAGGATAATTTTACTCTAACGTAGTTAAGAACCTTAATTAACTAAACTGATGTGACCGAACCCGTAAGTCCCATAGTCAGATCAAGGAAAAGACTTGCACTTGGATCATAGAGACCAACGCCTTTTTCCTCATTGAGAGGCACAGCCATTGATTCTTTTCCATAGAACAATTTTTATCCGGGATTTACTTCATCTATCGTACCATAACAGAATTGAGTCTCATTTTAGGGATCCATTAGTCTAGCCTAACCCCATCCAATCCCATGGGTTAGCCAACCGCCCAACCACTGTAGTGATGGGATCCATTTAAGAATTTGGTTAGGTTTTGTCCCGGGTACCAAGGAAAAGAGTTTCCAGGCCCCCTAGCCAGATATTCACACTTATACACCCAATATGAAATTGCCTTTTTCATAGATTTAGCTGTCTTTAAAACAATCTTTTAATGAAACTATAGCATCACTGATCATAATCCTCCAAAATATCCGGTTGGTTCCTAATTTCCATTTTTTCCTTCATCGGTGTACCTATGGCATCATTGGCAACTAGAATGCTCCACCACTTGTCCACTCAGGGGCCTCTTTGATAATTCCTAGCTCATAGTACTCGGCAATATATTCACTTATAAAAATCAAAATGGAATCTCTGTTGAAGATCAGGAAGATCAACCAACAGATCTATATAAAAGAGCCATGGACTCATCCGTTGAGGAGGACCAGCAAGGTCAATCAACTAGATCCATGCCCAAATTCAGAAAACAACTCTTACTCCTTGATCCAGTATCTTCCCCAACGCAGGTGTGGGTATCTTCGGTGACCCAGAGCCCGAGCACCGTATGGGCCAGCACCCTCTAGGATCCTTCATAGGTCACCTAGCGCTTCACTCATAGACCGCTTCCTTGGTCCCTCATCCACCATACCAGAAGCTCACCATTTAAATCAAACCGAGGCTGGTCAAGACCTCGGCCGACCTTGCTACACGAGACGTCCTCCATTGACTCTCCGTCAGCTGTTGCAACTTTATCAGTTAGGTCTCCACGACCTCATTCACAAGATGGTCAAAATGCTTCCCCAACATTCTTGACATAAAACAGTCATTTAAAAATAGGTCATAAATACAGTCTCTATAACGAACTCTCGTCTTTCCACATTGTTCCACATCAATTCACATTATTTAATCCACATCCATTTCATATGTATTCCCATTCCCATCCAATCACATCATTTTCATCTCATCACATCTTTCCTCATTTATCCTCCATCAGATCTCATCCACTCGCATCTACCCATATCCACAACTCATCACATCACATTCATTCATATCTCATCCATTCATATCTACCCCGATCCACATCACATCACATCACATCCATTTCACTTCACATCTCATTCATTCACATCTATCTCGATTCACATCCCATCACATCACATCTCATTCATTTACATCTATCTCATTTCACATCACATTCATTCACATCACATATCATCCATTCACATATATCCCAATTTACATCACATCCATTTCACATCACATCTCATTCATTCACATCCCGATTCACATTACATCACATCTCATTCATTCACATCCTATATCATTCATTCACATCCCAATTCATATGACATCACATCTCATTCATTCACATCCCGATTCACATCACATCTCATTCACTCACATCTATCCATTTCACATCACATCTCATTCACTCACATCTATCCATTTCACATTACATCACCTCCATCCATTCACATCCATCACATCACATTCATTCATATCCATCACATTCATTCTCATCACGATCCCATCACATACATTCTATCCACATAACATCACATCACATCTATCCACATCTCATCTCATTCATCCACATCCATCCAATCGTTCACATGTACAACTACCCACATCTATCCATACATTCATATCTATCACTTCACATCCACATATATTCATGTCACATCACATCTCTTTACATCACATCACATTCTTTCACATACACATCCACATCACATTCTTTCACATTCACATCCACATCCATTCTTTCACATTCACATCCACATCCATTCTTTCACATACACATACATATCCATTCTTTCACATACATCCACATCCATTCTTTCACATACATATCCACATCCATTCTTCACATACACATCCACATCCATTCTTCACATACACATTCACATCCATTTTCATCACATCACATTCATTCACATCACATATCATCCATTCACATCTCATATCATCCATTCATATCTCATATCATTCATTTACATCCCAATTCACATGACATCATATAAAGGTAAAGAGAAAGTGGTTGAGCCCCTTGGTATGCCTGATATTTCTATAGGGCATTCTCTTGTTGATGGAGATTTTAGTGGCTCGGAGATGAGTTGTGAGACCCCTTTGCCCCCTCCAGCATTCTGGCGTAAGACAGTCCTTTAAGAAAACAGGGTTTCTATGCAAGTTTTCAGTTTGATTTTCTTTTGAATACAAGGAGTATTTCTTGAATTAGTATTCCCAAAACTTCTTGATCAAAATTCTGAATTTCATACCAGAATTCCTCAAATTCTATAACCTTGATCCACATATCAATTTGAAGGGTCGCAAACTTAGTTTTAGATTTGGCGGAGTTTTGAGTGTATTTTTCTAAAATGGTCACACCTTCTTTCCTTGAAACTGACGAAAGAGTTTGGTCTTGGTCATAGTCTGATTCAAGGTTCAAGTCGGATAAGATTTTTCCTGAACTATCTTTCTCGAAAAGGTTTGATAATTCAGTTACTATTTTACTGAATTTCTTTCTTTGAATATTCACTTAACTAATTTCTAAATTGGTGACGAATTCCAATGAGGAATAAATTAATCAATTATCTGAATATTTTGATCTCGATAGATTTCCTGAATTTTCTTTTTACAATCCGTGTGAATATAAAACGATAGAAATTTCTCTCTTAGAGTATTTAGTTATTCATTTATCAAATACTCATAGAATTTAAACATAGAATTTAAGAGAATTCTAATTTTGATATAAAAATTCTTTATGCATCTATTTATGCATAAAAATCAACTTCAATGGGAATAACACTTTTTTTAAAAAAAATCCTTTTATGCATCTATTTATGCATAGAAATCAAATTTAATAGGAATAACACTTTTGTAATAAAACAAAATCCACCATGCATCTTTCTATGCATAGAAATCAAATTTAGGAGGAATAACACTTTTATAATTTAAAAAATTCCTTTATGCATCTTTCTATGCATAAAAAGCAAATTTAATAAGAATAACACCTTTGTAATAAAAATTTCCATTATGCATCTTTCTATGCATTTTTATAATAAAAAATTCCTTTATGCATCTTTCTATGCATAAAAATCAAATTTAATAAGAATAACACTCTTGTACTAAAAAAAGTTCCATTATGCATCTTTCTATGCATAGAAATCAAATTTAATAAGAATAACACTTTTATAATTTAAAAAATTCCTTTATGCATCTTTCTATGCATAGAAATCAATTTAATAAGAATAACACTTTTGTAATTAAAAAAATTCCTTTATGCATCTTTCTATGCATAAAAATCAAATTTAATAACAATAACACTTTTGTAATTAAAAAAACTTCATTATGCATCTTTCTATGCAGAGAAATCAAATTTAATAAGAATAACACTTTAATAATTTTAAAAAAATCCTTTATGCATCTTTCTATGCATAGAAATCAAATTTAATAAGAATAACACTTTTGTAATAAAAAAAATTCCTTTATGCATCTTTCTATGCATAGAAATCAAATTTAATAAGAATAACACTTTTGTAATAAAAAAAATTCCTTTATGCATCTTTCTATATGCATAGAAATCAAATTTAATAAGAATAACACTTTTGTAATAAAAAAATTTCCATTATGCATTTTTCTATGCATAGAAATCAAATTTAATAAGAATAACACTTTTATAATAATAATAAAAATTTTTATGCATCTTTCTATGCATCAAAATCAAATTTAATAAGAATAACACTTTTGTAATTAAAAAAATTTCCTTTATGCATCTTTTTATGCATAGAAATCAAATTTAATAAGAATAACACTTTTGTAATAAAACAATTTCCTTTATGCATCTTTCTATGCATAGAAATCAAATTTAATAATTAATATCAGTGATATCCATGCATATTCATAGGTGAATATGTACATGGAGTAATTAGAATATTTCTTTTAGATGCAAAAATGGTGGGAATTACTCTTTTGGAATAACATAAAAACGAACTTTCTTTTTCACAAAATTCTAGAAAAAGTTTGCCATAACCTCCTTTGTATGATTGACCATTTCTCATTTTTATCTTTTTTTATTTAACTTAATTAACCCAATTTAGAATTATAGAACTCTAATCTACACAATTTTCTAAATTCAAGAGAGTAAACAATAAGAAGAGTTTAATTAATCACCTAGTTAATCTTTCTAGGATTAAGAAAGGTTGAAATGTAAAGAAAAGAAGGGGGTGGCCTTTTCATCAAAGGCATAGCATTTGAATTTAATTCAATCATTTGCAAAACATAAAAATCAAGAAAATCGTAGATTTTTCATTATAATTTATAAAAACAAAGTAAGAAAATTAGCTTACATGGAGCTTGTAAGCTCTCCTTTGGCTTGAGGGATTGAGGGTTCTACTATTGTTTGAAGCAATAGTGGCCACCAATTCACGTTGGAGAGGATTAGGCCAAAAACAATTAAACTATTAAAAAATTCAATGTAGATGGCTCAGGACAAGAGTAGAATAACAGTGCATAAACACCATTAAGATTTTACAAAGGGGGAGGCTTCTATTTATAGGAAAAAGTGAGCCTCTAACCAAGCAAATAGATTTTAGAAAATTCAATGTAGATGGCTCAGGACAAGAGTAGAATAACAGTGCATAAACACCATTAAGATTTTACAAAGGGGGAGGCTTCTATTTATAGGAAAAAGTGAGCCTCTAACCAAGCAAATAGATTTTAGAATTTCGCAAATTAGTTTGGTCAAATTTTGACCATTTTTTGGTCAGTTCAGCTTACTTTTTGGATCTAGTTTTGAAATAGGAGAGAGGAGAGATGAAAATATCTCATTTTATTGATTAAAAATTGGGGATAATGATGAGAAAAAGGTGCCTACTTCATGAGGGGAGACCCCCACATTGAGGTGTCAAAATTTAGTTTTTTAATTCTTTTCTTTGGTCCTTAGTCCACTCTTCATCTTATGTGAGCATTTACTCATTTTTGGGGGTTTTTTTTAATTCTTCAATTTATCTCCTCCCTGCACTTGGATTGATCCCATTGGCCCATAGGAACCTTAATTGGACCATAATCCAAAAATTTCTGAAAATCTGGACCCTTAGGCTAAGGTCCTTTATACCTATTTTCAATTAATTCCAATTGCACATTGGAAAGTTTTTTTTGAATTTATGTTTCAAGGGAAACCATTTTAGACACTAGGAGGATTTTTACATCCAAAAATATCTCAATTTTGAATTACCTCCCTCTAGACATTTTCTCTCTCCAAGCCAAAACAGGATCTTTCTTTTATTTCAGAGAGAGGAATAATTATAAGATCAGAAGGGAAGGTTCTTACACCTGCATACCTCAAAAGCTAGAGGGAGGAATCTTACAGGAATGATGTATACGTGAAGGGCAAAAGTCATTTGTTTTATCAATTAATTTGGATATCCCCAAGATGTCACGATTCATAAGCAAAACAAAAACGAAAAGGAAAAGAAAAGAATAGGATCAAGCTCTCACCTCGAAGGGGATAGTCGAAAATTTTCTAAGGAGAAGGCGAGCTCGAGAGATGCAAGTTGAAGTGATTCGCAAACGCACATGATGCAAAATGACAAAAAGAAGAAAGAAAATCAATTTTATAATGCAGCTGTCAGACAAGGCAGCTACCTTAATGAGGAATGCCACATGGTGCTACATGATTGGCCCGTGAAAATTTACCATTTCATGGCATGAACGTTTTTCTGTAGTTTCACATGGAACTTGAAATTTTGTTCACAGCGTGAAAAGTCAGAAAAAGGTTCATGGCGTGAACAAATTTCTGCACTTTCATGTGGAATGCATAAGATCGAATGTCAATAGTCAATCATGCACATGATGAGTGAATGATCCCTTGCTTACCTTGTACCCTTTTGTGCAATCATTGGACATCTTTTTGTTTTATTGCCATGAGAACCAAGGGGTCACCTGGGCACTTTTGGGAATTTGTTGATGCAGTTGTTTTAGTTCCATGTGGGAGTTTTTTTATTGAGCCTTCCACCCAATTGAACAATGTTGTCACTATGCCTGGCTGTGGAGAGTTTCTATCTGCATCTCCTTGCTGAACTTCTTTGTTTTTATCTTTAGGTTCCTTGTTCAGTCTTGTAGCTAGAGTGGGTACTTTCGTTGCTTTGGCAATTCCCAACCCATTTGGCTGAGTTTTCTTTTTCCTCCACACAAGGGTTGGTGTGGTTCTTACTTGAGTTAGGAGTTGATGTTGCACGCTCTTACCACCCTCTCTTTGATGATTTAAATTATTTGTGGTATTGGCCACTGGGTGGGGTTTGGGTACCCATATTGCCGTATTGCCTTGATAGTATCCTTGTGCTTGTAGTAAGTCCCTTTGAACCCATTACTTATGGAATCCTTGAGGTTTCTTTGGATGCTTGGACTCCTGCCAATTGGTTCGAGTCAGCAAGGTCTGACTTTTAAATTGTTTGCAAGTTCTTCTTGGAGTCTTTATATCATTCATGATGTCCTTCTTGTCTGGTTGATCTTTAAGTTGATTCTTGGTCACCCACTTCAGTGTACCCTTAGATGTTGGGTATTGTGTGGGGGGCAAACTTCACGGAACGGACATTGCTGGTTCTATTCTCTGAGGTATTGCCACTACACTCATTTTTTGATTACCAGTTTATGATGTGCTTCCCTCAGTTTGTCAAGTTCCATAAGGGTATGGACATGACCTTCTTGCCTGTGCTTAGCATTCCCCTTCTTTCTTCCCATTGGATATTGCATTTACTGGCAACAACGAGATCCAGGATCATCCTAGAATCATCTCTTCTTCCATAGAACTTGCATGCATGACAAACACCTTCCCGACCAAGGAATTATTTCTGATGAAAATGTTAACATTTAAATATCCCTCGCGGCTTTTGTGGTTATCAAGTGAGCACTACGAACTTGTGCATCAATGGGGGTTCAAGGTGTGGTTCATCTAATGCTACCCAAGTTTCATATGAGATCAAGTTATGACTTGACCCCGTATCTATTAATGCAATGCTTGTTGCACGGCCTTTAGCTGTATAGTAAGTCCCACCTTGAGTCGTGCTGGTTCAATGTTTAGTTCCCCTTTGTCCAAAAGGGTCACAGAAGCCATGTTGACATGTATCAGTCTTTTGTGCAGTAATTGTTTGGCTTTGGCCTCTCTAGCCTTAGCCTCTTCTTGTGCTTGCTATATCTTTTCTTTTGCAAGCTATTTCTGTTGTTCAAGAGATGTTCTTGCAAGAGTATCTCTTGGGTTAGTAGTCCAAAGTATTTTTTTAATTTAATTCCATTGACATAACCCTCCATTTGGATGCCGTCAATTGTCTCAATTCGAACCAGACCCCTGAGGTGTGATTTTTGATACTCGGAACGGTCCCAGGCCTCGATATTTGAGTTTCTTTTTCTTGGCGCTTCCGACACCATACATGAGGACAAGGTCCCCCGTTTCAAGTTCTTTTTGCTTAAGGTTTTTGTCGAACCAATGTTTCCTGTGTAATTTTTCAACCATGAGTCCATGTGATGCTATCAATCTGGTCTCATCAAGCTTCTCTAAGTCAATTAGATTTCTTGGTGGCTTGAGGCAGGCGAAGTCATAGTTGTTGAAGATGTTTTAACATCTTTTGGTTGTGGCAATTCCAACATATTATCTTCATATTCAATTGCCAGTTTGCAACATGCATCAAGAGTAGTAGGTCGGCGGGCTAGTATTAGGTAATCATGCATTTTGTGGCCTCTAACTCCTCTCCAGAAGCAAGGCAAAAACTGATCAATCAGTCAATCTCTCTCGAAGTTTGCACCTCAAATTCAAGTGCTTAAGACGAGGCACATAGTCTCTCATCGAGTCATCTTTCTTTTGTTTGATATTATGTAATTGTGCCACAGGGCTCCATTTGTCATTGCTTTGGGAAAAACTGGGCATAAAAACATTCTTTAGCCTTGTGAAGTTCAACTTATCCTCAGGCTTAAGGGTTGAGATCCACTTATGAGCTTTTCCTTCCAAGGTCAGTGAGGAGAAGGCATGTATCATTGTCACATCACTTAATGGCCCGGAGGTTTCACATGTGGATTCAAAAATCTCTACATGTTGGATAGGATCCCCATCCCCAGAGAAATTCTGGACAAGTTTGGAAATGATATGTGGTTTCATCTGGGAAGGTCGGGATTCTAGAGCAGTACCTAGTTCTCTTACCATCCCCTGGCCCATCTTTACGACCATATTTAGCAGGTCTGTCCTTGTGGGTGCATTAAGGTCCATGGTTGGATCTATCCTAGACCTTTGAGGAATTTATCCCCCCTTCCTAGACCTCGTCCCCTTTCTATATTGGCTCTTTCTAGGTATTTTTGGTCCATGGGATGGGCTAGCTGCTGTACCTTGGAGTGACTCCCCACCATTAGTTGCCTCCATACGTCTGTAGAATCAGGAGTTCCATGTCTTGTAGGAACGTAGGGTGATTGATCATCTGCTCAATATCCTTTTTAGTGTACAGACGGTCCTCTACTTCACCCACCATGCTTTCTAGGTTACCCTCCTCTTCTATGGTTGTAAACCCCTCCTTTGTTCTGTATTCCGCATTTATGGATTAAAAGTTACAAATTTCTCCCTCACTTCTTTCCATAACTATTTCTAGTTCCTTCCCTTGTGACTGGAGTGGGTTAAAACCACCCGTTTCCTTTTGCTCATCTCTCTTTCTTTGAGTATCGAGCTCTTGTTTCCTTAAGCTCAATTCTCATAGTTGTCATTCCACCTCACTCCATTTGAGGTCTAACTCTACTTTTATAGTGCAGTTTCATGACACTTATTAATGTCCTCAGTTGGAGGATCATGTTTATTAATCCAAAATGGGATTAACAGCAACTTGAAAGATTCCTTGGCAAGGTGAAGTGGCATTCGAGATTTTTGAAGTATCTAGCACATGTAGCCTACCCATTATATGCACTTACCAAGAAAGATGCAAAGTATGAATGGAGTCTGGAATATCATAAGGCATTCCATTGGTTAAAAATCATGGTGTCATCTGCACCAGTGATGATCAACCCAGAATGGAGTTTAATGTTCCATGTTTATGTAGATGCTTCAGACAAAGCAGTGGGTAGTACACTGATGGAGGAAAAAAAAGGTTATATGCATCCCATCCATTATGCCAATAAAGCCCTCACAAGGCCAGAAAGAACTACAGCACAACATAATGAAAAGCCCTCTCAATGATTTATGTTGTGAACAAGTTTCAGCATTGTCTCCTGGTGGGAAACAATTTTTTTTTCCATGTGGGCCATCAAGCACTCGTTTATCTAGTCAAAAAATCTTTTCTGCTGGAAAACATGGCAAGATGGATGCTCCTACTTCAAGAATTTAAGTTCACCATCCAGCACACATCCAGAAAAGAATGGAAGATTTCTTGTCCAGACTAGATTCCGGAGAACCTGCCTTGGGGGGTGTACACGATCAACTACTAAGACACCAATTTATTCATAATAGTAGCATCAGGCTGAAGTGGAAGAAAACTAGTATTATGACATGATGCAGTTTCTTGGAAGATGGGACATTTCTGGATGGATACACCACTCATAGGAAAAAGAGAATTACCTTAAGAAGTAGAAATTTCACCATGATTACTGGGGAGCTCTACAAAAGAGGCATAGACCAAATCTTATGTAAGTGTTTCCGAGATCATGAGCAACAAGTTGTGTTAAGAGAGAAGCACACTGTGGGATCATCGGCGGAGGACACATGGGATCATCGGAGGACACATGGGCAAAGAAATAACACCCCCAAAAATTTTGCAAGCAGGCCTACGATGGCCAACTGTCATAAAGGATGCCAACAATGAAGTAAAGAACTATGATATCTATCAATGAATGGATCAACCCAGAGATTCCGATAGATTGTCCATCTCACCTATATTGTTGTTGTCATAAAGGATGCCAACAATGAAGTAAAGAACTATGATATCTATCAATGAATGGATCAACCCAGAGATTCCGATAGATTGTCCATCTCACCTATATTGTTGCTATCTCCATTTATGAAGTGGGGATTGGATTTTGTTGGACCAATTAAGCCACCCACAAAGAGCAGCAGATGTGAATACATCATTGTGACTACGGACTATTTCACCATGATCGAAAGCTAGAGTTGTAAAGAGAAACTCTGCAAAAGAGGTGGTGAAGTTCCTCTACAAGGACATCATTCCTAGGCATGGATTCCTAGTGGAAACAGTCAACGACCAGGGCTTGCATTTCATAAACAAAGTAATGAGATGGTGGAGAGATAGTCCTCACCCTACTACTCATAGTGCAATGGCTAGGAGAAATCAACAAAAAAGCTTCTGACCAAGATTCTAAAGAAAATTGTAAATGCTAACAAAAATGATTGGGACCAAAAGTTGGATGCGGCCCTATGGGCATTCAACACATCCTAAAAAGTCTCAACTAGGCAAGCTAGTCTATGGGTTGGAAGTAGTTATGTCCATGGAATTCCTAGTACCCAGTCTGAGAGAGGCCATTCAAGAGAAGCTGCCAATGGAGAAATCTTAGGAGATTAAAATACAGGAACTCTTAGCCTTAGAGGAAGAAAGGAAAATTAACTCTCTAAAGGCAAAGATAGTTCAGCGAAGAAGAAATTCTTGGACTGATAGACATCTTAAGCACTGGATTTGTGAGAAAGGAGATCTTGTATTGGTTTACGATTCCAAGCTGGGAGCTCACTGAAAAATTCAAAATCCGGTAGATCGGACCATTCATAGTGAAAGACCCGATCAGCCAGAATGCCTTTACCTTAGAAAACTTGGATGGTACACCTTCTTTAAAGAGAGTAAATGGCTTCAGGATGAGGAAATACAAAGGCCACCCAATGGTGATTACACCAGAAGAAGCAGAAGTGGAAGACCAGGAGCCGCTGGTCTGGGACATATGTTGTGGCATGATCTCACTAGTGGAGGTGGATGTGGAAAATTCAAAAAACCACAAAGCCGCAGAAGGATGTCTAGTTCGCAGACCGCAAAACCTTAGATCTCCGCAACCAATCAAATCCAAGATAGTAAAACAGCGAGTGACCAAGTGTGTGCCAACCCAATCCATGTCAAAAACTCAAAAGGCCACGATGACGGCACAAGCAACTGCATGGAGGAGAGGTGTCACAACATCATTAAAACCCTACTCACAATGGTAAGACAGGAAGACAGTGAGAATGCTTTAATTCCATTAAGCCGAGATGACGACCATGATATGAATCAAGGGTCACATCACATCAAAAAGCAGGAAGCTCAAAATGAAAACGCCCCAAAAAAGGAAGCAAAAAGGAGAAAACATCGCAACAAAGGACACAAGGATTCTAAAAATTCATATTCACAATCTACCCTCTTGTGCACAACTCTCGCACCTATTTGCAGCACTTTCCCCGAAAACATCACCATGCCAAAGATTAACAAATCCCATAGGCCAGAAAAAATGCCTGAGAAACGCCTCTACATGCCCATGATCATCCCTGATATTATGAGGAAGAAAAAGCATCATAAGTGGGCAAGGAAGTGTGGATTCAAGAAACTGTTGGAGCACTAGTGGGAAGAGCTGCAGGACCCCGACGATGGAGGAAAGCTAATAAATCAGTTTTTGGAGACAAACACGGTTCATATAGAGGGAAAGGAGCCCATAAAAGTTTTTGAGCTTGCAGTGCATCATGCACTGGGATTACCAATGGATGGTGTGATGGATACAAATATGAAGTCGAGGGTGGAAGAAGAAAATCCAAAGACTGGAAATATGCATGAGGTGAAGGACATGGCGGATGAAACCGGACGGGAACAGTTCACTTTCTTCTTGCAGAACGTCATGTTCATGGGCAAGACAAAGGATATGTCCAACAAGAACTACAGACTACTCAGAGCAGTAAGGCGAGAGAAAAAATAAATTGGGCTGCCATCTACAAAGAAAATATGGTGAAGAGAGTAGCCACTTGGGCTAAGAAGAAACAGCCCACAGTAATACATGCACACTGTAAGATTCCTCCCCAGCCTCTCAATATATCCAGCATCTTCCCCTATAATCAAATCCCTCTTCAGAAATATAAAAGATCTTGTTTGTACCCGTTTTGGCCTAGAGAGAGAAAATATTCTAGAGAGAGGTTATTCTGATTTTGAATATTTTTAGATGGAAAAATATCTCTTCTTATTAAAATAAGTTCCCCCGAAACAAAAGTTCAAAAAGATTTTCAGAAGGTGCATTAGAAATTAAGTATAATCTGTTCTCAAGAGGCTTTATCCTAGGGGTCCAAATTTTTTGAAAATTTTAAATTAAGGTTTTGAGAGGCCAATCAGATTCATCCAAATGTGTGGAGAAGATAAATAGAAGAAATAAAGAAAATCCCCCCAAAAATGAGTAAATACTCACATAAGATGAAGAGTGGACTAAGGACCAAAGGAAATACTAAAAAAATGGATTTTTGACACCTCACAATGGGAATTCCCCCCTCATTAAGGAGGTGCCTATTTCACATGTGTGGTGGAGTTATCAAAAATTGAGATATTTCATCTCAGTTCTCTCCTAATTCAAGTCTAGTTTCAAAAAGTAAGCTAAACTGACCTAAAAATGGTCAAAAATTGACCAAATTGATCTAGAAAATTCTAGAATCAGCTTGCTTGGTTAGAAGCTCACTTTTTCCTATAAATAGACGCCTCCCCTTTTGTTGAAGCTTAATAGTGTTTTATGCACTGTTACTCTACTCCTCCCAAGATCCAGGAACTATGAATTTCTTATTAATTCACTAGTTTTTGACCATTCCCTCTTCTAAAGAATTGGTGGCCACTCTTGTTGCAAACAAGAGTAGATCCCTCAAACCATCAAGCCAAAGGAAAGCTCCCAAAATTCATGTAAGTTAGAAATCTTATATTTTTTCTTATTCTTTTAATGGTTTTTTAATTTTTTGTTATCTTTAAAATGATAATCTAATGCTATGCCTTGTTGGAAAGGCTTTCACCCTCTCTCATTCTTAAAATCAGCCCTTCTTTATCCTAGTTAAGTGATCTAATAGTTGGAATTAAACTTTTCATATTGTTTCTTTTTTAAAAGTGAAAATTGATTAGTTTAGAGTGCTTAAAACCATTTGGGGATAATTTTTAAGTAATTTTAAGATAAGAAAAATTGAAAAATGGTCAGCCCATACAAAGGAGGTTATGGCAAAATTTTCTAAAATTTGGTGACATAAGTTTTATCTTTTATTATTCTAAAAGAATAATCCCTATCGTTTGTGTATTCTAAAAGTGTCATTTTCATTCTATGCATAGAAAAATGCATAGTAGAAATATATTTATTCTAAAAGTGTTATTTCCATTAGATTTAAATTCTATGCATAGAAAGATGCATATTGATTATTTTTTTTATAAAAGAGTGATTTTCATTAGATTTAAATTCTATGCATAGAAAGATGCATATTGATTATTTTTTTTAATATACAAGTGTTACTTTCACTAATATTGATTTTTATGCATAAATAGATGCATAAAAGAATTTTTTATTATAAAAGTGTTACTTTCACTAATATTGATTTTTATGCATAAAATGATGCATAAAAGAATAATTTTTATTATAAAAGTGTTACTTTCATCAAAATGGATTTTTATGCATAAATAGATGCATAAAAGAATAATTTTTATTATAAAAGTGTTACTTTCATCGAAATGGATTTTTATGCATAAATAGATGCATAAAAGAATATTTTTATTATAAAAGTGTAACTTTCATCGAAATGGATTTTTATGCATAAATAGATGCATAAAAGAATAATTTTAGTTATAAAAGTGTTACTTTCATCAAAATGGATTTTTATGCATAAATAGATGCATAAAATAATATTTTTTTATTATAAAAGTGTTACTTTCATCAAAATGGATTTTTATGCATAAATAGATGCATAAAAGAATATTTATATTATAAAAGTGTTACTTTCATCAAAATGGATTTTTATGCATAAATAGATGCATAAAAGAATATTTTTATTATAAAAGTGTTACTTTCATCAAAATGGATTTTTATGCATAAAAGAATTTTTATATCAAAACAAGAGTTCTCTTTAATCCTATGTTTAAATCCCATGAATATTGGAAAAATGAATAAGTAAATACTCAGTGAAGGAAAATTATATCGTTTCATATTCTCTAGGATGATAATGAGAAAATTCAAAAAAACTATCGAAGTCGGAATTTTAGATAAATGATTAATTTATTCTTCATAGAAATTCGTGTTTAGTTTTGAATTCAATAAAGTAGTAATTAAAATATTACCCTTCGATAAAGATAGTTTAGAGAGAACCTTTCCAGTGTAAAAACCTGAATCAGACTATGACCAAGACATAACTCCTTTGTCAGTTTCAAGAAGAGACGATGTGACTAGTTCAGTAATCTACACTCAAATCACCCACCGAATCTGAAACTAAGTTGAGATCTTTGATTTTTAATCAGAGGATCAAGATTACAGAATTCAAGGACTTCTACTTGGGAATCCAGACTGTGATCTAGAAGTCTTGGGATACGGAATTAAGATATAACCATTGTATTCAAAAGAAATTCAAAACTGAAAACTTGCATAGAAACCGTGTTTTCTTAAAGGACTGTCTTACGCCAGAATGCTGGAGGGAGCATTTGGTATATGTGTTTTTCTAAGGGAAGTTCGGTTTACAACAGCTAGCGGGGAGTGTTCAAAGGACGGCTCACGCGTGGCAAAAACCTGCCCAACTCTTGACTGGGTATGGTGTAAAATGGTGTGCTTCCAGTACGATGGGCAAGGGCCGACAAAGCTGAGTGAAGTGCTAGAACACCTAAGGAGGATCCTGGAGGGTTCTGACCAGGCGATGCACGGGCTCGCGGTGCTTAGGACACCCATGCGTATGTCGTGGAAGATGTATATATGAATGATGGGGCGAGAAAATTATTGTAATCTGTTATTGGATCTCGTTGCTAACCCGCTGGTCTCAACGAAGAGTCCAGAGTGATACTATTTTGTGAGAAACATGGATTGAATGGAAATTTTGAGTTATGACATCTGTAACCAGTAATTGTTTGTCAATGGATTGTTTTATAAATTAAAGTTTAAAGAGGAATGTGTGAGTATTTGTATTCTAAAGCAAAAGTTAAGAAAGGCTTTCAATTATGGGTGGGTGAGTACTTGTCGGGTTCTACTAATTCCAGTGGTTGGGCGGTGGCTAACCCATGGGCCGGATGGGGTTAGGCTGGAATCAATAGAGTTTTAATAATAAAATTGATCAATAGGAATACGCTTAGAACTCGAATAGTTAAATAATATCCTGAAGACTTCTCTAAAGAATAAATCAATGGCTGTGCCTGATTCAATTGGGAAAAAAATGTTGATTCCTTCAAAGTTAAGTCTGTAATAGTTTCCCTTCTATATGGTTTTATCAGATGAAGGTAGTTCAGTATCTTGACCTCGTTAGTAAAATTCATTAAGAAATTCAAAATGGTGAAATCGTCCCCGCTTTCCGGGCATGGGAAATTTTCTCGGTTTCGGTTTTCGGAATGACCACCAGCTTAGTCTCGTGCCCGGACATTCGAGGGCGAGGCCCCGAGTGGAAAACCGTGCCCCGCGTAAGAGGGAACTGCTTCCGCTGCCAGCAATTGGGAATCCGATGCGCGGAGGGGTAGTGGGATCTCACACGCACCTATGAGTAATCGCTCGGGCTACCAGGTCAGTGGACGCCGAGATAGGAGACGTCCATGTCATACAGCAACATAAGAAAGCCGGAGGATCCTTGAAAGCTACCAAGGTCACTTTGAGTTCATTTGAAGATTATATAGATGATGAGGAGGAATGGCAAAAGATTTCTCAAAAAGCTAGCAAGAAGAGAAAACACAAGGTAGATGAAGGGATGCTGCTTTTTGAACTGGAAGAGGTCAAGAAATAAAGGGCAGAAGAAGAAAGAAAAAGGGAGATGGAGGAGAGATAGAAGCAGGAAGTCACTGTGGAAGAAAGGAAGAAGAATCTTGAAGAAGAGGAAAAGAAGAAGAAAGGAGGAAGAAGAGAAGAAAAGGAAAGAAGGAGAGCAGCATAAAAGGAAAGAAGAAGCTCAAAAAAGGGAACCTTCCCATAAGATCAGAAGTGGTTATCCCAACAGAACTGTAGCCTTGGGTAGCAAATCGAGCACATAACGTGTAGGAAGGACCAAGCCACAACTTCAAGCTACCCAGAGAATTAGAAGCAAGACTTCCCAGCCCCAGCAGCTACATATAAACAAAGGGCTGATGGTGGTGACTGTAGCCTAGAGCATCCTATCACAAGCTCTCTTGTCTGTGGAGGAGTTTGAGAAGAAGGCCCGGAGCACAATGAATGACATGTGTGCTCGGAATCATAAACAGCATGGAATACTAGTGAACGTCACATCTAAATCCAAAGAGTTAGAAAGCAAAACACAGATGATGACACAACAAAATGAGGAGACGTAGAAAAAGATTGCCATCGTAGAGAGGGCCTTAATGCAACAAAAGGAGCTGAGCTACCCTGCTCAAAGCTCAAGTGGAGAGGCTCCATGCAGAATTAGAAGAAGCAAGAAAGCCAGCAAAGGTCTAGGCTGATACCATATAAGGACTGAAGGAAGAAGTGCTGGACATCACAGCAGCGGCGACTATAGCACAATTAGAAGCCTAAGCCCTGAAAAACCAAGACAAAGAAGAAGTTTTATGCCTACCCCTAGATGCTAAAGCAGTGGTAATAAAAACAACAAAGGCCAGAGTTAGAAAGGTCTAGGATTAGGCGCTACAATCCCAAATAGAAATTAAAAAATAGATGTTTTGCAAACTGCAAAAACAGGTCATTCATGACTTGGATAAAGATGATGAGGTAGACAGGGAGCCGCAGCCAACAACAGCAACAACCAATGGGCTAAGAGTCTCCCAAAACAAGCACTTCAAGAAAAGCAAAGCAAGTGGAAGATGAGGACCATAATCTGGCACAAGCACTGAAGGCCACCATTTGGAAAGTGGAACACTGGGAAAAGGAGGTGAAGAAATTAGTTGAAAGAAATAAGGTGTTGTAGCAGGAGTTGGAGGGTGCCACACCCTCTAGAGAATATGTAGATATATTGAGAGAAGCCCTCCAAGACAGAGATAAGGTCAAAGATCAGCATAGGAGTACAAATTGAAAGGCTTGAAAGGAGTACCAAATTTGAGATAGACACCATCAATGAGCTGAATGCACTGTAATTAGAAATGCAGCACTACATTAAAATTGAGAATGAGCTCAAAGAAGAAGGGCTCGGATATTGGGAAAGTTACAAAGCCGCCCTCCAAATGCAAATAGAAGAGGCAAAGCAAATGGCAAAAAGGGTGCAGTAGCAGCAGACCCAGAAGACAAGACTACAATGGAAAATAGAGCTCAGAGAAGCAAAGGAAGGCGTGGCCAGACTTCAAGCATAATTAACAAAGGTGAAGGTCGATGCCGAGTTAGCCATGCTGAGTTAGCCACTGAGAGAACAACAATGTTGTCACCCAAAGTTTCCAAAAAAGAAAGAGGAGAGCTATTGGTTGAGGTCCGAAAATTGAATGACGTCACCAAGCCCTACACAAAGAGAATGAGCACCTCAAAGACCGACTGGTCAACAACTCAGCAGTTCCATGGTCCACTTGGACAACCCATTTTTTGAAGTTGCACATGTAATTTTCTCTAAGTTGCTAAGGTCCAACAAAGAACTACCATCATATTTCTAGAATGTAGACAAAATAAGGTCAATTCTCACCAAGAAGCCTCTTCCCCCGGAACACCCATGCTCACAATTCTTATTCTCATAGATGTCGAAGGGAAGGAGAATGCTCCCACCTAGAAT
Source organism: Cibotium barometz (assembly GCF_041138505.1). NCBI lineage: Eukaryota > Viridiplantae > Streptophyta > Polypodiopsida > Cyatheales > Cibotiaceae > Cibotium > Cibotium barometz. The sequence continues at coordinate 14,849,660 of NC_141080.1, read as the reverse complement.
ACAACCACCCACAAGTGTTAATGTCTGGAAGTGGGGCATTGGAGACTCAAAAGTGGAAAAGGTGCAAAGCTCACCTACAAATGATCTAACAAAGTATGAAGAAGCCGTACAGTTGAGTGGAGGCTGATACTAATGGTAGAAAAGAAGATTCTAGGGCAAACCCCACTCAAACCAGTAATAAATTATTTTTTTCAGAAGATGCCTCAAATCGACAGCAAAGTTCTGGGTTGCTCAAAAGAGTAGGTAGAAAAACTAAAAAGAATTCAAAAATATGCCACCTACTCAGATGACATATACATCCCAGACCACACTCCCCCAAAGATGTTCATAAGATTCAAGGAGAACTTTGTCAAGGCAATGGGTTCAGGAGCAGACGCTCAAGCACAAGCATGCCAGGTGTTGTGCCTAGCAGCTCAGTGGTGGTAGAAGGGCATTGACAACCCACTCCCCACGTCATGAGCACCACCTTGGTATCACACGTGTGGAGGTAGAAAACTGTAACCACTAAGAGCAGTTGTTAAGAGCAAGAAGACTCAGCATAAAAGGGAAGCTGGTTTCTACAGATAGTGACGAGGGTTAACGTTGGGTTAGGTAGGAGAAGAGATGAATACTCAACTAGAAGAATACTAAGGGAATGTTAGTCTGTAACAGGCAATTGCTCTATACTAGTCTGTAATTCTTTTGGAATATAACTAAGAGCAAGCTTGCCATCTCATTGTTGCTTTGAGTTGTTCTCTACATTGTGTGGATTCAGTCCTGAGTATCTCTGTTCTACTAAATTTGTTGTCTTTGTATGAGAGAGCGAGTGAGATAGTTAGTGGATAGATGCAGAGTGAGATTGAAGGTGTGCTCAATAGAGTGGTGTTCTATGTGTCCCCATTACCATATAAGAGTTGGTGTTCATACCCGAAAACTCTGGTGGACGTCTCCCATGGCATTGCTTGACTGTTCTATCACCACAGACTGTTGTCTTGCCATTCCATTGAGAGGAAATCAACAAGAAATAATTACCTACCTCAATCATGTTTAGCAATGTGATGATGGATCCCATCAGTGGCCTTGTCACCAGAGACTTGTTGGGGTAGTCTTTAATCCAATGAACTATGCCACAATGGTTACAAATTAGCTGGTGGCATGTTTGAGGACATAGCTTGGTTGAGTTGAGGAAAACTTATAGGGAATTTGAAAACTCGATGGGAACCTTGACAATGGGTAACATTCAAGAGGCATTCTCCTTCCCATTTCATTGATGTCCCGTTCCCTTCCCATAGAAACAAGTTGGTAAGCTGGCTTGAATTCCCCTCTCCCATCCAACCACTACATAATAGTCAAGATGACGCTCCATGGGGTCCTCAAAGAGGTCTAGAATGGGTTCGACATCCACCTTATAGTCTTGGTAATCTCAGTAGGCTCCTCAAAGCTTACTTGATTAAGAGGTTTCACCCTGGGTGGGGGTGGTTGCGATCCTACTGGTGGAGGTAATAACATATTGGGTGTATTGTACATGTCCTTTAATAGGAGTTATTGTGTTGGATGCCCAACCATTGCTTGATTTGCTATAGCCAAGACCAAAAGCAAGGCTAGCTATGGTGTCATTGTGTTGGCAATAGCCAGTGTGTTTGGAAATCTCGAGCTTTGTGACCATAGTGCCCACAAAAATCTACAATTACCATTGTAACGAGCTCTTAAAATTGGACATTTTTCTACTGGTACATCCTTTGATGGCAAATGGAATAGTAATGAATCTCTCTCCTTAGGTGCATGTGCACATTGTCCAGAGCTTTACTAGTCTTCATTTCCTCTTAGAGAAGTCATTCCAAGTCATTTTTGCTAAGGTATTCCCTTTAGCTATAGGTTTCACAGTGGTTGTGCTATGACTACTGGCTTTGCTAAAGTAACAAACTTAGAATCTAAAGATCTGATTCTTCTTATCATCAAGTTATCCTCAAGTTGGATGGCATTAGCTCTGACGTCCTCCTAGGTGGTGATACCTCTAATGACCAAGTCATTAGAGGTGATACCTCTAATGACCAAGTCATTATGGATAGCTTCATGTTTAAGCTCGTAGATAAATCGATCAAGTAGTTGATTGTTAGAGAAACATGTAGAGCACTAATGAGAGTTCAATTGCTTGAGATGACTTATAAAATCTCTCACTAACTCATCTTCTTCTCTCTCATCTTTGTGAAACTATGAAGCCACACTCCATAAATCTCCCTCATGCACAAAAGGCTTTAGGAATGACAGTCAAAGCCTGGTAAATTTTAGATGTTCTTCAACTCTCAGGGTCCGATACCAATCACTAACCATGCCATCTATGTAAGGCTAAAGGTATTGGTCTTTGCCCACCACGAGCTTATTCCTCTCACCTAAAGCCTCACAAACTTGATCAAAGTGTCTTCTAGGATCTCCCTCTCCATTGAACTTGGCCATTGCTCTCCCAATGCTTGTGTAAAGGCTATTAGACTAGTTAGAAGGGCTATTGCTGGAAGTACTAGTATAGTAAAGGTAGCATGGGGTCCGAAGGGCACTGCTTACAGGAAAATGACATACCCTACCACACGGTTCCTTTTTAGTCACACAAAACCAAGTTGAGGCTACAAGATATATGCATAGGGCTTAGCCCCTAATCCCAAAACCTGCAAAGAATGCCTCTCTTGCCAAGAAACAGCATCCACACACAAAAGAACTAGAGCACATAGAAAATATCATCATCATCCCCATCCTCACTCTCTCCCTCATCATCCATAGTGGCAAGAAAACAAGGAAGCACAAGAAGGAGGAGAGAAAGAGCTTGTGCCAACCAAGATAGATACAAAATCATGTGCATGAAAGATATAGAGAGAGGCACAACCACCCTCCAACCTCCCAAATCACATGACTCCCCAACTACCTCCTTTTTCTTGATTTTTATTAATTTTTTCAAATATTACAAAGTATCAAGGCCTCTTAGACCTTTGTCACCCTCCTCAAAAGATGAAACACACACTGAGACTATGACTTTATAGATCTATCCATGCCAAATACAATATTAAATGATAGGACTTTACAATGAAATTACATTGTGATAATGATTATGAGGGAAATAATTTGTTGATGAATCCCAAAAATCGCGCCTAAATTTGCACCAAATTGAGGGGTCAACAGCATAATGGCATAAATCTTGGGGGAGTAACATGAGTCTAATAGGTGGGGTCGTAGAGAAATTCATAGGTATCGATGACACATGAGCCGAGGGTGCCAGTAGTCTAGTAATTTGTGGAGGATTTCCCCCTTGCTCTAGGTTGCATTGTCAAAGTAGAGGAAGATGTGAAGAAAAGAGGATTTTGGGTGAATTTTTCTCCTTGTGTGGTCCTAGCAGATGATATGGATGTGGTAAACTAGGCCTGGAGCCCTTACTGATCGGGGCGTTCATCTAAAAATATGTAAGTATACCACGTGAGTTCAAATGAAGGGGTTTTTTTAATTCAAAAATTGAGGGTAAATTTATAGAAATACATTTACAAAAGGGGTTTTTTAATCCATTTTGAAAAAAAACCCGTAAGTCCATAAAGAAAAAGGGGTCATTTTATTCATGAAAAATTTACAAGTAAGGGGTTTTTTAAATACCCCTTGAGCGCACGTGATACATAGGGTTTCTTAGTAGTGCACCCCCCGAGCCTTGCTGTAGGGACTCCTATAACCATGCTTACCATATTTATGACCAAGGGCATGGAACTAAAGGGAAATGCTATGTAGTTGGTCTCACAAGTGGTGTAATACCCAATACCACAAAGTCTAGAATTTTGCTAATAGCATCTTAAGTGCGTACCTCTCTATGGTCTCGAAATGTGAAGCCCATGCCAGTACATTGTTGGATTCCCATGTAACCTTCAAGAACAATAGAAGCAACAGTCGTGGCTTGGTCCATTGTGTAGCCAAGAATCACCACATATGTGGGATAAATAGGGCTTATTGATGGTATCTCCATCTCACTCAAGGTAGGGCCTCACGCATTGCTTGTCCCAACTTGTGTGACACGAAGTCACGGGGCATGGTGGCTCCCTGTTGAGATGAAAAACAGGTAGAGGGAGAGGAGGCACACACACAAGAGAAAACCCTAATGTATATTGTAAACCCTAACCATAGAGGGAAGCCATCTCCCTACTCACACAATGCATAAATCCCTAATCCATAATACACAACACACACTATGTGTTGTGTCCACACAGCTAACCCTAGCTAATGTCCACACACTATGACTAGCTGGACGCGGTCATTTATGTCTCACACATGTTCCTACCTAACATGCCAGCACATGGTGCAGCTGGCAGAGGTTGACATCGAGCTTGAATCTCAACAGCCCCTCTCAAGCTCATGATGTACTGCCATAGATGTCCACACACTATGACTAGCTGGACGCAGTCATTTATGTCTCACACATGTTCCTACCTAACATGCCAGCACATGGTGCAGCTGGCAGAGGCTGACATCAAGCTTGAATCTCAACAGCCCCTCTCAAGCTCATGATGTACTGCCATAGATGAAGATGTAGATGAGCTTGGGCTATCAAAGCTCTCAACACTCCCCCTTAAGCTCATCCCACATACTCCCAACATAGTACGGAAGTACTCAAACTTCTCCCTGCTAAGTGGCTTTGTAAAGATGTCAGCCACTTGCTCTTTAGTCTTCACATACTGCAAATCCACTGTACCATCCAACACTTTCTCCCTGACAAAATGATAGTGGACCTCTATGTGTTTGGTCTGCGCATGAAAACTGGATTCTTGGCCAACTGTATGCTGCTCATGTTGTCACAATGAATGACAACCTTGCCATCAATAGGCTCACCCAAATCAGCCAAGAGACTCTTTAACCATACTCCTTCACATGTAGCATTGGCTGCACCCCTATATTCAGCCTCTGTACTAGATAAAGCACCAGTAGGTTGCTTTTTCTACTCCAACTCACCACTGCATTTCCAAATGTAAAGGTATTACCTCCTATCATACGAGCTACCTGTCCAATCTGCGTCTGTGTAGCCATGTACATCCAAGCCTTTACCATGCTCATAAAGAAGACCATAATGTGTAGTGGTCTTTACATATCGCATAATGCATCTCATTGCATCCAAATGAGGTTTTCTAGGACTCTGCATAAATTGGCTTACTAGCCCCACAGCATTACTGAGATCCGGGCGTGTGATAGTCATGTAAATAAGACTGCCAACCATCTTTCGGTACATAGATGGATCATCCAACTCTTCACCAAAATCAGCCCGTAGCTTTACATTCTGCTCTAAAGGTGTACTCATTGGCTTACACCCTGTCATCCCATATTTTGCCAACATATCCATTTCATATTGGCGGTGCACTAACCATGTACCTGCATGGTCTTTGATCACTTCAATCCCCAGAACATATCTCAATTCACCCAAGTCTTTCATGTCAAACTGCCCACTCAATGCCTTCTTCACATGCATAACATCTGTAGCATGATCTCCTGTGACAATCAAGTCATCCACATAGATGACAAGTAAGACAATCCCATGATCTATTTTCTTCACATAGAGTGAAGAATCTGCTGAAGAAACCTAAAATCCAAGGGAGATAAGATATCGACTTATCTTATCACTCCAAGCACGAGGTACTTGCTTCAAACCATATAATGCTTTTTTTAATCTGCATACATGAGTGGGATACCTCGGGTGTACATATCCTTCTGGCTATGCATCTTTCTATGCATAGAATGAAAATAACACTTTTAGAATACACAAATGGTGGGGATTACTCTTTTTGAATAATAAAAGATAAAACTTATTTCATAAAACTTAAGAAAATTTTACCATAACCTCCTTTGTATGGTTGACCATTTTTCAATTTTTTCTATTCTCAAGTTACTTAAAAATTATCCCAAATGGTTTAAAGCATTCTAACTAATCAAATTCCACTTTTAAAAGAGAAACAATATGAAAAGTTTAATTCTAACAATTTGATTACTTATCTAGGATAAAGAAAGGCTGAATTTAAGAATGAAGAGAGGGGGAAAGCCTTTCCAATAAGGCATAACATCATTTTTTTTTTCATTTTAAAGAAAACAAAAATTAGAAAACCATTAAAAAGAAAAAGTAGGATTTCTAGCTTACTTGAATTTCAGTGAGCTTTCCTTTGGCTTGATGGTTTGAGGGATCTGCTCTTGTTTGGAACAAGAGTGGCCACCAATTCTTTTGAAGAGGGAAAGGTCAAAAACTAATGAATTATCAATAAATTCACTGTTTTTGGCTCTGAGTGGAGTAGAGTAATACTGCATAAAACACTATTAATCTTCTACAAAGGGAGATGCTCCTATTTATAGGAAAAAGTGAGCTTCTAACCAAGTAAACTAATTCTAGAATTTTCTAGATCAGTTTGGTCAATTTTTGACCATTTTTGGGTCAGTTTAGCTTACTTTTTGGAACTAGATTTGAATTAGGAGAGAGGAGAGATGAAATATCTCAATATTTGAGAGTTTAAACCTCCACCACACATGTGAAATAGGTGCCTCCTTCATGAGGGGAAATCCCCACTCGTGAGGTGTGAAAAATTTATTTTTTTAGTATTTCCTTTGGTCCTTAGTCCACTCTTCATCTTATGTGAGTATTTACTCATTTTTGGGAGAGATTTTCTTTATTTCTTCAATTTATCTCCTCCTTACATTTGGATGAATCTGATTGGCCCCTCAGAACCTTAATTTAAAATTTTTAGAAAATATGGATCCTTAGGATAAGGCCTTTTGAACAGATTATAATTTATTTCTAATGCACCTTCTGAAAATCTTTTTGAACTTTTGTTTTAGAGGAATTATTTTAATAAGAAGAGATATTTTTCTATCCAAAAATATCTAAAATCTGAATAATCTCTCTCTAGAATATTTTCTCTCTCTAAGCCAAAATAGGTAGAAACAAGATCTTTTATTAATCTGAAGAGGGAATTGATTACAAGGGAAGATACTGGACATCTTGTGAGGGGCTAGGGAGGAATCTACAGGCTTGTTCCCATGTGTTCTTGGTTTGTTAAGAGGCTCACCTAGTGAATTTTCTTCTATTATCAACATGGTCACCAAGTCCCGAAAGTTGGGAATATTTTTGAGATATCGAGCTCATCTAGTGAGGCGGTGGACACTGATGACCTGCCTAGGGGATAGGCCCCACACTTACACCACTGGCATGGTTGGTGAGATCATGGGTGATATGCGGCCAGTGGGATGACAGGCTGTGTGGTGACAGCCATTCTAGAGATTGGCATAGTTATAGCATCAGCTCATGTAGTTGGGTTCACACTATAGAAAACCCTAGTATGTATTTGGTTGAGTACCTTTTCATATTGTGTGTACTCTTATCTTTGTATATGGTGTGTTGAGTATTGTGTGAAGAAAAAGAAAATTTTCAGCCTCTCACCTTGTGTGTTCTCTTTTAGGGTTTTGTGAGTGTGTGTGTGCTTGTAAGAGCTCCAACTCTCTTCTCCCCTGCATCTTTTCATGGTATCAGAGCATGGTTCATGCTAAGGGCTGAGCTGCAAGCAAGAGAAGCACAGGAAGTGGTACGAGGGTAAGAGCTTCATCTACTCTTTCCTATTTGTGTTGGTGACTACACCCTTGTCGGGAGCTCTACGAGAGGCACCAGCAAACAATCTCTGATTGAGGAGCTTTCTTCGCAGGAGTAAAGCTATAGGGAAACTATACTATCCTATCGGATGAAAATTTTTCGTGCCGAAAACGCGTTTCGGGCGCGTTACGACCTCCGTTTTTCAAAAAGCAGGCAATTTCGAGCACTGCGGGTAAGTCATCGTTTCTATGCAGAACTCTGTTTTAAGAACTGCAGAAAGACAGATTGGTTGTGTAGACATTGTGTGTGCTACAAAGGAGGTCAACAGTTGCCATTAGGTGTATGTATGCACATTGAGGTCACTGGTGTGACATTTGAGTGTAGTACAATACCACTGCAGAAAATACAGCAGTTTGAGCAGGACAAACCAGAGTGCTATTTCTGGTAAATTTGTGTAAGAAGAAAATTTTCAGCCTCTCACCTTGTGTGTTCTCTTTTAGGGTTTTGTGAGTGTGTGTGCTTGCAAGAGCTCAAGCTCTCTTCTCCCCTGCATCTTTTCATGGTATCAGAGCCTGGTTCATGCTAAGGGTTGAGCTGCAAGCAACAGAAGCACAGGAAGCGGTATGAGGGTAAGAGCTTTATCTACTCTTCCCTATTTGTGTTGGCGACTACACCCTTGTCGGGAGCTCTGCGAGAGGCACCAGCAAACAATCTCTGATTGAGGAGCTTTCTTCGCGGGAGTAAAGCTATAGGAAAACTATATTGTCTTGTCGGACGAAAATTTTTCGTGCCGAAAACGCATTTCGGGCGCGTTACGACCTCCGTTTTTCAGAAAGTAGGCGATTTCGAGCACTGCCGGTGGGTAAGTCATCGTTTCTATGCAGAACTCTGTTTTAAGAACTGCAGAAAGACAGATTGGTTGTGCAGACATTGTGTGGCTGCAAGGAGGTCAACAGTTGCCCACTGGGTGTATGTATGCACATTGAGATCACTGGTTGTGACATTTGAGTGTAGTACAGTATCTCTGCAGAAAATACAGCAGTTTGTACGCAGGACAAACTAGAGTGCTATTTCTGGTAAATTTGTGTGTCTGGCAAGATGTCAAATGATGGCATAAACTAGATTGTTTGCTGACAAGCTTGATAAGAACAACTTCCATGCTTGGAGGTTCAGGTTGACAAATTTCTTGATGGGAAAGGGTTGCTCTGGGACTACATAGAAGGTGAGCATGAAGAGGCACCGGAGATACCAGAGATCAATTCGACTGCTACAGATGTGAAAGAGTTCAAGGATTGGAACCAAGGAGCCAGAAAAGTTATGTATTGGCTCTCTATCAATATACAAGACACCATGATTGGGCACATACAGGATGCCAAGTTCCCTAAGGAGGCGTGGGACACCTTGGTAAAACTCTATGAAATGAATACCAAGGCATGAAAGATACAGTTGAAGAATGAACTTTATACTGTGGAGAAAAAGAGTATGTCTATGAATGACTATGCATTGAAGATCAAGGGTATTGTGGAATCCCTTGCATCTATTGGCATTTCAGTAGATGATGATGATAAGGTGAAAGTTTGTCTACGTGGTCTCGGGCCACAATACAAGGCGTTCAAGACGTCTATTCAGACTCGGAAAAACATTTTCAATTTCATAGATTTGGTGTCTATGTTGATTATAGAAGAGAAGAGCTTGGGTGAAGACCAACAGTCTGCACAAAACAAAAACAATTCAGAGCAATAGGCCTTCTACACAAGTTCAGGAAGAGGATGAGGTACAGGAGACCGTGGACACGGCCAAGGAGGTGGCCAAACAGGTAATCAGAATTATGGCCAGCAACAACAACAACAACAACAGTCAAAGAATTTACAACAACAACAACACACAGGTGGAAGAGGCCAATTCAGAGATAGAGGGAGTCAAAGAAGTCATGGAAATTGGCAAAGGCAGTATAATGATACACGTGGATGCTTTTATTGTGGTAAGCCTAGACATGTGCATGCAGATTGTTATAAGAAGCAGGTTGACATGCAAAATGGAAAATTGCAGCAAAACAACTATGCATCCTCGAGCAGAAACAATGAGGATAATGAAAGGTTGTTTGTTATGCAGCATGTCGTTAATGCCATGTCTGAAAATGTTGAAGCAGCACATAAAGATGATGTATGGTACGTTGATTCAGGTGCTTCGAACCACATGACAAGTCATGGGGAGTGGTTCAAGGAGATGAAAAACCTTGAAAGACCAGGTTTTGTGGAGACAGGGGATGACACTGCTCATCCAATTGCCCATGTTGGAGATGTGCCATTGTCTATGCAGGATGGCAAAGTGAAGTACCTTGCAGATGTACTTCATGTTCCGAACATAACAAAGAATATGGTTTCAGTTGGCTAGATGATTGAGAAGGGTTTGCAGGTTCGGTTTAACCCTGATGGTTGTTATGTTGAAGACTTTAAAGACAAGTGCAGGTTGGTTGCAAAAGGCAACAGAGTGGGCAAAATGTTTACATTGAATGTAAACATGCATGAAGTGAGTGCTGCGATGTTTGCAAACGGTTCAGGAATTGTTGCAGACACAGACATTTGGCATAAAAGAATTGGACATGTGAATGTGCAGAGAATGAAGTCTATGCAGACTAAAGGAATTGTGACAAGGCTGCCAAAGTTTAAAGTTGAAGGTATGCAGAAAATATGTGAAGCATGCCAATTTGGAAAGCAAACAAAGCATGTATTTCCACTTCAAAGCTTTTGGAGAGAAGCAATATGGCTCTTGGATAAAATGTTTGAGGACAGATGGAGGTGGTGAATACACCTCACATGCTTTTGAGCATTTCTTGAGAAAGCGTGGCATAAGAAGGCAGTTAACTTGCAGGTACACACCTCAGCAAAATGGTGTTGCTGAGAGGAAGAATAGAGTCAAGGCGATGCTCAATGAAAAGAGCATGCCAGACTATTATTGGGCAGAAGCATGTGCCACCGCGGTGTATGTACTTAATAAGACACCCACAGCATCCATACATGGAAGTACACCAGAGATGCGGCTTACAGGTTTTAGGCCAGATATTGGACACCTCAAAGTGTTTGGTTGCATAGCTTATGTACATGTGCCTGACGAGAGAAGGAGGAAGTTGGATCCTAAGGCAAAAAAGTGTGTGTTTGTTGGATATGCACAGGATCGCAAGGCATATAAATGTTACAATCCACAAACTAGGAAAGTGGTTATAAGATGTGGTGTTTGATGAACTTGCTAGTTGGTACAAAGCAAAGGATGAGGGTGTCATTGATTTCCTTGATGCTGATGTGCATGTGAACTTGCCACAAGCAAGTTCTATTTCTATGTCTGGGCCAGCAGAGTCTGAGAGTAGCACTATACGTCCATGGTCAAGACGCTTGAGACATGAGAGTGTGAGCACTGGGAGTAGTGCTGCGGAGTTTTAATAATAAAATTGATTAATAGGAGTACGCTTAGAACTCGAGTAGTTAAATAAAAGCCTGAAGACTTCTCTAATGAATAGATCAACGGTTGTGCCTGATTCAATTAGGAAAAAAGCGTTGATCCCTTCAAGTTAAGTCTCTAATAGTTTCCCTTCTATCTAGTTTATTCAGATGAAGGTTAGTTCAGTATCTTGACCTCATTAGAAAAATTCATTAAGAAAATAAATAGTGGAATCGTCCCGATTTTCCAGGCATGGAAAATTTTCCCGGTTTCAATTTTCGGAATGACCACCAGCTTAGTCTCGTGCCTGGACGTTCGAGGGGGCGAGGCCCCGAGTGAGATACCCTGCCCCGTGCAAGAGGAAGCTACTTCCGCTGTTACCATCTGGGAATCTGGTGCACAGAGGGGGCAGTTGGGATCTCACAGTTGGTATCAGAGCGCTGTTGTAAATTTACGTAACAGCAACAAAAATTGCTTAAAATTTTAAAGTAAATCTGGAAAATAATGTTTTCACTTGTTAATATCATGTTGAATGAACTTCAAAATTTGAAAACTCATAAATTGAATTGAAAATTTATAGATGGATACCCCGAATCTATCTGGCATTCCTGAACTCTCCCAGAGTCAGGATATGATAGCCTTTGCATTCGAGCACCTCATCAACTCTGCTACGACCCGAGTAAGCAGAGTGAGACTCGCACATCATTTTGAGAGTCTTTACTTTCCTGATCCTATTGAGGGATGTCGGTATATGTGGTTCTTTGGAGGACGATGTATTAATGTCAATACCAGCCCAGTCAGCGTCAGAGGCTCAGGCAAAATATTTCCTTAGCCATGATTCTGATAAGGCTAGGGCTTGTTCAACATGTACAACTCTTTGATCATTCACCCAGGAACTTCAGAATTTCATGCCAAGTTTTTAGGCTTCTTAGCCGCTTTATCCCTAGAAGTAGAATTACAGCACCTCTTTCTGTAATGAATCGTGTGTACCATGGTATGTCTCCTTCTCGTAGTTTCGGTTCTTTATGCATACGCGATTGAGGCAGTGATTTTGGGAGCCATGATGCTCTATGTATATATCAAAAACTTTTGATAATAAACGATGTTTTGTTTAAAAAAATCCAAATTGTTTTCATGATTGTGAATATGGTTAATAAAATTATCAGAGTAAATCTTGTTTCATGAAGTATGATGAAATAATTATCTGTTTAAAAAATAAATCACAAAAATTAAATAATCATAAATCTATTGTCAAAGTTAAGTAGACGAAAATCTCGTTTTGTCATAATCATGAGGCGCGCGGCCCATGCAAGGCAACTGGATCCTCTAACCGATGACGAAGAGTTAGATCCGGATGTTCGAAAAGCCCTGCACAGATCCCAACCTGGTCCCTTCAAGGGTCAAGGGGAGCAGTTAGGTGAAGTAGTGGAGAAGTGGATTGAGGCTATGGAAGAATACTTTGATGTAACTGGCTACAATGAGAGAAGCAAGATGGCTCTCGCCAGGTTAAAGATTATGGAAACGGCCAAGGTCGCTTGGAGGAATCATTGCGAGACTAACCGTCTCGACCGGAATACCTAGACTTGGACCGATCTTAAAGCTTACCTCAGAAAGAGGTTTTGTCCTCCGGGCTTCCTTGAAACTAAAACGAATGAGTTCTTGGAACTAAAGTAGGATAGCTAGACAATTGAAGAGTACCATCAAGCTTTTGCCCTTCTCCTCAAATATTCCCTGCAATAATTGGATAAAGAGCAGCTGATGGCCCCCACATTCATTCGAGGAATGAACGAGCCATTGGACACCTTAGTGAAGAATGCCAAACCTGCCTCAATGGTCGAAGCTGTAAGAATGGCAAAGGAATTTGCCAAGGCCTTTGTTGTTAAGGTCCCGCCGAAGCCTGCATCCTCTAACTTTAAAAGATTCCAAACCCCGGGAAGTACTTCAAACTTTCTTCCCCCAAAGAGGCAGCATGCCAGCAAGGCCCAAATCAGAATCAAAATACTGGGAGATTCAGAAGTGAAGGAAGACCCTTCCCACAGAACACTTTCTGAGGAGCCCCACCTCTTTCAAGGATTCATAGGGATGAGCTCAGAAGTGAGAACCGGTGTTTTGGATGTAAGGGTTTTGGTCACCAGCTGAAAGACCGCCTGACTCCTGCCATGTCAAGGGGACATGGAAGTCAAGGACCGAGAGTGTAGAGACCAGCCCCTTCCTATCAGTCAAATCAGGGTCCATCTCGTCAAAATTAGAGCAATCCCAGGAGAATTCTAGCTCAGCCATCTGCCTCTATCCAAAGTAGCCTTAGAACTCCTTTTGAGAACTAGGGCAACCAAAGAGAAAGAGTTCCGCCTCAGACTGCACAGCAGCCAGAGCAGTCACAATAGCAGAAGTAGTGGAAGAGGAAAGAGGACAAATTTTTGCAGCAATTGAAAACCAAGGGTCAAATCACCAATTCTCTGTCATTCATACTCTAGCTGAGTATCAAGGTAAGCCTTTTAAGCTTTTGATTGATTCAGGTAGTACTCATTCTTTCATTTCCCCAGGATGCTTGCGTAAGCTAGTCTTAGAACAGAAATCAGGGAAACCTATGCAAGTTGAATTGGCCAGTGGGAAGATTCTTTTCACTCACCTTAAGACAGATCGTATTCAGTTCAATCTAGATGGGAATTTAACTGACTGTCAGTTCAGAGTTATACCTTTGGGAGTTTTCGACGGGTTCCTTGGAATGGATTGGCTCCACAAAAATCAAGCTGACATTAAGTGTCATAATGGAACCATTTCCTTCCGTGACCTTCACGAAAATAAAGTTCAAGGAACTGGAATTTCAGATCCCCAAGTTTGCAATTAGTAAAAGCTTCTAAGTTACTAAAAGGACTTAGAAAGAGCAGCTCATTTATGTTGTCAAAATGAATCCAGTAGTAGACACAAAGTTAAAAGCTAAAGAACCTGAATGGTTAAGTGATAATGATGATTTATTCCCAGCAAAATTAACAGAGATGGCTCCAATTTGGGAAGTAGATCATGAGATAGAATTGACCCCGGCGGAAGCTTAGCTAGTGGCCCTGCGCACGTACAAAATGCCAATTCCTGAAGCCATCAAACTCAAGGAACAACCTAGACAGTTGTTAGAACAAGGGTTTGTAAGACCCAGTGTTTCACCTTGGGGTGCGCCAGTTCTCTTTCAGAAAAAGAAAGATGGAACGCTAAGCTCTATGTGGACTACTACAGAGGCCTCAATCAGCTGACAGTTAAGAATAAGTATCCTATCCCCAGAATTGATGAGCTTCTGGACAGGCTAAGTGGAGCCCTGATCTTCACAAAGATAGATCTCAAATCAGGGTATTATCAGATTAGGATTAATGAGAAGGATATCCCAAAGACAGCCATCAATACTCGGTATGGGCATTATGAATTCACTATCATGTCATTTGGATTGACAAATACCCCAGCTACATTCAATCGCTTAATGCAGGACATTCAATCGCTTAATGCAGGAAATTCTCAGAGAATACTTGGATGATTTTGTTCTTGTTTTCTTTGATGATATTCTGATTTACTCAAAGAATGTAGCTGACCCCATGAAGCTCATGTCAGAAAAGTTCTTAAGATTCTAAGGAAACACCAACTTATGAATTCACTGTCATGTCGTTTGGATTGACAAATACCCCAGCTACATGTTGAAATTATAGCAATGTGATGAGCTATGGTGGATCAAATACTAGAATCAACATCATTAACAAAGTGATTAGTAAATAATTAAGACATGATTAGTGAGTAATTACAAATAGCTTAATGTAGGCATGGATAATCAAAAACCAGCAAATTCTCATTAGGCCAATGCCTCAATTTATAGAGTTTACATCAAAGCATCTAATCCCACTGATTTCTCCTTGATTCACTCCACCTCTTTTGCTTGATTCTCTCCACCTCTTCACTTTTCCCAGAATATCTCCACACTTCCTAAATCTTCTCATGCTACCCTTTATTCTCTCCCAGTAGATTCTTCTCACCTTTTCACAGGTTCTCTCACATTTACACATTCTCTTTTATAGCCTCTAACCAAGGGCTTGTTCCCGCACACACCCTATTCACTTGTATATGTCAACACCTCCCCTCAAGTGAATACTCCTAGAACACCTAGACCCTATACCAAGTTTCCCTCTTACTTGATAGTTTGCGACCAGTGTCTAGCACACCTCCCCTCAAGTTAACTTAGCACACCTGGACCCTGTACCAAGTTTCTCTCTTACTTGATAGCCCGCGACCAGTGCCTCAAGTCCCTAAACTCATAGTCCTTGACACTCTCTCTCTCTATGTGTCCAAGGCTTACTATACAAGTGCCCGCGACCTTGACTAAAGTGCTCACACATACATCTACCATGTGGCCTACATCATCGGTGGCTCAAAGGTGGTTTACTTTGTTGGGGCAAGTTACATTGGGTTATGGGGTCTCTCTCTCTCTCTCTCTCAGAGATTTTCACATGGCTCCTCACTCTTTGGAGCCTCACACATACATCTACCACGTGACCTTGACTAAAGTGCTCACACATACATCTACCACGTGGCCTACATCATCGGTGGCTCAAAGGTGGTTTACTTTGTTGGGGCAAGTTACATTGGGTTATGGGGTCTCTCTCTCTCTCTCTCTCAGAGATTTTCACATGGCTCCTCACTCTTTGGAGCCTCACATCTTCTCTTGTCTTAAGTCTTCTTCTCGTGTGGCAACTTCTCTTCTCGCGTCCATGTCTTCCTCTTCTTTCAGTCTTCTTGTGGCAGCTTCTCTTCACGCGTCCATGTCTTCCTCTTGATCTTCTTCTCGGTGTGGATCCTCTTCTTGGAAAGAGATGTTCTTCTTCTTTCATGGCTGGGGCCATGAGCTTGTCCGTCAGGTCTTCTTGCTCCATGTGAGCAACATGTTTAAATGTTTTGCTGATAGCTCTTTTGGGCTTTTGATGTTTATCTTGTGTCATTATGCAATGCAAACCCAAATTTATGCGGGAGGTCTTACCTCTTGCCTTATTCCGGACAAGGGCATTGTCTGATCCCATTTTTACACTGATGCAATGTGCCCAATACATAATGCATATAGCATTCATTCTTATGCACATTCCCAAATGCAACTCTGGCTGTGAATAATCTTGAATTTGAGTGAGATTTATAGGCATTAACCAAGGGTTAAATGTAAAATGATGATTATCATAAATTTATCAGTACAATTTTACCAAAAATTACATAATCAAGGGTAACCAATTTGTACGGAATGGTTGGAGTATCAAACCAACTCCGAATTGCAATCTGAAGTTATAGGGATCTGTATCAGATACCTAATGGTTAATTTGAACTCTCAATTATATCAAAATATAGTGATTAGTACTTATTAATCACTGATTAGCAAATTAATCCTCTGTTTTGTGTGCAAAAAACAGAGTATGCGGGGAGTCCAGATCTGGGACCTTAGACTTCAAATGAGCTCAAATCCTTTCAAGGCCATCAATAGCAATGAGTCTAGTAGAGGATTAAGCCAATAAACATAAGATTTGACCAAATATTGAATGTTTAATCTCTGTTTTACCAAAGTCTCCTACAGATTTGATGAAGAGCTTGGATCTCGTTGTAGACTTGATCAAATTGAATTCTGACTTCACCAGCTTATAGAGCATGCTTGAAAACCCCTGGAGCTATGAGGAATTATAGCAATTTGATTTCATGAATTAGAAAATACAGATTTCCTCCAAAAAAATGGCGCCTGCTAAAATCACGATTTCTCCTTCGTTCGGCGATGGTTTGCTGCGTTGTTTTTTTCGACTGGCTAGAGCACCACAAGGGTGTTGGCTATTTGTGGCTAGAAGGGTTTGGCCTAATGTTGAGTGTGCAAGGAGCTAGAGCTGCTCCACCAGCTGGGGGTACAGAGGTGAGTTGAAAAATAACTAAAAATTTGATTAATTTTTAATTATTTACTAATCCTAATTAACTAGATAATGGGCTCAGAAACTTGATGGACTCTAGGCATGGCTCTGATACCATGTTGAAATTACAGCAATGTGATGAGTTATGGTGGATCAAATACTAGAATCAACATCATTAATAAAGTGATTAACAAATAATTAAGACGTGATTAATTAGCAAATAGCTTAATGTAGGCATGGATAATAAAAAAAGAGCAAATTCTCATTAGGCCAATGCCTCAATTTATAGAGTTTACATCAAAGCATCTAATCCCACTGATTTCTCCTTGATTCACTCCACCTCTTTCGCTTGATTCTCTCCACCGCTTCACTTCTCCCAGAATATCTCCACACTTTCTAAATCTTCTCATACTATCCTTTATTCTCTCCCAGTAGATTCTTCTCACCTTTTCACAGGTTCTCTCACATTTACACATTCTCTTTTACAGCCTCTAACCAAGGGCTTGTTCCCGCACACATCCTATTCACTTGTATATTTCAACACTACATTCAATCGCTTAATGCAGGACATTCTCAGAGAATACTTGGATGATTTTGTTCTTGTTTTCTTTGATGATATTCTGATTTACTCAAAGAATGTAGCTGACCATGAAGCTCATGTCAGAAAAGTTCTTAAGATTCTAAGGAAGTACCAACTCTTTGCAAAAAACAGCAAATGCACTTTCTCTGTCGACCATGTTGAATACTTGGGATTTCTGGTATCCAAAGATGGAATTTCTCCAGATCCCGCTAAAGTCCAAAAAGCAATCATAGATTGGCCTGAACCAAAGACAGTGAAAGAAGTCAGAGGATTCTTGGGATTGACTGGTTTGGTATAGAATTTTTATACCAAAGTATGCTCTCATAGCTTCCCTCTGACTAATCTTCTCAAGAAGAATACCCCGTTTCAATGGTCTGCCAGGTGCCAGAGTGCTTTTGATAAGCTAAAGACCGCCTTGGTAACCAATCTCGTTCTGAAGTTGCCAGATTTCTCTCTACCCTTTTTGAGGTAGTATGACTGATGCTAGTGGTTTTGCCCTAGGAGGTGCACTCATGCAGGAAGGTCATGCAGTGGCCTATGAGTCCCGAAAACTCAGAACGCATGAGAGAAATTATGCTGTCCATGACCTGGAACTACTTTCAGCAGTATATGCCCTGAAGTTGTGGAGACATTACCTACTGGGTCAAAGATTCACTTTGATGACAGATCATCAGAGCTTAAAGTGGATCTTCACTCAGAAGGATCTCAACATGCGCCAAAGAAGGTGGATATGCAGACCCTACAGGAATTTGATTTTGAAATCAAGTACCGCCCAGGCAAAGAAAATGTGGTAGCAGATGCCCTCAGCAGAAAAGCCTCCTTGCTTGCAATTACTGTAGTGTCAAATCCTTTGATTATTGAAGCAAGAGAGAAGATCATGCAGGATAGATTCTTTGGCCCTGTTGCTACCCTACTTATACAGGAAAGCAAAACTCCACAGGAGTTGAACCGAGTTTAAGAGTACAGCCTGGATGATGGAATTATGTATTATAATCGCAGGCTATGCATTCCCAATAATGATGAGGGAACTAAGGGTCAAATTCTGAATGAAGCCCATGACAGCCTTATTGCAGGACATCCAAGTTTCATCAAAACCTACATGTCTATGAAGAAAAGCTTCTTTTGGCCTTGTCTAAAAAAGGATGTGCTTAATCATGTACGTCAATGTCTGACCTGTCAGAAAGTCAAGGCTGAGAGAGTAAAAATACCTGGGAAGTTACATCCATTAGACATCCCCCAGATGAAGTGGGAATGTATCAGTATGGATTTTATTACTGGATTACCTTCAGTGCAATCAGGTTACAACTCCATCTTCGTGGTAGTTGATAGACTAACCAAAGTTGTCCATTTGATTCCAGTAAAAGAAACCTACACTGCAGTGTGGATGTGGCCAGAGTGTTCCTCAAGGAAATCTTCAGATTGCATGGCCTACCCAGGAGAATAGTAAGTGATCGAGATCCCAAGTTCACGTCAAGATTCTGGACTGCATTTTTTGAAGCAGTAGGAACTTTCTTGGATCTCAGTACAGCTTACCACCCTGAGACCGATGGTCAATCAGAAAGGGTAAACCAAGTAATCGAAGATATACTTCGGTCAAGCTGTGGTAGGGAACCCAAGAAGTGGCTAAGTTATCTGCATCTAGTTTAGTTCGCCTACAATGCTTCTTATCACCAAAGTATTCGGATGAGCCCTTTCAAAGCTCTGTATGGACAAGATTATTTAACTCCATTAACTTGGTCCGACCCATTGATTAGGGTCGAGATATCTAGATAGATGCTTGACGACATGGAGCAGCAGATGTAGTCGATTCGCAAAGATATAAAAGCTACAGAGGATAGACAGAAGCAGTATGCAAATAAGAAGAGGACAGACAGAAAATTCAAAGAAGCAGATATGGTCTTCATTCGAGTACGCCCCAAAAGAAGTTCTCTATCTCTTCGGAATTACAAGAAGTTATCCCCCAGATATTGTGGACTATCTGATTACAAAGAAAGTAGGTGACTTAGCCTACGAGCTTCTTCTGCCTCCTCATCTCAAAGTACATAATGTATTTTATGTCAGCCTTCTTAAAAAGTATATACCAAGCCTGAATCATGTGCTTGATTTGATGAAATCTTAACTTCTTCAACCCAAGGACAGATGGAACTCCAAACTGAAGAAATCCTTGATGTTCGAGAAAAGGTTCTCAGGAATAGAATTCTGAGAGAATTATTGGTTAAATGGAAGTTCTATCCTTTTGAAGATGCCACTTGGGAGAAAGAAGCCGAACTGTTGCGGCATTACCTCTAGTTTTTGCGAGATGAGGACATCTCGCCTTTTTTCAGTGGGAGAGAATGTAAGATTCCTCCCGAGCCCCTCAAGATGTCCAGTATCTTCCCTTGTAATCAATTCCCTCTTCAGATTAATAAAAGATCTCGTTTCTCTATTTTGACTTAGAGAGAGAAAATATTCTAGAGAGAGATTATTCAGATTTTAGATATTTTTGGATGGAAAAATGTCTCTTCTTATTAAAATAAATTCTCTTGAAACAGAAGTTCAAAAAGATTTTCAGAAGATGCATTAGAAATAAATTAAAATTTGTTCAAAAGGCCTTATCCTAAAGGATCCAGATTTTCTAAAAATTTTAAATTAAGGTTCTGAGGGGCCAATCAGATTCATCCAAATGTATGGAGGAGATAAATTGAAGAAATAAAAAAAATTTCCCAAAAAATGAGTAAATACTCACATAAGATGAAGATTGGACTGAGGAGGACCAAAGGAAATACTAAAAAAATGAATTTTTCACACCTCACGACCCGAGTGGGGATTCCCCCTCATGAAGGAGGCGCCTATTTCACATGTGTGGTGGAGGTTTAAACTCTCAAATATTGAGATATTTCATCTCTCCTCTCTCCTAATTCAAGTCTAGTTCCAAAAAGTAAGCTAAACTGACCCAAAAATGGTCAAACATTGACCAAACTGATCTGAAAAATTCTAGAATTAGTTTGCTTGGTTAGAAGCTCACTTTTTCCTATAAATAGAAGCCTCCCTCTTTGTAGAAGCTTAATAGTGTTTTATGCAGTGTTACTCTACTCCACCCCAGAGCCAAAAATAGTAAATTTATTGATAATTCATTAGTTTTTGACCTTTCCCTCTTGCCCGTTTGTGTTAGGCTTAGGTTTTAGCATGGAGTCATGCGAGGAGGGCCACAAGGAGGGCCGCTCGTCTATTGTGGACCTCAGACCGCGAGTCGGCTATCCGTAGGAGTGCTAGAGACACACCGTCTTCATTACATATCGTGGGTGGTAGACTTGGAGGCGATGCTATCGTCCCTTTATAGCCTGCACGATATTGTTTATGTAGATGAGTGGATAGCCCACCATCGCACTGCTCCTGTGTTACATGACTTGACATATCGTCAGGTCTATGATCTTGGTCCGATTAGGGATAGAGCCTACTTAGATCTTCTCCTCGATAAGCGTGGGATGAGGGCGGGCAAGCCCGTTACTATTTTGTGGTGTTCGCATCCTCATACGACAGCACGTATCTATAGTCGATATGTTGCCGCATATAGGAGGATGCCGAACAACCGCCAGATTCCCATATACTTCGCAAAGCAATTATATGCGGAGTTTGTATTAGGGGAGGAGGTGGATTACACTAACCATCGACTTGGTGGTGGTGCTGGCCAAGGCTGTCTCCAGGACCAGGGAAGGCGGCCTCCAACAACCCTTCGTGTAGCTCCTACAGATCCAGTGTTTGTGCCTATACGATCGATGCTCTTGGCACCTAGGTTGGCATCGACGTACGGAGTACCACAAAGAGCATCCAGCACGTGGTGCGCTTGTTCTCATGATCGATACCGACAACATATGTCAAGGTATTTACACATTTATTACTTCTTAAGTTTTTTTAGTCATTTATTTACATGTTTATATGTACCTTTCTATATTTTTACATGAGCGGCATGGTTGATTGTGTCACATAGATTCCCACACCTACCACTGAGAGACTCACTCAGGAGTTGGTAGAGGCAAGAGCAGAGATTGACTGCCTTAGAGCTGCATTATAAGCGGCAGAGACAGCTACTGCAGAGGCACGACATGCGAGAGAGTCTAACATCCAGCAGCAGCAGGTAGGTTTCTCTTGTACGTAAAAGAGTTATAATTAAGGTCCTATGTTATAAATTTCTTTAAGTAATACCTAATGAGAGAGACTAATCAATTATTTTTATGCTTTACTTTTTACGTAAGCTCAGACTGAGGCAGAGAGTTCTAGAGCTGAGGCGCAACAGCACATGATTCTGGAGTGGATTACACAGCATAGGACAGAGCAATTGATTGCTACATGTTCGAGAGTTCCGCAGATCCTCAGACGTGATAGTGCCTTACTTGCCTCTATATCCACGGCCTGTTATATAGAGGTTCTTCGACGACCTCTCCCTCATGATGCACCACCATTCCTCCGTGATTCCTGTTGTGCTCTCTGTATCCAGGAAATTGACAGTACTGGTGGATATGCTCTGGGATGTGGACATTTTTTTCATTTGTCTTACATCACCCACCAGGAGCTAGTACGTTTCTCAGCATGTCCCTGTTGCCAGCGCACGCGTCGACCTAGCGACATACAAAGTTTTGGGCATTTACGATCTTCACGCAGGCTTCGCTCAAGTAGATGCTAGGACTTGTGAGATCCCCACCCGCCCACTCCGGGGCAACTGTCGGTGCGACGGAAGCGACGTCGGCCTCCCGCGCCGGGCAGGGGTCGTGCACACTCGAGGCCTCGCCCGCGGATATCCGGGACTGGGCCCGGAAGACTCCCCTCGCTCGGAAGGCACGTGCGATTCCGCCAGGAAGGGGAAAAATCTTTTAACTACGAGATTACTCTAACGAGTCAAATCTTGACTAAATTAAACTGATCTGACCAAACCTGAAGTCACATGGTCAGATCAAGAAGAGACTTGCACTTGGTCCATGGAATCACCGCTTTTTTTTCTCATTTACGAGGCACAGCCGATGATCCCTTCCCACAGAACAAGGTCTTCTCAGGATTTAAACTGATCAACGTAACTAATCGTATCTAATTGTTTCTCATGAATCCTCTGATCTAGCCTATGGCCCATGGGTTAGCCAACCACCCGACCATTGAATTGGTGGAATTCCTTTATAAAGATTTGATTGGGTTTTGTCCGGGTACCAAGAAAAAGAGTTCCCAAGCCCCCTAGCCGGTGATTCATGCAAAAATCAAATAGGCATACCACGTACACACCCAATATGAAATTGCCATTTATAACAGATTCGACTGGCTTTAAGACAATCCTTGAATAAAATCATAATATTTTCGATCATCATTTTCCAAAATTCCAAGTCCATTGTATTACAAAAATGCATCCTCTCAACTCTCCGTTGAAGACCAGCTGGCCAACCAACGAGATCCAGTATCAAATTTTTGTTTCCAAAAACCTTTTCTTTTTGTCCATTAGATATCTTCCTCGACGTACGCCTGGATGTCCTAGCAACTGTGAGTCCATGCATCGCCCTGGTCAGAACCCTCTAGGATCCTCCTTAGGTGTCCTAGCACTTCACTCAGGGACCGCTTCGTCGGTCCTCGCCCATCGTACCGAAAGCGCACCATTTTAACCGTACCGAGACTGGTCAAGACCTCAACAGGCTTTGCCGCGGGACGACGTCCCTTGACGACTCCCTGCCCCACAGTAGCTGTTCCAAATGAGCCTCCTCTTAGAAAAACATAAGCCAAATGCTTCCTCCAGCATTCTGGCATAAAACAGTCCATTGAATGAAAAACAGAGTTTCCAATAATGCAAGTGAGATTCCAGTTTGAGATCGGTTCCAAAGATCCTTTTTCCAATAATTCCCAGTTTCATAATGAGGATCCTTGATCTCTCATGATTGATCTCTCATGAGGGTAATCTACCCGTCATTTCATCCATTTATTTAACTAGATTCTTGGTGAGATTGATCAGGGAAAAACTAGATTAGTTCCGGTAGTCTATTCTTTGGATGATTTAGTAACTGGAATTGGTCACAAAGTTTTTGTCTGATTCAGTTCGAGAGAAGGACAATTAGGTTTACTGTCCGACCTCACTACTTCGACAAGGGTTCATCTTTTGCCCAAATCCCATGCATGCCACCTGCAATATCTACATGGGCCTTGCATATGTTAGACATGTAAGCACTATTCTTTCACAAACATACATTATGCCTTATCATCAATATCCCTCCATGTACATTTCTCGATGGGGAGGACCATGGTATGACCCATTGCTTGGACCTTCCTATAATCAATAGGAACTTTCCATGGCCTCATCTTCAACCATACCACCCATTGATCCACACTATCTCTATCCCACAAGCTTGACAATGCCACATCCCTCGAGCCAAAAAGGCCACCCACCTTCATTTGCAGATGTGGGCATAACCCTGCGCGTTCCAAACCCTTCAAGAATATACCAAGATCATCTTTTGATAGTTTTTTAAGAGTTTTAAAATAATGCTTCAAAAGTCTTCAAATTCTACACTAGTGCAAGTTCTCTAAACAACTTCAAACACATGCCAAGCAACTTTTATATCTTTTTGAGCAAAATTGATAATAGTGGAGTGACATCAAAGTGGTTCCAAGGCAGATTAAGAGAGGAAACATTAAAAGAAGCATTGGTTGTTCATACAAATCATGAGTAATAAAAAAAGTCATATAATATATACCATGTCAAAGACACCTAAGTAAAGTAAAGTAAAGTATATCCCATGTCAAAGGCACCTAAGTAAAGTAATGGAGAAAGGCGATGCATTTTTTTAAACTATGGAGAGAGCTCTAAAATATGACTGATTGACCTTTTTACAACCCATGCCTTCTTGCATGGCTAGGGTGTCCTCACATGTTTATTAAAAGGGTGCCCCATTTTATGCATATCCAAACTCTTTATGCCGCCCAACTTATAAATTATTCGTTCTCATCCTAATAATGAAGTGCACACCTGTCCCATGGACACAAAAACCCATAAATCTTTAATATCAAACAAAAGGAACTCACCACCTACAAAACCCATCAAATTCACATGTTAGGCTTTAAATGGATTCAATGACACGTACCTATAAGCGCCTCAAGGTATCCCAAATCCCATCACGATATTCACAAGTATTTACAATGTCAACACCAAAAGTTCACTATCACAATTTAAAAATCATTTCCAAGAAAACAAGATTAATGCTAATGCATTGTTGTGATTGGACCATTTTATTTGTTTTGTTTTTCAAGCAAGGGTTAACTATACATAAATGTGCCCCGCTAAACTCGAAAGGCTAAACACTTTTGTCGCTAGTTTCAACAAATAGGTATCCACTTATTTCCAATCCCTTAAGGCAATCACCTCGGGAGAGCCTCTTGCATGATAACAACCAAGTAACCTGAGTATGGGATCCACGTAGTACTGTGGGACTTGCCATAGAGCTCACCCACTAAAATACCATCAAACCTGGCGGGCTTTTGATTAGAAAATGCCATACCCATGGGGGCTCACCCACACTAAAAAAACCTTCAAACCTGGTGGGCTTTTGAGTAGAAAAATGTCATACCCCTTGTTGCAATTGGACAATCTCCGAGCTTCCAAGCTTATACATTATAACTTAGCATGCCTCTCCACTAGTATCTACCCCAATGAACATGCCTAACAAAACCCTTTGGCTACTCTCCAATTACCTTACCCTAATTCACAAGCTCTGCAAACCCACTGCCTCCACTTTGATCCCTTCTTCCCTTTGACTACTCTCCAATTACCTTCCCCTAATTCACAAGCTTTGCAAACCCACTGCCTCCACTTTGATCCCTTGTGTGTACATACCAATACATCATCCTTGGTTGCTCTACCTCACCCATGAGCATAATCATCCTCTTCTCCCCCTCAAAACATTGGATTTCCTTCCAACGTTCATTTTCAAGTCCTCGACTTTTCTTACTCCACACGTACTTGTCCTCAAGTGGCATGCTATTTTGTACTCATGACATTCCCCCCCCCCCTATCTAATATTCATCATCGTTAATTATAAAATCAAGAACCTATGATCGTCACTTCCAAAGTTATATTCATGGATAACCTCTCCAAGCCAAGCTACTAATTCCTCTCAAAGAGTTTGATTCGTCAATCATCAACAAGTACTTATTATCAGGTCAATGATCGTCTTGATCAAGCTTCCACAAAGCAAGTTATATCAACGAAATTATCTCCACCATCATGAAGACACGACACTCAAGACACTTCATTAACACTTCATCATTGGCACAAAACATTATATGCCGTATCTTTGCTTGTTTTTCATATCATCCATGCTCCACAACTTCTTGTGCTAACTTGGCTTTCTTGCCATCACGCCTTCATAACTTGGCTTTCTTGCTAGCACATCTTCATCTTGATTTCAGGAGTACTTCATCTAGATTTGTACTTCCACTCTTTTCAAAATAATGTTGTGAATCTATCCATAGCCGAACAAAATGTTAAATACCAAAATCCAACTCAAATGGCAAGATTCCTAGTCATCTTGATGATGAAACTCAAAAAAATGCTCCCTTATAGAAGATACATATTTTCTACTTTCTTAGTCACCCTCTAGACCCAATTTCTTAGGTCTCTACTTTGTATGATCTTGTTGATAAAATAACTTAGATGCCACTTCCTTTCTTCTACTAAAACTTGTAGACTCTTGATTCCTTGAGCCACTTGCTCCCTAAACTTTTTCTGTTCTTGAGCTACTTGTTCTTTGAACCCCTATGATCCTTTCGTGAAAGAAAAACCAAATGTGCCAATGGTTGCAAAGTTGCACTACCAATACTATATTCTACACCACCTTGGTGATTTTTTCCCAACTAGATGATGTGTAGAGGTGGTCATCTTATGGAGGGTTATCCATAGCCTATACTAGAGGATGACCCAAACTTACAAAGTTTCTACGTGGCATAAGATGATTGGAAGCAATTGAGCTAGTGGTATAAAGCAGAGCGCTTGTATGGCTCTTTCGTATCCCTCTCTTTTATGATGGCCTATGTACCGGAAACAACTTCACTTCCACACAGAGCCCTCTTTCTCTCTCTCTTAGCCTTCACCTCAAAGATCCTTAAAGGACCCATCCCTTTAAATAGAGTAGGATCGTATCCACTACGTTAAACCTCTTGGCCTTTATGTTCGGGCCTTTTCTTTTTGGCATACATGCCCACTACCGACGACGAGTGCAACATAGCCTCATCTAGTTTTAAGTTCTATGAGTCATTCAGACAACTCATATAGCCGGGTCATCCGTTTTGCTACTCTCAAAGGTGGGATCATGAACTCTACATGGAGAATTATATCTAGCCCAAATCCTAGTGTTGATGGAAAATTTTGTTCCCAGTATGTCATGGAAGCATTGTAAATAAGACCTTATTTGTTCTCTCAGCTTGTCCATTTGTAAGTGGATGATAAGGAGAAGACTTAGGATGGACAACCATAAATTCTTCTAAGAGAAACTCCACCACTCATTTAAAAGAAATGAGCCCTCCATCACTTATGATTCCTAAGGGACATCCAAACTTGGTGATGACATACTCATAAGAAACTTAGTGGTCGTCCTAGCATCATCCTTGACTATTACCTTAACCTCGAACCATTTAGTTACATGGTTCATAGCTATGATAATTTATCACTTGTATGCTTTTTGCTATAGGGCTAAGGGTCCAACAAAATCCAATCCCCATTTACCAAATGGTCTGATGAACATAATAGGTTGTAAAGGCATTATGCCTCTTTATTGAGGAATTATGAAGCGCTAAGACAGTCATCACGTTATCTGACATATTCCATGGCACTGCCAAACAATGTTGGCCCACCACAACCCTACATAGATTCCAAGCGATGATTTCACCCCCAAATTATCCTCCATCAATGATTCCAACATGAGATTAATCAAGAATATCCATCTACTCATCCTCACACACAAC
Source organism: Cibotium barometz (assembly GCF_041138505.1). Taxonomy (NCBI): domain Eukaryota; kingdom Viridiplantae; phylum Streptophyta; class Polypodiopsida; order Cyatheales; family Cibotiaceae; genus Cibotium; species Cibotium barometz. Next base: position 14,822,215 of record NC_141080.1, on the reverse strand, counting down.
ATATTAAGGCAGCATCTCTCTCTTTTTTATAAACTTACACCAAAATAAGCGTGTAAGCTACAATCTTGATCGCATGTGTTCCTAGATCACCACCTACAAGTTTCAATATGATCATTGAAGGTTTGAGAGACGTGGTTTTCCACCTTCGCCACATATCTTTAAATAATTAGAAAAATGCTAACTCTATAAAGGTGCACAATTGACTTTTCCCAAGTCCATTCTTGACATTGTTAATGTCTTGCAAAGCCATGTCTACATCACCACTCCTCCACAATTGGGCTAAAGAGTGAGTTAAACCTTTGTCTATAAAACACAACTCCAATTGTGTTGCCTCTCACGACAATTGTCCTACTACTCCATTTAAGGAATGAACCAACTTACTTAGATCATCTAGATCGTTAGTAGCACAAAACTTGTAGATTCTTGATTCCTTACTTTAACTTGGGTTTCTAAGCCATTTGTTGTTTGAATGACAACAATCTAGATCCTATGATCCTTTGCACAAAACTTCTAGACTTTTGATTCCTTGAGCCACTTGCTCCTTTAACTTCAAATTACCTTCGTGAGCCACGTGCTCTTTGAACCACAACAATCGAGATTCTATGATCCCTTACACAAAACTTGTTCAGACACTTGATTCCTTGAGCCACTTGCTCCTTGAGTTTTAACTTATGTTCTTGCGCTACTTGCTCTTTGAACCACAATAATCTAATCCTATTCTGGTTTTTTAAGTCTCCTGAATCTGTTAATTCTCGCTTGATTTAAAAAAACCCAATAGCTTAAGAGAAATTAGTAAATACCAAGAGATTTTAAAAAGGTATTGAATGGTTTGCTTACATCCTAATGTATTCAAATCATTAAAAACAACAAGATTACGCTAAAGATAAAGTATCTTTACACTATGTTTATGCAAAAGCCACTAAGCTACTAGAACGCAAAAATCAATCTTTTTTTTTTTTTGCTTTTTGACACTACAAACACTGGTTTCTTTCCAACAATTTTTTTTTCAATTTTAAGATTATCTTTATAAAGGTTTGAGATACGTTCTTCCCCTTCTTCGCCACATATCTTTAAACAAGTAGCAAAATGCTTACTCTATAGAGGTGCACTATTGACTTTTCTCAAGTCCATTCTTGACATTGCTAATGACTTCCAAAGACATATCTACACCACCACTCCTCTACAATTGGGCTAAAGAGTGAGTTTAACCTTAGTCTATGAAATATGATAGCCTCAACTCCAATTGCGTTGCCCCTCGCAACCATAGTACTACTTCTCCACTAAAGGAATGATAGCCCTCTTGGCATAGATGCTTATTGTTACACCCATTATGTCTAATAAACACAATTTTCCAATCCACCCAATTTGGTACTACCATCTATTGATGTCTAACCAGTAAAAGTTAATCTTTTTCATTTTCTTTGGCCATCAATTGGATCCACAGTTACAGTCCAATAATCAACCAAGACTATCAACATAGTGAAGTCTTTGTAGTAAACAGTTGTGATCCATTTCATCCTCATAGATCCATAAGTAGGAATCACGGACCAAGTTTCTCAATCATTTTCTATAACTTTCTATGTGCGCCTCAAGTAACTATAGCAATTTCTTGAGATTGCAAGCTTTTTCTTGGTCATAGAACTAAAAATCAATATCTAGTCTACAGTAAATTAAGCTTAATTACGCAATTAAGCTTAATTCATTGACAAATCTAATATAAGAACCTCCATTAAGGTCACGTTCAACAATATTCCCAAAATCTTGTATTATATACCTAGATGAATCCAAGAACATGCCCAAATTCACCTTTTAGAAACGTGCATGTTATATACTTATGGTAGTTAACCCACAAGACTATATAACTATCAACTCCATTATGCATAGCATGGACTAGATACTACATCATCCCCACTAACGTCATTAGTGCCCAATAGTGGGTGTAGAACCCTATATCAAGATATGCTCTCACACACGCACTCCACACACACACACATAAGAGCATATATTCACACAAAGTTCGTACTGAGTTTCAAACCTCCGGAGATGTGGGGCAGACTCATTTTGAGCTCCTTCTTTGAGCTTAAGGATAATGAGTCCTAGCACTAAGGTAAGTAGCAAATAGAAAGAATTTGTACAACAAATAAGTAGTTGATAGGGCAAATGCACCGCTAAAGATAGAAAGAATAAGCACAATATCAACTGGCTACGAAATTTAGCAAAATACACACACCTACAGATCTTGTATACCAACTAATGCTATAACAGTCCAATCACCAAACGACCAAATTAATTAAGTAGTAAACTAGGAAACGTAAGGATGAAGTGTCTCTTGGGCTAATTCAACCGCATTAGCCCACATTAATTAAGTAGTAAACTAGAGTGTCTTCAAACTTTGATAGTCCCCAGGTGGTAATGGAGACTCAAAGCAATCTTTGTTCACCATTACTTGGCTTGAAATTAACAAATGTACATAAGTTGTTAAAAGTTTCAACCCCCCTCAGAGCCAGGCAACCGCCAATAGTTGCTGCAATACCCCAATTCTTTAATCAACTCCTGCATGTAAATGTTCTGCAATAAACACTTGAATCTGTTACAGCCCACGATTTCATCAACGGCTTGCCTTCAAATCCTTAAGAAGTTGCAGAGACCAAATCTTATCTTATTAATTGCAATCCCCCATTGCAAGAATTTACATACATTTGAGGTTCTACTGCCCTCCCCAAGGAAAGCCCTTGGCTCTACTACCAATGGCAGGGCTGTGGCTGCTGTCCAAAATAAACCATCAAATCCCTACGAGCATCTCATAGCAATGGTCTCAAGAATAACCATCAAATCTCTACGAATCTCTCCCAGCGATGGTCTTGAAATAACCATGAGATCTCTGAGCATCTTTCAAAGCAATGGCTGTGTGTGTTGGTGACATCTGCTATTGATGTTTAATATGGCAAGTTAGTTATAGAAGTACTGAATGGACTTGAAATACCAACATAACTATAGAGAAGATAACCATGATAAGACAACCATAAAGATTTGAATGGAGCTTACTATGGCAAGATAGCCATAGATTTTGGATCTATTTAATATACTATTCTTGATTATGATCAACTCTTTGAGATCTGATAGATTACCATGGCAAGAAAGCCACAAGAGTTGGAGCTATTGACAGACTCCTTTTCTGTGCTGCTTCATTGTGTGAATGATAAAGTGGTGAATCAAGGCCTTCGGAAAGCGTGTGCTGGTGACACATTGTTAAGATTCTATTACCATGTGAAGAGAGCAGAGAGCTCTTACAAAACCGCACAGGCACACACACACGTAAGACAAAAGAGAAGCTTAATTCAAGTTGGCATCCTCTGCTGATCACGGCAACCAAACCATGGGAAGGTCTCTCCATGCACTTTAGTAGTCCTCAAATTCCAATAGCAAGTTGTACCTTCCATTGAATGGGTATCTTGCCCATGGGAAGCTGTAATGGCCTTCTCCATGCATTTTAGTCCTTAAAATCCAATAACAAGAAGTACCTTACATTGAATAACATTGAATGGGTATCTTGCAAGACTCTATCCACCTAGAGATGATGATTGCTCCAGCAGCTTATTTGTGCTGCATTGTCTATCCACCAATTCAAATAATATACATAATGTACATATTACGTAAATTCTCTCTCTCTCTCTCTCTCTCTCTCTCTCTCTCTCTCTCTCTTGCATACATCCTTCTGAGCATAAGAATATACTAGGTGGAGGCATCATTGAGGAAGCATGAATGGATGGTTGAGAAAAGCATCCATGATCCCTTCTTCAAGGTGCAGAGAAACAAGAGAGGAGTGCAGGCTCGTATGAAATCTCAGTCTCTCTCTTGCCAGTGCACCCACAACCACAACTATCCAAGCTTTGTGTTCTTGCCACAGCATTATAAAGTGTAACCTCCCCCTCATACGAGTGCCTTTCGTGCATACTAATTCTGCTCCGTATCTTCAAACCGTGTGCGGGAGACCAATACTCCATGATCCCAAATCTCACACCATCTACATGCCAAGGTAAGTTAAGTACTGAAGTCACATCAGCACTCTACAAGAGAGTTGCACAATAACACCAAAAATAAAGATCTGTGCATTACCTAACTCCGCTCTCAATCACGAGAGACTTTCCATGCCTCCAGCTGTCTCTGAAGTACCCGAAGAAAACATCACCTTTAGCTGAATAATACCGCCCTTCTCCATTTGCCTTGCCTTTCCAAAAGTCTGCATACAGCCTATCCCCTGTTTGAAAGTAGAACCAACCCTGTACCAGAAATGGACCACGCTTTCTTAACCAGAAGCAGTTTCTGGGATCTGCATCACATGTAAACTTGCATGGAAAGGTCTATAAGAGCAAGTATATTGATCAGAAAGACCTTGCCATGCATTTGATCATCACGCCAGTAGCCTTGAAACACATCACCGTTAGCGTGATAGAATGACCCCATGCCTGCTCTTTTCCCTTGCTTCCACAGCCCATCATAGAAACTGCCATCTGCATAGCGGAGACGTCCCTACAGCAACAAGACACAATTTATCTCATCCATGCATGCCCATCCATGCGTGTACATAAGCTCATGAACTGCACAATTACAAGGGGGGTTTCCAACTTCAAGAAAAAAGAAAAAGTTCTTATTACAGTCTTCACAGAAAGATCCTCTGTCCGTCAGACGGGCAGAAGTTGGGGGACAGCAGGTGAGTGAGATCTCCCCTTGCATGGACCAAGGTTGTCTGTTAAGAACTTGTAGTACAAATATATAAATGCAATAATGATCATAAGAAGACACCTTTCCCTCAGGCAGACCACCACAACATCGACCTTTATACACTCCATTCTTGTAGTTCATTTTCACCATTGGTGGCAGCTTCATGAAGCTTCTCTCTGATTCCTGATCACAATTACATGAGAAAGATTTGCTGAGATACATGTTAAACTAGGTTCTGTGTAATTTGATTGGTCAGTTTTCAATTAACAAACCAGCATTGATGCAGCACGTTGTGACAAGAGTGAAGAGACTTGCTTCGCCTCTTCATTCTCATCCTTTTTGAAAACCTTTGCAGATGCCGCATTGTATATGTCTCCTACTGCTTCCAAGCCACTGCTTAGGACCCTGCTGAGCGGTGCTGCAAAGTCGAACAGTGCTACCTGGTTTGCAGAATCCCACTGCCTACCTTGCTCTCTGCCCAACATGAGTGCTTCACTCTCAGAGTCATCTATAGATCTGACTCCAATGGGAAGCTTACACGACCCATTTCTCTCTAAGGCTCCAAGATTTCCTAACCGCTGTCGGGTTTGTGCCCATGCTTCTGCTGCAGCAGAGTTGGGACCCGATTCCCAGCCAAAAAAGCTCTTCTTTTGACCATTCACACTTGCTTTGCCACGATCTAAAATGGAGGGTAAACTCAGAAATCTCCACTTGCTATCATTACCCTTCTCCGATACAGGCTTCTCTTTGTTGAATGGAGCCACTGGCCTTTCAGTCATATCGAATTGATCTTGAAGAGCTGCAAACTCAGATCCTTGCTGTCTTGAACCTTGATTGCTACTATCTTTGAGGTTATCATTCTCTACAGCCTGAGGAAAGCTACTCTCGAAGTCGTCCCCTAAGCTTCCCTCCTCAGACGTACCTGGAAAATCCGTTGAGCAAAACCCTTGCAGACTACCAGGAGTGCTCAATGCAATCACAATATCCTCATGACTATCTGTAGTTGAAAGCTTCAGGGCTCGGCTGCACTCAACAGTCACCACTTTACTTGTACCTTTGTCACCCTCTAAAGCCTCCTCACCCAAACTGCTTTGAGAATCGTTTTGCATATCACCCTCGTTGTGCAGAATATCACTAGAATCATAAACATCACCAAGGTTCAGTATATTCAATGGATCTGATTCAGATACATCAAGGCTGCTTGAAGCACTAGATTGACCGGCTTCCTGCAGCATTGGGCCACTTAACCTGCTCTCTGTGCTTTCAATTGGACTTTCCAAGGATGACTTTCTTAGCTCACGCCCATTCATGCTGGTTGAATATCCCATGCTCCCACCCGAAAAGAAACTGAATGGAAAGGAAAACTCTGGTGATGTCGTGTACTGCTTTGAGACATCATGGCCACCTCGACTGTCAATCCTGGCATCAAGCACAGTTCTGTAATGTTAAGACTGTCAATGCAAAGTTCAGACTAGATAATTTAACTGGTTTTCAAATGCAGGAGAAGCAACGCAAATAAGTAAACAAGGAACAGTAAACTTAGATCAAATAAAGACCTTAAAAAAAACTGGTGTTCTTGAAATTAGAAAAACTCCCTTCCTCAACACCCCACCCTTTCTCTAAGAAGATGTACATTGGAGGAAGTAGTGACTGCATCCCGACCATGAAAGGAGGGTGGTCATGGGTATTTTTTTGGCGGGGGGCGAAAGGAAGAGGGGGGTGGCTGTGTAAGTTTCACTCTTTTTTCACCCCCTCTCAGGAAATAGAATGTACACAGAGAGAGGAAGGCTACCCACTCTAGGAGGAAGTAGTGACTACATCCCGAGCGTAGCGGGAGGATGGTGGGGGGTTTCTGTTTTGGCGGGGACAGGGAGTGGGGTGTTTGAAGTACCAAAGAACCTCACCATCGCCTCAGGAGATCCGAGAGAAAGAGTCCCAGGCTCCACAATAATCTCTGAATTTGTCATTAGCTCAAAATTTCCCAAGGATTTTCCCCATCATGCAAAATTTGTCCAAATTCTTGAAAGATTGGAAAATTTCTAGACTACTGGGTTTACACATTTTTATGTTGCACGTGTGAACACCCACTAGTCTTGGGGACGCCTGAAAACCCTATGATGGGCAAGATTTAATGAGTTTGGCTAAGCTTGTAAGTTAAAAATATTATTGCGTGTTCTCACTTTATAATGTTTGAAAGCTTTTCAAATGGCCAAGACCAAATATTGGTATGTAAAGATGATTAAAATTTCCAACCCACGGGGTTAAAATATTAATTTTATGCCAAGTGTTTGGCGAGCTTAGAGCTGGCTATGTGGATTTATTGCATGCAAATTTTAAGGTTCCAAGGGTGGGGCAACTCTTTGAAAAGGCACGAACTGTGAACAACTTCTATCCATCATTTTGCTGATTATTAAACTTAATTGCCTTCTTATTATCAATTTGTTCACTAGTAAGCTTCACTAATGATTACTAGGCCTGATAATTGATTAGTAGATCCTCATTGTTGATTTATGATCTTGCACCTGTGTGCGTAGAGCACTTAGATTCCAAGAGTGCACAAAGTCAGGTTTGGGAAAAGTGCATATTTGGGTTCTCTTCATTGCACATGTATACTTCGTTTTCTTTTCTAGCACCCTTGTAAGTTAACTGCTCGGATAGGGTAGAGCACTTCGATTCCAAGAGTGCACAAGTTCGGGTATGGGAGAAGTGAATATTTGGGTTCTCGTCATTGCACCTAGGTTAATTGGGGTATGCTTTTTGTTATTTTCTGACACCCGTGTGTGTTGACTACTTGGATAGGGTAGAGCACTTAGATTCCAAGAGTGTACAAGTTCGAGTTTGAGAAAAGTGAATGTTTGCGTTCTCTTCATTGCACCTGGGTTAATTGCGGCACATTGTGCTTCCCTGCCAAATCAACCCTTACCTCATCACGAAGGGATTCCTCACCTGGTCCTTGATCACTTGATATTTGCCATGGATTCACAACTTGCTCATTTGCTTCTCAACAGGAAGGCATGTAGGGACACGCACGTGGCTAAAATGTAGGCTATATACGCCCGTCTTGAGATTATGGAGTCGACACCTTGAGCACCTAGTATTCTGGATCTCAAATCTACAAGGGCTCATGTGCTTTGGAGCAAGTGTTGGAGACGATTCCTAGGACAAAGTGGGAGAACTTTTTGAAGGAGGATTATCCACTCCTTTGGATGCTGGCAAAGATGTACTGAATGAGCTTCATTCTGGGTCCGGCAGTCATCATTCTACACGTGTGTAGTCGATAGGAGAGACGACGTTCGCGACACGAACGGTCCCCTTTGTAGTCCCTCTCCACCGGATTCTCTGGGCAGTTCACACTCACCTTCATTGGCTCAACATCAGGGGACTTGCAGTTTGCCGAGTTCTTCCCCCATGCCTCGTGAAGAACGAGCTCACTTTGATCCATTTTCTAACAAGTGGCAGGCCACTTGTCTCACTTTGGTCCACTTTCTTGCCACACGTCCCAATCGAAGAGATGGGTCCTTCCTTAAACTTTTATCTCTAAAAATATCCCAACTGGTAGACATTCTGTCATAGGCACTTTGCCAACTCTTGGTCTCTGCTCAATTCCAGATGTAATGACGCGAACAGAATTTCCATCTGAGTCGGAACAAAAAAAGCAACTCTCCTAAATTTTAGGAGTGTGGTCCTTTGTATTCTAGGATAATCCCCCAAAGCTTGTACTTTCCAAATATTTAGACATCCTAGAGCCCACCATACCCCTTTCATACTGGGAAATGTCCAGGCTAGTGACATCCTCCCCATTAAGTGGGCGAGATGAGACCGTCTCAAAAATCTAATATAACTGAAGAATCCATGTCCCAAAGAAATGGGTGAGACTAAATAAGTCTCCATAATACCAATATCAAAATCATGTCCCAAAATAAATGGGCGAGAATTCCATGGAAGATATGCTAGACACGGGCACAAGAGCCAATTGTGTCTCAATCACCAATATCAATAAGATAATCATATGGCAATGAAAATCACCAACCAGGTGCTAAGACACTTCAATAAGTGCCATGCACAAGAAACTAGTGCCTTGCACAGAAACATGTGCTATGCACACAAACTGGTGCCATTCAAGAGCACAAACCATGGTGACAGAAAAGCTGGTTCTTCATAGTTCTGGCAATCCTTTCTCCCAATCCCAACAAGTCCCCATGTTCTCCCATACAATCCCAACTCTGATCAACAAGCATGGTGTGGAAACAATGAAACACTCACTCCACAATCGCAATACGAATCCACGTGTATGGTGGAGTGTTCATTGCATTGCCCTCTCACAATCCCAACATGAATCCACATGCATGGTGAGATGAACAATGAACCTCTTGGCCTCTGTATGGGGAGATAGTGATTCTAATATGGCATAAAGATAAATAAATCCATGTCTCAAATAAATGGGCGAGACAAAACAATCCCAAAAGTCCAGATTTCATAATCCATGTCCCAAGTAAATGGGCGAGACAAATCAGTCTCCTGCCAACAAGGCATCGGTCCACATGACCCTTGGCATAGACATAAGTCCTGTGCCAACCAGGCGTCATGTCCACTTTACCACTTGCACTCCGTGTTGGTACTCTGACCACACACCTTGGATGAGAGGTGGGCTCAAGTACCAAGATAAAACAATCACTCTCAGGCATAGATAGCCTGGTGTTCCATAAGCATTTTTGCTACACATAGTTTATAGACATTCCCGCCACCAATAGTTTGTAGGCATTTCGGCCACCAACTCACACTACCCTCTCAAGTGCCCATGTTCCCTTCCATCTGCTCTCTATTGTTCCACCCAGATATGGTAGAAACAATCTTCAAGAGAGCACGTAGGACAAGAGAACACTACACACGGTATGTTGTGCTCAACACTACCCTCTAAAGTGCCCATGTTCCCTTCCATCTGCTCTCTATTGTTCCACCCACACATGGTAGAAACAATCTTCAAGAGAGCACGTAGGACAAGAGAACACTACACAGGGTATGTGAACCATGAGTTTCATAAGTCCATTGCATCCCAAATAAAGGGAGCCAAAAAGAATAATCACTAAACGTGAGGATAGATCCAAATCCCTAGAAAAGAAGTCCAGGAATCCAGGCACATGCCACAAATCGGTCTTTCGAAAAAATCGCTCGCTGAAGCTCCCGCCTCCCCTCTCCCTGCTCGTGGTTCTGCATAGCGCCCGTCGCCCCCCCCTACCTGCTCGCCCCCCCGCCTGCCCATCGCTCTTTCCCCCCCTCCGCCTGCATTGCCCGCCGCCTGGTTTTTTTAGCCCCCCCCCCCCCCCCCCCCCCCCCCCCCCCCCCCGCCTGCTTCCGCTGTTGCGCCCCCCCCCCCCCCCCCCCCCCCCCCCCCCCTTTTTTTCTGTTCCGCCTCGCTTCCTTTCCTCGCACCTCCCCCTTGTCTTCGCGCCCCCCCTCCACTCTGTTGCGCCTCATCCCCCCCTGCCGCCTGCTCGCTTCCTCCCCTTCCCTCTTGCGCGCAGCCCCCGCCTTCCCCCTTTTTTGGGGTTTTTTTTCTTTTTTCTCCTTCGCCTTCTCCCACCCCCCCCTCCTTCTTGCTTCCGCCCCCCCTTGGGGTTTTGTTTTTCTTTTTCACTCCGTATCCCGCCTCTCTGTGTGCAGTTCAGTTCCAGCAGGTTCCCGCCTTCGCCTCGCCTTCGCCGCAGCTTCAGACTCTGATGGAGGCTCCTCCCGCCCCGCCTCAGAGGGACTCATCCGCAGCCCCCTCGCCCGCCCCCGAGGTCACCCCCATTAGGCTTTCTCTTTCGCCGGAAGAGGAAGCGAGCCTCACCGCAGAGGTGGAACGCCTCCAGGCTCATTCCACCATCTGCCGTATAGTCGGCACTCGCCCCAGCAGAGGGGAGATCAGGGATCTTCTTCAGGCCCGCCTTCTTGCAGATGTGGGCAAGATCCTGGATGTACAGCTTCTGGGCCAGGGACATTATCAGATCGAGTTCGAGGCCGCCCAGAGCGTTGCCAAGGTCCTTGCCATGAGTCCCCTTGACATCAGGGGTGCTCGGGCTTTCTTCAAACCTTGGCAGCATGGATTTGACCCAGCAGCGGCGGAGCAGGGAGAGCGCCTCTTCCATGTTACAGTTTGTTTCCCTGGTCTCCGCCGGGAGTATCTTCCGCTCCTCTCCAGGCTCGGAGCATTGGTGGGCTCGGTACTAGAGACGGGCCCCTCAACAGCTTCAGTGGTGGCCAGAGCAGCTGGGCTACCTTCGGTCAGAGTGTTGGTGTCTGACATCTCCTCCCTTCCTAAGGTCATTCAGCTACCTAGGATAGGGGGGGGGGGTGGATAGATCAGAGAGTGGAGTTCTCGGGGCTCCCGAACCAGTGCTTCATTTGCAGGCAGGTCGGTCATCTGGCCAAGGCCTGCCCTCGCAGGAGACCTCAACCCTCACCACAGCAGCAGGCTACTGATGGCTCGCCCACAGATTCGGCTCGGCAGGCTGCCTCCGGGACACCTGCTCAGGCCACAGAGACCTCGGAGTGGCAGCCTGGACAGAGCGCCGCCGAGGGAGACAGCCACAGCAGCACGCCCAGAGACCGCTGCAGCAGCAGCCACAGTCTCAGCCTCACTGGGTTCCCGTGAGGAACAGCTTTGCTCCCCTTCAGGAGGAGACCCCTGCAGCGACCGAGGACCAGGAGATGCCAGCTCCCCCTCCTTCACCCCCCCCACCCCCGTCCCCTCCCACCGCCTCGCTTCCACCATCGCCTCCTCCCGCCCCCGCTCCGGTTTCGGCAGCGGCTCCCTCTCCACCTCCCTCGCCTCCCCCTCCTCCCCCTCCGCCCGCCTCACCTTCCCGGGAGGCCCTGGCAGTTCCATGGCGCTCACCTGCAGTCCGGAGAGCGCTGAGCACTGACCTCGCTCGAGCATCACAGAGGAGACCTGTGCCGATTAGGGCCTCACGGATTTCATCTATCCGCAGTCGGCTGAGTCGCCTTGGCATTAGACAGCGCTTGGAGGCCTTTGATTATACCTTCACACGGCTTTTTGGAGCAGAGGGCCCCCATGAGCCAGCACCCATTCGAGTTCATGTAGTGATACCTCCGGCCCGCGGGGAGGAGGCACTAGACTCAGCGGTGGCCTTCTCGTTCCCTCTATGTGGACCTTGTGACCGGGAGTGGACTCTAGAGCTCGCTCTCAACACTTTGAAGACTCAGGCAGTTGAGTTTTCTCACCACATGAGCGATCTGGAGGTGACAGATGTGATAGGCCGACTTTGGGAGTTGGCTCATTTTTTCTTGGATCCCGGGAGTGTGGATACCTCAGGGATTCGGCATTTGGTCGTGCGCATAGTGGCAGACTTGGCACGCGACCTTGGATATGTGAGTATACACGAGGTTTCTCTGTCAGAGCAGGAGGCAGTCGCCATGGGCCACGGCCACTGGCGCTTGATCCGGGATTCTTGCAGTACATCGGGTGGGCAGATTCGCAGCCGTTCGGATGGGGACTACTCTCCATCCAAGCCGCTTGCGAAGGCCCGCCGTATGGCTGAGACAGCATCCACCTCAGCAGGGCATCCATGAGGATCATCTCATGGAATGTACAGGGCCTTGGCGGAGCACACTTTATACGCTATCGAGGTTGCTTGAGGCAGGAGCTTCAGAGATGCCTGGTTGGTGGTAGCATTGACATTTTGATGATGCAGGAGCACCACTTGGGTGAGAGCAGGATCCGGAGATATGGTTCGGTGATGCCTGGTAGATGGGACACTTTTTTGGTCTGCAGGGTTTGGTCCTTTGGGTGGACAGGGAGGAGTATGCATGGTTATTGCAGATGTATGGCGGCAGGCCATTGTGGATCGAGGGATCATTGTGCCTGGTAGAGCACAGTATGTCATTCTGAGGATGCATGATGAGCTATTGGGTGTGCTCAACATCTATGCGCCCAATCATGCTAGTGCCAGAGCAGAGTTCTGGACTCAGGTTACAGATGCATTGCCAGAGGCCGCACATTGGTGTGTTGGGGGAGACTTCAACATGCTTGAGGACCCGGCAGATAGGGTGGGAGGCAGTCATGTTACAGTGCACGGCACGGAGCTTGCAGCTTGGGACCGGTTTTGCATGTCACTGAGGATCACTGATGCATGGTAGCATGGGGCTTTCTCCCGGTCTCAGGACAGTCTTAGTTTCTCTCGGTCGGATCGCCGGCAGGGAGGGACTAATCTATCACGGATTGATCGCTTTTATGTGGGCGACTGGTTAGGGGAGCGAGGGGGCTCCGTCGGCATTCTCGCTGGTACCTCATTTTCAGATCATGCGCCAGAATATTGACATTGGAGGAGGGGACCCGGGAGCCCAGCTTGCAGTTGAGGATCCCAAAGAGGGTACTTACAGATCCCAGTCTCGCTGAGGACATTGAGAGGATCTGGCATGATAGTCAGTGCTCTGACCAGGATGCAGCGGGCCAGTGTGCCCAGGGACTCATTGATCTTAGCTCTTTTCTACACGCTGCAGCTTTGACACGACTGGGAGAGATTCGCGAGCGGGAGCAACGGCTGAGACGCAGCCTTGCTTCGCTACAGCGCCTTCAAGAGCAGCAGCCTGCATGTGAGTGGGTGGCGTCCCAGCTGAGCCAGGCACGCCAGGAGGTTAGAGAGGTAGAGGAGCAGAGACATGAGTTTTACTATCGTCGTCAGGCCTCTCAGTGGACGCAGCTTGGTGATAGAGTGACTGGAGAGTTTTTTGAGATCACTGGACCCCGTCATGCGCGAGCAGGAGTCCGCCAGCTTGGTAGACCGGATGGATCGGTAGCTACTGAGCTCGGGGAGATTAGAGCCATTGCTACTGCATTTTATAGTGACCTGCTTTCAGCGGGAACCAGCCACTGAGGATCGAGATGTTTGCAGACAGACTCTGTGGGCCCATGTGCAGAGGAGGGTCACAGACCATATGCGTACAGTTCTAGGTGCGCCTCTGTCAGAGATTGAGCTTGCCGAGGCCTTGAGGGTCCTGCCGCGACATAGTTGCCCAGGGGAGGACGGACTGACGCCGGCCTTTTTTATGCGCTATTGGGACCTTTTGGGGCCAGGCCTCCGCAGGGGCTTTCAGCATGTTTTGGACACTGGGGTGATGCCGCAGAGCTTTTCAGAGGGCTTGATCTATCTTATCCCCAAGGGGGAGGGAGTATCAGATGACATTCGGCATTGGAGGCCTATTACGATCCTCAATACTGTCTACAAGGTCTTGGCAAAGGCCTTGAGTTTGAGGATCCAGCCCTTCCTGGGGGAGTTGATTCATGCTACTCAGACAGGATTTGTCAAGGAGCGCAGTATCCTTGACAACATCTTTACTTTCTGGGAGGCGACGGCCCGAGCTAGATTTCTTGGCGAGGACTTGGTCGTGATGGTTCTCGATTTTGAGAAGGCATACGATAGAGTTGATTGGGGTTTCTTAGAGGGCACTATGCTTCGCCTGGGCTTTGAGCCAGGATGGATCAGAGGGGTGGCAGCTCTGTATTCCACAGCTCGCAGCCAGGTGCTGATTGCAGGAGGACGGGGGCCGAGTTTTGAGCTGACCAGATCAGTCCGTCAGGGGTGTCCTCTCGCCCCTTTCCTTTTTCTCTTCTTTGCGGAGGCTATGAGTATGTATTTGACGGCAGAAGAGGTTGGTTTGAGAGGACTGCAGCTCCCAGTCCGGGGGGAGGACCTGCTTGATGCTGAGTTTGCAGACGACACGGGCTTATTTTTGCATGGCCATGAGGCCAATCTTATTCGGGCTGAGCAGTCGCTCCAGGTTTTTAGTGCAGCTTCGGGAGCATTGATCAATTGGCGCAAGACAGTGGCCTTTTGGATCAGTAGTGCTCCCACTCCGGCATGGAGCCCGGACCCCGGTTTTAGATGGATTCCTCCAGGCACAGCAGTGCGGTATTTGGGATGCCAGATTGGCCTAGATTTGTCACCTGAGCAGCAGATTGCCCCGCTTCTTCTGAGCATTCAGAAGAAGCTATTGTATTGGAGTACAGCTCGACTATCCTTGGCTGGAGGGTGGTGGTGGCAAATCAGGTGCTATTAGCGACCATGTGGTACATTACGTCTTGCTGGATTTTCTCGAGCTCTTGCATCAGCCAGGTACAGAGGCTGATCAGGAACTTTCTGTGGTCTGGGAGGGACGGTCAGCCAGCTCGGGCAAAGGTTGCATGGGCAGTTATTACACTTCTGCTGGCTCAGGGCGGTTTGGGCATTATAGATCCAGTCGATCAGAGTAGAGCCTTATTGGGGAAGCTTATTGTTCGGGGGTTGCTTCCAGGCCTTGAGCCTTGGAAAGAGCTCCTCTTGCAGCGATTACAGGCTCGGGCGCCCCCAGCAGGGGGTACTTGGGCACCGGAGATTCGCTGGATCTTCATAGAGATGAGGAGGACAGGCCTCAGTAGAGGATGGGAGGACAGATTTGCTTTGAGTATCCTGAGAGCTTGGGAGCTGCTGAGACCGGGGCTCTCTCAGCGGCCTCCTTCCTGTGTTGAGGAGCGGGCCAGGCAGCCGCTCATCTGGAGCCCAGCGGTTCGCACGGAGCAGGGTCATATGCTGGGTTCTCGGCCTCGTCTAGCCTGGGGACCTTTAGCGGCAGGCCCAGCTCGTAGTTTTGGAGACTGGCAGGCTTTCTGCAGTCTACCAGAGGAGATCCAGGTGGAGGCTGAGTCACTTCAGAGGGGGGTTGATTACGAGGGATGATATACAGGAGGCACTCACAGAGGAGTGGTTCACGCCTCTCGAGCCAGTGGCCCCACGGTGGATGGGAGCCTTTACACAGTTGGAGATCCTGATTGCTGTCAGAGCTAGCACTGAGGATGGCAGATGCCTCTACTATGAGATTCAGGATGAGGGCAGACTCCAGAGAGTGGAGGTGGAGTCGCCTTTGGTTGCACAGTGCACCTTTCAGAGGATTCGGGTAGTGGCCACCGCTTCCCGGAAGTGGCATATAGACCCCGACCCTGCTGATGTGCTCCCGGATTGGCGCATATGGGCATATGCAGCGCGCCCCTTGGCCCGGCTACAGTGGGACTCCGGGGAGTACGAGTGGCATGATCCTTATGCATCCCTTGAGGCCACAGAGATCACCTTTTTCCAGTATACTGTTCGGCTAGGACGGCATATTTTGACGGCGAGGAGGACGGTTTCTCCAGCGGCAGCGGGGCATTGGCGACTACAGGGACTCTCACAGGAGTTCCTGGAGGATTTCTGGGCTCGGCTCTGGGCTAGTTGGCAGGCCCGCAGGATCTCGGCTTTTCAGTGGCTGGTCGCCCACAGGGGCTCAGCAGTTGGCACTTGGCTTGTTTACAGCGGTCTTCCGGCGGCCTGCGTCCGATGCGGCCACCCTATGGAGACACAGAGACACTGCCTTTGGGACTGCCCTCAGGCACAGCAGATTTGGCTGCGGATGCTACGTATTCTGGCCCCCCTCTCTCCAGAGGGTATGTTTACGTGGGGTGCCGCTACTTGGTCGACTTCGTCAGGGCCTGCTATGGGCTATGAGATGGAGCAGGGCAGTCAGGCCATCAGATTTATTAGGGGCCAGCCTCGCCTGGTTCCGGCACCGGATTTCTCGTCCGCCAGCTGGACACAGGAGAGGGATTTACGATGGGAGCTCCTCAGCAGCCTCACCATCTGGTTCACCTGGAGGGCCCGGTGCTTTACGGCCTTTGAGGGGAGATTGGAGCCACCAGCAGAGACTGTACGGGGGATTTGGCAGGAGTTGATCCACACCCTGCGAGGACAGTACGACCGCATCCGGGGAGACTCGGATGAGGCGATCTTACGGCGCCAGGCCTTTCACACCACTTGGCGCTGTGGCCCTTTCTACACCTTACACACGGGATCCCCCCGTTGGCACTACAGGCCACCTGTTTGGCTCTTCCCCCCCCCCCATTGTATGATTTAGCCGCTCAGTTCTTTGTACTGATGCTTGTATTTTGCAGCACCTAGGGAGAGTCTCCCGGGCTGCCATGGTGTATTCGCTGCTCTATCTCTCTTAGGAGCAGGAGAGATCTTTTGTAGCCCTACTGGCGTTTTTTATATAACTAATGAAAGGATCTTTTCTCGGAAAAAAAAAAAAAAGTCCAGGAATCCATAGACCTCTATACCATAATCCTTGTATACCATAACTCTTACCACATACTCCGTGCTAACCACACACCTTGGAGTAGAGGTAGACTTTATCCATAAAAGCATCATATCCATGAGATATCCAAAGATTTCTTCTTTATAAACTCGGACAAATTCGTCCATAGAAATTGCTTGTGAAGCCCAATATCTATATAAATCTCGTCCAAGAAAGAAATCTCCATAGAAATAATCCATCCCAATAAAGGGAGCCATAAACAATGTTTCCCTGAAACCATCTCAAGGCAAACAATAACACCTTTTTCCTTGCATAGCTATACAACGGTTAGTGAACATCAAAAACACTTCATAGCAAAAGCATTAACTTTGCAAACTCAAAGTATACTTAGCTTTTCTTTGCCAGGTTGGTCATGAAGCCAAAAGAAATATCTCATCACCATATCCTTAAGATATCCTGAGATATATCTCCATATAGCTTGCCTGTAAGCTTGATAATATAATCCACAATATCCATATGGAAAGAGTGCTAAATGTGTGCACATAAAGTCAACTCCATACTTCCAAGATAAATTCTGTGAATTCATAAATCCTTAGACCAACAAGCTGTCTACTGCTCATGCTCTTGCTTGATAGGCTCTGAAGTGGCTGGCCATGCTTAATAGCAATGATGGTAAGTGTGGTCCCCACTTGTGATCTTTTCTCTTCCTTATTGATAAAAGGAAGCCTCCGCTTCCAAGGAAGTCTATGCTCTGATACCAATGTGACTCGCAGCGGGTGCCCGAGAGACTAGGACCTTTGACACACTTGTTGATACCATCAATGCATATCAAAACATTTAAACATGGCCACAGCCTTCACACATATTCATCATCACTTTGCATAAAACATAAAGCTGGACAAAACATCCACAAATGCTGAAAATGGATCTTGTACATGTGACACCACATAGAGGCCGGAATGGGCCGACCCCCCCCTTGGGAGTATTTTTTTACCCAAGGAGATTAATATCATGTACAAGCTTTGAGGGCCTTAGTCTCCCCACGGGAGATGCCGGATTATCCATATACAAATGCCATAACACAGCCCAACACGAGGCAACCAAGCCGGAACATAGGCTGTAGAAATGCCGAGCCAACAATACAATCCATATACCTCCGTGTGGGTACTGATTCTTCCCCAAAAACCACGGGTCTTCATGTAATAGAGCTAGTACAGCAAGTACAACTCTCCATTCAGCCGGTACAGCCGGTACGGTGGCTGGTACAGCCAGTACGGTGGCTGGTACAGCAAGTACAAATGCTGGTATAGCATGTACAATGACTAGTACAGCAGATACAGTGGCTGATACAACAAGTACAGTGGCTGGTACAACAACTACAATGGGTGGTACAGCAAGTATAAAAGCTGGTACAACCGATACAAGGGCTGGTACAACAAGTACAATGGCTAGAAATCATAATAAATGATTAAATACCCTTGCCTTCAGTATTTCTTCGCGATGGAAGCCTCCAAAACATTCCCCAACAGCCGGTATTCTTCATGGGCAGCCTTCAAGAAAAAGAGAAAGAGAGTAGCCATCATTAGGACAGCCTGTAACGGTGGTAGAGGCTAGTGTGCAGCAAGAGAGCCTCCATTAATGAAGAGAGAGGGCTCCAATTTATAGATTTGGGCCTCCCATGAGCTAAAATGGCAAGAGAAGGCTACAATGACAAGTGGAGAGCCACACAATAGCTAAAGTGACAAGTGTGAGGCCACTTGTCTCACTTTGATCCATTTTCTAACAAGTGGCAGGCCACTTGTCTCACTTTGGTCCACTTTCTTGCCACATGTCCCAATCTAAGAGATGGGTCCTTCCATAAACTTTATCACTATAAATATCCCAACTGGTAGACATTCTGTCATAGGCACTTTGCCAACTCTTGGTCTCTGCTCAATTCCAGATGTAATGACGCGAACAAAATTTCCATCTGAGTCGGGCCAAAAATAGCAACTCTCCTAAATTTTAGGAGTGTGGTCCTTTGTATTCTAGGATAATCCCCCATTCCCAAAGCTTGTACTTTCCAAATATTTAGACATCCTGGAGTTCACCAGACCCCTTTCATACTGGGAAATGTCCAGGCTAGTGACACGCTCCCTTGTGGTGGGAAGATCACCTTAGGCACCACTCGGCGACGGGCTGGGATGACTACTACAAGGCGGTTTTGAAGCAATTTATTCCCGCAGATTACAACGTGAATTGATGAAACAAAGGGAGAGTTTTATGCAAAAACATGGCGAATCGATAACCGACTCTCTCCCTCATTTTTGGAAGCTTTTGTTGAAGCTTTTGTTGAACCGATAACCGGCGATCTGAGCAGGTTGAGTGATTTGTGGATGGTTTCGAACTGTCTTTGCACGTAGACGTTCGTGCACATCTGCCCCGTGATCATTCAAATGAGAATTGTCTTGCTACAACCGTCGAGACATGGGAAAGTTCCAAGTGTGGGACTCAACAACAAGGGTAGTAGAAAAACACAAGGGTAGCCAGTCCAAGACCAAGGATAGCAAGGACAAGGCAAGTACGGGAATGCAAGTGGGGGAGCCTCAATGACTTGCCTCACCCCTGAAGAGCGTCGCGCTAAAATGGCTGTTGTGGACAGTGCTTTTATCGTAACTCCACCGAGCACATCGCGAAGGATTGTCCCAAGACCTTGGAGGAGCAATACGAGGAGGAGGCTTCTTCAAAACAGGAGAAGCAATCGAGGAGGCTTCTCCAAAACCGAAGGATGAGTGTGAAGGAGATGCATGTGTGCGCCTCTTAGCTTTTTTCATTTCTCCGCATGAGTACACACCCAAGGTGCTTCATTGCATCACACAACTACGAACAGAGCAAGTTTTTAGTTAGGTCTCTAAGGGAGAGCCTTCACAGTTACCGTTTGCACTCTGGAGAAACTTTGACTTCAATGGCGATCGCTTCACTTTCTGGGGTCTTTCAAGAGGACTCTTCTCACCTGCCATTTGCATTGGGTGGAGTATCTTCAATGTCTAATGTCATGGAGGCACCCCAAGAGGACATGTCATTAAATTTGTCTTCATCAAGGGAGTATAGGCCACTTGGTGCACCTTCATAGTACACAGATTTCATGGATACTGCACCGCTAACAACCTGGGTTTTGACTTCAGTGTATCAACGGATTTATTACTCGCAGTATGTTCCACAAGACATGGGTGATTTAGACATACAAGGTCAAGCAATACTGATAGATACAGATTTGGTGCAACATTTTTAAGGAGTATGGTTCTTGGTTTTGCTTTCTTTCTTCAGGTTGCATTTGAGACGAGGCAAGCAGTTCTTATGCTCCATGTGAGCGATGTATTAGTGGTTGTAGTTAGGATAGCAGAGTTTTTCTCGACCATTCTCTAGAGTGTTCTTCTCTTGGGCTACCGAAGGATACTTAAAGGTTTGCAGTGTTTTTTCATGGACGGGTGGACAGACGGCGGAGGATGGTCGATCAGGTGAAAGCTGGTCATCAGTAGGTTTCTCTACAAGGACAGAATGTGAGCCTTCACAATGGATGCAAATTGGTCTAACAATGTTCGGGATCTTATGTATCTTGGATGAGCTTTGCTTGGATCGTTTCCATTTATGGAAGGGCACTTTATATGGACACCGTGCAGCCGAGGACAGCTGCAATGCAAATAGGGGAGAATGTGACACAACTACGAGTATGCACGGCACAGCCGACATCAAATAAAAACCGACGCGAGCAGGGTCAAACATCGCAAGTGACACACGGCATTGCAATGTGGATGGTCCATGAGATATTTACCGACGCTCTTTTAGGAGATTAAGTGGTCGACAAGGGACCCTTGTTACAACGGCATGTGGCTACGAACGTGAGGTTGGGGTGAAGTGTTCCTTGCCTTTCATTTCTCAAATTCGCGCCAAGACCATCTATGATTGATTGGTTCACCCTCTTTCTTCCTCACAAGCTCTTGAGCTTGATCGCTCTGTCACCAACACTCTTTCAGATTCTTGGGAGGTAAGCATAGTAAATTGGAATCTTCTCATCGCAAGAGTTGGCTTGAGCAAAAGATCATTTGTTGTTTCAAGGGAGGCAACTTCAGAGCTCTTGTCGGAACCACTTTCTATGGCCACAATATCGTCGTTCTTGAGACATGCGTTGTGCATTCGTGTGCTCTTTGATGGCGTCTTCTATTGGACCGTGGGCTCATAGGCAAAAAGAGGAGTTAACCACAAATATTAACCGAAGTACTAATGACCAAGATGAGCATTGGTTTATCACGAGTACATAGACTCATTGCCTAGCAATAGACCTAGGATAAACCACCATATGGAGATAACCACAAAGATTAAGAACAAGATTAAGAGCTGAAAAGATGCAATCAAGACACGAGGTTTCCACTAAGGATTAGCACTAAGCCTTTTATTAGACCATACAAAAGAGATAGTCTCAAGCACTCTTAATACATTGGTTAGGGCCTTCATATATAGAGCTCCCATGAAGGAAGGCACCTAGTTTTGCCTTGGCCACCAAGCCTTGACTCATTCAATGCACCTCCACACCTCTATGTGGCCTATCCCAACTTGGGAGTCACCCCCACATGGCCTTGCCACCTCAATGGGTTGATGTGGCATACTATCAGGCTCATGATGAAGGGCAATCCTAATGCCCTCACATTTTAATGAGCTGGCTTTTGTGCTCTTGCAAGAAGAGCAATCAAAACAGGTCTATCTTGCGATTTGGGGATCACGCTTTTGCTGCCACTCAAAGAGGCAAAGCAAAGCCTCTTCACAGAGTGGCTACAAGACAAAGGCAGATCCAGCCCAACCTTCTGGCAAGGATGCCCAGAAAGGAGCTGAGAAGCCTAAGAAGAAAGGCAAGTGCAATTACTGTCAGAAGCCACGACATTACAATAATGAATGCAGGAAGAGGTAGTAGAAGGAGAAAAAGAAAGGTTCAAGCATTTATGTGGCTAATGCATCAACACCTAGTGTTGAGAAGGAGTCGTCAACTATTTAGGCACGTGATGATTGGGCTTTCAGTGTGCATTGTAACCATAGTAACAAAAAAACCTGTTTCTAGCTTTCGAAACCTTGAAACTTCGAAACGGTTTTTAAAAACCTCGAAACCTCTCCAATACGGTAGTTTCGCCGAAATTTCAAGTTTCGTTCCCCCCCCCCCCAAACCCCCAGCGGATTTTTTTGGAATTTTTTATATTTTTGTTTTTCTTCCATATCATCCTCATCATCTTCCTTCCCTCTTCTCCTCCTGCCTCCCTCCTTCCATTTTCCATCTTCCGCTACTTCTTTCACCTCTACTCCTCCTTCCTTCGTTCTTTCTTCTTCCTTTCTCTTTGTCTCTCCTCTTCTCTTCTCTTCTCCTTTTCTCTTCTTCTCCTCTCTTCTTACCCCTTTTTCTTCATACAACATCCTTCAATGTCTTAAATCTTTCCCAATTTCTACCTTCTCTTCTTCAATTTCTTAAGAGTCCTTGATTGAACCACTTGTGGCATCTAATCAAGAAAAATTGCCATACTACCTCACCAAAATAAGAATGGTTCCCCGAGATGTGTGAGAAGACACAATTTTTTCATCATTACACTATGTTTTTAGATGGCTACTATAAGTTCTTTAAGTATTTATGAAATTATTGATTTTTCAAAACCTTGTGGTTTATTAGCTGAGCGACGAAACATTTCGAAACAAAACATGAAAACCCTCGAAACAAAAAAAAACCACGAAATATTTCTTATGACTATGATTTTAAGTATGATCCTTCTATACATGATGTATGCTTATCAACATATTCACATGTTTCGTACTTTGACAGTGGTACTAGCACGCACATTACTTCTCTACGTGGTTTGTTTTTCTCCCTTGAGTCTGCTCCTCAAGGAGGAAAAGTGTTAAGTCCTTCCCAAAATCTGCTCTCTTTTCATTCAGGAGCACCATCTCTCAGAGGGACGTACCCGCCACTGCGAGAAGATCTTGCAGGGTAGGAGTCACACCTTCTGGTCCCACTCTTTTGGCCCCTCCGGGACACAGGGTGGAGTATGCATTTCCATCAATGAGCAGTTGTTGCCAACAGTGGTCGACTCAGGCACCATTGTCACTGGATGTGCTCAGTGGGTGACCATCAGGATTGGAGAGGACGTTGTGGGCTTCCTGAATGTATATGCTCCAAATGCGATTTTAACATGTTAGAGTCGGCAGAGGACAGACTCGGTAGTGGCATGGCTACAGTATCAGGTACAGAGTACTGGCTACAGTATCAGGTACAGAGTACTCCGCTTGGGAGGAGTTAATTATAGCTCTCAGAGGACAGGACCCTTGACATATGAGAGCGGTGATCCCGCACGCTCTCCGTACTTTCCTTCTGACCCCCTTCACATCAAAGGAGTTAGCAAAGGCTATGACAACATTACCTAGGGGCAAATGCTTGAGAGAGGAGGCGCTTCCAGTCTCCTTATTTCTTCGTCACTGGAATCTCATGTCAAGGCTGCCTTGTGCTATGACAGTATGGGTCTAGAAAATGGGTGCAATCCGCTCTCAATTGTCTTTCCTTGATGTAGACGGGCGGTCCATGGCTCCGTCAAGGCAAGTCCTAGCAATATGGGATGCCAAGGCTGGTTGGTGTGGTATGTATGGATGGAGCCTTAGCCCCTATGCTTAGGGTAGATACTTTACTGTACGGGGCCTATGGTTGGGTGGTGAGCTAACCTGCGAAACTCTAATTTTGGATTAACCTTGTGCTTGTCTTGTGTAAAGGTGATCTTGAAATGATTCCTTTGAAAGAATCCCAGATTCCCTCATGCGTAAACCCTTAACACCTGAGCCGGAAGAAGGGGAAAGGATGAGGGGGGGGCAGGGTTGCTAGGAATAGGCAAGAATTAAAGAAGGGGTTAAGGACGAGGAAAACACAAGCAAAAGGAAGCAAATTGGGAGAGGGGGGGGGGGATGTGGGTGCGCTTTGCGTACAAGAGAGGAGACCTGCAGAAAGTAGGGAAGAAGAGGGGCAGGCGCAAGCAGGGGAAGGTGCAAAGGTGGGGATCAAAAGCAAGGGGGACAAGCTAGGGTGAAGGGAATGGGCTGCGAGGATCACAAACAGGAATCTCCTTGCTCTTCGTTTTCCAATCAAAACACCCAAAAACACTAATTTCAACCTCTTACATGATCAATTTTGACCCAAAAAACACATTTTCTAATCTTTTTGCCTCTTGAACTGGATTAATCACCCTTAATGAGACAAAAACTAGTCAATTAAGGAAGATTAGTCGATTTCAAGGATTTTTAAGAGTTTTTGCAAAAAACATTACAGGATTAAGTTACTCCTAATTCTTGCTAACACTCTAAAGCATACAAATCCAACAAAAAACATACAAATCAAAGAAAAATTAATGATTTTAGCACTATGTTTAACTCTAAAAAAGAGAGCTAAAATCATAAAAAATTACATTCTATTGCATTTTTTAATGCAATGGAAGCAAACAAAGCTTGCTACCATGGCTGGCCTTATTCAATTCCATACAGCTTGCTTCTCAAGGAGACATCTTCTTAGACACTTTTCCACCTCCTCAACACAAGAACAGTGGCTACATTGACCCCATCAATGAACGAAACAGAGTGTTCATATAGCTCTCACATGTTCATAGACAAGTTTAATGGCCAAGGTTTCCACAGCTGGCAAATGAAGATAAAATTTCATTTGAAGAAAGAAAACTTGTGGAGTTTGGTGAAGAGCACTACCAGTGCAACCTCTTCCTCCGATGTTGATACAAGTAGTGAAGAAGATCCCAGAACACAACAAGATCTATTTAGAGCAGAGAGGGCATATGCCATCATTGCTCTTGGCTTGGGAGATGATTATTTGCATCACATCTCTGATCTAGAATCACCAACCGAAGCTTGGGCAAAACTTGATTTGCTCTTCGGTGCCAGTGCTAAAAACTAAAAGCTTTCTCTGAATATCACCTTCTTTGAGTTGCAACTAAAGACACGAGGATCTCTTGCTGCACATGTCAACCTAATGAGGAGTCTCAAGACTCAACTATCTACAGTTCAATCTCCAGTAATTGAAGATGATGCCACGGCATGCTTCTCAAAAGCATGCCTGAGGAGTATGACAGCTTGGTGACTACCTTGAAGAACATTCCTAATCCTACCTTGGGGAGAATCATTAATTCTTTAAAAAAAGAAGAAAGAAAGAAGAAGAAAAGGTCAAGAGAAGCTGTCACGAAACAAGGTTTTGCTATAAAGACCAAAGGCTCATACGAGGACAAGCCAAAGCTAAAGCTTGCAATTTATGTGGGAAAAGCAATCACTTGGAAAAAGGATCCTGAATCCTTGTGGTATATGTGGAAAAAGCAATCATCTTGAAAAAGATTGCTAATCAAAGAAAAACATTGCTAATATTGTTGAAGAGCCTTCCATACAGGAGGCCAACTATTGTACTGGATGATTGGGCTTTTGAAGTCCATTGTGTGTTGTTTTCTTTTGTGTGACATGCTCTCTTGTATGTCCTTACCCTTGGGATCCCATAATTGGCATGTGAAACTAGAGCCATGTGATTTATCCTTCACCAAGAAATTGGCATGAGAAACCATGAGCCTAGATTTATCCTTGACACAGTATGAGACAATCCCTTGAGGGAGGGTTTGTTGGGATCAAGGTATCGCTTGTGTGTGTGAACCACCTCCTAGAGAGTGGTAGTGTTGTGTATGTGTGTGAACCACCTCTTAGAGGGGTATCAACAAATAATATCTAGATATTTGTGTATGCCTCACATAAGCGGTGATGTCACTGAGGCAACCTTTATAACCTATAAAGTTGCACGTACTTCATTGAAGAAATCAACCAAACTATCACATCAAGCAAACTATAAAGTTGCACGTACTTCATTGAAGAAATCAAGCAAACTGTCACATCAAGCAAACTATAAAGTTGCACGTACTTCATTGAGTTGTGTACTCCACTCTCTCTCTAATGGCTTTGTTCCCGTTATTCTCTCTCTATCTTTTTGAATACACATTGTGGGAAAATGAAGAACCAAATCTTACATCGATAAATTCCACTCAACTCAAGCAAAGGTGTATTCAACATGCCTAACTTCTTGCAAGCAATGCCTAAGGAGAGATGTGGATCATGGAGTGGAGCTTGAACTGAATGCAAAACTGGTCAATAAGCCTTCATATCGACATTTGAAGGTGGAAAGGTCTGAGGTAGCAAACCAAGTGAAGGAACTCATGGAGGTTGTGGATGCGTGGAACCAAGTCAATCACCATTCTCTTCCCTCAATGGAGGCAAGATAGTGACCAGATTACAAAAACCTCACTGACACATGTCTGAGCAGCTAGATCAGCCTCCCATGAACATCAATCACAATTATAGAAAAAGTAGGGAGAGGAGAGACAAATGGAAATGTAAGAGAATCTGAGAGTAAATGAAGTGAGAAAACAGGGCAAAGGCAAAAGCACAACAGAGAAGTTAATACCAGCTTTAAATTGGGGGTTTTTTGGTGGAAATGGCAGGTATTGTCAGGGAAAGGCCGAACCCGCAAGGGAAAACAACTGAATCTCTTTTCCGGGAAAACGATCCTTCTATTAGTTACTGAAAGAACAGCCACGAAGGGCTAGATACAAACTTGCCTCACGTACACGGCGGGAATCAAGTAATCAGAGGGGAAAAGGCCGCTCTCTGAGGAGAAGGCTATCTCATACAAGGGGAGGAGGGGGGAACAACCACACGGGTGGTCTATAATGCCAGGTGGGGTCACCACCTCTATTAGTGAGAAAAGGGCCAGGCTGCCACAGCCTCCAGAAAACTTCCCTCCGCTTCCGCATGCGATCATATTCACCCTGCAACTTCCCCCACTCGCCGCGGAGGGTATGTATGATATCAAGCCAAATGCTCCTGATAGACTCAATTGGCGGAGTGTGGGTACCCTCAATGGCTTCGCTGCATCTAGCTCGCCATATGCTACTGCAAATCTCCCATCTCTGGCATGAGCCTGGTCGCCAGTGATCTATAGGTGGGGCTATGACTGGTACTGCCGACATGCGGTGGTGTGAGACTTGAAGGGCTAGCCCTCCCCAATCCTCCTGGTAAACCCTAACCACCTCAACCTCTATGGCCCAAGCGACGGTGCCCCATATAATGATCCGGATCGATGCCCTGTCCATAGTGAAGATGCGGAGAGTCCGCCGCCAAACCTGTTAAGCCTTCAGGCAATCCCAAAGACAATGTTGCTGATACTCCAAGGGGAGGCTGCACCTCGGGCAAGCTGCTGGCCTACCGCCAACTGCCAACCATGTGCCGACCACCAAGCTCATCTGTGCCATCAGCCAAAGAGAGAGGGAAATCTTTCTAGGCCGAAAATTGTTCCAAAGCCTCTTCCAAAAATCTGAGAGGAAACCCTCTGAGAGGCCCTGTGACTGCCAATGTGCTGCTACAGCCCTAGGCGCCTCAAACGCATGAGCATTCAGCAAAACGCATCAGTTCAGCATTCAGCCAACTGTTCACCTTGCGTTTTCTGCATCCATACAGTTTCAGCATTCATCATCTCATCGTTTTGCTCCAGCCACTTGGTGAAGGTAAAACGCAGCATTTACAGCATTCATACTCAGTCTAGAACAGTCCCAAACAGCCCCTCTCTCAACCTCAGCTTTGCATCCCCTTCTCATTCCATTGGGAAGAGTGCATAGGCTCGAGATTGGACATCTTTGGTGCTTCTACAGCAGAGTACAGTTCAACCCAACACTTGGTCTTCAGAGGTCTTGCGTTTGGCTTATCGTCAGTCACACCGTCAGTCTCTTTAAAGATAATAAAGCAAATACCATCTCGGTAACGGGATAGGGGGGCCTTCAGTGGATAATTCGGGACCCCATACGGTGTACAGTTCTCATCTCTCTCTCTCATATCTCTTAAGAGTTTGAAGTCTTAAAGTGGATTGCTAACCTCGCGAAACTCAGGATACAGAAGACGGTGTGAGCATTTGTGTGACAGGATCCTCCAATACGAATACTTCCACTGCATGTTACATTGGTATCAGATTCAGCTTGTCCACACACACCGTATCCTAGCATGAGGGCATCCTTGGATGGTCAAATTGAGTTCTGGCACGACCACCGACTTCAGCATCATCTCTACAATGGAGAGTATCCATCAGCCGGCAGACGTCTCCCCCAAAGGAGACCTTGCTCTTCCGACCACGGTAAACACCATAGCTCTTCTTAGAGCTCAGAACCAGTTGCTCATGGAACGTCTCCAACTCTTGGAGGCAACAACAGCACGTCCTCCTCCGCCTCTAGCAGTCCCCGACTACATCTCCCTCTTCTTTCTGATGGAACAACAAGGAAGAGAAGACGAGGCCCGAAGGAGAGAAGAAAAAGCAGAAGAAGAAGCAAGAAAACAACAAGAAAAAGCAGAAAGACGGGACTATGAGGAAGCCCAACACAAGATCGACGAAGACCGACGTCAGGCTGAACTCGCCGTTGGGGAGCACCAACAAGAGCTCGATTGAGAACGTATGTTACTCGAGTACCAAAAGGAAAAAGAGGCCATTCATCTTAGATACCAACACCTCTCTTCATCTTCAGGTGCCATCAGCCAGCAGTCTGCAGTATCAACTACTGTCATTCGCAGTCAACCAAATTTCAACAAGTATGATGGTAAGTGTGATCATTTAGCAGTTAATCAGTTATTCATCAATTTACTGCTCATTTTCAATTAGCTAGGATCACAGATCCTCAGGATAGAGTCCACGTAGCGGCTCCCCATCTCACAGGTGAGGCAATCACTTGGTGGCAGCATTGGTCTAATCTTCATACAGACCAAACCACAGGTATCACAACTTTTAGCTAGGAT
The DNA here is from genome assembly GCF_041138505.1 of Cibotium barometz. Classification (NCBI taxonomy): domain Eukaryota; kingdom Viridiplantae; phylum Streptophyta; class Polypodiopsida; order Cyatheales; family Cibotiaceae; genus Cibotium; species Cibotium barometz. The sequence goes on along the minus strand of NC_141080.1, from coordinate 14,793,523 downwards.
ACATTTGTCCATGACCTGAAGACCAAATTCCTCCTGTCCCAGTACATGACCGGTCTGGCAGATGAAGTCTATGGACTCAGACAGAACAGGTCGCCAGTGCTTCAGTTTTCCGGAAAGGTTATCACTTTAGCACAATAGTTAGGGCTATATGTGCAGGCCAAGATGGAGCAATTCATTCGTGTATTGGATCCGAATCCAGTTCAGAGTTCATAACTTTGAACCCAGTACATATAACCGGGCTTTGACTCTTGCTCAAAACGAAGAAATGAAGATGAACGGAGGCAAGCCCAAGCAGTCATCACAGTCCAGTACCAAACCCCAACCGAGAAAGGGTAATTCATCTTCTAAAGACACTAAGACAGACAACAGTCCTAGCTCTAGTTCAGGGGGTACGGAATCCAAGCCTAAGAAAACCCCCGAGGAAAAGGCTAAAGCAAGCATCACTGGAGGCTATCTTCCTCCAGAGGAGCAAAGACAATATCAATCAAAAAACAGATGTTTTTATGTCACATCATAGGGCATGGTAAGAAGGATTGCTACAAATGGCAAGCGGAACAAGCCGCTAAAGCCCCTTCTGCCACAATTGCCACAGCCTCCCCAGCTCCTCCAGCCCCACCTACTACCACCAATGCGGTTCAGATCTTACCTTCTATGCATCCCATGCCATCCGTGGTACTTGATGCTAAGCAGGAGGGTGAGGCAACAACCACACAGAAAAGCCTGATCGGAGCTTATGGCTCTGCCAAGGGCCACTAGTTCTGATCCTTTTTGACATGGCCAGTTCTGAGGATGCCATCTCTCCCCAGTTGGCTACCAACATGAGCTGTACCTTAGTGCCCTATCATTTGGAGGTAGACGGGTTTACACTTGGTCTCCACACCCACATATCTCAACGGGCACAACAATTTTCTTTTCAGGTTCAAAAGGCCTCATTCCAGCGTGATTCCATTGTCGCTCCTCTTTTGGGGTGTGACATGATCTTAGGAATCCAGTGGTTTCGTCAATATGAGCCTATTCCCAATTGGGGACAGGACATCTTTATTATCTCTAAAGGTTTTCTTGAGCCTGTCATGATTCGGGGGGGATAGGAGCAATCTTGGCATTCCTATGATTTCTCATCTCCAGGCCCGACGAGCTATCCGCAAGGGAGCGGAAGGAGCATTGATTTATGCTCAAACACCTTCTATCTCATCGATAACCGTTGTCTCATCTTCTTCAGTCCCTCAGTTGGCAGATCTCCTTTCTCATTCATACATTTTTAAGGATGATCTCCCACCGAGTATCCCACCCTCTCGTCTTGTGGATCATCATATCGATTTGGTCCCTAGGGCAGAGCCTCCTAGCAAATTTCCCTCTTGTCTTTCCAAGACTTTCAAGGGCAAGCTAGAATAGCAGTCTGTTCTCAAACATTTGAATCTTGTTCCTTATGGACGCGTTTTCACAGTCACCATAGACCACCAAGCACTTAAGTCGCCCCCAACGATACCAAGTGCCCAGTGGAGTGATCAGCACACTAGACAGGGTCAGCTCTTCCACCAGGTTGGAGGAATGATCAAGTACATTTCTGGTCGGCATAACCCAGTAGCAGATGTTCTTAGTAGAAAGACCAGCATCCAGACTAGTCAGGAGTCTACCATTCTCAACATCCCTGGAAAAGACTTAAATAGCATAGAAGATCAATATGTCGATTCCGCAGAGTTTGGTACTCAACCCAGTTTGGCCCTCAATTTTGAGCCTGGCCATTATTCAGTTCACAGACAGGCAAGTAAGTTTAGACGAGATATCCACTTCAAGAAAGGGGATTAGGTCTATCTGCACATCCTGAAACAAAGATTCAAACAAGTGGGCAAACGTTGTTTCAAGCTTTCATTCCGTAGTTTTGGACCTTTCCTAATAATTAAGAACTTAAGTGATGTCTCCATGAAGTTAAAGTTGCCTACCAGTTGGATAATGCATGATGTTTTCCATGTTTCTTGGCTAAAACCATATGTTGGACCAGAAGTGTTTGATGTTTCAGATGAACAGCAGCCAGACGTGGTAGACGAAGTAGAAGTCATGAAGCCCGAGCAGATCCTTTTTCATCGTTGGAAGCATGGTTCCGGTCGACGGATACGTCAGTTCTATACGAAATTCGGAGATCGAGGCACCCACGAAGCCGTATGGCTAGACAAGGAGTTCTTTCAAGAGTACTCCCAGTTGTTGGCAGACTACTTGGAAGCCATGAACCTGCCGCCAAGCTAAGCAGGAGGGAATGTCACATGCACTCTGCACTGTAGTGCATGGTGACAAACTCGCTCATCATCATCAGTGCAACATTGTAACAGTATTAGTACCATTTAGGATGATATTTGTCGTACACCGTGACCAGAGTTGCTATGAAACGCGTTTCAAACTTTAGCAGACCCGTTTCAAACGTTTCAAACGTATGGGAGTTTGAAACGCGTTTCAAACTTCGCTTTTTATTTTTTAATGTTATTTAAGACGGGTCATATCAGTCGATTCAGTCGCTTTCCAGAGAGCAAAAAAAACACGTCGTGAATAGTACAAAGGAGAAAGTCGACTGTCTTTCCCCACACTTGCCTTCGTTCGTGTGATTTCTCCGCCACCCGTCCCCTCGGGACCTGTGCACCGTGCTAGCAAGGTTGGTACTTGTCTGTTTTCATATTTTTGCTTGATTTTTGCACCAATTTCAAAACTTGAAATTTGGGCAACATCCTTCCAGGCTTCCAAAATGCCTCGTGCTAGAGATTCAATGTGGACTCATGTCATTCCCATGGGCAAGTATGGGGGTTCAGGCACTGAAAAATGGAAGTGCAAGTATTGTGATAAGGTCTCAGGTGGATCTGCAAACAGGATAAAGGCTCATTTTTCAGGTCTAAAAGGCAAAGGCATTGGTGCTTGTGATAAAGTGCCCCAGGATATCAAAGCCTCTCTTCTACAATGGAGGAGGGAGCAAGAAGCAGCCATGAAAGGATTTGGAAGCAGCCATGATGACATGCAGGAAGAGGAGGAGGATGTCACCAAAAGAGCTACAGTGGGTGATGAACAAGAGATGCAGAGTCAAATGGCTGTAGGTTCTACCTCTGCTCCTTGTGCCCACAGGTCTTCCTTGCCCATTAGGCCTTCTTTGAAGAGTGCAAGCATTAAAGCTCGTTTTCAGAAAGCAGTAGTTGCTGAGGCCACCCGTGAATTGACAAGGTTGTTTATTCAGTGTGCTTTGTCATTTCACATTGTGCGCACTCCAAGATGGAAGAAGACCATGAGAGCCATTAGCCGCATTGGGTATGAGTGGGAGGGTCCCAAATATGACTCCTTACGCAAGAAGCACTTGAGAGATGAGAAAGATCTTGTACAGCTTGAGATGGAGCCTTTGAAGGCAACATGGCATAAATATGGATGCACCATATTATGTGATGGTTGGACAGATATGCGGAAAAGGAATGTTTATAACATTTTGGTGTCCTCCTGCAAGGGCGTAATGTTTATGCGTGCCATTGATGCTTCAGTTCCAGGGACGGTGGTGACAGGAGCCTTTATATGGCAACACATACGCCAGACAATGTTAGAGATTGGTGCTCAGCATGTGGTGCAGGTGATTACTGACAATGGCTCTAATTGTGTGTCCATGGGCAGAATGTTAGAGGATGAGTTCCCAGAGATAGTGTGGACTCCTTGTGCAGCACATAGTCTTGACCTCATGATAGAGGATGTTGCTAAAATCCCTTGGATTTCTGAGATCTTTGCTATAGCTCGGAGCATGGTGAGGTTTGTTACCAAGAGGCTAAAAGTCCTCTACATGTACCGTGCCCATAGTGATCTAGAGTTGCTCAAGCCCTCAAAGACCAGGTTTGCGTACATGTTCATTGTGATTGAGAGGCTAGTGAGAGTCCAGCAAGGGCTACTCCGCACAGTTGTGTCACGAGAGTGGATGGCATGGGAGGATCGAGAGCAGCCCAAGGCAGTGGCATTTGTGCGTGCTGTGATGCGAGAGAGTTGGTGGGATGATGTCAAAGCACTTGTGAAGGCCACTCAGCCTCTTTACAGTGTCCTTCGCATCACAGACATGGAGGGCAGCACTCTTGGTCTCCTTTACGAGTTCATGGACCGTATTGGAGAAGCCCTGAATCGGTGCACCGTTCTATCAGCAGAGAGGTATGTAATATGCAATATGCATGTCTTTCCAGTTTTGTACTTGTCGGGTTTATTTGGCTTTGGTTGTTGGTGAATCGTTATTCGTGACTTGGTCTATGAATAGGGTCCAAGACATCAGGGAGGTTTGGAACCGTAGATGGAATTGGTTTCATAGACCAATCCATTCGGTTGCCCATATACTGCATCCTCTATGGCGTAATGAGGAGCAGTTCAACAACGAGGAGTTGGAAGAAGGGTGGCAACAGTACATCCAGAGGTGGACAGGAGGTGATATTAATCTCTTGAGAAAATTGGAGGATGAGCTCTTGGTATATCGCAATGGGAGCCGTGTGTTTGGAAGACCCACCGCACTACTAAGAGAGACACAGCTATAGCCAGTCTCATGGTGGGAGAAATATGGGATTGGTACTCCATTAACCATGCTCCTAATGGACTTAGCCGGCGGAGTGTGGGTACCCTCAATGGCCTTGCTGCATCTAGCTTGTCAAATGTGCCAGGCTGCTATGCTGCTGCAAATCTCTCATCTTTGGCATGAGCCTGGCTGCCAATCGCTTGTAGGTGGGGTGTAACAAGAATTGCTGCAATATGATGGTGAGAGACCTGAAGGGCAAGCCCTCTCCCATCCTCCTCATAAGCCCTGACCACTTCAGCCTCTGTGGCCCAAGCAACAGTGCCCCATGTAATGATCCGGGTCGATGACCTGTCCATAGTGAAGATGCGGAGAATTCGCTGCCAAATCTGCTGAGCCTTCGGGCAATCCCACAATTTCTCTGAGACTCGTGAGGGTGGCCACACCATGGGCAAGCTGCTAGTCGACCTCCAAGCTGCTAGCCAAGAACTGACCGCCAAACTCCTATGTGCCATTAACCAGAGAAAGAGGGTGATCTTTCTAGGCCGAAAGCTGTCCCAAAGCCTCTTCTAGAAATGTGAAAGAAGCGTTGTGAGAGGCCCTATGACTGCCAATGTGCTATTTGCTGCTGCTGCTGCTGCTGCTGGGTGGCCATCTATCTCTGGCATCTGGATCTTGCGGCCTAGCCGTGCTGTATATGCAAAGAAGGGGGCAACCAGACTCCAGAGTCTCCTCCCGATCCTCGGGGTCATGCAAGTCCACTCTACTGGGTCCCATTGTAGGTGCGTGAGAGGTCGGCACTCCCACCAGAATCTCTACCTGGCCACCTTGGCCGGTGCTGGGCCTATGTGCCACTCCCGTGCCCGAAAACCAAGCACCCTCACCGTCTGCAAGGTGCAGCCACTGAAATCCTCTAAGGGGAGCTCGGATCTCTCTAGTGTGCCATGGGATCCAATAGAAAAAGTGAGTAGACCATTGTCCTCATTTTCTCCGTGGACCGCCACGAGAATATCGTGTCTGGTAAACACGCCTAGCCACATTGGGGGAGTCGGGTCTGGGATAGGAGTCAACCAATCCTAAGGGATGGCTGAGTCGATGCCGATGCTGAGCGTGTCTCTACCCCGGACCCCTGTCAAGCCTCTCTCCTGTACCTGTCCGTGTGTGATCCAATATTCAAGAGACTTGGAAGGTCTTGTGCTCAAGGCACCCCATGATACATGTGGTTGGGCCACCAACACGTGACGACTGTGTAGATGGATCAAAGGGTTCCAGACTGTAGCCGCTCCTCTGAGGCTGTTGGAGCTATTTGTCTAAGGGCCGGCCTGAGATGATCCCAAGCTCGAAGTAGGTTGGTTGCAAATCTGTCGTCAAAAGCTGGACTAAAACCACATGGGTTCAAACATGTTAGAAGAAAACACTAAAAAAACTTAGGAATCCTTCATAGGTAGACCCCAATGACTACACTAGGGCTCTCCTGTGAGGACGCCTTGTCTATGAAAGCACTGAGGTCCTCCCTAAACCTTGTATGTTCCATGAGATTTCTGCATATCAATCTCTGTGAGAGGCGGACCTAGCAGAACTGCCCTCCAGTTGAAGAGTCTTGGGCGAGGGTTTAGACAGAGAATAATCAGAATCCGTCCTATGGCAAAGGCGCGCCAAGTGGGTGCGGATCTTGTCCTCCATGTGACGCCACTCTTTTCGAGCGCAAGAGTAAGCGCACTCCGGACTCCATCGATCACAATGGAGGTACTTGTAAGAGGGGGGAAGAGGTACTGCGTCAGAAGTATGCATGAACACAAATAGCAGCACCTCCAGGCTAGAGGCCATCATCTCCCCGTCCTGATCTCTGTGGGCTGAGCCTCCAAATTCCATCATAGCCAATGGCCATAGATGGGTGAGTATGTCAGTGATGCGAAGATCGTGAAGATGATGAGATAGCTCAACTCCGTGACCTTGAATGGAGGCAGTCCTATCGATTGTGAATTCTACTTTGTCCGTGGGGCTGCACTCAGAGGGAAGGAAAAGATCATTGTGCCATTCTCTGGCGTAGAGGGTCTGGAGTGGTGGAAAACCACACATACTTGAAGAGGTGCTAGTGTTTCCTCGAGCATATCTGTCCCTTCCGCTGGAAGACAACGGAAGAAACTAAAGTCCACCGGCTGCCCTAAGATCCTGAGGGCCCCACTTGGTGACTCTCGCAGGAGAGCCCTCACCGGGGAAGCAGCGATGGTCATCTCAACCGGTTGTGAGTAATGGTGAATCAAGCAGCGAACGTAACTCGCTGGTTGCCTCCGCTCCCGGTCGGGGGGTGCTGGGGGGCGACGGGAGTGCTTTGGAGAGGCGGATTGGGGTTGGGGGGGGGGGGGGGGGGGACTGTTGAGGGCAAAGTCGGTGGAGAGGATGGAGGCGGCGGGGGGGGGCGTCGAGGCCAGAGAGGGGCGTTGCTGAGAGAGATCCAAGAGAGGGGGATGCTGGTGGGAGGGGCTCGTTGAGGACTCGGTGGGGTTTGTTGATCTCACTAGGCACTGAAGTCTGAGAGCCACGGGGGAAATCTCGACGAGGAATCGGCCGCCAAACCGGTGGGGCCGAGGGGGCTTGCTTCGTGACTGGAGGGGGGCCATCGCCAATGGTTATGTGTTGAGATAAATGCTTGAATCGGTTCTCTAACAGAACCGAATCCTCTTGAGCATTGCTAGCTGGCGCGCGCGATGGCGGCGCTTAGCTCTGGTGGTCAGATGTTGACGTTCCAGGTGCGGGCCAACCGTCCGCCACTACCTGGCACTGGAGTTGTTTGCAATCGGGGCATGATGCTCCGCCGCCTAGGAACTTGCCTCCCTCTTTGGCCCCTAGGGAGGATCTAAATGTGAAATGCCAGGGGGGAGGGGGGGGGGGGGGGGGGGGGGGGATTCGAGGCAGTCTCCTCGATTGCCGTCGAGGGCAAGCTCTGGCTAGATGTCCCATCTGTCTGCAAATGAAGCATTGGCCTGGAAGGCCTGAATACTCCACGCGCTGCTAGATGGGGTCGCCCCAGAGGCTAGGAATACATATACAATGAGGCATTGAATCCGATGAGGCCACATAGATACGGAGGGATGGAATCCCGGCTGCCCGTGCAAGGGCCAAGGCAACAGTGAGGGGGATTCCATCACTCTCCCGATGGCACCACCTATCACCGAGAGAAGAGGAAGGTATTCCTTCCTAAGGCCTGGGAAGCAAATTGTCATTGGGAAGCGTGACACGCTAACCAGAGGGTCAGACACAGGATCAAAGCCGTGCTGCCACCGCACAAAGAAGGCTTGCACCGTACGCAATGCAAGGGGGCTCAGCTGCATGACTCGGTCTAACACCATGGGCGAGTCGAATTTCACCTGGTAGTATCCACGCCCCAGAGGGTGAATGTCTGTGATCTTTGTAGGCTCACCTATGAGGCTTGCCTGTTAAAGATCCCTGATCAGTCCGTGTGCAGGGCGGCTACCAACAATTTTGCAAACCAATGTGATAGCCTCTAATGTTGCAACAGTCGTGGCAAGAACATGAAGGTCCGCTTCCGAAAAGGATATGCAAGCAACAATGGCCTCGTTCGGGAATGAAGGAGCGGCTGCCATGGAGTCCTCCTGAGGCTTGCCAAAATGAGAGAATCCCGAAAAGTCTGAATTAATCTATGAGGAAGGGGAAACAAGGAATCGGGGAAAAGGGGGGGGGGGGGGGGGGGGGGGTGGGAGGATAGGTGGCCAACAGAGGCTAGGGAGGGGTAGGCGTTGGATAGAGAGGAAAAGGAAAAGAAAAAAAACGGCTCTGAAAAGTTGAAGGGGAGGGGGGAGCGAAGAAGGAAGGCAGGCAGGAAAGGGGGAAGGGGGGGGCGGAGAGCAAAAAAGTGGATAGAGGGAGGGGGGGGGGGGTGAGGGAGAGCTCAGGGAGCACACGACGGTTTTGGAAATCTTGTAAATTGAACTTATGGGGCAGCCTCTGGATTATAGTTTCTTCCGATGTCTTCGAACGGGAGGGACATGCATGTTTGAGGAGACAGTAGCCCCTATTCAGATATGTGTGGTTTTTCACCACTCCAGACCCTCTACGCTAGAGAATGGCGTGATGATCTTCTCTCTCTTTGAGGGCAGCCCTGGGGACGGAGTGGGACTCAGAGTCGGTGGCTGTCACCATCCAGGGACATATAGTTGAGCTCTCCCATCATCTTCACGATCTTCGCATCACCGACGTACTCACCCATCTATGGCCATTGGCTAGGATGGAGCTTGGAGGCTTGGGAGATGGTGGCCTCCAGCCTGGAGGTGCTACTTTTGTGTTCATGCATACTTCAGTCGTAGTACCTCTTCCCCCTTCTTACAGGTACCTCCATTGTGATCGATGGAGTCTGGAGTATGCATACTCGCGCGCTCAGACAAAGTGGCGTCACATGGAGGACAGGCTCGGCGCCCACTTGGTGTGCCTTCGTCCTAGGACGGATTGTGATTATTCCTCGTCTGACCCCTTACCCAAGACTCTTCGAGTGGAGGGCAGTTCTACTAGTTCCACCTCACACAGAGATTGATATGCGGATAGTCTCATGGAACATACAGGCTTCAGTGCTTTCAGAGACGAGGTGTCCTTGGAGGAGAGCTTCAGAGAGCCCCAGTTGGGGGACCTATCGACATTCTTTTCCTTCAGGAGCATCACCTTTCTGAGCGGTGCACCCACCAATGCAGGAAGATTTTACGAGGTAGGAGTGACACTTTCTGGTCTGCATCCTTAAGCCCTTCAGGGACGCAGGGAGGAGTTTGTATTTCCGTCTTTGAGCCGCTTTTGCCGGCAGTGACAGGCTCAGGAGTCATAGTTCTGGGGCGAGCACAGTGGGTTACCATCTTGATTGGAGAGGATAGCGTTGGCTTCCTCAATGCTTATGACCCGAACGCCGCTGGAGGTAGAGCCCTCTTTTGGAGCACAGCCCGGCATGCCGTTTCCTAGGCTTACTTTTGGTGTATGGGTGGTGACTTTAACATGGTAGAGGTAGCACAGGACAGACTTGGAGGAGGCACGGCCATAGTCTCAGAAGCAGAGTACTTTACGTGGGAGGAGATGATATTGGTACTTAGGGGATAGGACCCTTGGCATCTTCCAGAGTTTGGGTGCAACCCTGGGAGCCTTAGCTTCCCACGATTGGATAGGAGGAGCACTGGCCCCAACCTCTCTAGACATGATAGGCTTTATGTTGATGAGTGGGCTGGCGTCCATGGGGGCATGATGAGTATCTTGGCAGGCACTACTTTTTCAGATCATGCTGCGGTTATTCTGTCCCTAGAGGACCCTGGGAGGCATGATAAGCATGCGAGCTCTAGGATTAATTCAGGACCCGGAGATTTGCAGCAGGATAGAGCAAATATGGGTGGGACTAGACTTTATCTCAGGCTCTGTTGTGTGCACATTCGATGTGGGCCTAGGGGAGATCAACGGTTTCTTTGGAGGAGGCAGCTCAAAGCAGATTGGAGGGATTTCGAGAGCACGAGAGGAGTCTGAGGAGGGGTTTGGCCTCTATACAGTAGCTTCTTGAGAGTTCCCCAGATAGCCCGTGGATTGAGAGTCTGCTTGCTGCCGCCTGCACCGAGATTAGATCCATTGAGGAGAGGCGGGTGGAGTATAGGTACCATGCCAGAGCTTCATTGTAGACCCAGGCGGGTGACAGAGTCACAGGGGATTTCTTTGAGATAGCCGGCCCCCACAGGAGGAGAGATGGTATTCACAGGTTGCGTGGCCAGGATGGAGCTATTTTTTCTGATCCTCCCCATGTGACAGACATTGCTCACTGACTTCTTCCGATCTCTTCTCATTGGTGCGCCATTATCCCCATAGGTGATGGACGCGTGCGAGAGGGTCTGGCGACACGAGAGAGGTGGTCCCCCCTCTCTTCGGTCCTTCTTATTGACTCCATTCACTGCAGAGGAGTTGGCAGAGGCGTTGATGGCACTACCTAGAGGCGAATATGGGTGGGACTAGACTTTATCTCAAGCTCTGTTGCATGCACATTGGATGTGGGCCTACGGGAGATCAGCGGTTTCTTTGCAGGAGGCAGCCCAGAGCAGATTGGAGGGATTTCGAGAGCAGGAGAGGAGTCTGAGGAGGGGTTTGGCCTCTTTACAACGGCTTCAGGAGAGTTCTCCAGATAGCCCGTGGATTGAGAGTCTGCTTGTTGCCGCCCGCACGGAGATTAGATCCATTGAGGAGAGGCGGGTGGAGTATAGGTACCATGCCAGAGCTTCATTCTAGACACAGGCGGGTGACAAAGTCAGGGGATTTTTTTGAGATAGCCGCCCCCCACAGGAGGAGAGATGGTATTCGCAGGTTGCGTGGCCGGGATGGAGCTATTTTTTCTGATTACCCCCATGTGAGAGCCATCGCTCACTGACTTCTTCTGATCTCTTCTCATTGGTGCGCCATTATCCCCACAGGTGATGGATGCGTGCGAGAGGTTCTAGCGACATGATAGAGGTGGCCCCCCTCTCTTCGGTCCTTCTTATTGACTCCATTCACTGCGGAGGAGTTGGCAGAGGCGTTGATGGCACTACCTAGAGGCAAATCCCCAGGGGCGGACAGGCTTCCAGTCTCTTTCTTTCTTCGTCAGTGGGATCCCATGGAAGGTGGCCTTCGAGTTGCCTTCAATGAGATTATGCTCACAGGTGCCATGCCAAGGAGGCTCTCAGAGGGTTTGATAAATTTGATTCCTAAGGAGGGTGGTGGCAGATTGGATATCCGACAGTGGAGACCCATCACTCTTCTAGGGACCGCCTATAAGATCTTGGCCATGACCATCAGCAGGAGACTTCAGCCTTTCCTCCTGACTTGATTCATGACACTCACATTGGCTTTGTTTAGGATTGGAGCATCCTAGACATCATCTTTACCTTCTGGGAGGCGACAACGTCGGCCAGGATGCGGCAGCAGGACATCATAGTGCTACTACTAGATTTTGAGAAAGCTTATGATAGGGTGGATTGGAGCTTTCTGGAGGGCACGATGAGCCGGATGGGATTCCCCATGGAGTGGATTCGTGGGGTTTCAGGACTCTACTCGGCCTGGCACGGCCAGGTTCTCATTTAGGGAGCCCGTGGCGATGGATTTCCCCTTCCCCACTTGGCATGACAGGGCTGTCCTTTGGCACCTTACCTCTTCCTATTCGTTGGCGAGGCCATGAGTAGTTTTCTCTCAATCCAAGAGACCGGGCTTCAGGGGTTGCGTCTCCCCCTCCGCCCTTAGGAGAAGAGTTTGCAGATGACACAACAACTTACCTTTCAAGAGATGTGGGGAATCTCTAGAGATTCATGGATGCGATCGAGATCTTTTGTCACGCATAAGGACCACTGATCAATTGGCACAAGTTGTGTGGTTTTTGGGTAGGCTCTGCACCCGCCCTGACTTGGCACCCAATTGAGGCTTTCAAGCGGATCTTGAGGGGCACTCCAGCTCGCTATCTTGGATGCCAGGTGGGCGTTGATATCTCTCCCGAGCAGTAGCTCGCCCCTCTTCTTCTGAGTATTCGAAAGAAGCTTTTATACTGGAGTTCTGTGAGACTCTCCCTTGTAGGTAGAGTGGTGGTGGCGAACTAGGTTTTTCTGCCACTATGTGGTACATCACTATGGGCTGGGCCTTCTCTCGAGCTTGTATTGGCCAGGTACAACGGTTGGTCTGGAACTTCTTATGGGGCGACAATGTGACGGGAGGCCTGCCAAGGGGAAGGTGGCATCGAGAGTGATCATTCAGCTAGGTACAACGGTTGATCCGGAACTTCTTATGGAGCTAGGCCTCATTGACCTTGCTATTCGGCAGCCATTGGTCTGGAACCCCTTGATCCGTTTACCCAGTGGCCACATGTTGGGGGCCCGACCTCATGTATCATGGGGAGTGTTGAGCATAGGACTTGCTAGGTCCCTTGGAGACTGGATCGCGCACAGACAGTTCCCCTGAGAGGTGCAAGACAGAGACCTAACAGTGTAACATGCAGCAGAAGTATTCGTATTGGACGATCCTGTCACACAAATACTCACACCGTGTTTTGTATCCTGAGTTTCGCGAGTTTAGCAATCCACTTTAAGACTTCAAACTTTTAAGAGATATGAGAGAGAGAGATGAGAACTGTACACCGTATGGGTTCCCGAATTACCCACTGAAGGGCCCCCTATCTCGTTACCGAGATAATATTTACTTTATTATCTTTAAAGAGACTGACGATATTCAAACGCAAGACCTCTGAAGACCAAGTGTTGGGCTGAACTGTACACTGTTGTAGAAGCACCAAAGATGTACAATCTCGAGCCTATGCACTCTTCCCAATGGAATGAGAAGGGGATGCAAGGTGAGGCGCTGAGAGGGGCTGTTTGGGACTGTTCTAGACTAAGTATGAATGCTGTAAATGTTGCGTTTTACCTTCACCAACAAGTGACTGGAGCAAAACGATGAGATGATGAATGCTGAAACTGTATGGATGCAGAAAACGCAAGGTGAACTGTTAGCTGAATGCTGAACTGATGCGTTTGAGGCGCCTAGGGCTGTAGGAGACAAACGGTGAGGGATGGTGGCATGCTCCTTGTGCTGAAGATGCCAAGCGCTTGAATGCTTGTGCTGAAATATGATTGAATGAATGGTTGAATATGCTAGGGCTCTATTTATATGGACCACAAGAGCCAGTCGGCTGGCTATAGAGCTGGCCGACTGCTCATGTCCACATTAAATGCATAAAATAGGTATAAAATGCTGAAAATGATGGGAAAATTACCAGAAAATTTCTAGTAAATATCCGGATAAATACTAGATGATATCAGGGGTGTTTGCCATGGTCTAGATGCAATGTATGAATGATGTGCAATATGCAGAATGCTTTCTAATGCAAACTCTAAGGTTTCTACTGACTGTATATGCATGAATGCGTCTCTCTAAGTGGGTGAAGGGACTTAGACTGACTGATTGACTCGCTATGGCTGAGCATGACCTACGTAGCTCGTGCCTGACTTATCCCGGACTAAGGATTACAATTGGGTCACGGTCATAGTAGCGACACGTTTCAAAAAACGCGTTGGAAACATTTCAAACCTTTCCCAGAAGTTTGAAACGCGTTTCAAACTTTCCTATCTTGGCATGTGAAAAATCAATACCATATATGATATTTATATGCCAGAATATATGGGATCATTGATAGCATTGATAAAATGATAATATGTTGAATATATGCATGCTTGTATGATGTATCAGGATTTAGTAATAAGTATGTACTATCATCTATGCATAATGGGCCCATGGCCCATGGGATAGCAAATGCCAATATGCCAAGGCAGTCATCCATGTTCAAACTTCAAACTCAAAGTTTCAAACTTCAATCCTAGATAAAAACAATGCAAGAAAGGAATGAGCCATGGTGTATGCTGAATATGTACAAACTACAAAGTTCAAATGCCAAACTTTAACTTCAAAGGTTGCAGGCTGCAGCCTCCAGGTTTCAATCATGATTCATGAATCAACAATCATAGATAATACTAAATAGACAAAATCACATGACACAGAGTCTCAATGGTAAATGCTCATCATAAGTAAGCTCAAGAGTCAATAGTAAATAGTCAAACACAATCCGTGTCACATGTGACACACAGTACATAGTACAAAATAAAGTAGAAAATAGAATCAGGAGTCGGGACTCAGGAGTCATCCTCCTCAGACGGAGACGACAACTCCTCCTCATGGTCATCTCCATCCTCTGATGTCTCTGACTCTGTGCTGGAAGAAGACTCTGCCTCAGCTCCATAAATCTCAGGTTCTGTAGCCGTAGCACTCGTAGAAGCTCCATCTCTAGATGCATGCACTCGTGTGATACGAGCTGGTGCCATCAACTCCTCGTAAAGCATAGCATAGATGTCACGCTCCTCCTGAGGAATATCCGGTACATCCTTCACCAACTCTATGTCAATCTTGTCGACATTCACTCGGCGCGGCTCGATTGGATTGCCTTGTTGCTCAATTAGACGGAGGTTGCAATGACAATAAACCAACAGTTCTAATTCAGCACTGCTCAATTTGTTCCTCTTCTTTGTGTGGAAGAGAGCCCATGTGCTCCAGTTCCTCTCACAAGGCCCAGAGCTGCAATCTTGTGAGAGGACTCGCAATGCAAGGAGTTTCTGTCATAGAAAGGACATAAAACTTTGTAAGTAGTCATGATAAAGCACTAACCTCCCATTGCATCATGATTCATGGCTATTATTGATGTAACATTTGAATACTAAACACTTACCAGCTCCTCACAGAGCGGCCAGCCGGAGGAGAAGTGTGAAGTGTCTCTTCCCCTTTTGATCATTTGATTCCCCCCCCCCCCCCCCCCCATGAGACAGCCTTCTCCTCACAGAGCGGCCAGCCGGAGGAGAAGTGTGAAGTATCTCTTCCCCTTTTGATCTTTTGATTCCCGCCCTAATGAGACAAGTTTGTATTTAGCCCTTCGTAATTGTATCTAGCCCTTTGTGGCTGTTTTTTCATTAACTAATAGAAGGATCTTTTTCCCGAAAAAAAATAATCCACAGGCTGCTCCAAGATCCTAGGGGGCCCACCTGCGGACTCTGGCAAGAGAGCCCTCACCAGGGAGGTGGCAATGGTCATCTCAACCGGCCCAAAGAAACGGTGAATCAAGCGGCGAACAGAACTCGCCGGCTGCCTCCGCTCCAGGTCGGGGGCTGTTCTTGATGAGAGCATGCCCTACGTGGTGGTTGCAAGGTGTCTTTCGAAATTGTAAAGCAAAATGCAAGCGATGTGAAGTATCACTTCATCAGAGAGGTGATAAACCCACATAAGCCTGTTGTTGTATAGAGTGGGATCTTGTGTATAGAGAAGAGTTTACACGCCAGTGCTTTGGGGAGTCCACCGGGGGGGGGGGGGGGGGGGGGGGGATCCATCGGAGAGGAAGGCTGCTGGGAGAGGCTCGGCGGGGGCTGCAACAGTCGTGGCAGGGATCTGAAGGTCCGCTTCGGAAAAAGATAAGCAAGCAACGGCGGCCTCAGTCACGGTTGACGGAGCGGCTGCCATGGAGTCCTAAGGGTGAAGGCCAAAAAGTGCCAAGATGGAAACGCCCCGAAGAACCTAAAAAATCTACGTACGGAAAGAGGGAGGAGAAGGAGAAATGGGGAGAAAACACAAAGGAGGGAAGGCGGGGAACTGGAAAGAAAGAGAGGGGGGGGAGAAGAGCAAAGAGGGGCAGAAAAGAGGGAAGTGGGGCGGCGCAAAGAAGAGAGGGGAAATGGGGGGCAGCAAGTGGGCAGGGGAGGGGAGGCGGGCAGGCGCAGAGGAAAGGGGGGAAACAGGGCAGGGCGGCGCAGAAGCGAGGAGAGGGGGGGGGGAGGGGGGAAGCGGGCTGGGCGGGCGAGGGGGGCGGAAAAGAAGGCAGGGGAGGGGCACAGACCAGCACAAAGAGGGAGAGGGGGAGGGCGGGCAGGGCAGGATGGGCGAAGGGGAGCGGAAAAGATGGCCAGAGGGGGCGCAGGACGCCGGCTGAACGGGGGGAGATCAGAGAGCACACGACCCAGGACACTTCTTTTTCTTGGGACCCGGAAAACAACTGAATTGTGCCACTTAAACATGTTCTAGATCTCCCCCCCCCCCCCCCCCCCCCAACCAAAAAAAAAAAAAAAAAAAAGAGATGTCAGGATACCTGGGGATTCACTTATCGCATGCATTGAAGATTTCTATGGGGAAACTCTTACGTTGCATTTAAAGATGGGCCACAAGGTGAACAAACATAGGCAGCTCCAGATAATGATGGCATGTAGTACACTAGAGGTGCAGACATAGAAGCATCCTTCACTCCACTATTCACTAAACTATGAGATTAAAGGGCACTATCATTGTCTATTCAAGGAGAGCCATCAAGAATGAGGGCCAGAAATGTGTGGATTTTTATGTGAAGGGAATTGGCATAGGGAGAAAATCTTTAAAATCCACCGCTGCACCAGCATTGCTCCTGGGATAGCCAAAGGAGGGCCAAACACTTTCGATAAGACACCTTCATCACTTGGCATTCCATAGCCTTGACAACCTTCTGATCCCAATGATAATAGAAAGCACAAAGCAAGCATCAAGTTCAAAAGAATTACAAGCATTGCATTGTACCTTGTCAAGAGGATCGTTGCAAGAATGACACCTTGTCTCATTGTCGGCTCTTTAACACTTGTACACACTAGCTGTGCTCTTGGACCTATGGTACATCGTAAAGCATGCAATGCAGCTTGAAGGTCTTTTCTTCCCTTTTCTTCTGCACTTGCAATAGTGCATGCTACAAGTCCTTTCACTCCCTGTTCATTGAAGGTAACAATTGTTATAGCTGTCCAGCCAGCACTCCTCATAATTCTTAAATCCTTTCATCCTTAAAAACTTTAAAAATAACCATGCACTTACTGGAATCAAACCCTGTAGAAAGGGTGACTCGAATGCAGCTCGCCGTACTGCAGATTTTACACTGTAGCTTGTTCCAAAACCCACCCATGCGTTCCCTGCACGTCCAAGGATCTGCAATATTATTGCAACACAGCAAGGCGCTCTTAAAAACAAACCAGAGGATGCCAATGCACTGTTTATAGGAATGAAGCTTTGTGTGTTTGACATCTAGCTTGAGAACATAGTTCACGTATTAGCATAGCACATAACCATACATGCACACACACACAGACAAAGGCACCCAAGTAGGTTCCTAGGTAGGTAGGTTTTCAATGTATGCATATGTGTATGCATTAGATGTATGCATATCTGAGTGCATGAATGGGTATGCATACATGTATGCACGTGTATGCATGCATGCATCCACGTACGTATGCAAATGTATGCACGTATATGCATACATGTATGCACGTGTATCCATGCATGCATTCACGTATCCATGTATATGTATGAAGCATGTATGTATGCATTCATGCGCATGCATGCTCGCATGTATTTATATATGTATGTATGTATGTATGTATATGTGCGTATATGTATGTATGTATGTATATGCTCTCATTATTTATATATATATATATATATATATATATATACATACATACATATACATCTATATATATATATATACATATACATACATACATATATATATATATATATACATACATACATATACATCTATATATATATATATACATATACATACATATACATATATATATATATATATATATACATATACATATATATACATATACATATATATATATATATACATATATATAGATGTATATGTGTACATACATATACATATATATACATATACATATATATATATATACATATATATAGATGTATATGTGTACATACATACATACATACATATATATATATATATATATATATATATATAGATGTATATGTGTATATACATACATACATACATATATAGATGTATATGTGTATATACATATATATATATGTGTGTGTGTATATTCATGCATGCATCCATGCTCATATGTATGTAGGCATTCATGCGCATGCATGCTCGCATGTATTTATATACGTATGTATGTATACATGTGTATACATGCATGCATGCATCCTCATATGTATGTATGTATTCATGCTCGCAGGTAGATGTACGCATGTAAGCACACAAGTATGTACAAACATTCGAGCATATGCACAAAGGAAAAACTTAAAAACTACACAAACAAAAACAGACTGAAACATACAGAGAAGATTTCAGTGCTGGCAATGTCCCGTAATCCTTCTGGCGGGGCATCAAAAACTTTAACTCGGTCGCCCTGGTTTCAACCAAAAAACATGATCAAATGGGACTAAAACCACTGATAAACGTGGACAAGTTCCAACTTCCACAAACCCTGATGTCATATGGACAACCCTGAGACATTAAAATTATTTTTTCCCTTCATGACAAGGGGCCAATATATATTGTGATTTAGGACAAACTGACTTACCAAAGAAAGATCTGAAACAGCTTTGATGGCATATAGAACTGTGTTATCAGCAATTCTCAAAGCTTCTATTAGCGTGACTCTCTCTCTCCCGAACAAGGCATCATGTTCAAAAACTGTCCATACAGAAAAAAGTTTTCTTAGTAATGTTGATATGTATGCACCAATGCAGTACAGGTTTTGACAATGGCGTCATGCATTTTAGTTACTATGTACATATATTACTTATATGTGTATTTGTACACTTGCACTTGTGTGCATGCATGTTACATGTCTATGAACTCACGAGAATGTAAAACCTCCTATGTTGAATGTAAATGCAAAAGTTTGGAGGCATCTCCAGTGGGTGTGTGTATGTGTCCATGTGAAAGACAGAGAGACAGAGAGAGAGAGAGAGAGAGAGAAATGAAATGAAATGAAATGATATATTAACGTCTTCAAAAGGCCAAAATGACCTATGAGACCAAAAAGGTTACAACAGTTGGTGGATCTGATACAATGTCTGTGTAAGGAAAGCTAAAAACAATTAAACAACTAACTGAAACTGAAACAACTATGAGGAAAAGTACGGTACCAGGAGCTCCTAATGGATAACATGTGAGAGAGCTATATTAACATCTTCAGAAGACCCCAAGGGTCTATGGGACCATAAGTAATACAATGGTACCATGGATATACTGACCCATGGAAGAACTAAAAGAGAAAGAAAGAAAGAAAGAAAGATTTTATTAACGTCTTCCAAAATACCGAAATCGGCCTATGAGACAAATCGGTGTACCTGTATCAAATCGGTGTACCTGTATGGGGTATCCTCTATCATCCCAACAAAATGAAAAAGTACTAAACTAAAAAGCTGAATCTGGGCGTGCAATAAGTACAATGAGTGGGGGAGGGATTGGAACTCTACTACTAGGAGAATGCAAAGCTATATGCATGAAGTATACAATCATGATATGCAACCTAGCTAGCTCCATCCTGTACCATACTGGGGGTATAAAATGGTATACATCAATGAAGGGGGTGTCCACAGCTCCCTGAAGAACATGCCTGGGTCTGCTCTGAAGCAAGCCAGTCGCTCCACACCCTCTCTGTGAAACTGAGCTCTGATCTCTGTCATCTCTCTCTAGTATAGGCGTGATGTCCGAAAGCCAGGTGTCCTCTGTCTCCTGCGGGCTCTGAGTGTCTCTGCTCTCTGGAGAGTAATTCCCTGCCGTGTAGGGGCTAGGAGTGGGATGGATCTCTGAAAAAATGTAGTAATCTGTGTCTGTCGTCCCCCCTCTGGAGCTGTCTGAGCCTGTAATGATGTCTCTCTGTGACATTGTATGTCTAGAATGAATCTCCCCAATATGCGCTGGTCTGTTGCCTCAAAGATCTGGCGTAGGGAATGTGGCTCTCTCAACAAAATGGGATCTCTCTCTCCCCTCTCGGGGATCCATGCTGCTCTGCCAGTCTCGATCTCCAATCGATGTGATGAAACTCTAAGCTAACCAATAGCCACTCAGGAGCCATGTGGTAAAAAGCCCTCCATGTATCTAGGCCTCTCTATAAATCCATCATCAGTGATACTCATGAAGTGACCTCTGTGGTATAGCATCTTCGGTGGAAGAGGTTGTGTAGGCGATATCCATGTCTCTCGTGTATAGAGCTGCCATAGGTCTTGTCTCAATACTCTCTTCCTCTCACTAGGAGAGAGACGGATATGTGGTGCATCCCTGTCATACTGGAATGGTGGTAGATGATCCATGTCTAGGCCATGCTGTGAGAACCAATGTGTGACCTCTGCATACCATGATCCTCTATCTCCTGCCTCAGCCAGCTGTCTAGATGCCTCAAAAGCTCCGTATGACAATCTGTCCTGTGGCATCTCTCTAAATCTGTCTAGCAAGCATATAGTCTGGAATATGGCCTCTACCATCATAGGAGGCGCAGCAAACTCTGCTCGGATAATGTCATGAGGTACTGACGGTTTGTTGCGTATCATGCGTGCCATCATGAGGGCTTGTGGTCTCTCTATCTGTGTCCACCAATGGGTAGCAAGGCCTAGCGCCCATACCGCTGCTCCATACATCAGTGCCGGTGTGACTAATGTGTCAAATAGCCACCCCTTCGTCCAGGGCTCCTCCTGAAAATGCGCCTGGTGGCACTGTCTCTCTAGCATAGCCAATGCTGCATATCCCCGTGTCAATCTAGCTCTGGCTGCTGAACCCATGGTGAAGCGTGTGGCTGCCACAGAGAAGGTAACCCCTAGGTACACGTATGATGTCACCACCTCCACCTGGCATCCTGCGAGAGTGAATGTCTGTCTCGATGTATGAAAGACCATAACCTTGGTTTTCTCAAGGTTCACAGTAAGACCCCTCTGTGTGCATAAATCATCGAGTGCATGTAGATGCTGCTGTAGACCTCCTAGAGACTCAGACACTAATACAATATCATCAGCATAAAGCATAATATGTACTGAGGTACCTGCTAAATCAACTCCATCTCCGCCTCCCCGTGTAATGAAGTCAGCCACCTCATCAATGTATAACCCAAATAGCATGGGGGAAAGTGGGCATCCTTGCTTCAGAGCAATGGTGCTAGCAATAGTCTCGGACATACCTCCTGGACATCTGACTCGCCCAAAAACCTGCTCATATAGAGCATAGATGCCCCATGTCATATCTGCTCGTATGCCAAGAGACTGCAAGCGCTGAAAGAGCCTCTCTCGTGGTACTATGTCAAATGCCTTGCCGAAATCCACAAAGCAGCAATAAAGCTTTCTCTTCCTCACTCTGGCCTGATCAATCATACATCTCAAAGTGAATACATGGTCAGTGGTAGAGAAAGCTCTCCTGAAGCCTGCCTGCCCTAAAGAGCGTAAAGCTGCTCGCTCAGCATATAAGCTAAGCTCTTGCTCCAACACTGCACCATAGAGTTTGGCCAACACGTGGCCAACCATAACCAACCTCTAGTTGCTCGGATCGAGCATATCCCCTGTTTTGTGAATCGGCACAATGGTGTGCATCGTCCGCTCCGCAGGCAAACCCTCTACTAGTGCCCTATTAAACAGGTGTGCAAGAAAAGGAGCCAAAGAATCTACTGCATATATGAGATGCTCACCCTGCAGGCCCATATGGTCGGCGGCCCGTCCATGCTGTAGGCGGCAGATAGCTTCCTTTACCATCCAGTGGGTAAAGAAGCTAGCTGTGGTAGGTCGAGGCTCCTGTGGCTAAGGTATAGGTGGCTGCTGTGGGGCGTGGTATAGGCCCTCTGCATATGTGTGCCATGTCTGTGGGTCTGCAATAGGTGTCGGTGTCCGGGGCTCTCTGAAGTGCCGCCATGAGATAGGGCTATCTCTACTCATGAAGAAATGAAAGATCTCTAGCTCCTGTATCTCTGCGAAGGCCCGCCTTTTGCGGCGAGTAAGTCTCCTCATCTCTCTTCTCGACTCCTCCTCTGTGATGGCTCCCAAGGCTCTCTGTATGCGGAGCCGTGAGTATAGGGCTCTGCACTCGTCATCATACCATCTGTTCTGGGGCATAGTCCCAGATCTCGTAGGCTCTCCTGAGTGGACACGATGTGGGAAGCTCTGTAATGCAGCCGTGTGTAGGAGTGATGCCAGCTGGGCTGTAATGGTATCCATAGGTGCCAGGGGATCCATGAGTAGGAGCCCATCCTCTACTCTGCCAGTGTATATGTCTGCCATGTCATGTGTGAAGTAGATGGTAGTGTGTGGCGTCGGTATGTGGGGGGCTGGTGATACTGGTGATCCGGCTAGTGAAAATGCCAAGTATGTATGATCTGCCCCAATAGAACGAGGTGGAATGGAGAATGAGGTGACAAGCTGTGATGCCTCCAAAGACCCCATAATGTAGTCTACCACCGTGCCTCCGGTCTGTGTATGACCCCCATGTGGGAAGCATGTCAGCCCTCCTGATCCCGGCCACTGTAGCATCCCATTATAAATAACGAGACGATGCCTGGCTCCCAGCTCTAGTAAGTGGTCTCCATAATGTCCTCTGTCTGGTCCAGTGTCCTCTGATGCCCGACTAGACCGTATCTCCTCTGGATCCACAGGGTGGAGGATCTCCATGTCATCATAATCATACACCTCACACTGTCTGCTCTGTGTGTGGGCATTGAAGTCGCCCGTAAGAAATACTTCCCCTAGTGTAGAATAATGCAAAATCTCCTCTGACAGACAAACAAGTGTATGGCGAGGCTCCTATCTCCTCCTCCTGTGGCATGTCCTCTGTAATGACATAGGAGGATCCTGATGGAGGAAAGTAACATAGGGCTATGTATATAACCCTGTCCTGTGAGAGCTGTAAGCTGATCCACATGTATCTGGCCTCTGGATCCTGTGCTACCACTCTCAGTCTCCCCTGTAGCTCCCGTCTGAATAGAACTGCTGCTCCCCCCGACCCTCTCAAGGTACCCTGGCATGTGGTCCTCCTGTATGCTGACTCCCACTGGAATCCCTCTACTCGAGGTAGCCCTCTCTCTGGGCTCTGATGTGTCTCTGTCAGCAGTATGATGTCTCTCCCCACCATAACATGCTCCAGTCGTCCAGGCTGCACCCATAGTGAAGCATTACAGTTCCATACTACCATGTGTATCTCTGTCAGTGGCCTAGTCTGTGTCCCATAGGCCCAAACCGCTAATCCATGGGCCGGCCATCAATGATGACCCGATCATCTCGATAGAAGGCCTTCTTGCCTTCACTCCTCGCGTGTAAGACTCGTGGCATGCAAGCTCTCCTATGCTCAAGCTGCATCCTCGTGAGATCATCCAAGAAAATAGGAGCTCCCTCTAAACCTCGTAGTATGATCCTCTTCCTCATGAAGGTGACCCTCTCCGTCTCTCCTGCAAACTGTAGGATGAGGGCTCGCTTGCGTGTTGAGTCTTTCCCGGCTCTCCATGCTTTGGTGAAGGGGAGAGGGTCCTCTTCCCTGTAGCCGAGGTTCATGCATAGAAGCTGTCCATCTTTCTCGGGAGTGGAGTCGGGTGTCTCGGCTATACCTGTGACTCGAATGTTGAGGCGGCGGGCATGCCTCATCTTCTCCTCCTCAATGGTGGTGTGAATGATTTGGTGTTCTTCCCTGTGAGTCTCCTCCCTCACTTCTTTACGGATGTTCTTCTTCACCACCTCAACCCATCCTAACTGCTTGGCTTCGAGTTTTCCCTCCATGTCCTTTGTGATCTTATTGGAGATCTCTTCTTTGATGGCCGTGAGAGTGTTTTCATTGATCTCCCTTCTTCCATCTCAGTATTCTTGATGGCTACCAGTTCCACTTTCAATGCACTCACCTCCTCCTTGAGTGCCGTGTTCTCTTGTTCAAGGTCCGTGACCCGTGCTTCGAGAGCCATGATGTGCCGGTGTAGTTTGTTCTCCACCTCATTGAGCTTGGAATCAGATGTCTTCTTGTTCTCCTTGATTAGTGCCTTCATTACCGTCTCGAGGGCCTCGAGTTTCTCTTGGAGACTCAGAGCCATTCCTCCAGATTACTCTGCAGTCCTTCCCACAGGCACGGAGGAGAGAGAAATGAAATGAAATGTTATATTAACGTCTTCAAAAGGCCAAAGTGACCTATGAGACCAAAGTTACAACCATGTGACATCTGATACGCTGTCTGGAAAAGAAAAGAGATAGCCGCACAATACATCAGTAGGGGGGAAGCTAATGCTACTAGTCAAAATGGGGTACATGAGTACATGGATACCTAAATACATGAATATGGGGGAGTACAAAAGTGACAATGAGTACAACAGTATATGGCTGGAGTCATAATCATCCTACGAGCTCTAGCATGGGTCTCTGCCGCATGGCCTGGATATCTGCCATAGAGAGATGCCTGGTCGGACGAGCCCGATGCCTCGCAATGATGCTCTGAATCCTCCGGTGCAGGCACCGTCTCCGATGTGAGGATCCGCGAACCCTCGGGCGTCTAGATCTGCCCAACTGGATAGCTCTCTCAACTAGAGTCCCACGGGGTGCCCACTGCTGGGCTGTCGGCTGTGTGTCCTCCCAGGTAGTCCCTCTAAAGAAGTCAGTAATCTGTCTCTGTGTGGACTCCCTGCCAGTCGGGCGTCTGCTCCTGATAATGGACTCTCTTTCCACGAGATAAAAACCCAAGCATCACTGATCACAATAGTCCATGACTCTAGCCAGTGGTCCAAATCCCTCTCTGAAAAGGCAATGGTAGCGCCCTCGAATCTCATAATATGCTGTGCAGCGACAGATGTAGTGCTCCTCCATCTCTGGCTCTATCCAACAAATCTGACAAATCCTGTCCCCTGGAGGTATGCCTCTAAATCTGCCTGTCTCTATCTCTAATTGATGTGAAGAGGTGCGGATCTGCCCAATGGCGCACCTCAATCCATGAGACAGATGGGTATCCATGTAGCTCGGTCTAAGTATAAAGCCATCCTCAGTGGTGCGGAGAAGATGGTCTCTATAGAAAGCCATCTTCGTCCCCAACTCCTGTGAGGGCTCTAGCCATGTCCTCCTAGTGTCCAACTGAATGAGGTCTTGTCTGATGACTCTACTAATCTCAGAATGTGTCAAGGTGAGAGAGGGTGCCTCCAGAGAGTACTGGAAGGGTGGAAGTCTGTCTAAACTGAACCCGTGGAGGTCAAACCAGGATGCTATTTGCGCATACCAACATGAAGTGTCTCCCTCCATGGCTAGCTAATGAGAGGACTCAAAAGCAAGTCGTGCATACCGGTGTCGGGGAAGCTCCCAAGTGCTATGAATGAAGGACACTGATCTGGCAAGAGCCTCGACTACGATCGGTGGTGCTCCCATCTCCGCTCTAATAATCTCATGGGGTACCGAGGCCTTAGCCCAAATCATCCTGGAGATCATGGACACAAGTGGTCTCTCCATCGATCTCCATCCATCGTATGTGCGTCCTGATCCACTGTGACGATCTAGGCTAGGCCCCCAGATCTGTACTCCATATAGCATAGCCGATGTGACCAGCGTGTCAAAAAGCCACAGCTTAGTGCGTGGCTCCTCAAACTGTACCTGTGAGCACATCCTCTCTAGACCTCCTAGTGCTGCATATCCTCTAGTCAGGTAGAAGTAGGTGGAGAAGGCTCTGGAGGGTTCGGTAGTGGTGGCTGCCATGGTACTGTGTAGAGGGAGGCTGCATACTCGCCCCATGTATCTGGAGAGGTAATGGCCGGAGGCGGGGGGTGCTCTCTAAGCAATCTCCAGGCCTCCCCAGAATCTTGACTCAAAAACAACTGATCGATTCTCTCTAGCCGAGCTAAGAATGCTCTCTTCTTCCGCCGAATGAGGGATCGGAAGATGATGCGTGACTGTCTATATATAGTAACACCTGTGGCCACCTCTCTCTCTAGCCGGGCTCTGAGCTCCCTACAGTCATCATCATACCAACTATTCTGGGGCATGCTCCCAGGATGTGGTCGTACTGTGGGCTGCGTGTGTGGGAAGGCCGTCGCTGCAGCTGTATGTAAAGCCTCTGTCAGGATCTGTGTGAGCTCTGCTAATGGCCTCTGTGGATCCTCTGCACTCAACAAGCTGTAGATCTCTGCAGTGTATACTCCATTAGTCTCTCTACAGAAGGTATATCTCGGGTGATAGGAGGACTGCCCAACCTGGCGGGTACTGTAGTGGAAATCCACCGTAAAGGAGCGAAGTGCATGATCCACCGTAACTCCGATGGGCCTAGGGCCAATCGCAAAATCCAAGATACTCGGGATGAAGGTTGGCGAGGCTAGAACATAATCCACTGTGCTGGCCCCATGTCTGTGTGGAAAGCAAGTAAAGCCACTGGCAAGTGGATACCTCTCTAGGCCATTTAAAATGGCCAGCCCATGTGCAGTCCCCATCTCCAAGAGGTATCTCCCATACTCAGTACACTCCACCTCATCCTGTGATCTCCGAGTCAAACACATCTCCTCCACATCTCTCTCTCTCAACATCTCCTCCGAAGTGTCAAAGAAGGAGGTCTGGTACTGAGCCGTTCGAGCATTAAAGTCCCCAAGTATGATAACATCTCCCTCCCTGGAGAACTCCCATATGTCCTCATCTAGAATCATATATGGAGATTGCCCCTTGGGCGCTGCATAATGAGATGTGCTGGGTGGAAAGTAACATATAGCAATGTATAGGGGTCTACCCTCATCTGCCCTCACTCTGACCCACATGTACCTCGCGCTCTCATCACGGCGCATAACATGGATGAGTGGCTGAAGCTCCTCTCTAAAAAGAACTGACTCGCAACCACCATGCTTCGAACGGGCCTCCTGTCTACAAGTCATCTCCCATCTGTATCCCGCCACTCTCGATAATGTGCTGCCTGGTGGGGCCTGATGTGTCTCCGAGTAGAAGATGATTTCCCTATCTCTGAAGCTGTCCTCAAAGGCCCCCACATCCAGTCTCAATGCTCCGTTGCAGTTCCATACTGCAAGTCTCAGACTGGTCCCATAGGTCTCGCACCGTCAGGTGGTGCGTCTCTCTAGTATCACCACTCTGCCTCCTCTGGTGCGTCTCTCTAGTATCACCACTCTGCCTCCTCTGTAAAATGCTAGCTTCCCTTTTTCTCTGGCTGCCCTAATCTCCGGCATGCACTCCCTCATATGTGCTAGCTATGCCAAGGTGAGGTCATCTGCATCAGTTATACCATCTGTACCTTGGTTTTGGTGGAATTCTGAAGATCTTCTTTGCCGCCAGACCCGCACCTAGACAGCAACATGTGCTCCATGGTGGAGATTGAAGACTAGCTTCTATGTTCTCTGGACTTCTTTGATTCACAGGAACTGTATATTGCTCCAATATACAAAGACGTTCACATGAGTCGTGCCGCGTGCATGATGTGCAAGGGCCATAACATTGCCCCCCCCCCCCCCCCCCCCCCCCCCCCCCCCCCCCCCCCCCCTGCCCGCCCCACCCCTTTTCTCTCTTCTCCTTTCCTTTTGTCCCCTTGCAAAGTATCTACATTATTGATAGTATGAGAGGACATGGTTGAAAAATGCAAAGTTAGCTTACTTGTACCCTCTGTGCATTTACAACTTTCTAATTCCAACACTACAATGACTGAGATCTGCTAACAAAAAAGGAATCGCAACCTACCATGCGTCCCTCCCCACTGATTAGGCTACTGTAGGGTGCTTGTGGGATGGTTAAAAACTCGGCGTTCGCAAGGTACTAACCCTATTCACATTTTTGGCTAAGAGAAGCTGTTGCCAACCCCGTTGAAATGTTTGTCCCGACTTGCCAATCAACGCTTGTCAACACCATTGACAACAACAGTAGCACGCAGGTGTTGGTTGCAAATTTGAAAAGGCCACATCAATAAGAATGAAAGCCCACATTAAGTTTGGCCTTCTGAGATCATATGCAGCACCCCCACTTAGTCCAAGCATACACCATTGACATTATGGTGTGTCCAACCAACTTTCTTTCACGTTGCAACCTTGGGCATCATCAACTTAATTTTGCTCATGTCTATGTCCCTGTCTATGGAAAGCAACTAATCCTATGATGTACCATGATGGTATGGCATTACGATCCGTTTTCGTTTTCAAAATGTACAAGAGTTGCCGTTTTTATTTGGTTGGGAGATTTTGACGACTATGGCTTGTGGGCTTGTGTTTGTTGCTCTAGGGGTTGAATGGAAGATGATGAGCAATGAGGGGATTAGGGGCCTATTTATAGGAAATAGCCCCAACTAAACTAAGTCGGCCAGCCATTTGCAAGCCCTTAAAAGTGTAATAAAAGACACTTCATGTGTTCATATTGGGCTAAAAAATGCCCACCCCTAGACCCCTAGGCTAAGCTGGTCTACACATGCTTAGACTACCCCGCACATAGCTCCAAACTTGTCCATTTCCACTCCATGCTGATTTGCTATTTATTTTTTCTTTTTCAACAATGGAAAGATCATATTATTTCCCAAAATTAACAAAAACCAAAGCATGCACTCGACTCCAAGAGAGTCTACTCACAAAGCTTCAAGTCATCAACTCCATCATGCATAGAATAGACTACCTACACCCCCCCTCCCCACCCCCCACCCCCCACCCCCTCTTCCTTTCACATCCCCTGCGCCCCAAGCATAAATGTAGGTTCATGCATCAAGATATGAGAAGAGAAAGCTTCTGGGAAAACACCATAGTAAGATTTTATCACTTCCTTTGAGGTAAAGGATGAGACTCAGCCATGATGAAGGCTAACACTTAAGAGTAAAAGCATACAAGCGTGAAAATACACACATACAAAGGGTAGCTAGTTGGGCAAATGCACCACTTTGGGTAGAGAGAATTAGCATATACTAGCTGATCGCAACTTGGGCAAAAAAATTCAAAAGAATTTGCAAAGCATACAGGGTAGCAAGTTCCATTTCACTAACATTCAAAGAACACTATCGCACTGTTTGCTCCTGCAGTGTAGTCAGGCGGTTCGAGCTTCAGACCTTTGGCATCTTGTTGCATAGGTCAAAGGTCGAACCAGGGGGAGGGCCCGCTTATGGGTGTGTGGGTGTGTGTTTAAATCTCTCGAAAAATATATATATATGTAAGAAAAAAACACTATCGTACTTTACTCACCAAAGCACAGATCAATGTGTTCCAATAAGCTCCCAGCAAGCACCTCTATCTGCAAGTAGAGGAGGAAGCTATCAAAGCAGAAAACAAAAAGAAAGAAAACATGTTGCATAGGTTGTTAGAAAATCAACATACATCTTCAACAAAGTAAGAACCAATCCATATAACAATAGTACATATGTCCCGAAAAAACTTTCTCATGAAAGGTGTAAACAAGATTGTTTAGGCTGGCTTCACAACATCCACCCAACCATTATCCTCGGCTAAAACGCTGCCCCATCGTGTCACTCCTAATGCCTCCAGGGGTAGGGTGGCCACCGAATGCCTTGGCGGGCCTAAGCCATTGGACCATGTATCATCCATTTGACCACATTGAAGTGCATGGGATGGAGCTCAAACCCAAGACCTCTAGATTAGGAGCCCAATGCATATACCACTCATAAAAAATGTGAGTGGATCATGCATAAACCACTCATAATATCTAGGTGGCATTGCTATTTTAAAAAAAGCCATGGCTAATTTAACTGCTTTTTTCCCACAATACCACACCCAATTCAGGCTTTTCTCTTCTTCTTGTGGGATGTCTGAAAACAGTTGTGTTTTAAGGGGGGCAAGTTCTTCTTAATAGACTGTTCAATCAACACACATAAGTTCTCTACAAACTTTCGCAAATTGGACACTCTAACAAGAAGAGGTCAAGAAGTTCCAGGAGGGAATTGGTTACTTCTTTTTCATAGCAGCCGCTTCTCATTCAATGGCAGATCATTATTAATTCCAAAATTATTTCTCCTAATGTCATGTCCCTCCTCTTATTCATGATGTAGACATTGATCTTAGCTTTTAACTACACTTGAGGTGTATGTTGACGAAGTTCCTTTGACGATTCGGGCTAACACAATACAAAATTAGTTTAAATTGATCTAATATCCCCAAAAAAATATATATATATTCCTAACTCTTAACTTCCCACTTCTTTCTCAGATTTTGATGGTCCACTATATCTCTCAGTACCCTCTTTCTGATAAGATCTCCCCCATTTTCCAGTATTTCCCAACCCTTTTCCCATACCCTAAAATTACAGAAAGGACCTTGTTTGTGGGCTTTAAGTCCACATTATTCAAAACTTCTCTCGCCATAGCAAAAAACATAATTGAATACATATACAAGGTCGCACACCTAATGCCTATATCCTACTTAGAAATTTAAGTCTCACATAGTACACATACCATAAGACACAACTTCCACCACAATATGATACAGTCCCTCAGACTCGTGCTGATTCTTTGTTTGATATTTCTTTGTAGATTTGAAAAAATGAGAGTGTTTCCGTATTCCTTTATTGAAGGCTGCCAACTAGTGCTTTCAATTGAATTAAGGTAGAGGTGTCTTTACTAGGGAAGGTATGGTGTCACCATGTCCACAACTTTCTTTCAAAAGCCTTTGTATGGAGACCCTTGATTGTCAACCATTTAAGGAAGAATCTTCCAACATCAACCTTTCTATGTGAAAATTTTGTCCTTTCCCAAACCATGTGTCCATCCTCCTTGGTTCCAACTTGCCTTTGGCCTCAAGGAATTGAAAACTCTATAAATCACCTCCTTTGAAAGGCCCTTACTTGTTAATCTTGGACCTATCCAATGACCTCTACTTAAAAATTTTGATCAAAATTACATGAAAATATCCCCTACATAAATACTATTATCTCAATTGACCTTTGAGAATGTATCTATAAAACCTCTCATGTTGAATCCACGTGCTAGCATACTGAAACGAGACCCAAGCAGGGGTCACCCCTTCCTGGACTCACTCCTCCAATTAGCACTTTAATATACACTCTTAAAAGACAATAGCACAAGACAAAATAGCAAAAAGTAATTAACAACTCTGAGCATAGATAGATGACACCACACTGAGGCCGGAACGGCCGGCCCCCCCCCAAGAAATGATATTATTACTTGGGAGAATTTGTTACAAGTACACGGGCCCAAGGCCAGATTTCCAATAAGCAATGCACAATGAAAAACAAAGTATCAAACCCGAATATGTTTGTTGATGCCGAGTCTGCAGTCACCAAGGGCTGCCCCGTCCATAGCACCTTCCAGAGTCACACTCCGCGTGCAATCCACCCGTCCCTGGCACTACGGATCACGCCGTGCCAGTCCTAACGATGGGGCACCCTCACGGAGTTGACTCGGTGAATGGAAGAGGAGTCCAGACATAGGAGAGCAGGAGAATTCCTCGTTCTTCGCGATGAAAATCTTCTGGAGCCACCGTACAGCCAGTAGGAAGAGTGAAACAACCTGGGCCACTTGTAGGGAATGCGTATGACCTAAATCCACGTGGAGAACCCCACTGGCCTGACCTGAATCACACGTGGGAGTGAAGAGACCTGTTGCTGGTCTGAATCACACGAGAATGCTTGTACTGACCTGAATCACATGGGGAAATGAAGAGGGCACCTGCTAGCTGTTTTGAGTACACACGTGAGAGAAAAAGAGAGCTGTCCAGACCTGAATCCACGCATGGAAGTGAAAAGAGAGAAGCTGTACCATTCAGTCCATGGGAAAAGGGTTCCAAAGATGCTGTACGGCCAGAATCAACAGGTACTGATGATATTGTACTTCCTGTACCTGCTGTACCTACTGTACGACCAGAATCAGCAAGAAATGAGGATATTTTTTTTGAATGGAAGAGGAGTCCAGACATAGGAGAGCAGGAGAATTCCTCGTTCTTCACAATGAAAATCTTCTAGAGCCACCGTACAGCCAGTAGGAAGAGTGAAACAACCTGGGCCACTTGTAGGGAATGCGTATGACCTAAATCCACGCGGAGAACCCCACTGGCCTGACCTGAAACACACGTGGGAGTGAAGAGACCTGTTGCTGGTCTGAATCACACGAGAATGCTTGTACTGACCTGAATCACATGGGGAAATGAAGAGGGCACCTGCTATCTGTTTTGAGTACACACGTGAGAGAAAAAGAGAGCTGTCCAGACCTGAATCCACGCATGGAAGTGAAAAGAGAGAAGCTGTACCATTCAGTCCATGGGAAAAGGGTTCCAAAGATGCTGTACGGCCAGAATCAACAGGTACTGATGATATTGTACTTCCTGTACCTGCTGTACCTACTGTACGACCAGAATCAGCAAGAAATGAGGATAATATACCTGCTGTACCTGCTGTGTGGTTCAGTCCTCAAACAATAGTAGGAGTGGGAGCTCCGACCTGTTTCATGAGAATAATGAGTGCTCCAGCTGCTGTACAGCCTGTTTTCTCAAAATCCCAGCAGGCAGCCCTGTTTTTCTCCTCACGAATGCAAGGAAGAGGGCTGGAAGTGAGGCGCCTTCCTCCCATGCAAAGGATTGGGTGTGGTAGGTGGGGTAGGTGGCCAACCCCCACCCCACATGCTATAAAAGGGTGCCCAGGCCAAAAGAGGGTGCCCACACTTATAAAGTGTCCACCTACTTTTAATGAAGTATGAAACCTGTAAGTTATAAGGCTTATAACTTAAAACTCTTATTAAAATAAGGATTTCCCACCTGTTCACACGCCACAAAACCTGTCAGAAGACAAGGCATTCCACGGCTCACGGGAGGGCGTCCCCGACCCCTGAGCTAGACACACAAGTCAGGCATGCAAACGAAACCAGTTCACGCGAAAACATTTCAAAGGCAGGCAAACATGAGTGCACAATGCAACATTGTTAAAGGATAATCTCCGTTCATGTACTTGCACAATACTTGACATTTCCGGGCACAAGCAGGCCCACCGGAAAGTCAATTCCAGGTACACACACAGTGTACAATCCACCCGTCCCTGGCACTACGGATCACGCCGTGCCAGTCCTAGCGGTGGTAATCCAGAAACATACACCGTGTGCAATCCACCCGTCCCTGGCACTACGAATCACGCCGTGCCAGTCCTAGCGATGGAGCACCACTACGGAGTATGCTCATCCAGAGCCCAAAGCTCACACAAGAAGATAAGAGGACCACTAGATAGCTCAATGGTGACATCTCCCCGTCTTCTAAACAGTTGTCCGCAACTGAAAAGCTTCCAAATAGTGATGGAGAAGCTGCGGATAATCTTTGAAGTAGTCCTCATCAACCCACTTAGCATCAATGGGGAGATAGTTCTTGAACTTCACCAAATAGCGTCTCACAAGCTTGCCTGCAGGTAGCTTACGCTCTTTATGGAAGACAATCTGCTCCGGTTGCAAAATCTCTTCCAACTCATCCACTTGTGGTGGATCCTCAATGATAGGAAGACTTGGTTCCGGACCCACATACTTTCGTAAGAGGCTAACATGGAAAGCATTATGTATCTTCCAATGGGATGGCAATGCTAAACGAAAAGCAACTTCATTGATCTGCTCAATGACCTTGAAAGGCCCATAATACCTGGATGAGAGCTTGGGAAACATGCCCTCCTTACCAGATCTCTTACGGAGTCTAGCTTTTTCGAATTTCAGCAATACCCAATCATTTACCTTGACATCCAAATGCTTTCTATGCTTGTCTGCAGCCTTCTTATGCTTCTCTTGAGAACGGGCTATGGCTGTCCGAACCTGTGCAAAGGCAACATCCAAGTCCCTGACAAAGTCATCAGCAGCAAAAATCTCATCCTTAGTACGTAGGATGGGAGGCAATACCACTTTGCCATAAACTATCTCAAAGGGAGCCTTCCCAGTAGAAGCATGCACCGTGTTATTGTATGCAAACTCCACAAGTGGCAAATACTTTTCCCACAAAGTCTTTTGATCAGCCACATAGCATTTGAGAAGGTCCAATACGGCTGAATTTGCTGCTTCACTTTGACCATCGGATTGAGGATGAAAAGCGGATGAAAAATTCAGCTTTGTGCCCATATTGTCAAAAAGTGCTCTCCAGAAGAGACTGGTAGTTCGAGGATCACGGTCACCCACAATAGATTTAGGCATACCATGATGCTTGAATACCTGTGATAAGAAAACTTTTGCCATATGATCTGCCTTGATCGTCTTCTTGACCGGCAAGAAATAAGCTTGCTTGCTAAACCGGTCAACGATAGTCCATATAGCATCATTACCTTGCTGAGTGCGAGGCAAATCCATGATGAAATCCATAGCTATACTCTCCCATGGCTGCGAGGGAATAGGCAATGGTAGAAGCAATCCAGGAGACTTGTGACGATCAAACTTGACCTTTTGGCAAGTAAGGCAAGCACATACATAAGCCTCAATGTCCTTCCTCATCCCTGGCCAAAAGAAGTAGCGTTCAACCATATGAGTAGTAGGTAGAATGCCTCTATGTCCTGCATACGGTGGAGCATGGCATTCTTCCAACACTTTTTGCCTCAAATCTGTGAGCACACAAAGGCAATTATCTTTAAGGAGATACCCATCTTTGATCACATATGATGCATGAGTATGACCAGCCACCAAATCAGCCCATAAATCTGAAAAATCAGCATCTATATGGTACTTATTTTGCATAGACGACAAGTCTCCATGAGAGGCAATAGAGATAGAAGCTACATACGGCCTTCGAGACAATGCATCGGCCACCACATTCTTCTTTCCCGGTGTATGCACAATCTGAAAATGAAACATAGAGAGGAAATTTGCCATCCGCATATGCTTCTCTGAGAGCTTAGTTTGTGTGAGAAAATACCGTAAACTTTGGTTGTCGGTCTTCACCATAAACTCTGCACCCAGAAGATAGTGCTTCCATATGGTCAATGCATGAACCACTGCCAATAGCTCCTTCTCATAGATCCCCAAAGAAAGCTCCGTATCACGCAAACGGCGGCTCTCAAATGCCACGGGGTGTCCTTCCTGGTTTAGGACAGCACCTAAACAATCTCCACATGCATCACATTCCACAAAGAATGGCTTGTGCAAGTCACGAATGATCAACACGGGCCCAGATATGATTGCATCCTTTAATGAATAGAAAGCTTTGCTTTCCAATGAAGTCCACTGAAAAGGCACTTTCTTCTTTGTCAACTGATGAAGAGGGGCAGCAATCAAAGCAAAATGCCATATGAACCGTCTATAGTATGAGCATAACCCAAGAAAACTACGAACCTCATGCACTGACTTGAGTTCAGGCCAATTCTTGATAGCCTCAATCTTGGCGGGATCCATTCGTATGCCATCTTGAGAAACAATATGCCCAAGATAATGAATTTCGGAGAGGAAGAACTCACTCTTCTTAGCATTGATGTGAAGTCTATGCTTTCGGAGTTCTTCAAAGACTATGGCCAAATGCTTTCTGTGCTCTTCTTCACTCTTGGAATGAACCAAGATGTCATCGAAGAAAACTCCAGTGAAAGATCGATGATCTCTAAAAATCCTGTCCATCATACGGTTAAAAGTGACAGGAGCATTTGTCAGACCGAAAGGCATAACAAGATACTCATACAAACCAAATGCTGTCCTGAAAGCGGTCTTATGCACATCCTCTGGTACTACCCGTATTTGATGATATCCACTCTTCAAATCAATCCGGCTGAAATATGCCGAGCCATCCAATCTATCCAAAATATCATCAATGCGAGGAATAGGAAACCTATTCTTGATGGTTAGCTTATTTAGAGCCCGATAATCCACACACATACGATAAGAGAGATCCTTCTTCTGCACTAGAAGTACGGGAGAGCAATACGGTGAAGAGCTAGGGCGGATCAAACCTTTTTGCATGAGCTCATTGACTTGCTTCATGATCTCCTCCTGCTGTGATGCACTCACACGGTATGCCGGCCTATTTGGTGGAGAACTGCCAGGCACAAGGTCTATACGATGATCCTCCGGCCGTGGTGGTGGTAGCTCCCCTGGAAGTGAATCTGTAAAGCAATCTTCATATTGTTTCAAAAATTCCAGCCTATCACATGTGAGAGAATCAAGAGAATGATCAACATGGTCTACTCTATCACGAACAAAAATCATGTACGAGCAAAGACCCTTTCTCATGGCTTTATTTATTTGTATGTGGGATACAATAGGGATAGAATTCCCTTCCACACCGGCATCAATAACGTGCTCTTTGCCCCTATGCATAAATGTGATCCGGTTGGTCTTGTAAGCCTTGCGAGGATCAAGACGGGAGTGCCAAGGCTTTCCAAGCAATACGTCACACCCATTTAATGGTGCAATGAGGAAGTTCTCATGGTCCAAATATCCCTGAATATGCATGCGAAGCTTGCCAATAAGAGGTGTGACCTTGACTTTCTTGCCAACAAATGCACTTCCGGCCTCAATCTCCGGTCCCATGTCACCCACACTAATGCCCAATGCTCTAGCCATTTCCAATGCTATGAAGTTGTCCGTGGCACAATCATCAAACATAAATAATGCGGGCTGATCTTTGAGCTGTCCCCATGCCTTGCATACCATCCTATCCAAAGCATCATGGGCTGTCCCCCCTTGTACATCGGGCACCATATGCACATTAACCTTGGTTTCCTTTGCATCCTCTTTGCCTGCTTTCTTTGGGCATTGCCGGACCATGTGATCTTTACTACCACAAGAAAAGCACTTACCGTCACGTATATATTGCACCCTTTGTTCCGGAGTAAGTCCATAGTTAGGCCTTTTGTTGGGACGCTTCTTCTCTGAGGTACTTTCAGCTTTTGGAGCTCCCTTAACTTCATTGGAGTCCCTTTTAGGTGGCTGTCCGCCCTTATGCAGATTTGGGACAGCCTTGTCCTTCCCCTTTTGAGCATGTCCATCTCTATAGTTTTGCTTCAGCTTTTGCTCCAATTGCTCGGTGGCCAAAGCAGCTGAAATGAGCTGTTGTAGAGTGTAGTTTGGGTACAACTCCAAGCCCGATTGGTAAACCGGTTGGAGTCCCGATTCAAACTTTCTCTTGCGTTCCTGATCATTTACCTGCATAATAGGGGAAACTTCCAAGAGTGTTTTCCAAAACTTGGATACATAAGCATGAACTGACTCACCTTCATTCTGCTTAACCCAATCCCACTTCTTGCGGATGTTCTTCTTGGCATTAGGGGGTAAGAATTGGGCATAGAATCTAGTTTTAAATTCAGCCCAAGTGTCCACGGGAGTGCCTGAGAGCTTTTCTGCAAGCCACCAATGAGCGGCCGTGCCCTTCAAGAACATGCTGGCATGCCTCACCTTGGACTTTTCTGAAAAATCGTCATCACTAAAAGCAATGTCAAACTGGGAAACAAATGACATAGCCTTGGAAGCATCAAACTCACCATGATATGTCTCGAACTTGACGGATTTGTCCCCGGCTTTGAATTCCTTTTGCTTATGAACATGATGCTCATAATCCCCATGCTTCCTCTTGATTCCACGTTCATGTGGATCAGCCCTGGCATCCATAGATGCTCCTGCATACAAAGGTGGCATAGGTGGACGTGAACCATGTGCTGTACCTGCATGCATGTGTGTAGCCCCACCACTATCTCTTGCAGCATAAGCATAATCCGGAGAGGGTGTGGAGATGGGAGCATGAAGAAATGGCTCTTCACGGGAGAGTTCAACAGGTAAAGTAGTAGTACGGGGATGTCGGTGCTCTCTAAGCCCATGAGAAACCTGCAAAGATGAAGAATGAGGCTTGTAACGATCATCTCTAGAAGTAATGTTACCTTCATAGGCATGGCTATGCCTCCCATGTAAGGTAGAATCACGTCGGGATGTAATGGAAGGCTCCTCTTTGTGGACAGCAGATTTCAGCTTTGGAGAGGCTATCCCAGGCATGTCCACCAATGGAGATCTCTTTATAACAAGCTCCCCATCCTGGCCCTGCAATACATCACCCTTGTCCACTAAGAATGAAAGAGCTAGCTCACGAGGTTTCAGCCCTGATCCACGAGCCAAAGCTTCAAAGTCTTGAAAGACGGTTGCCTCCTTTTTCTTTGCATCTAGCACTTGTTGAATGTGTGCGTCCTCACGTAGGCTGGCCAATTCCATCTCCCTGGCATGGAGAAGCTCTCGCATACGCTGAATTTCAGCATTCATGGCACTTGGCTCTGGCTCTTGCTCTTGCTCCTGCATTTTCTCCTTGCCACGGGACGGCTGTCCCAACCATACATGATCACGGGCATAAGGCATCCTTCCACTTGCTTGTGTTCCACTGGAGTGCCCCTTTGAATTTGGCACTTCCTTGCTACTTGCTTGGCTAGCCATAATAAGAGTAAAGTCACTAATGGAGAGTGGTCATGAAGCCTTTGGATCGTCTCCCAATGTAGAAAAAGGAAGATCCGTGCTCTGATACCACTGAAACGAGACCCAAGCAGGGGTCACCCCTTCCTGGACTCACTCCTCCAATTAGCACTTTAATATACACTCTTAAAAGACAATAGCACAAGACAAAATAGCAAAAAGTAATTAACAACTCTGAGCATAGATAGATGACACCACACTGAGGCCGGAACGGCCGGCCCCCCCCCAAGAAATGATATTATTACTTGGGAGAATTTGTTACAAGTACACGGGCCCAAGGCCAGATTTCCAATAAGCAATGCACAATGAAAAACAAAGTATCAAACCCGAATATGTTTGTTGATGCCGAGTCTGCAGTCACCAAGGGCTGCCCCGTCCATAGCACCTTCCAGAGTCACACTCCGCGTGCAATCCACCCGTCCCTGGCACTACGGATCACGCCGTGCCAGTCCTAACGATGGGGCACCCTCACGGAGTTGACTCGGTGAATGGAAGAGGAGTCCAAACATAGGAGAGCAGGAGAATTCCTCGTTCTTCGCAATGAAAATCTTCTGGAGCCACCGTACAGCCAGTAGGAAGAGTGAAACAACCTGGGCCACTTGTAGGGAATGCGTATGACCT
The DNA here is from genome assembly GCF_041138505.1 of Cibotium barometz. NCBI lineage: Eukaryota > Viridiplantae > Streptophyta > Polypodiopsida > Cyatheales > Cibotiaceae > Cibotium > Cibotium barometz. Next base: position 14,754,737 of record NC_141080.1, on the reverse strand, counting down.
AAATCCACGTGGAGAACCCCACTGGCCTGACCTGAATCACACGTGGGAGTGAAGAGACCTGTTGCTGGTCTGAATCACACGAGAATGCTTGTACTGACCTGAATCACATGGGGAAATGAAGAGGGCACCTGCTAGCTGTTTTGAGTACACACGTGAGAGAAAAAGAGAGCTGTCCAGACCTGAATCCACGCATGGAAGTGAAAAGAGAGAAGCTGTACCATTCAGTCCATGGGAAAAGGGTTCCAAAGATGCTGTACGGCCAGAATCAACAGGTACTGATGATATTGTACCTGCTGTACCTGCTGTACGACCAGAATCAGCAAGAAATGAGGATAATATACCTGCTGTACCTGCTGTGTGGTTCAGTCCTCAAACAATAGGAGGAGTGGGAGCTGTACGACCTGTTTCATGAGAATAATGAGTGCTCCAGCTGCTGTACGGCCTGTTTTCTCAAAATCCCAGCAGGCAGCCCTGTTTTTCTCCTCACGAATGCAAGGAAGAGGGTTGGAAGTAAGGCGCCTTCCTCCCATGCAAAGGATTGGGTGTGGTAGGTGGGGTAGGTGGCCAACCCCCACCCCACATGCTATAAAAGGGTGCCCAGGCCAAAAGAGGGTGCCCACACTTATAAAGTGTCCACCTACTTTTAATGAAGTATGAAACCTGTAAGTTATAAGGCTTATAACTTAAAACTCTTATTAAAATAAGGATTTCCCACCTGTTCACACGCCACAAAACCTGTCAGAAGACAAGGCATTCCACGGCTCACGGGAGGGCGTCCCCGACCCCTGAGCTAGACACACAAGTCAGGCATGCAAACGAAACCAGTTCACGCGAAAACATTTCAAAGGCAGGCAAACATGAGTGCACAATGCAACATTGTTAAAGGATAATCTCCGTTCATGTACTTGCACAATACTTGACATTTCCGGGCACAAGCAGGCCCACCGGAAAGTCAATTCCAGGTACACACACAGTGTACAATCCACCCGTCCCTGGCACTACGGATCACGCCGTGCCAGTCCTAGCGGTGGTAATCCAGAAACATACACCGTGTGCAATCCACCCGTCCCTGGCACTACGAATCACGCCGTGCCAGTCCTAGCGATGGAGCACCACTACGGAGTATGCTCATCCAGAGCCCAAAGCTCACACAAGAAGATAAGAGGACCACTAGATAGCTCAATGGTGACACATACAAATCTATTAGTGAACCCCTAAGGCTTTGGCAGTGTTAGCTGATACCATCTTGCCGGTTTCTCGGGCCCTTGCCAGTAACTGTTGCCTTAAAAACTGCACGAATGCCGATTGTGACACACTTTTTTTTTATAAAGAGTTGCTCATTATGTAAAAATGAGAAATTCTCCATATATAAGAAAAGAATGCATTACTGCATTGGCACAAATAATGCTCTACAATTGGATGTCCATTGATACAAATTAAAAACAATGTATATAAGGCCTTTAATGGTAAGGGCTAGCTCTTCTTTGTAAGGCCCCAATTATGAGTAGTAGCCATGGATGAGGTGAGATCTTGAGGCCAGATGGTTTATAGACGGCTGAGGTGAGATCTTGAGGCCAGATGGTTTATAGACGGCTTCAAAAAGTTTAATACACACAAATAGGCAACGTGTTTGTATGGACTGACAAAGGACTCGATTCTTGGGACACCAAATCCTCAGGTTTGTTTTGTGTGTTGCTGCTGTTTGTTGTTGTGGGGGCCCGGGGTCACCTAGACCCGGTGGGAACATGGAGCAATCATATCGACTAAGTTCCACATGGTGACGCATAAGAATGCTAATCAAAGTCTATAGAGATTACTAAAAGGACCATGTGCTAGCCCATCCACACACATTCATCTTCTGCACCCTATCTTCCGTTCAGCATAAGCCCTCCATCTCAGTAGTTCTAGGTCAACTATCGAAGCTCCCTCCACACAAACACACAGGTGTGGTTGTTGATTGTATTAAAACATCAGCAAGACGTTATTGTCGTTTCATGTTAGTAAACTACCATGGAAAGCCAACAAAAATTATAGGTTGTACACATGACTACCATTAAATACGGTGTGATTCTAGCAATTCAGCATCTCCTTAAAAGTTATAAGTGCATTTGGTAGATTCTCAACAAAGACTTAGAATTGCCAAAAGAACAACCAATCGTAAGACCTTGGTGAGCAGAGAACCTCTTTTTTCCGCCTTGGCCCCTCAAAATTAAAGGGCTGGATAACTATCATCACCGAGAGGCTGCCATGTCCTCTGCTTGATTGCAGAATATCTAAGGCTTCCTTGCCACACAAATTGGCTCCCATTCCAATGACCTGCCAAATCACCCACCGATTTCTTGTTCATAAAAAACTTAAATGCTTTTTTGGGCCATACTAGGGGCTAATACAAAGATGAACTTTGCACACAATGTTAAATTGGACAAAGCTCTGATGCAGTTATTTGAATGACTACATCTTTCCCAAGAGCAAAACCATCTTTATAGCAAAAATTAGTGAAGTCAAAATACTTACAAGAACGACAATATTGGGTGCCTCATGCTGCGCTTGACCTGGGAAGGTTAAAGATCCATCCAACTTACTCACTGTAAATCCAAAAAGAAACAATTCAACAGAACAAAAGATACTTTCAAAAACCTCAAAATTTTACATTGAGTTTATCTGAGTGCACAAGCCATTGTGAGCCCTACTAATAAAGGGACAGAGGTCACGTCATGAGAGTAACGAAGATAGACATGCACAGTGAATAGTTTAGGTGCATGCATGTGTATGGATTCCTAGAACAAAGGAGCGAGTTCATGCAACTCATGATGGCCAACTAGTTTGAGATATGTGGCAAGATTTGGAATGGATTTATGCTCCTTTTGCTGGCCATGAGGCTCAGCTAACAAGCCATTCAACCATGTTACAACCCCACAGATCTCCTAAACACGCAACAGAAGTGATTAGTAAAAAACCTCTAAGAGGGGTGCAAGCTAGCTCACCTCCCAACCATAGGTTCTATGCTTCGAACCACCCCCGATTCAAGGGCTAAGGTTCGACTCCCACATATCCATGTCAGTTCTTAGGTGTGCCAATCTATGCTCTACCACATGCGTGGCCGGAGTCTTGGTTGAACTCCGACCAAAAGTGAGGTTACGACAACAATAACCAATGTTTCACTTATATAGTGCCCACTGCTACTATAAATATCCATCCTGTTATAAATAGCCAGTACACATGGATTTATAAATAATAACCTTAGCCGCCCATAGTAGATTGCTTTCTCCTAATCCTAGGGTTCCCCTAACCCTGCACGATTAGGCCACTAATCTTGAAGATTAGCACTAGGTATGTTGGAATGATCATCTCCAGCCCCATTTGATCCTTTTTATGCCACCTTTTATTTAGCATATTTATCAGATATTTTTCCCTCGTTTTACTAGGCGTTTTTCCTAGTCATGGACTTTGTCCTCAGTCATGGGTTTTTATGCCAGCCGACCACCCGCTTAATGATGTATATAAGGACAAGCCTCTGTGCCATATAATTTGTTCATCATTTTCGTTGGCTGCTCCAAGTCTCTCTTGTGTTTCCGCTTGCTGCCTTCAATCATTCCCTCCCGGTATCAAAGCCCTCCGGTTCTCAAGCTCTTGCTTCTTCACTCTACGAGAAGGCTATCAACCAACGTTTTTTTTTCCAGCCCTCCCTCTATGCAGCTCAACACAAATCACGCAAATCTTTTTTTTTTTGCTTTTTTTTATTTTGTACGTAGCCCAGGATAGTGGGAGCACTGCGCACTTGCTCCATTAGCCTCTCCCTCCCTTAGTTCATTGTGCATCATGTAGGCTCCCGTCTTCACCCGTGTGCCTTGATCTCCAAAAGGAGTTCAGTTCTACATCTTTCTTTCACCTCACCTTGCGTGTAGGGAGGAGTGGGCAACCCCCGGATAACTACTTGCAACCTTTCCACTGTAAATTCAAGAGAAGGGCCGACGCCCAGCCAACTGCAACTTCTCCTTAGGTTGAGATTGTTGCCTAGCTTGATAAGGATGCCCAGGCTCATGCGGTTATCATCTTCAACATTAAACCCTCTGTTGCTCGTCAATTTGATGACAATGATGAGGAGACCACACGAAAACTATGAGACACCTTTTGGAAGAGATATCATAGAGAGAACTCTACTCAGAAGATTGCCTTGGAGAACCCTCTACTAATCTGCAAACTCTTGTTGACATGCTTCAAGATAGAGAGCTATGAGGAAGAAAACAAGCCAAGGTGCTTCTAAGACCCTTCTTCAAGTCAAGGGCAAAGGCAAATGGCAATCTAAGGGTTCCACCAGCAACAAAATTGACTCTAAACCTGCCAACAATACTACTCATAACGATCTTACTTGCCATCATTGTGGTCACAAAGGTCACATTCAGCCTGACTGTCGCAAAGAAGAAGAGAGAAGGTGGTTCTGCAAAGAATCCCACCAATCAAACCTCTTCGTCTACCAACCAATCCTAGCGTTCCTCTTCCACCAAGGAGACTGTCTTCATTGGCATTGAGGAGCTTCCCGCGGACTCACATGTTCCTAATGTCTTACGAATTGGGTGGTTGATAGTGGGTGCACTACTCACATGACTCATGACAGATCCATTCTGCATTATATTTGGCCTAGCTCTTCGAAGGTGCCCATTGGTGATGCTATCCGGGATGTTCTTTATGTTCCCAAGCTCTCTAGCAATCTGCTCTCAGTGTTTCAGATTGCAGAGAAAGGCTACGATGTCTACTTTGACAGTTCAGTTCTTGAGATCATTGACACTAGCACCTTGCAGATTGTTGCTAAAGGTGTAGAGAAAGGCGGTCTTTACACGTTGAAGGACTTTGGTGGCTCTTTGAATGAGTCACACTCTCATTTGCTACAACTTCTTCAAAGCTATCATGCCTTGGTAGCTCAGGAGGATACAGCGTTGTGACATGCTCACTACAGACACTCGAACTATGGTTCTCTTCAATAGCAATCTTCTCAACAATGGTCGAGGGTCTTTCACAACTCAAAACCCTCCCACTCCACTTGGTGCTTGTTTGCATGACGTTTCGCTTCAAAACGTTTTCAGAGGTTTCTAACTATAACAATACACGTTTTTTTGTGACTATGCATAACCCTAAACATACGCCTTCATCTTAGGCCAATAAAATGTGTGTTTTTACCATATCATACGTTCGTTGTACCCCACGGTGACATGTTGTCAGAGCATCATGACATTCAATGAGGATCCTCATTTTCAACTCCAACAATCCATTCCAAACTAACGCCTAACCATTTTATCAGGGATTCTATCCTTTGAGCTATGCTCATCATACAAGCTCCCCTCCTAGACCTGTTGCCATTGCTAGTATCAACCAAAAAATGTGTCAGTCCTACATAGTCCCCTCAAAGAATTATAAAAGTCGGCCCCAATCTTGATGAAACTGAGTTAGTTCACCTCACCAAACCGCCTCAAAGCATCGGCAATCTGATTCTGGCTCCCTTTTCTATATTGGATATCAAAATCGTGCATTAGCTCAGCCCACCTTGTCTTCCTTCCCCTCAACTCAAGTTGGCCATATACATACTTTAAAGAATCATCGTCGGTCAAGACTATGAATCGAGAGCCATACAGATGCTACCTCCAAATCTTCAAAGCATGAACCACAGCATAAACTTCTTTCTCCTTAGTAGGGTGTCTCATCTGCGCTTCATTGAGCTTCTTGCTCTCAAAAGAAATAGGCCTATCCTCCTGCAACAAAGCTGCCTCTATCGCGCAATCACTGACATCAGTCTCAACCACAAATGGTTTGCCAAGAGTCTGATATGGCTAAGAAAAGTGAATCCTTCACATTCATGTCAAGGCCGAAAAGCCTCATCAAGCTTTTCGTTCCTATCAATAGTACTATTTGACTTTTATCCATGTCATTTAAGAAGGTTCGTCAATTGCAAAGTTAGCGTAGAATAGTACTGCACTGACTTCCGAAGGAAAACAACGAACCCAAAGAAAGAATGAAGATGTCTAACAACGCGAGGAGTTAGCCAATCTAATACCTTTTGTATCCGCTCGTCCTCAATGCTCATGCCCTACCTGGAAAACCAATGTCCCAAGTAGACTAGTTCTTTCTGCGAGAACTCACACTTAGAGATTTTGCATAAAACTTCTCCCACCTCACAATATCTAAGACGATTCGGGGTGCTTTTCAAGCTCCTCAAGAAATGGCTATAGACCAAAATATTGTCTAAGAATACCACAACAAATTTACCCAAATAGTCTCAAACGAGATCATTCATCGTTTGCTCGAACGTGGCCAAAGCATTCGTGAGCCCAATAGGTAAAATGAGAAACTCATAATGTCCATACCATGTACGGAACGTTGCCTTAAAGACATCTTTTTTGGCAATCCATATTTGGTGATAACCACTACGCAAGTCAATCTTCTTAAAATAGATTGCGCCTTGCAAACTATCAATTGAGTCATCCGTTCTAAGAGCGGGGTATCTATTCTTTATGGAAACTTTATTCAGTTTTATATAGTTAACACACATCCTCTAACTCCCATTATTCTTGTGCTTCAAAAAAACAAGTGCTTCCCAACCAAAATTTCCTCTTGCGAGTAGGCTTTGATACCACTGTAGGGGCACATGTACTCAAAGGAGTGCCGACTACAACAGAGAGGAAATGATAGCAACCAGCAGTTCCACGTTAAGCAGCACTTAACACCTTAATGAGGAGATTAAGGAGAAGATTATCAGAGTCGTGGAAAGCATATGTGTATTATGTTATTTGGTCCTTTTTATAGGAGAGGCCCTCCTTTACAAGGTGTGTGCATGTGAGAGCAACCATCAGGTATCACCACGGGTCGCCAAGGTGCCATATGTGATAAAAGAACTCAACAATAGAGCCGGTACAGCAAGTACAATGGTTGTACATTAGGTACAAGTGCTGGAACAGCAAAAGTACGTGGCTGGAAATCATATTACAATGATAAAATACCCTTGCCTTCAATATTTCTTCGCGATGGAAGCCTTCAAAACAGTCCCGAACAGCCGGTATACTTCATGGGCAACCTTCGAGAAAGAAAGAAAGTTGTATTAACGTCTTCAAAAGGCCAAAATGACCTATGAGACCAAAAGGTTACATCATATCCATGAGGTACATCATCCTGGGTACAAAATAGTAATAAAGAAAGATAACAAAAATCTAGAACTATAAAATTCAATCTAGGTACATGAGCAGAGAGCTCTCATATCACCCTAATACATCCCTCATGGGCCGCTGTGACATGTTGCTGAAGGTGGTAAAACTGAGCCGGCACGAGAAGGTCCTACGATGATGGGAGATGATGGCCCGGATCCTCCTTGGCCATGGGCGAGGGCCATGGGGTCTGGGGCGTTGAGCTCTGCATAACTCAGTGGCTCTATTGAGTGTCACACCTCTCCGCGAGCTCCTGCACTAGCCTGCGACCCAGGTAAGGTGGGTGGATCGGCCCTCAGAGTGTTGGAATGGAAGCAGTCGGTGAGAGCTCTCTGTGTTGGTCCTCAAGCAAGTTAGAGAAGAGTTGCCAACATGGTAGAGACTAGTTTGCAGCAATAGAGCCTACCCAAATGAAGAGAAAGGACTCCGGTTTATAGATTTGGAGCTCTCATCAGCTAGAATGGCAAGTAAAAGCTATAATGACAAGTGTAGAACTAAGGTGACAAGTGTCAAGCCACTTGTCTCACTTTGATCCACTATCTTGCCACATGTCCCAATTTAGGAGATGGTTCCCACCCATAAACTTCATCTCTAAAAATATCTCAACTCATAGATATTATGTCAAAGGTGCTTCAGCAAGTCCCCCCATTTGTTTAGCTTATAGGCGTAATGACATGAACGGAATTTCCATTGGGAGTTGTCCAAAAATAGTGATCCTCCTAGATTTTAGAAGTGACATCTTTTGTATTCCACCTTATTAGAAATGTATGTGAGCACCATGTAGAACCATGTTTCAATACCAGATCTCTCCCAATCGTCGGAAGCTCACCATACATGCTTTCCAATTGAACTCCAATGTCCATTTTTGTGTCCAAGAAACCATCTCAAGTGCCTAGACAAAGCTTCAAACGCTAGATCTTTTGTATTGGATAAACCCCCCTTCCCAAAGCTTGGTACTTTCCAAATATTCAGACATCCAAAAGTCCACCAAACCCCTTTCATACTCCGAAATATTGAAGTTGGTGACAAATCCCCTCTTGTCACCCAATCTTAGATGCAACTCACTTTCTTCCTAGATAACATGGTCTAATTTCCAGGTGAGCCTCGCATAGTGTTGCCAAGCGTTTCTGAAACCGCAAGTATGAAACGGGTTTCATACGTTTTGAAATGTTTCATAAAAGGTAAGAAATGGGTATAAAAAGATTTCATACAAAATAGAAAAAGCATGTATATTTTTAACTTGAAATATACCCCAAAAAAAATGTCTCTATTACATTAATAACTTATAAGAGACCACATTGAATTCATTTCAATAAAAACAAAATACATGTAAGATATGATGATATCACAAATCACGTGGGTGATGACTAAACAGAAATCAAAAGGATCACCACATGGGTGATGAGTCATGACTCAAAATCCAAGATCAAACTAAATAACATGTCCAAATAAAATGATGCCGGCAGCAGCTGCTATCTGCATCCTCATCCTTTGCCTCTACTGCAACCTCACTCTCAGGGTCACTGCCAGTAGCCGAGTCCTCAAATGCCTCATCCTCTAGAGGTGCGGGTGCACCACTAGTACTAGCCTCTTGAGAACATCGTGTAGTGCGAGCCGGAGCCATGATCTCCTCATAGAGCATAGAATAGATGTCTCTCTCCTCCTGAGGAATGTCAAGAATCTCTTTGCACTTCATGAAATCAATCTTATCTGGATTCACTTGGTGAGGCTCAATGGGATGACCCTTTTGCTCTAGCAATCGGAGATTGCAATGACAAAAGACAAGCCTCTCCAATTGTGTTGTGGTGAATCTGTTTTTCTTTTTCGTGTGAAAAAGAGCCCATGTACTCCAGTTCCTCTCACAAGGCCTTGAACTGCAATCTTGGGAGAGAACTCTCAATGCAATCCGTCTCTACATTGTACAAAAAAGAATGTAAAGTCAAAGAGAGTAGCATTTGAATGTAGATTTTGAAAGAATAGGAGACAAAGATACAAGATTCAAGAACCTTACCAAATTGGGTGTACCAATACCGTATTTCTCCCACCAAGACACTGGCTCCAACTATGTCTCCCTGAGCAATGCAATAGCTCGCCTAAACATATGGCTACTATTGCAGTAAATGAGAAGCTCATCCTCGGGCTTTCTCATAAGTTGTATATCACCTCCCAGTCCCACCAACTTGGTAATGTACTTGGTCCATCCTAACTCTAGCTCCTCATTGAGGTATTGCTCCTCATTCCTCCAAAGGGGATGCAAAATGTGGGCAACAGCATGGATTGGCCTATGAAACCAATCCCAACGCCGATTCCAGATCTCATTAATATCTTGAACTCTACATGTGGCATACATAAGAGATCAAGATTTAGGTAATAGGAAGCAACAAGAAAGCAACAAGTCTAGACTCTATACATTTATAAAATAACTTAAAGAAAGACTCCAAGACTAAAGTTAAAGCCCAAGGGTGAGCACATGTTAGGCGACAAGGTAATGCAATCATTGAGAGCTTCACCAATTCTGTCCATGAACTCATAAACCAGCCCAATGGTATCCCCTCCATGTCTGTGAGCCAAAGGACACTATACATGGGCTGAAGTGCCTTCACAAGTCCCTCTGCATCCTACCACCAAGTATCTCTCATGACCATAAGAGAGTGCTATAGACTTGGGCTCGTCCTACCTCCCATGCTGTCCACTCACGACACACAACAATGCACAATAAGCCATGTCACACTCTCACTAGTCTATCCACCACAATAAACATATATGCAAACCGAGTTTTGGAGGGCTTTAGAAGCTCAAGATCACTATTGGCCCTGTACATGCTCAAAACCTTTGGCCTCTTTGTGACAAAGTTCACCATGCTAGATGCAGCTGAAAATACATGGCTCACCCAATCAAGCTTCCCACATCCTCAATCATCAAGTCAAGGCTGTGCGCTGCACAAGGTGTCCACACAATCTTGGGGAACTCCTCCTCTAACATTCTGCCCATGGATACACAATTGGACCCATTGTCCGTGATCACCTTCACAATGTTATCGGGGCCAATTTCATTGATTGCCTGGCGCATGTGCAACATAATGAACTCCCCTGTAACCAATGTCCCTGCCCACCAATGCTTCTATGGCACGAATGAACATTGTGCCTTTGCAAGAGGAAACAAGAATGTTGTACACATTTCTCTTCCGCACATCTGTCCATCCATCACAAAGCAAAGTACAACCATACTTTGCCCAAGTGGCCTTGAGAGGCTCCATCTCCATATCCACAACCAGTTGCTCCTTGCAAAGCTCAGTAGTGCGCAATGTTTCATAGGAGGGGCCATCCCACTCACACCCAATGCGGGAGATAGCTCTCATTGCCTTCTTTCATCGAGGAGTCCAGACAATGTAGAAGGATAATCCACATTGAATAAACAGCTTCATCAATTCCCTCGTTGCCTCTTTCATGGCAGCCTTCTGCATCCCTACCTGCACATGTCCTTTCTTGAACACTGGAAGACTGGTTCTTTTGGCTCCAGGTGCCGAGCTAGAACCACCGGCACATACTTGCCAGGCGTTTCATGAAACGTGTTTCATAAACGTTTCATTCATTTTCCAAAAGTTTCAAAAACGTTTCATACAAAAAGGGGGGGTACAAGCCTCAAAATTTATATACATGTTTATAATATGTTAAAAATATGTTGCCTTCCCTGCAAAACAATATTAAGCATGCATCATTTACACATTAAAACATAATTACAAGCTAAAGCTAAAGAATCTGGGTGAACCAGTTACAGTGGGCACCCAACTGAGTCATTGACCAATTGGCAACATCAAGAATCAAGATCTGGATTTCATCATCTACTCAATAATGGCACTCAAAGTGATCACAAAAAGTTTGAATCCTGAGCTGATACAAAAAAAGTAAATTGCAATCATGCTGAAGCCTGAAAGATGCAATCATGCATGAATGATGACAAATAGTAAACTAGAGGAGCTTGATAGCCCCAAAGACTAGAGTCCTCAATATGGAGTGTGGGCACTGCCAACTGGGCGCTCAATCCTCAACATCCTCGATGTCCTCGTCACTACTCTCCTCGGTAGACTCAATGTCACTCTCAGAAGAGGATGATGCTGGCTCAGCTGCCGCACTCGTCTCAGGTGCTGCACTAGTACACTAGCACCTCCTAATAATGCTACTGTAGATGCTCGTGTGCCATGAGCAAGTGCCATCAACTCCTCATACAACATGGCATATATGTCGCGCTCCTCGTGAGAAATCTCTGGGACATCTTTCATCTTCTCAATGTCAATTTATCGACATTGACCTAACAAGGCTCTATCGGATTGCCTGACCGCTCAATTAGGCGGAGATTGCAATGGCAATACACCAACCGCTCCAACTGAGCACCAGACAACCTCTTCCTCTTCTTTGTATGGAAGAGGGCCTATGTGCTCCAGTTCCTCTCAGCAGGACCTGAACTGCAAACCTGTGAGAGGACTCGAATGGCGAGGCGTTTGTACCATTAAAATACAGAAAGTTTTAAGTACAGGGTACTAAAGTCTAAGTATAATCATCATTGATCAATGTATTATGTAAATAACAGACTTGTCTTTTAGAGTTATATTCACCGAGTCAGGGCTACTGATCCCATACTTCTCCCACCATGAGACTGGCTGAAGCTCTCTCTCTCGCATGCATGCAGTTTGTCTACCAAATGCGTGGCTGGCATTCCGATACACTAGCCGCTCATCCTCCAAGCGTCTCATGAGCTCCATGTCTCCTCCTGTCCATTTGTGAATGTAATCTTGCCATCCATCTTCCAACTCTTCATTAATATATTGTGCCTCACTATGCGAGAGAGGGTGCAATATGTGGGCAACCGCGTGGATTGGTCTATGGAACCAATCCCACCGGTCATTCCAAACCCGTCGAATGTCCTCAACCCTGAAAATTAGCCATGAATGATCAAAGCTATTAGCTCACTCCTACAGGCTACGATAGATCATAGTACGATACAACTTACAAGTTACAACAAGAAGGCAACTAGTTGGAAGTTCAGTACCTCTCATCTATCAAGAAAGTGCATCGGTTAAGAGCCTCTCCAATCCGGTCCATGAACTCGTACAAGAGTCCAAGAGTGTTGCCCTCCATGTCAGTGATGCGAAGAACACTATAGATTGGTTGAAGAGCTCTCAATAAAGCCTCTGCCTCCTTCCACCAATCTTCTTGCATCACTCTGCGTGCAAAAGCAACTGCCTTCGGGTGCTCATGGTCCTCCCACCTCATCCACTCTCGACTAACCACTGTGCGCATGAGTCCCTATCGGACTCTCGCTACCCTCTCAACCACAATGAACATATATGCAAACCTAGTTTGTGAGGGCTTCAAAAGCTCAAGGTCACTATTGGCACGAAACATTGCCAAGACCTTGGGCCTCTTGGTAACAAACTTCACCAAGCTACGCGCAATGTCAAAGATGTCAGCAATCCACCTATGGGTGCTGCGGGCAAAGGGGCTCGTGTTGCCGTGGGAGTGGAACTACCAGCACCCCCAAATCCTGCTTGGCTCTGTGCATCTTCCTCTAAACCCAACCGTGTTCTCTTTGATGCCTCGCATGTATTCTCACTAACCCCAATATCCTCAAGCACAGGCCCACAACCGCGTCCTGCCAGTTGCTGTCTTTTCCATTCTTGTAGCTCGACTTTGATGTTTGCAGGCACACATTTGCATGCACCAATGCCTTCCCCGGTTAATCCTGTGAAATGGGCCTTGACACGGACTATGGACCCTCCTGAGCAAACCCCGCGAAAATTGCATTTCCACTTTTGTGTACCTGTACTACCATATTTAGATACGGGAGTGACATGGGCCCACATGGCATCCTTGGTGCGAGGCATCTTGACAAAAGCAAGGCTGGATTGGCATCCTAGCATGAAAACCCCCAAATTTCAAAATCTGTGTTTTTTACAAAATCGAAGCAAAAAAGCACAAATCAGCACAATCAACCTGAGAGTTGGTAGGCACGGAACCTCGAAAGTGCGGGAGGAGCTGGTAGGAGCTTATTTGTGCAAGGCAGGAGCTCCTTCAATCAATTTCCCAGTTGCCTGTAGACGTTTTTTTTTTTTGAAAAACGTGCTCTCTGGATAGAAAACGTTGAAAACGTAGGTTTTCCTAGGCAGTATGAAAAAAAGGTGTTTCATTCCAATGAAACGTTTCGTTTCCTTCAGATGGAATGAAACGCGTTTCATTGCAACGCTGCACCTACAACATCACCACTGGTATCTTCCTCTGTGATAGTGCAAGTCCTCTTGGAGAAACTTTGACGTGCTTCAGACTCTCCCAGATTGGGGATATCCTTGAGGGGGGATACCTAGCTGCATAGCCTTCCAAGCCTTTAGGCTATCATAGATTTCTTGTGGCACATGCTTACATGGCCCAATGCCAAAACCCTTTTTTGTGACAAATGTGCCTTCACCCTGGTGACACTACCATGGTGCTTATCTGCACAAAAGTTGCATTTCCACTTTCCAAAGCTCGAGCCACCATATCTAGACTCGAAGGTGACATTGTTCCAAAGAGAATCACCTATTCGAGGCATCCTACAAGGCGGGGATAAATGTAGATTGTTGGCCCTGCAAGTGCGACACATAACATAAAGTAATCTCATTTTATGATTCATGATTTAACTGTCATCTTGGCCAGCAATAGAACAAGGGGAAGAGAAGGTAGGTAGCCTTGGGCCTCAATAGAGCAAGGGGAGGAAGATATGCCATACATATTGATGGAAGATAACAAAACATGATGCTTTGTGAGTTGTGCAGAGAAAACATACATAAAGCAAAACAAACCCCTTTAGAAGACCACCACAAGGCCCAAGGACACCGAGCAGCAGGCGGGCTGACACGGGCACTGATTCGATGGCGAGCTGGTACACAAAACAACGAAAAGTACACGCGACCGCCACTAGGAAACGCGCATGAAAAAGGTACGAAACGATGTGACAGGGCACGGGAATCGTGTTTCGTACAAGACAAAATGTTTCGTACGTTCTTGTACGAAACGCGTTTCTATGCAACATTGGCCTCGCACCAATCTCACTCTCCAACATTCTATGTTTAATGGCCCAAAAATCATAAGAATAGTATCGTACTAGTTCCCACAAAGGAACAGTAATCCTTGTTGGAGAATGCACTGGCGAAAGCATAAACAAGACAAGAGAGAGTAGAGAGAGCTTGTGGACAAGATCACCTTTTATATAAGCTTGAAGCTTTACATTGGCAACAGGCCAACAAGAGATGTTGAACTTGTGCAAGGAAAGTGGATGCAATAGTGAATAATGGGGAAACTCCTTATATAGTGCATGAGTGAGCTGGCCGACTACCTCTAGGACTGGCCGACTACTCACAAGACAAATAAATAGGAAAAAATGCATAAAATCCCCAATAAATGGTACAACTCCAAAACACTGAGATACATGAATTCTAACACTCCCTCTTGTGCAAGAGTCAGAAGAAGATAAGCCGATGAAGATGCGACCATGGACCCTCCAGCACCGCAAATACTGGAATCACCTCGGAGAGAGCATCCACCAACCTGTTTCCTCGAAACAAAAATGCCACCACGAACGGCAAGGAACTTTGCTTAGCCACTAATTCCTCCACAAGTGAGCAGTGAACTCCAAGAATAGATAGTGAGTTGCTAGGCACACCGCGTCCATAATCCCCAACAATGGACGGTGAACACATCACGTCCCAAACAAAAGCCTCGAACAATGTACTCGGAACAGATCCAGTTCATAATCCCTGCTATACAAAAGATAACCATGTCTTGCCAGATGTCTAATGCTTGGAACTCCGAATCATGGTTCCCTGTAATCAGTCCCCTCTCCCGCACACAAGCCTCCTCTGGCTGGAAGCACATGAGGAAAAACTGCATGTGTACTAGAGAAGCCCACCATCTGGGTTCTCCTGAGCCGAAAGCGCCCTGGGAGCCCTAGAAGTGATACTAGAATCTGTATCACTATCCTGTGTCGTGTCTTTGCCTTTTCTCTAAGATGAAACCTTGCCCTTGGTCTTGTCCTTCTTCTTGGACAAACAATCCTTGGACAGATGTCCTCACTTCCCGCAAGAGAAGCAGCGACTCCGACCTTTCTTCTGAACTGAGGAAAGTGCCTGGTCAAAACTATTGACTGAAACCTTCAACTTAACATGTGAGACGAGAACGGAATCCTCCTCCAAAAGTAGGGAGCTAAGATCATCAAAATCCAACTAAGTGGATATAACCTGGCACAGCAAAGATCGAGAAATCACATCATAGTCCAGAGGAAGCTTGGTGAGGATAAGTGCAGCCAACTGAGAAGAGGCCAAAGCAACACCCATAGCCAGTAACTGGTCATGGATAACCTTGGCCTTCAGGAGAAACGACTGCATGGAACTGCCTTCAAGGAATAACAAACCGTAGAGCTGCCCTTACAAGGTAATTGCCCTCATCGACGAATCTCGAGCAAAGAGATCCTCCAATTTAGACCATACTTGATGAGCACTGATAAGAGTTTGCATTGCCAGTGAGACCTCCTCTATGATGGTCCGCACAAACACAGAATGCGCCTTCGAGTCTCGATTCTCCCAGTTTTGTAATTCCGCAGCAAATTCATCCTCTCGATCTTGAATCCACCTCCTAGAGTTTTGAGGACGCTCGGGCTTCCTCTCAGTGCCCTAAACAATATTCCACACACCCTTGTGGATAAACCAGATCTGAATTTGAAGCTTCCAATGGGCATAGTTGGGTCCTTTCAACTTGTCATCCTTGTTCGTACAAGGAGGAGCCATACAGATCTCAACTCTCAAACACTTCTCTCAAGTGCTTTCCAATGAAGCGAGGCTCCAAAACCAATCAGTCCCCCTCTCAAACCTGAGAGAGGAGGCTGGACAGCAGGAAAACAGTCCAAGAAACCACCGGGAACCTCCTACCGGAAGGGTAGGGACTCGTGGAGGAAGAAGGAAATGTACAGCCATTGGTCTAACAACTCCACATGCAAGATAACTCACCAACAACCGATGCCGGAGCAGAATTTGTAGCCAAAACTCCAACGCTTGCCTCTGTAGAAGAAAACGCAGCCAAGTACCTGGCCAGCTTGCCTCTATAGGAGCAAGGGAGGGGCTGGCTGGACCAGAAAACGCACAGTGTATGAAAACGCAGCCACTGTTCGGGACTGATCTGCAGCCAGGAGGAGCTAGGACAGAAAACGCAAGGTACAAATGAGAAGGCGGGCAGATTTGCAGAAGATGGAGCAGCCTGAACCTCAGCAAGTGATACCATGTTGGAGAATGCACACGCAGAAGCATAAACAAGACAAGAGAGAGAGTAGACAGAGCTTGTGGACAAGATCACCTTTTATATTAGCTTGAAGCTTTACAATGGAAATAGGCCAGCAAGAGATGTTGAACTTGTGCAAGGGACTGCACACAAGACAAATAAATAGGAGAAAATGCATAAAATACCCAATAAATGGTACAACCCCAAAACACTGAGATGCATAAATTCTAGCAATCCCAACCTCACTCGAACCGTCTGGGAAAGGAATATCTATTCTACAGTAACCTTACCAACACATTCTAAAAACAACATAGTGCACCCCAAGGAGACTATGTTGGGCTGTGTGCATTCAATCATCAACTCACAATCAAGAAAGCCAATAACAAACACCTTGGATACTTTTCGTTTCTTGCTGATACAAACCCATTTTGTGGTTGTAATAGATACCACGACTTCTCAATATTTGATCGATCAAGACTCTAGCAATTAATAAGAGAATGAGACAAGCATAGATAAGATCATGGGTCAATAGAAGAACAAAGGTTACAATCAAGAACTAAGCAAGATTGATGACTAAGATTAAAAAGGAAAATAACTACAACTATGTAGAAGTAGTAGTCTTTGGTTGAAAAACAGGACTGGATCTCCCCAGTGCACGCTGGCCGCCCCCCCCTCCTTGCACGTTTCTGCGCCAGCCTCCCATCTCCACCATGCGCCCCTCTATCCCCCGCTAGGCCTTCGCACCCCTTGGCTCTGCCTCTATCCAGCCTGATTGTGTGTCGCCGCCCCGGCTTCCACCACATGCTGCACTCTCAGCCAGCCTCCCCCCTCTTTTCACCGCCCTCCTGCTCTCTACCTGTCACCTCGCCCGTTTCAACCTGCTGCCCCTGGTCTTGTGCACCCCAGTCTCTCTTCTTCCCGCTGCCTCCTTTGCCCATCCTTCGCTTCCGTTCTCTCCACCTTCCCCCATCTCATTGTTGCCTCCCTCTCTCCCCTATGACCCCCCCCCCCCCTTTTTTTTGCCTTGCCTCTTCCCCCCCCCAAAAAAAAAGTGTTTTCGCACCAGGTTTTTAGCATTCAGACCGCTTCATTTTGGCGGCAAGGTAGCGGCTTCCTTTGGTCTTCCCCCCTCCAAGAGGACTCCATAGCAGCCGCTCCATCCCCGACGGAGCCTACCACCCCCTGCCTCTTCTCCAAAGCAGACCTCCAGCTCCTTGCTTCATCAGTGGCCTCCCTTGAAGCCTCTATATTGGTTTGCAAGATTGTGGGTAGCCGCCCGGCGTGCAACCAGATTCGTGATTGCTCTAGGCCAGCCTCCTTGGCGAGCCGCACAAGATCATAGACATCCATACCCTCGGTTGCGGCTACTGCCAGGTGGAGTTCGACACCCCAGCAACTTCGGACCGCATGCTTCAACAGAGCCCCATTGTGTTGCACACGGCTAGGCGTTTTTGCATGCTCAACATACAGTTTTGATCCTGCCTCCGACCCTCTTGCTAGATTATCGGGATTCTCGATCACAGTCTGTTTTCCCAGCCTCACGAATGACAGGCAGGGCCTTCCTTAGGCTGATTTCTAGTGTATGGGAGGAGACTTCAATATGCTGGAGACCACAGAGGACAAACTTCGTGGTAGACACGATATCGTCGCTGGCAGCTTGGGAGGAGCCTGTCTTCACCATCAAGGGACAAGACCCCTGGCATCTTCCGAAGTTTGGGCATAGTCAAGGGAGTTTGAGCTTCTCCAGATCCAGCAATCTAGCAGGCGAAGCACAAGCCCCAACCTCTGCCGGTTAGACTGATTCTACATTGATGAGTGGGCCAGTTGATGAGGCGGTTTGGTTGCTATTTTAGCCTGCACTACCTTTTTCAGCCATTCGCCCATCATCATCTCTCTAGAGGATCCTCGGCAACAGGATAGCCAATAGAGCCTCCACATACCCAAGAGCTTGCTACAGAACCCAGAGATTTGCATGAGGATTGAGGAGCTATGGGAGAGCTTGGCCTTCCATGAGGACACAACACAGCTACGACTTTGGATATTGGGCTCAGTGAGATGAGCACCTACAAGTGTGCACCCCCTGTTAGAAGTCCTCTCCTTTCTTTATCAGACACCAGGGCCTCTGTTGTGGGTGTGCCCGCCCTGTATAGGTGTCATTTTTCCTCTCTCCCCGTATTTTCCCCCCATTTTTCCCTATTTTTCCCATGGTGTGGGAGGCAGTTTTCTGCACCCCGGCTGATCCAGATGTTGGCCGACTGCTGGTCAGATGATCTGGATGCTGGCAGACTTCCCTATGTGGTCCTCGACCTCTCCTGCTTGCTGGCCGACTGCGCGCAGCTGGCCGACTGCTGGAGTGGGCTGGTCGTGGACATGTAGGCCCAGTCGGCTGCTTTTGCACAAGCCGACTGCACGTATGGGGCCATATAAAATGGCCCCATGGCCCCCACATCATTGTATCTTTGTTTTATTCGGGATCTTGTGTATAGAGAAGAGTTGCATGCCTATCTCTCTCCTTCTCTTGTGCTGTCTATTTTCTGCACTATACTTGCTCTTGTGGTCTCAGATTTGGTTATCATCTCCGCTGTGTATCTAGGGTTGATTTCACAGCCAGGAGCTGAAAGGGGGTGTTAGAAGTCATCTCCTGTCTTTATCAGACACCAGGGCCTCTGTTGTGGGTGTGCCCGCCCTGTATAGGTGTTTTCTCATTTTTCCTCACTCCCCGTATTTTTCCCCATTTTCCCCTATTTTTCCCATGGTGTGGGAGGCAGTTTTCTGCACCCCGGCTGATCCAGATGTTGGCCAACTACTGGTCAGATGATCTGGATGCTGGCCGACTTCCCTGTGTGGTCCCCGACCTCTCCTGCTTGCTGGCCGACTGTGCGCAGCTGGCCGATTGCTAGAGTGGGCTGGTCGTGGACATGTAGGCCCAGTCAGCTGCTTTTGCATAGGCCGACTGCATGTATGGGGCCATATAAAATGGCCCCATGGCCCCCACATCATTGTATCTTTGTTTTATTCGGGATCTTGTGTATAGAGAAGAGTTACACGCCTATCTCTCTCCTTCTTTTGTGCTGTCTATTTTCTCCACTATAGTTGCTCTAGTGATCTCAGATTTGGTTATCGTCTCCGCTGCGTATTTTGACACCCCCATCAACCCATGGATTGAGGCGCAGATGGCCATAGCCCGCACTGAGATCTCCTCCTTACAGGAGAGGAGAGTGGAGTACAAATTCCATGCCCGAGCGTCTTTCTGAACTCAAGCGAGAGACAGAGGCACTTGTTGGGCTCAGTGAGATGAGCGCCTACAAGTGTGCACCCCCAACAACCCGTAAATTGAAGCGCAGATATCCATAGGCCGCACTGAGATCTCCTCCTTAGAGGAGAGGAGAGCGAAGTAAGTACAAATTCCATGCCCGAGCATCTTTCTGAACTCAAGCGAGAGACAGAGGCACTGGGGACTTCTTCGAGCGGACATGGCCTCACCACAAGAGGGATCGCATCCAGAGGCTTTGAGGATCGGACGGCAACCACCCTAGGTTCGAAACGCAGTCGCGCCTAGGGGCAAGTGCCCACTCGAGGATGGGATTCCCGTTCCCCAATTTCTTGGACATTGAGAGCTCATGGAGGGCAGCTTCCACGCAGTCTTCAATGAGATCATGTGCTCTGATCTATACCAGAGCAACTGGCGGAGGGTTTAATTCACTTGATCCCCAAGAGGGAGGTGACAGGTTGGAGATTCGCCAGTGGAGACTTATCGCCCTCTTGGGGACAGCCTAAAGAACCTAGCCAAAACTATCAGCCGTCGACTGCAGCTCCACCTCCTAGATCCGATCCATGGCACACAGAAACGCTCCATCGAGGATAGGAGCATCTTGGATAACACCTTCACTTTTTGGGAGGTGTACACCACCGCCCCTCTATGGCAGCAGGACTTGGCCATTCTTTTGTTGGATTTCGAGAAAGCCTACTACAAGGTGGATGGGGGCTTTCTCAAGGAGGGGACTATGTGCAGGATGGGTTTTCTCGTAGCCTAGATCCGAGGTGTCTCTACCCTCTACTCGGCCTCTCAAAGTGAGGTCCTCGTCCAAGGCGCTCCGAGTGACAGGTTCCCACTTTCTCGTTCAATGCGCCCACGGACGTCCCCTTGCGCCCTTCCTCTTTCTTTTTGTGGATGAGGCGATGAGCAACTTTTTAGCCTCCCAAGGGACTGGACTACAGGGCCTCAAGCTACCTATCAGATCTCAGGAGGAGCTCCTCGATTTTGAAATTCCAGACGACACAACGGCCTACCTCTCCGAAGATGTGGAGAACCTCCGTAAGTTTGTAGCTACAGTCGAGATCTTTTGCTGAGCCTCCGGAGCACAGATCAACTAGCACAAGTCATGTGGATTTTGGGTTAGCTCATCCCCTACCCTTGACATCACCTCAGAGCAACAGCTTGCCCCCCTCCTTGTCAGCATTCAAAACAAGCTTCTACACTAGAGCATGACCAAGCTCTCTCTTGTTCGCAAAGCAGTGCTAGCAAACTAGGTCCTCGCTACCATGTGGTACATCACCTCTTGCTCAGCCTTATTCAGGGCATGTATTGGCTAGGTAAAGGAGTCGATCCATAACTTCCTTTGGACGGCACCATGGCAGGCCGGCACGGGCCAAGGTAGCTTGGAGAGTCATCATTCAGCCTCGCCTTAGAGGTGGCGTAGGCATTATTGATCCTTCCATGCAGAGCATAGCTCTTCAAGGTAAGTTGATCATCAGAGGCCTCCTCCCAAGTGATGAGCCCTAGAAGGACTTTCTCATGGCCCGTATCTCGACCCACACTCTAGATATTGGCGGTCCTTGGTCCTTGAGCCCGAGATGCATCTTTACAGAGATGAGGACCTACTGAGTCCAGCCTTCGCGGAGCTTGGGACCACATATGTTCTTCTCTGCGCCCGTCTCCCCCAGCCTTGGATGAGGAGAGACTCCATCAACCATTGATCTAGAACCCCTTGATTACCCTTCCTAGTGGTCACATGCTCGGCTCCCGTCCTCGGGTCTCTTGGGGGATATTGAGAGAGGGACCGGCACAGTCCGTTGAAGAGTGCTCACCGCAGGATCACAACAGTCCCAATCTCAGCAGCGGAGGGGTACCACACGCACCTGTCAAAGGTGGGAGATCATTAATAGTATGGCACATTTGGCGTGCTCCATGCTGCGAGGCCATAGAGGACACCGTCAAGTCCATACACCCCCTCCGAGGTCAGTGGGAGAAGTTGCGAGGCCGGCTTTGAGCATACGAGGAAATGCCGAGAGGGTTTTCTGTGGATCCGGAGCAACCGCCCTTTCCTCAGGGTTAGAGACAACGAGGTTACTTGGCATTACAGGCCACCTGTTTGGTTGTCACCGGGCCTAAATCTGTCATCTCAAATGACTCATGTAATTCAACCTGGAAGGCTGAAATCTTCTCATCATCAAGGCCTATGAGCAGCATGTCATAAACGTATAGAACGATGACCAAAAACTCCTCTTTAATCTTCTTGACATAGAGGGCACTTTTAGCTGGACTATTGCAAAAACCATGTGCAACCAAGTATGCATCTTATCATACCATGCTCTGGGAGCCTGCTTAAGGCCATACAAAGCTTTCTATAGCCTGCATACTATCTTCTTCTATCCCTTACGAACAAAACCACAACATTGAGATACATATACCTCTTCATGAAAATCCCCATTTAAACAGGCAGTCTTGTCCAAGTGATGTCATGCCAACCATGGTGTGCTACCAATGCGATGATACACCTAATGGTAGTCATAGGTGACGTGGGGGCAAAGGTTTCATAGTCAATGCTCTTCTCGTGTGCATAACCCTTTGCAACAAGCCTAGCCTTATAACGACACTACCATTTGCCTTTCTCTTTAGCTTGTAAACCCACTTTGCACCAATGGCTTTCTTGCCATGAGGAAAATCGGACAAATACCAAGTGTCATTCTTAAGGATTGAGTCATACTCGTCCTACATGGCACGCATCCAATGATCATCTTCATGTGCTTCCTCAAAGGAAACAAGTTCCTTTTCATTGCATGAACTCGAAATGAGAGCATGATCCATAACATAGCTCATTGCACAATGAGAACCTTGGAGAAATGATAATGGGGATCTTTGGGGAGAAACAAGAATGGGAGAATGGCATGTCCAGTGTGGACTACATGTTTTGATATATAAACCATGCTTTTTTCCTCAAAAAAAGCATGGCAAACAAAAGACATGCCTAAGAAAATAGTAAACATTAAGAGAGTTTATGAAATAGATAAAGGTCGTATGTATGGCATGGATTAAAATCTTCTACACTTGAAACAAGAAAGCAAAGAAACAGAAACCGACAGGCTCAGAAATAGAGTTTTGTCATTTTTAGGTGGGGAAACAGTGTTTCCTGATAACTATGTCTATTGGCATCTTATATCTCCCAATTCACTAGTTTGACATTTGAAATTTCCACTTTGTCCCCAAAAGACACGCTGCATGCCTTCATTGAAGGACTTAATCCCACGTCAGGTGTCAACTTTCTCAAGTACAATCGAGTCTACCTAGCTACTACAATCAGCTATGAGCGCATAGCTGACATTAGTTCACCTTCACGGGGGATCTTCGTTCCAAAGTCACCCAATACTTTCAAACCTAGCAACGTTGATTGTTTGGCTCATGATTTTAAATCCTCTTCTTTAGGTGGTTCCCAAAATTGTCCCCATCAGCAAGAAAACCTCACCAACAGAATGGATTAATCTCTGACCGCCACATACATTGAATGGGAGAGATAAATACGGTTAGGTTTTTCATGTGGGAGACATACACACAGAGAACAAGAGAAGGGAGAGAGAGAGAGAGTTGTGGGGATAAGTCAACTCATAGGAATGAGTGTGTGACTCCCCTATCACACATGTATATTGCACTAGTACACATAGTGCACTTAGTACATTAAAAGTACTAAGTGTACTATGTACTATAACTTATGGGCTTGTACACACTATAAGGGTGGGCATAATGCCTTTACCCCAACAACCTCCCACTTAAAAAGCAAAGTGCCCTTAAATGAAGGAAAAGAAAAATCAGCATGTACATGATAATATACAAGGCCATATCAAGGCTGAAACTGGCCTCATCCAATGCCCATCAAGTGTCTGCAATGAGCGAACCGCTCCAGAGGCAAACTCTTTGTCAACAGATCAGCCGGGTTGTCATCCGTATGAATCTTAACAAGCTGAATTTGCTTGTTCTCTATCACCTCTCTGATGAAGTGATACTTCACATCCACATGCTTCGTCTTTGCATGAAAGACAGGGTTCTTTGCCAACTGGATGGCACTCTGACTATCACAATGCAACAATGGAATATCCCCTGTATAACCCAAATCAACCACTAACCGAGATAGCCATAATGCCTCCTTGCAAGCCTCTGTGGCTGCAATATACTCAGCCTCTCTAGTAGATAAGGCAATGCACTTCTGCATACTGGATATCCATGACACAGCACCTCCTCTGAATGTGAACACATAACCGGTAGTAGACTTCTGGTTATCTGGATGACCGGCATAATCCGAATCCGTGTAACCATGCACTAATGCATCATGTTTGCCAAAGCAAATGCACATATCCTGTGTGCCCTTCAGGTATCTCATGACACCTTTCACTGCTTCCCAATGCTTCTTGCCAAGGTTGACCATATATCTACTAACCACTCCCACTGCAAATGCAATGTCCGGCCTAGTAGCAACCATGGCATACATGAGACTGCCACAAGCTGAAGCATACGGAATCTTGGCCATATCAGCCCTGCCACTATCTGACTGTGGGCTGTCCATAGCACTGAGTTTCACATATGGAGGCAAAGGAGTACTAGTCTTCTTCCCCCCGTCCATATTGAACCTCTGCAAAACTTTGCCAATGTATTCCTTCTGAGACAAATACAACACATGCTGATTTCTGTCCCGAAGTATGCGCATACCCAAAATGTGATTTGCATCACCCAAATCCTTCATATCAAAGGTTTGATGCAGCCTCTTCTTCAAGGCATCCATCTCTTTACGAGATTTCCCGGCAATCAACATATCATCAACATACAAGATGAGGATCAATAGACTGCCATCCAAAGCTTTCTTGGTGTATAAGCAATGATCTATGTCACTTCTCCTGAAATTTTGGGATTTCATGAATGTATCAAATTTATGATACCATTCCCTTGGTGCCTGTTTGAGCCCATAAAGACTCTTTTTCAGCTTGCATACAAGCTTCTCCTTTCCATTTACTGCATAACCCTCTGGCTGTTGCATATATATCTCCTCATGGAGATCACCGTGAAGAAAAGCAGTCTTCACATCCATCTGAATCAAATCCAGATCATCATGAGCAACCAAAGCTAATACAGCTCTAAGTGTGGTCATTTTGACCACTGGAGATAAGATCTCATCAAAGTCCACACCATATTCCTGCTTGAAGCCCTTAGCCACTAACCTGGCTTTGTATCTTGGCTTTGCATCAGGTGCAACTTTGAGCCTGTAAACCCACTTGCAAGGCAAAACCTTCTTGCCTGCAGGCAAATGCACCAACTTCCATGTTCCATTTTTGTGCAGAGATTCCATCTCTGACTTCATAGCACGCTCCCAAAGAGCCTTGTCTGCCCTCTGTAAAGCCTCCTTATAACATGAGGGCTCCCCACAGTCAGTAAGCATCAAGTAGTCAACCCCTGGAACAAACCTGTCAGGGGCTCTGGAGGGTCTTGTGGACCTCCATACCCAATAACCATCATTTGCAGGTTGCTGTCCAGCCTGCATATCACCTATTGGTGGCTCCTGTTCCATGCCATAAGGTTGAAAAATCATGCCCGGTATCTCCTCTAACTGTGGTATATCCATAGGGATATCTTCTGCCATCTCTGGCTGTCCATTTGGACCATTTTCAGCACCATTTAAGGGCTGGCTTTGCTGCTGTAATGGCTGATTTACAGCCCTTGGTTGTTGTCCATGATGTCCATCATCATCAAACATGACTCTGCCAGGTTCCTGTTGCCTTGCAGGCTCCTTATACATGCATGTTTCATCAAAAATGACATCATTGCTGCGTATAATCTTTCTCTTCACTGGATTCCAAAGTCTATACCCCATTTCACCTCTGTCACCATATCCTAGGAATATGCATTTGTGAGACTTAGGATCAAGTTTGGTGCGCATTTCCCTGCGTATGTGCACGTACGCAACGCAACCAAACACTCTCAAGTGCTTGTAGGACGGAGGCTTCCCCTTCCATACTTCCTCTGGCACTTTTCCACCAAGCCTCGTGTTAGGTGACCTGTTTATAAGATGAACGGCTGTCATAACAGCTTCAGCCCAAAAACCATGAGGTAACGCAGCATGTGACAACATAGAACGGACCTTCTCCTGAATGGTCCTGTTCATCCTCTCTGCTGTCCCGTTTTGTGGAGGATCATAAGGAGTAGAGAGCTCCCTCTTGATGCCTTTAGCATCACAAAAGTCCTGAAACTGTTTGGACATATACTCTCCACCATTGTTGGAACGCAAAGCCTTCAGTGTTTTGCCAGTTTGATTCTCAACATGAGCAACAAACTTCTCAAACACTGAGAATGTATCACTCTTCAAACGAAGAGGATAAACCCACACCTTGCGTGTGGCATCATCAATAAAAGACACAAAATATTTTGCCCCTCCCAAAGAAAGCTGAGGCATCTCACATACATGTGTATGCACAAGCTCTAACTGAGCATCTTTCTGTCCAAGAGCTTTCTTGTGGGGGCACTGGAGTTGCCTGCCATATATACAATGCTCTCAAAACTGAAAACTTGAAAACTTTAGAGAAGGCAAGTAACCCAAACGAGACAATTGCTCCATTCCTTTGACACTCATGTGTCCCAACCGGCTATGCCACATAGAGATTTCCGGCAGCTCGGTTGCATTTACATTAGCATGAGGACAAACACCTGCATGCATGAAGTAAAGAGTGTCCACCTTAGAGCCTCTGGCAACAACCAGTGAGCCCTTACTAATTTTCCACTTTCCACGACCAAATGTGGTAACATAATCAGCATCATCAAGCTGTCCAGTAGAAAGCAGGTTCTTCTTGATCTCAGGCACATGCCTGACATCATGGAGCATAAGCTGTGAGCCATCTGAAAACACAAGCCTCACATCACCTCTGCCAAGAATCTTGCATGCATGGTTATCACCCAAATAAACTACTCCTTCATTGCCAGCAGTATACCTGACAAACAAGTCTCTGCAACCTGTGACATAAAAGGAGGCACCTGAATCAATGATCCATGAGTGCATACCATGACCATCGCCTGCAAGAAGTGAATGGGCATCAAGTGAAGACGTGAATAGGACCTCATCCTCACTGTCACCTGCATGTGACACATTGACTTCTTCAATTTTGACTCCACTTTTGCCCTTTGGCTTTACATCTTTGGCTTCATCTTTGCCTTTTCCCTTTTCCTTTTGATCATTTTTCCATTTGTAGCATTGCTTTTTGATGTGTCCCTTCTTGCCACAATAATGGCATTCCAAGTGCTTTTTGGAGCGGGACTTGCTCCTTCCCCGTTCTTGGCTTTTACCCCTTTGCTGGGATCTCCCACGTGCATTCATTGCATTGGACTTTCCAACAGAATTGTTCTTCCTGTTCATCTCTTCTTGAAGAAGAGCACCCTCAACATCTGCATATGACAGCATAGCATTCGAATTGCTAGTGGCTGTCCTGAATGTGTCCCAACTCTCTGGCAAAGTGCATAAGAGAAAGGTGGCTTTGAACTCATCGTCCATTGCCAACTTTTGATTTATAACTTGGCTGACAATACCATTAAACTCATTTAAATGGGCTAT
The DNA here is from genome assembly GCF_041138505.1 of Cibotium barometz. Classification (NCBI taxonomy): domain Eukaryota; kingdom Viridiplantae; phylum Streptophyta; class Polypodiopsida; order Cyatheales; family Cibotiaceae; genus Cibotium; species Cibotium barometz. The sequence continues at coordinate 14,727,386 of NC_141080.1, read as the reverse complement.
CATAGACGCCCCTTCCTTCATCTGAAGACCTATGAGTTTCTTTTCTTCAACCAATACACTTTGCTTGAGGCACTTTGCTGGGCATACAAGTCCTGCAATCTTTGCCACATTCCCCAAGCTGTCTTCTCTTCACGAATGCTGAAAAGTAAAGTGTCTGACACAGACAACATGATGGTGGATCTTGCTAGCTCATCCATATCTTCCCACTCTTCAGCAGTAAGAGAAGCGGGCATTACACCCCTTTCTTTGATAGGCTTGTGCTGCTTCTTCTGGAGCAACACATTATAGCACTGGGTTTGCCAAATATCATAGTTATGTGAGCCTTCAAGCTTCTTGATGTGAAGCAATGAAGAGCTCTCACCTGTGGTTGCCATAGCAATATGCAACCTGTCAATGCCTGACTCCCTGCAAAATGTGCAAACACTGCACCAAAAGCACACAAAGTGCTCACAGTTGTTCTCCCAAAGTTGATCTCCCACTGCGGAAGCAAGAATGCAACTTTTCTCCCACTGTATGTGATGAAATCACCAAAATCTGGTTGCTGCAGATTTAGGACAGCACCTTAAATGTGCTCTGTTCCCCTTTCAAAGTACTGTACAGCAGTACTAAGTGCTCACCAATGATGTACCAAACCTGTACCGGCAAGTACAGCAGCTGAAATTGAGATTTTTGCTCACTCAAATCAATGTGCAGCCATGCCAAAACTTGTACAAAGCTGTACCAAATCTGTACCAACAGGTACAATAGCAATAAATGCTCTCCTCGCTGTCCAAATGAGTGAAAATCAGACTTTTATAGTCCCGACCACTGCATACAACAGTCCCGAACAGAAATTGGGCAAAAGCCCCTTGACTGCAAGCTGATTTCTGAGGATTCAAGGCATAAAAGTCTTGCCTGCTGCTTTTGCCAAGCTCAACAAGCATAAAATTTTGAAAAGCCCCTTGATTTAAGATCAATTGCTGATCATACATGGTACATTGACGCACATGAAGGCATCCCCAGAGTCTTCACAGTGCTTCCCCTGGCCACATATACATCTAATACATGAAAGCCCCTTGATTTACAGGCACATTGAGTGCTTGTCAGGCATCAACACATTGCCCAAAGCATCAAATGCGGTTGCCTGCATGCAAATCAATCCAATCGGCGCAAAAGCCCTTTGATCTGCACTGCAATTTGCTGCAATTTTGCCCGAATGTGCGATTTCTCACATCATACAGCATGTATGAATGCTTAATTGCACAATTACATCAAAAGCCCCAAATTTTGACATCCAATTTCCTGCAAATTGATCCTGATTGTGACCAATGTCACCCAATTTTGCCAATTTTGCTCAAAAATTGAGCAATTTGGCACCTGTACCTGCTCAATTAATGATTGTACCTGCTCAATTGCAAATCCCAAAAAAAATTGAGGCAAATACCTTGTAATTTCTGATTTTTCTTTTTGTTGCAGGAAAAGGGGTTGATGATGCTGCTGCTGTTCTGGTGAAGGACTCCTCAGGAGATTTCTGATTGCAGGAAAGAAGGGGGTCGTGATGATGCTGCTGTAGCTGCAGACCTTTGTAGTCGGGCTTAGGCTAGTCGCAGGCGTGGCCCTGTTTGGGTAGCGTGGCTGCTGCTGGGCAGCAGCTGAGCAGCCCACGCTGCTGGCTGCCTACGCCCAGCTGCTGATGGGCAGGCGAGGGATCAGACGGCGCTAATAAAAACCAATGCCTCCTTCGTTCGCACCGCTTGTCGCCTACGTGCGAAGAGGGAAAAAAAAAACGAAGAAGTTGCCGCCGTTTTCGCCTAGAGGTGGCGGGTAGTGCTCGCCCAGCGATAACACGCCTGCGCTTCGACGGCTCGCTCGTAGGCGTGTTCGCCTCGTAGGACTCAACTCGTCTAACGCCCAATGCTTGCTGCAACAATTTTCACGCTGCCTACGACTGATTCGCTACCTTCGCTGCCTGTCATGGCAGCTGCTGACACCTGCAACACCCAAGCTAGCCGCTATCTGTAAGCACCTGCTCCACAGCCTGAAATGCAGCTTCAAACTGTTCACATGGAAGAGCCTCACAATTTGGATAAGCTCTACTTGCCGCCGCTGGGAGAGGATCAAGACAGCTACCTAAGCTCTGATACCAGTTGAATGGGAGAGATAAATAAGGTTAGGTTTTTCATGTGGGAGACATACACACAGAGAACAAGAGAAGGGAGAGAGAGAGAGAGTTGTGGGGATAAGTCAACTCATAGGAATGAGTGTGTGACTCCCCTATCACACATGTATATTGCACTAGTACACATAGTGCACTTAGTACATTAAAAGTACTAAGTGTACTATGTACTATAACTTATGGGCTTGTACACACTATAAGGGTGGGCATAATGCCTTTACCCCAACATACATCAGCAATCTTATCACCCACGGACGAGGATTAGATTGTGGATATGACTCTGGTCGCGAAACCCTAGATTTGCTTCCCAAACCTCCTCACAAGGACAACAGAAACCTGGTTATACACCATTTGCCCCGGCAAACATCAATGGTTCGAGTGTCCCAAGCAACCTAGAAATCGTCAGAAGATGCAACCTTCTACTTCAAGAGAAAAATTTCAAGATTCTTCCAAAGGCAAAAGTGCCATGATGCATCCTATTCATGCACAATCTACAGCTATTACTTCCATGGGTCACGTACAATCTGCCACCCCATAGATTACTTCCAAAGATGTGTATGATCAATTTATTGATGCAAATCATTGCTCAAGTGTTTCAACTCCTGAAGCCAACTTGGCAACTTCAGACTATGAAGTTACAGTGGCTCAAGATGTTTCTACAACAAACAAGATAGTAGAATCGTCCGCGATGGACATGAATGAATGAAATAGTGCAATTTTTGGATTCATTATATGAAGATGAAGATTAGACAAAGCTTGACTTAATTGAAGAAACAGAGCCGTTTTTGGATTCATTACATGAAGATGAAGATTTAACAAAGCTTGAAGATCTCGCTTAACCCCTTCAAATCTGTGTTCTGTATGTTAATGGGATAGTTGCCAGAACACATCATGGGTGTATGCACTGCTCTCAACAAGATGAAGGTTATGTGAACTTTTATAGGAGGTTCCCATAACTTTGCTAGGATAGTACACCTCTGTATGAACTCACAGAGCAAGAAGTGAAATTACAGTGGGGCTCTGCTGAGAAGGAAGCCTTAGAGAGAGAGAGAGAGAGAGTTAGCTCATGTGTGATCAATCATCAAAGCTATGGTGGAGGCACTAATGACATGGTGCCACCCGAGTCAAATCAAATACAAGTAGTACTAATGCTTAAATTTCCACACTCACAACAATCTTTTCTTCACAATCCATGCAAAATCAGTCTCGAAATTCAGCCCCTTTTTCTACAAAAAGGCACCATTTTAAGCAACAAAACTGTTGAGTTTTGAGCATGAAATGGCTTGTTTGGCATTCATGACTACAAGGCTTACATGATAGGTACATGCAAGTACCTGCATCACAGTGGTGTATCATTAAAAAACATGCAATCATCATTGTGACCATGTTATAGCTAAAAAGCGAGACCCAAGCACATCACCCAAAAGGCTTTAAGAGAACTTTTTAGACACAATAACTTACTTGATACACTATCTTTCTTTGTTGTTGTTTTAAAAGCATTGATTTTTATATGTTTAAAAAGTGTTACTTGTTGCCAATGGCCCTTTGCCCGAGTGGCCATCGTACTACGCTGCCCACCAGGGAACAAGGGTTCGGATCCCAAAACTTCACACATACATGTGTGTATGTATGCAAACATATATATGTACACACACACACACACACACACACAATATATGTGTATGTATGTATCTATACACACACATATATACATATACATGTGTGTATAGATACATGCATACATACATGTATGCAAGCATATAATATGTGTGTGTGTGTGTGTGTGTGTGTGTAGAGATAGATATGTATTCGTGTGTGACATGGCGTGTATGTACACACACACATATGTATGTATGTATGTATGTATGTACATACATACATACATATGTATGTATGTATGTATGTATGTTTGTTATACGCATGTATGTATGTACGTACGCATGTATGCATGTATGAGTGTGCACATGTATGAGTGTGCACATGTATGTGTGCACGCATGCATCTAGGTATGTATGTATGTGTACGCATGTATGTGCATGCCTGTGTGATGCATGCATGTAGGCTGGTATGTATGTATGTATGTACCATGCTCCCCAGAAGGGACCTCAATTTGAGCGCCAAAACCTTTCAAACGCACACACATGCACGCACGCGCGCACATACTATTTTGCAAGATGAAGGAAATTTTATTCAGAAATGCCTTAACGTTGCAAAAAAAATGCTAAGCAATGTGCCACAATCACTTTAGCTTTCTCATAAAAGATAAACATTTTCAAAATTTTTCTTTGGACTTTTATTTGACAACGTTTTGACCAAAGTCTTACCATCCACAACCTTTACATTGTTCTTGTTAAGCAGCCCAAATGATTGCGCATTCATAGCATCGCCTAAAGATATCCTGTCATTTTCAAATGTTCAATTGAGTGCTAACCATGGACAATCAATATCAACTTTTTTTACAACTTTGAATTAAGTTTATTTAAGTCAAAGTAGAAGCACCAATACAAACACGATTTGTTGCTCGGTTGCTTAAAACCAATGTTTGTAAAACAAAAATATTACGAAAGCTTGAAGCAATTAGGCCATTAGTTAAATAACATAATGTGATTATTGCATGATGAAGGTTGGCTTGCTTAATGCGGGATGCTGTATGGTCAATGTGTGTGGTTTTACCCCTTCTCAAAATATTGCGAGGCATAAAGGAAACAGTACAGCAAGGCTTCCACGCATGCAACAATTGGAGGGTGAAATCTAGCACACATGACTCTACCCGCTGGCTGCTCCTACGGGTTCTTGCCTGAAGCACACTAAACCAACCAAAAGGCTTTTGTGGGATGCTCCTATGGGTTCGAGCCCGTAGGAAAACACACCATCCACAAAAAATTTTGCACCACCTCTTGATTAAAGCAAAGGTGAGGAATTCATCCCTTCACGATGAGGAAGGGTAGTGTCATGTGCGCACATGGACATGGCTAACCCCTAAAGTCGGCAACAGAAAAACAATATTTTAGGGCGATACCAAGTCCCTGGTGTAACATGCGGAAGCTTCGGGGGGAGATCGGTAACTTCAATGCTCAGAAATCAGCACACATTTCACGACGAGAATAACACAAAACTGAAAATAGATGTGCAGAAAATAGAGAGAGGGAGAGAGGGAGAAGAGGACACAGTATTGGGTCCCGAATACCCTCTGTAGGGCCCCCACCACGAATGGTGTACTTGCTTTTATTAGAATGATGCAAAGTCTGAAATAAAAGACTGAACCTGAACCTTCTTGGCTGAGATAGATATCTGCCCTTGACCTTCAATCCTTCACCCTTGCGTTAGCTTCTCCCTTGGCTGTCCTAGCCCTTGAGTAGCTGTAGCACCTTGTGAATTATGAGATAGATGGACTGAATTTATGCCTTGGGTTTATATACCCCTTCCTAGACCTGGTCGGCCAGCTATACTGAGGTCGGGTTGCTGAAAAAGACTCATGACCGGCAAAATTAGAATTTAATGCTAATAATACCCCTTCGTTTCACACTGTACCCTGGCTGGCCCTTCTGATCTGGCCTGGCTGCCCTGTGGGCTGCTGTCCAGGCCTGCGCAGGCTGCTGGGCAGCCCCTGGGCACTGGCCAACTGGCTGCTGGGCAGCCCTTTGGCCTGGCCGCCTGGCCGGGCTGGCCCATTGGCCCTGTCGGCTGCCTGGCCAGGCCCCTTGGGCTGGCCGACAGCCTGCCCAGCATAGTCACAAGGGACAGGAGACGGTAACGGGGGACGGGGACGGGGGACGGCCATAAGTAGGAAACGGGGACGGGGGAGGGAACGGCACTCAAAAAATACTTTTTTTTTTTAAGTTTTTCTACTCCACACTTATTCTACTTTGGAAGTACATCAAAATGAGCACAAATTTACACTAAAATGGTAAGCTTTTGCATCATATTAACAAAATACGCCAATCAAAGAGTGAAGGCATTGACGGTTGAGGAGGATGCTATGGTTGAAGATGGCTTGAGCCTTGAACAATGAGAGAGAGAGAGAGAGAGAGAGAGAGAGAGAGAGAGAGAGAGAGAACCTAGGTCCTAGAGGCCTAGAGGCTTGGAAGTTGGAAGACTCAAGAGGCTTGAGAGAGAGGTGAGAGAGAGAGAGAGAGAGAGAGAGAGTCTAGATAGTAGAGAGTAGAGCCTTGTGTGAGAGGCTTGGAAGTTGGGAAGTTACTAAGTTAGAAGAAGCTTGAGGAAGAGAGACTAGAGAGAGTAGATACACTCATTAGCTTGAGGCTTGAGGCTTGAAAGTTGAGAGAGAGAGTTGCTTGAACTTTGAAAACTCGAAGGGGTGTGTATGTGCTTGTAGCCTTGTAGCCTTGTTCTTATATAGATATTAGATAGGCAAGAGAGAGAGGCAAGAGCAAGACGAGAGAGAGAGAGAGGCAAGGGCCAAGCCTCAAGGGCCAAGGCCCAACGCCCCAAGGCTCAAGCCTAGAGGCCAAGCCTCAAGGCAAGAGAGAGGCAAGGGCCAAGGGCCAAGGCCCAAGCCTCAAAGGCTCAAGGCCTCGCCAAACGGCTAGAAATGGCCAAAAAAAACCAGTCTGACTGCGCGCAACGGCTCCCAGCCGTCCCCATTCCTACTGCCGTCCCCTTCACCGTCCCTTGTGAGGGACGCCTCTAGGGGGACGTCTGACCGTCCCCTGCCCTCCCCGTTGCTGAACCGTCCCGACCCGGCGTCCCTCCGTTCCAACAGTCTGTCCCTTCCGTCCCCTGTGACTATGCTGCCCAACCCAAAGCTAGGACAAGAGGCACAGCATGGGGCCCTCCTGGCCCTTGGGGTGGTTCTAAACCTCCCCATGCCCACTTAGGCTGGGCTCTGGGGTAGCCCTATGGGCTGGCCCCTCTTCTACATGCAAACCTACATGTTCTACACACTCATCTGACATCTGGTCGCAGACCAAACACACAGAACAACTGACATCATTCGAAAGGGAGACTCACAGCGCAAACTGGCACTGCTTCATGTGCAGGACAATGCACACCTGACCTTGGACGCATGTGCAAGACAATGCACACCTGACCTCAAACAAATGGAGTAGAACCCTGGCATCCAAGTGCGGGATGCACGTGACACCTGGCAAGCACCGGAAGGCATCCTCTTGGACCAAGATCAAGTCGGCCAGGCATAGGAGGTGTTTCACTTCAGGTCGGCAGCGTTTTTGTATTTATGTGTCCATGGAGTTGGCCGACCAGAAGTGAGCTAGTTGGTATGACTTGCCAAGGAGCCTATATAACGCTAGGCATGTAGTCATTCTTGTCATCTAACCCCATTCTTGGGGCAAGTCAAGAGTCGCTTCATTAGAAGGTCCTAGGTAACCTTTTGGAAGGCCAAAGGCCACAGAATCTATATAGTCATATTGACATCTTTTTGCACCATATAATATAATGAAAATACCTCTCTCTCTCTCTCTCTCTCTCTCTCTCTCTCTCTCTCTCTCTATCTTTGTTGGTCTCTTGCATCAAGGTATACTGCTGAAAGATAGTACACAAAGCTTCCGCGCATGTGACATTGGTACGAGAGCAATAGGCTCAGCAAAGCTAAGTGCTGAAGGTGCATAGGTCCAAGGAGACATAGCCAAGGTAGAAATCCCATGGCGCTGGTCGATGTCAGCAAAACCCAAGGAAATGGCAGCCCTGAGGTTCAGATGCCATTTGGGGCATACCAAGGAAGGCGCTCAGGAAAATAGTTCCAAGGGGGTGCTGCAAGGATGCCATGATCAACCTCAGGAAGCAGACCATTGTAGTGTTCAAGGACATGGCATGAAGGCAAGTGGAACAAATGCACAGATCTCAACTGAAACAGACCTTCGTAAGGGCTGTGGCACATGTACTTAGCTTATCTTCAAGAAAACGACAATTTCACGCGTAAAACCTTGAGAAAATCTGAAAATAAACAGAAGAGAGAGAGTCGAGAGAGAGGACACCACACTAGGGGTCGAAATAGCCTGGGGCCAACCCCCCCCCCCTCCTTCCCCTTCCGAGTTATATTAGATAAAACTCCTTGGAGGAGTCTTGAGTACAAGTTCTCAGTGCTAGAGAGCTCTCGCCTTTTTACATGTCTCGACAGTGAGAGAATAGCTAAATTAATAGTTCTTGCCCAAAAGCACTTGAGAAAAGCGCTTTAAAACTCACTCATAGTCCAAAAAGCATCTTGTTAATAATAAAAGCTCTTCTCTCTTTAGTTTTTAAAAAACTTTTAATCTTTTGCTTTCCAAAAGCTAGTCATATCATTCCAAAGCCTATACGGTGACCTTGCGTTGCTATCCTGCTACGTATCAGTGCTATCCTGCTACGTATCAGTGCCACGTCACCATTGCCACATCATCAATGCCACGCTACTTTTTTTCCAAAAACTTTTTTTTGCGCGCGCGTGTTGCGTTTTTGCATATTAGCAACCTGTATTTTGATGCTTCGATGATATCCCCCCAACTTATTAAACAGTTGTCCTCAAACGTTACATCTTGCTTTTCGCTGCTTTTTTTTCCGTGGGCTTAGCTCTTCTCTCTGGCTCTTGAGACATGGTTCTTCGTGCGGAATCTCCTCCTTTTCTCTTGTGCATGGCTTTGGGGAGCATCTTGCCCTCACGATTTTTACCCTTCACATAGAGTGACCTTTGGGTTTGACCTCTCTGGAAGATACTCCCACCCCTTGCACCTCTAGAGTTGTCTCAGGCAAGAGTTTCCCAACATGATTCTCTTCTTGTCAAGATCAACATGCACCCGTTATATATCAAAAGACACAAACACATGCACGCATGCTCGTCCTTGGGTTTAACTGGACATCCCCAACCCTTGGCACACATATGCTTACAAGCATAAATCAAATAAACAAATGAATGCACAAACAATTTCTTGTTTTGACACCAATTTCTTGGTTTTTACACCAGTTCCTACTGTAGTCCAACTACCCATGTCAGTGTCTTTGGACTGCCCATGTCAATGTTTGACTATGGTAGACTAAAAGTATTCATATCCATGTACTCAGTTCTGATTTTCTTCACTGATAAACAGTGCCCCCATGAGATGGCTAGTCCCATGACTCTTGTACAAAAGATTTAGTGTTGTTCATTCTCAAAGTTGCTCCTTTTGGATACAACTTGGACAGCAACCCTCGAGTTCTAGAATACTCAATTCCGTGTAGCAGAATATAAACCTTCAGCATTCTCCTTTGTTCCTAGTTCCTTGGATGTCAAAATACAAAGGCCGGTGACATCCCCTCGGCTTCTTTTCAGTTGTCCTCAACTGAAAAGCTTCCTAATATGCTTGTAAAACATGTGGATACTCCGGAAAGTAGTTCTCATCCTTCATTTCCATCTTGTCAAACAATGCCCTCCAAAACAAGCTAGTGGTCCTCGAATCTCAATCACCAACGATAGACTTAGGCATTCCATGATGGGTTTGAACATCTATGCCAAAAAAATCCTTGCCATGTGGTCTACATTGATGGTCTTCCTTACTAGAATGAAATGAGCTATGGTCTAAATACCATCATTCCCAGACTTTGACTTCAGCAAGTCAAAAATGAAGTCCATCGCTATACTTTCCCATGGCCTCTCGAGCACAGGTAGAGACATAAAAGCAGTCTTGGTGTCTTTTGATGATCATGCAGTATACTTAATCTTTTGACAAGTCAATACACTCGGATACATACTTGTCAATATCCTTTCTCATGCTAAGCCAATAGAAGTACCGTTCCAATGCCTGCGTAGTAGAAGAAATACCTCTATGCCCCCCTCTTTCTTTGGTTGATGGCACATAGGAGTTTCACGGTCGGTACTTGGCTGGCAGTTGGAGGTCGACTAGCAGCTTGCCCGCAGTGTGGCCACCCCTAGGAGTCTCAGAGACATTGCCTTTGGGATTTCCCGAAGGCTCAGCAAATTTGGCGTGCTAGATGCAGCGAGGCCATCAAGGATACCCCATAGTTGTCAAATACTAAACAAAGGTACAAAATAATAGTACCGGTATGGGACTTTTAAATTTTGAAAAATAAGTTCGATTGAGGTACGGCGCACTTTTAAAAACACTTAAAAGTTAGATATTTGTACACTTTTGGCCGGGCAAAGTCTAGAGAAGCTGTCATAAACTAGATTCTAGAAACAAGTTAAAACATTAGTACAAGGAGACATGAATGGTGAACATAAGGACATTGCTCTCAAGGCTCGTCCATTTCCATGATCCGGAATTACCGGAACATTTCTCGCCCGTGGTGGTATATAAGGCAAAAGCCTCATGCTTTTCCTTTCCTGTGGAGTCTGGACCTCATTGCCAAAGATAGAGAGGGCGGGAGAGCCTAGGTAGTAGGCCCTAGGGAGCTTAAAAGAGATATGGGGCCCAAGCGACGAGAGAGAGAGAGAGAGAGAGAGAGAGAGAGAGAGAGAGAGCCTAGGTAGTAGATATATATATATATAGAGAGAGAGAGAGAAAGAAAGAAAGAAAAGAAAGTTATATTAACGTCTACGGAAGACCCCAAGGGCCTATGAGACCAAAAGTAATACAATGGTACCATGGATATACTCAGCCATGGAAAATTGAAAGAAAAAGTAAAATGAAAACATCTGACGGTACATGTGATCGAGAGAGAGAGAGAGAGAGAGAGAGAGAGAGAGAGAGAGAGAGAGAGAGAGAGAAATGAAAATGAAATGAAATGTTATATTAACGTCTTCAAAAGGCCATAATGACCTATGAGACCAAAAGTTACATCATGGTGGATCTGATACAATGTCTGGATAAAAAAATCCAGAAAATGAAAAATAAAGATGATACTACCGACACCTAGAAAATGAAACTGGAACTGGAATATAGCGAGGGGGGGGGGGGGGGGGGTACGCTATGGAGGTGAGTGAGAGAGAGAGAGAGAGAGAGAGAGGGAGGGAGAGCCTAGGTAGTACCATAGTAGACCCTAGAGAGCTTGAGAGAGAGATGGGGCCCAAGCGCGCTGCCTTCTGGGCCTGAGCAAAGGGTGGGTGGGTACATGGGAGCTAGCATACAACAGCCAAGAGACAGGTGGGTGGTCAAAAAAATCATCTTTTTTGATCGTACCGTACCTGCCGTCATAAAATAGCCAAGAGATGGATCGATGGCCCAAAAAAACGGCAATAGATAGCGAATGGCAAAAAAAACGACAAAAAAATAGCTTTTCCAATCGTGCCGTACCAGCCAAGTACGAAACGGTACGAAACGCAACAGCGAAACTGTCATGGGAAAAAAAACGTCCCGGACCTCGTTTTCATACACCCGTCCTGTTTCGTACCGTTTTTTTACGTTCTTGTGGTGCGATACGCGTCCCGCAAACAACCCTAGGGTACCCACACTCCGCCAGCTGAGACCATCAAGAGCATATGGCCTGATATCATTCACACCCTCCGCGGTCAGTGGGGGAAGTTACAGGGAGGTTCTGTCAGCATGCGGAAGCGGCGGGAAGCTTTCTTGAGACTTTGGAGGCCTAGCCCTTTCCTCACAGATAGAGGCCGTGACCCCATTTGGTATTACATACCACCTGTGTGGTTGTTCCCCTCCCCCCCCCCCCTCCCCCCTCCCCCTATATGAGATAGCCTTCTCCTCACAGAGCGGCCAGCCGGAGGAGAAGCATCTCTTCCCCTTATGATCATTTGATTCCCACCCTTAAATGAGGCAAGTTTGTATTTAGCCCTTCGTGGTTGTATCTAGCCCTTTGTGGCTATTTTTCTTTAACTAATTGAAGGATCTTTTTCTCAGGGGGAAAAAAAAAAGTGGTGCATGTGACTCTTCAATCACTTTTTGCCTCAAATCCTTGGTTACGCATAGCCGTGTATCCATTATCAAATATCCCTCTTTCAAGGAATAGTGATTAAGTGTCCGACCATCCTCTAGCTTCCGCAGTCTTCATCATGCACATAGTGATCTCTCATGGAATCCAATTCTCTTTAATAGGCAATGGTCACTGAATGTACCTGTGATCTCCTAGATAGAGCATCTACAACCACATTCTTCTTTCCAGGTTTATGGATATCTAAAAATGAAACATAGACAAAAAGTTTGCCTACCTCATATGCATCTCGGAAAGCTTAGTTTGGGTCAAAAAAAGACTTTGATGATCCGTCTTCACCATGAAGTCAGCCCCAAGCAAATAATGCTTCCATGAAGTAAGAGAATGAATCACGACTAGAAGTTCTTTCTCATAAACTTTCAAGTGTTTCTCGGCATGTTGCAATCTTCGGCTCTCAAAGGCAACCCTCAAAATACAAGAAGTAAATTGCTGAATTGACAAGAGACACACAATGAGCCGGAACGGCCGACCCCTCCCTCAAATAAAGTATATTGATCTTGGGAGAATCAAGCACATAGTGTCATGGGCATTTCTGACCAGATTTCCATACCAATGCATATTGCAAACAAGTGGTTGTCGATGCAGACTTGCAACCCACACTACCCTCTCAAGTGCCCATGTTCCCTACCATCATCTACTCTCTATTGTTCCACCAACACATGGTAGCAACAATTTTCAAGAGAGCAAGTAGGACAAGAGAACACTACACAGGGAATGTGATCTTGTAATCCGGTTCCTCCCTCCTACTACTTGCTCCCATATTTAAGCATAAAAGCTTACCAATAGCAAGTAGAGTCGATGACAGCGAAAGTCTTCGCCATGGAAGTTCTTGGAGTGTTGAGATCTTTGATTTGTCGCCTTTCTTCACGACAAATCTCTTCAAGAGGATGAAGGGAACCTTGAGAAAGCTTCCCCTATGGTTCAACTTGAGAAAGGAGAGCTGAAATTAGGGTTTTTAGCAAAAAGACCAGAAATTACAGCAATAAAGAGAGCTGTTTTGCTGAATTTCAGTCACATTGGGAGTGTGTAGGAGAGTGATTAGCATCCGGAAACAGTCTAGGAAGCTTGAAAATCACCTTCGCAAGCTTGGAAATGGAGTTGGGAAGGAGAATGTGCAGAAAATGCAGCCCAACAGCCCTCAGGAAGGAGGCGCCAAACTCTAGAGAGAGGAAGAGGAGTGAGGTGGTGAGTTGTCCAGTGTAGGTGGCAGGCAGGTGCTTTGTGGAGCAAGCTAGAGTGGACACATGGCTGGTTACTCCCTTTGTACAATAGGGATAAGGTCTGGGCGGTGGACATTGGGTTATGTCCACCTCGAGACATCAGTGTGTGTGGAACACTGGGCTGGTCATAATTTATAAGTGACTTTTGGTCGCTCAAAACTTAAATGAAGTGTGTACACGCTCACTTATAAATTAGTGCTAACTCCTAAGGCCAAGTTTATGACCAATACTTACCACCTGTCGCATGCCACATAACAATGTCAGCAGACAGTTTCACACGCACGGTTCACGGGCGGGCGAACCCTTACCCGGAACTACACATTGGTCGAGCAAGCATTACAACAGCATGCAATTTCAATTGCAAGCAAGCACATAAAGATTCTATGCAATGCAACATTGGTAAAGTGAGTTTTGGCCGCTCAAAACTTAATGAAAATTATACACAATCACTTATAAATTAGTGCTAACTCCTAAGGCCAAGTTTATGACCAATACTTACCACCTGTCACATGCCACATAACCATGTCAACAGACAGTTTCACACGCACGGTTCGCAAGTGGGCGTCCCCTTACCCGAAACTACACATTTGTCAAGCAAGCATGAAAACAGCATGCAATTTCAATTGCAAGCAAGCACATAAAGATGCTATGCAATGCAGCATTGGTATGGACAATCCCCGTTCATGAGACTATACCAAAATAGACGTGCTCCAGGCAAGAACACGAGGTACCAGACCCAATGGAACACAATCCACCAAGCATTTTTTGGGCATGTACACGGAGACAGGAGTCCCAACGGAAAGCCAAGTCTACAGTATCACATGAGTGGTATCAATCCCCGGCATAAACAACTGTCATGGACACCAGTCCAATGTACATACATGATAAGAAAGCACGGGTGGACCAATTGGGTGGCCAAATGGTGATATCCCCCCTGGCTTCTAAAGAGTTGTTCGCAACTGAAAAGCATCCAAATATGTCTGAAGCACATGCGGGCAATCTCTGAGGAACTCTTCATCTACCCATCATCGATGGGAAGATAGTTCCTAAACTTCACAAGGTAACGCCTCACAACTTTGCCTGCAGCAAGCTTGCGTTCTTTGTGATACACAATCTGCTCTGGCTGCAAGATCTCCTCAAGCTCATCCACTTCTAGTGGATCCTCAATGACCATTTCACTGGGCTCTGGCCTACATACATGCGAAAGAGACTCACATGAAAAGCATTGTGTATGTGCCAATGACTAGGTAATGCCAATCTGAAAGCCACTTCATTGATCCTCTCGATCACTCGAAAAGGCCCATAGTACCTGGTTGCAAGCTTAGGATATGCACCCTCTTTGCCAGGCCTCTTTGCAAGTCTTGCTTTCTCAAATTTCAGCAATACCCAATCATTCTCTTTAACATCCAATTGCCTTCTATGCTTGTCGGCAGCCTTCTATGCTTGTCTTGTGACCTTGCAATGGCTATCCACACCTGAGCAAAAGCAATATCCAAGTCTCTTACATACTCATCAGCTGCAAATATCTCATCCTTTGTGTGAAGGATGGGTGGCAAAACCACCTTACCATAAACAATCTCAAACGGGACCTTTCCCATGGATGAATGCACCGTGTTGTTATATGCAAATTCCACAAGCGGTAAGTACTTCTCCCAAGAAGACTTCTGATCCGCCACATAACATTTCAAGAGATCCAACACGGTTGAATTTGCAGCCTCACTTTGCCCATCCGTTTGAGGGTGATAAGCTGATGAGAAGTCCAATTTGGTGCCGATATTATCAAATAAGGCCGGCCAAAAGAGACTTGTAGTCCTGGGATCTCTATCCCCCACAATGGACTTCGGCATTCCATGATGTTTGAACACTTGTGCAAGATATATTTTAACCATATGCTCAGCTTTGATGGTCTTTTTGACCGGCAAGAAATGAGCTTGCTTGCTAAACCTGTCCACATTTGTCCAAATTGCATCATTACCCTGTTGGGTACGTGGCAAGTCCATAATGAAACCCATTGTAATACTTTCCCATGGCTGCGTGGGAGTAGGCAATGGCTGAAGCAAACCTGGTGCCTTTTGCCTATCAAATTTGACTTTTTGACAGGTGATACATGCACGTACATGTGCCTCTATGTCCTTCCGCATACCTGGCCAAAAGAAATACCGCTCAATCATGTGCGTAGTAGGCATTATGCCTCTATGACCAGCATATGGAGGAGCATGGCACTCATCCAAAACCTTTTGCCTCATGTCAGACACCACACATAGGCAATTATCTTTCATGAGATAACCCTCTTTGATCACATACGAGGCATGTGGATGACCAGCCATCAAATCAGCCGAAATAGTGGCAAAATCAACATCCGTATGATACAAATCACGCATGGTAGTCAAGTCCCCATGAGAGGCAACCGAGATAGCTGCTACATACGGCTTTCATGACAATGCATCGGCCACTACATTCTTCTTTCCCGGGGTGTGCAAGATCTGAAAATGAAACATAGAGAGGAAATTGGCCATCCTCATATGCTTCTCTGACAACTTAGTTTGAGTAAGAAAATACCTCAAACTCTGATGATCTGTCTTCACAGTGAAATCAGCCCCAAGAAGGTAATGTTTCCATATAGTAAGTGCATAAATTACAGCCAAGAGCTCTTTCTCATAAATGCCAAGAGATATCTCTGCATCATGCAATCTACGACTCTCATAAGCCACGGCATGTCCCTCTGGATTAAGGGCAGCTCCTATGCAATTTCCAGATGCATCACATTCCACACAAAAACGCTTTTGCAAATCCGGAATGATCAACACTGGACCATGAGTAGTTGCATCTTTCAATTTGAGGAATGCATCTCTCTCTACATTAGTCCATTTGAACACGGCCTTCTTCTTTGTCAAATCATGTAAAGGAGAAGCAATCCATGCAAAGTGCCCAATGAACCTGCGGTAGTAAGAGCATACTCCAAGAAAACTACGGATCTCATGCACTGAACTCAATTCGGGCCAATTCCGAATTGCATCAATCTTTGCAGGATCCATCCGCACTCCATCTTTGGACCCAATATGCCCAAGATAATGTATCTCTGACAAGAAGAACTCACTCTTCGTTGCATTTATGAAGAGTTTATGCTTATGGAGCTCTTCAAAAACAATGGCCAAATGAGCTTTATGCTCTTCTTCGGTATTTCGAGAAAACTAGGATGTCATCAGAGAAGACACCTGTAAATTTCCTGTATCCACGGAATATGTGATCCATCATTCTATTGAATGTAGCCGGGGCATTTGTAAGACCAAAAGGCATAACAAGATACTCATAAAGCCCAAATGCTGTCCTGAAAGCAGTTTTGTGTACATCCTCACGCACTACACGCACTTGATGATATCCACTCTTGAGATCAATTCAGCTAAATCATGCCGATCCATCCAACTTGTCAAGGATGTCGTCTATGCGTGGAATCGGAAACCGATTCTTGATAGTAAGCTTATTCAAAGCTCTATAATCCACACATACGAAAGGATCCATCCTTCTTTTGAACCAAGAGGACGGGTGAACAATATCCTTGCACGGATCAATACGTGTATGCCAAGGCTTTCCAAGCAATACATCACAACCATTCAAAGGTGCCACAAGAAAATCCTCATGATCCACATAGCCTTGAATGTGTATGCACAACTTGCCAAAAATAGGCATGACCTGCACTTCTCGATGCACAATCATCAAACATGAACAAAGCGAGCTGAACTTTGAGCTGTCCCCAAGCTTTACATACAACCCTATCTTTGCTATCATGTGAAGTGTTGCCCTGCACATCCGGAACCATATGCACATTAGGCTTTGATGCATTTGCATTATCACGCTTCTTATTTGGGCATGCCTTTGCAATATGCTCGGTGCTACCACAACTAAAGCATTTCCCCTCACTCATACCGGAGTGAGACCATAGTCTAACAATTTGAAGGGACGCTTCTTGGTAGTGTTATTTTGAGCCTTTGGACCATTTTTATCTTGGTTTTGGTCCTTTTTAGGGGGCTGTCCATCATTTTACAGGTTTTGGACAGCCCTCTCTTTGCCTTGAAATGAGGATTTAGCCTTATTGGATCGACTCAATTTGAGTTCCAATTGCTCGGTGGCAGTGGCGGTGGCGGCTGCGATTAATTGGTGTAAGGTATGACCAGGATATATTTGTAGTCCCGCTTTGTACACGGGTTGCAATCCCGATTGAAACCTTCTCTTCCTTTCCTCCTCGGTGACGTGCATAAATGGAGACACCTCCAAAAGCACTTTCCGAAACTTTTGTACATATGCATTTACCGATTCCCCCTCATTTTGCTTTACCCAATCCCACTTCATTGTTATCTCATTCAATGCATTGGATGGCACAAATTGAGCATAGAACCTCTCCTTGAACTCTTCCCATGATCTAACAGGATTCGGTGAGAGCTTCTCCGTGAGCCACCAATGGGCAGCAGTTCCTTTCATGAACATGCTTACATGCCGGATCATGGATTTCTAAGTGAAATCCTCATCACTGAAAGCAATATCAAACTGGGCAATAAAAGCAAGTGCCTTTGATGCAGCATATTCCCCATGATATGTGTCAAACTTCACATATTTGTCTCGGGCTTTGAAGTCACGAGACTTTGATGCATGTGTGAGCATCTCAACATGTTTTCCCCCATGTTTGTCCATTGGGACAGCCCCTGTGGTGACTGGCATCATTTTAGGACCAAAAGGTGATGCATAAGGCATAGATACATGTGTCCTGTAAGCATGAGGCATGGCTGGCCCCTCAACATGCATTGATACATTTTCAGCCATAACTTCTCCCTCACGAGCACACTCGAAGGCATGAGTGGCATGAGAGATACGCGGAATACCTGCACCAACAGAAAATTGCGGCCCATGTCGCATGTGTTGTGCATGCACATTTTTAGCCGACAATGGCATTTGACATACATTTTGACCACTGCCATAAACATTGTATCCTTCACGGGCTACATAAGGTGTTCCTGCATGGAGTGAAGTCACTGATTGTTCCTCTCCCATCGCATGGAGATTCATCCTCTTAGACATAAGTTCTTGTTCGGGCACTTGTGGGGATTCCAAGACATGTGAGATGGTTGCCTTTTCTGCATAGGCATCCTCGGTACGAGCCAAGTATGCACATGCTGCATTCCTCGGTTGCATGTGCAACTCTTGAGCAATCATTGCCATTGCATGATCCATATCAGATTCATCTTTCTTGGCCTTCAAACAGTCATGTACCAATGGATCCTCGCGGCGGTAGAGATTCAATCCTTCTTGTTGTGCATGGAGAAGAGCCTGCATACGAGTTAGTTCAGCCCTCAAGACTATGGACTCTTCTTCCTGCATCTTCTCTTTGCCACGGGACGGTTGTCCCACATATTCATGTTCCCTATTGTGCACCACATGAGTTTGCTCATCCTGTAAAGCATTGGAGGCATGCATTTCATTGTCCCTGCCCCTTGTATTAGCATCTCCAACATTCATTGTATGGCTGTCCATAATGTGTCAAGTGTAGAGATAGCTAGTGTTCACGGTGATCGTCTCTCACGATAGAAGTGAAAGAGAACCGTATGCTCTGATACCAATGTAACTTGGTTGAACACAATGCTAATCAATACACTTAAATACACTAAGATTTGATGGACACTTGCTCAAAATACAAGAAGTATATTGCTGAATTGACAAGAGACACACAATGAGCCGGAAAGGCCGTCCCCTCCCTCAAATAAAGTATATTGATCTTGGGAGAATCAAGTACATAGTGTCATGGGCATTTCTGACCAGATTTCCATACCAATGCATATGAATACAGTATTGCAAACAAGTGGTTGTCGATGTAGACTTGCAACCCACACTACCCTCTCAAGTGCCCATGTTCCCTACCATCTGCTCTCTATTGTTCCACCAACACATGGTAGCAACAATCTGCAAGAGAGCACGTAGGACAAGAGAACACTACACAAGAAATGTGATCTTGTAATCCGGTTCCTCCCTCCTGCTACTTGCTCCCATATATAAGCATAAAAGCTTACCAATAGCAAGTAGAATCGATGACAGCGGAAGTCTTCACGATGAAGGTCCTTGGAGTGTTGAGATCTTTGATTTGTCGCCTTTCTTTGCGACAAAAGTCTTCAAGAGGATGAAGGGAACCTTGGGAAAGCTTCCCCTGTGGTTCAACTTGAAAAAGGAGAGCTGAAATTAGGGTTTTTAGCAAAAAGACCAGAAATTACAGCAATAAAGAGAGCTGTTTTGCTGAATTTCAGTCACATTGGGAGTGTGTAGGAGAGTGATTAGCATCCGAAAACACTCTAGGAAGCTTGAAAATCACCTTAGCAAGCTTGGAAATGGAGTCAGGAAGGAGAATGTGCAGAAAATGCAGCCCAACAGCCCTCATGAAGGAGGCGCAAAACTCTAGAGAGAGGAAGAGGAGTGAGGTGGTGAGTTGTCCAGTGTAGGTGGCAGGCAGGTGCTTTGTGGAGCAAGCTAGAGTGGACACATGGCTGATTACTCCCTTTGTACAATAGGGATAAGGTCTGGGCGGTGGACATTGGGTTATGTCCACCTCGGGACATCAGTGTGTGTGAACACTGGGCTGGTCATAATTTATAAGTAACTTTTGGTCGCTCAAAACTTAATGAAGTGTATACACACTCACTTATAAATTAGTGCTAACTCCTAAGGCCAAGTTTATGACCAATACTTACCACCTGTCGCATGCCACATAACCATGTCAGCAGACGGTTTCACACGCACGGTTCGCGGGCGGGCGTCCCCTTACCCGGAACTACACATTGGTCAAGCAAGCATGAAAACAGCATGCAATTTCAATTGCAAGCAAGCACATAAAGATGCTATGCAATGCAGCATTGGTATGGACAATCCCCGTTCATGAGACTATACCAAAGTAGACGTGCTCCAGGCAAGTACACGAGGTACCAGACCCAATGGAACACAATCCACCAAGCATTTTTTGGGCATGTACACGGAGACAGGAGTCCCATTGGAAAGCCAAGTCTACAATATCACATGGCTGGCATCAATCCCCGGCATAAACAACTGCCATGGACACCAGTCCAATGTACATACATAATAAGAAAGCACGGGTGGACCAATTGGGTGGCCAAATGGTGACACTCTTCCTATGGAACCATGGCTTCCCCAAGATGACATCTGAGTGCTTCAAAGGTGAAATATAGAAATCCTCATAGTCCACATAACCCTGAACAAGAATCCCCAACTTACCAATGATAGTAGGCGTTACTGCCACTACATCACCATGAAACACTTGTTCAGCATGCAAGGCCAGTCCCATCTCCTCAGGTTTGATACCCAACTATTCCACAAGCTCTATGGAAATGAAATTATCTATGGCTCCCATGTCTTGTCCCGCACTTTGCCCCAAGAAAGGCATAACTCTCTAGCCTTGGATTCTAAAGTGCTTCCCAATACATCAAAAATACTAACCAGTGGCTTAGACTTTCCCTTGGACTTTACTTGCTCTCCAGGTCCCTTAGGACGATACCAACATTGAGCCGGCATGTGCCCCTCTTTGCCACATCTAAAGCATTCCTTTCCTTGCGGTAGACCTCTATTTGCTCACTGGTCAAGTTGTTCTTTCCTTTGCAGGAGTTTGGAATATCCCTCGGCTTCATTGGCTAAAAACCTATTCTTGGAGTTCTCACACTTCTCAAGTACCGAAGGCTTTTGATCTTTTTCTTTGGTTCGTCTACCATGTAGACCGTGGCAGCTAAAGCTGAATGCATCAAATCTTGGATGGTATCATTCAGGCATACATTCACAAAATCTCGAATGTTGTCATGCAAACCAACCCGATACTTTCTTAACTTAAGACTTCTCAGAAATCTCTTTGAAAGGAGTAATCTTGAGATATGCATCCCAAAATTTATTGTTGTAATGATTAATTGTCTCACCTGTTTCCATTCGCAATCTTTCCCCTACAAGGTGCACGTCATCTTCAAACTTCTTGGGTAAAAACTAATCATAAAACTACTTCCTTGAAGTCTTTCCATTTCTTGGGAGATGTTCCCTCAACCATGAGTGCACCCCACCATGTCTCTGTAAGATGTAAACTAGCCATGCGAATCTTGGATAACTCCGAATAGTTTTTGGAACCAAAAGCAATATCAAATTGGCCGATAAAAGTGAGGGCTTTGTCTTTGTAACCATAAGCTCCACCATATGGTGTAAACCGCAACGTCCTTCCTCCTCCTTTAAATTCTTAGCTTTGCGCTTCCCTTTCTTTCCATGCCATGGAGAGGGTGACCTAGAAGGGGAAGAAGAAGAAGAAGAAGAAGAAGAAGAAAAAGAAGATGAAGATGAAAGGCTTGATGAAGAAGATGGGTTCCTTGACCTTTTCGACCATGTCGACTTTTCCCACGATGAGAGTGGGCTGATTTGGAATGGCTCCTCTTCCTTCCACGATGAGAGTGGGCTGATTTGGAATGGCTCCTCTTCCTTCCACGATGAGAGTGGGCTGATTTGGAATGGCTCCTCTTCCTTCCACGAAGGTGGAGGACTAGGTGATCTCTTTGATGATGAAGACGTTTGATTTTCAGCCACATCCTCCTTTATTGGTTGCTCATCCCCTTTCTTCATTTGCTCGATCTTCTTAGATAGTTGCTCAAAAATTCTCGTCAAGTCCAAATCTTGGAGAATAGTGTCCAAATTGGTCATAGTTTCTTTGACCAGGAGGGTTCTTGGGTCTTCTTGGGTTTGCTTTGGTGAGAGCTTCCCATTGCTTGAAGAAAAAGAAAAAAGCACCGCGTGTAAAGATTGCTATCCCTCGTAGGAGAGAGATATAACCTTTGCTCTAATACCACTGAAACAAGCCTTCATAAGAGCTGCGGCACGATTACTTAGCTTATCTTCAAGAAAACGACAATTTCACATGTAAAACCTTGAGAAAATCTGAAAATAAACAAAAGAGACAAAGTAAAGAGAGAAGACAACACACTAGGTGTCACGTGCTGAAACCGATCCCATCAAGTGGGAATAGACTCCGTTGGACACCCACACGCGTAATAGCACAACTTAAATATCACAATTTGAATGGACAACTTAATAACAACTGAAAACTGAAATGAAATGAAATGTTGATCAATGGACACCAGCAATGGGGCCGGAACGGGCCGACCCCCCCCTCAATATATGATATATTATTGGGAGTATTTAAAAGATACAATGCTCCATGGGTTCAATGAACCAGATGATGTCCATGTACAACTGGGATGAATACAGCTACCAAACAAGAGACTTAAAGTAGACGTTCGAAGGAGAGCGATCCACTTGAGAAGTCTAGTCTCTACAGTCCAGTGCCTTCACTGGAATCCGCAGAGCGCCCCACTGGTGTTCCAGGACCACGCACAAACAAGCGCTCCCGTACTAACGCCTGGCTCTCCCAATCTCGGCACCCATGGACCGTGGTTCTCCAGAAGCTTGGACTACCCGGCACCGAACGGGTGTTAGCAGCAGAGAGTAACCCTTATCAGATTTACATCAAAGTCCTTTGCTTAAATCTCAATCAACGTACCTTGTAGCACAATGAATTATGGCCTTCAGCAGTATTAGACTCCCACGTATGAAAGGAGGAACATTGCTGTTTCTGCCAGCTTGAGAGATGGAGAACTAGCAGCTGCCCAGTAGAATGATATGAAATATTTGCTTGTTGTGAAGTCAGTATGCAACCGCCTGCAAGGCAAGGGGAGAGAGATGGCCTGCGCAGCCTCCTGTATGCAGTCGCCAGCAAGCAAGGAGAAAGAGATGGCCTGCGCAGCCGTACAGCGGCCTCAGGGCAAATGGAAGTGAGGCCTATGCGCAGCCCAGCAGCATGCAGCAGTCTGAGGGCAGGCGGAAGAGAATTGTGCGCAGCCCAGCAGTACAGTCGACCAGTCGTGCACTGTTGGAGAGGACAAGCGGAGAGATGATGCTGATTCGCCTGTGCGCAGCTGAATATAAGCAAGAGGAGGTTCACTCCTAAGCGATGGAAGGGGGTGCATGATAAACAGCTAGCCGGCCCACCACAGTTGCATGGAGGCGGTTTTGTATGGCCTTGACACGAAGATCCAGTGGGAGGTGGGTTTGTTTAGGCCAGCCACCTTCGAAGACGCACTCTCGCTTGCGTAGAGTGCAGAAATGGAGCATAATGGTGGCAAGCCCAAGACTTCCCAACCGGCTACTCCCAAGGCTACCGCCTCGGGGGGGGAAGGCCAGAACCAGACGGGGTCTTCCCCAGGATAGAGCACGGGAACCTCTAGCTCCAAGAACTCGAACAATGCGTCCAAGCTTACTCCAAACCAGAAAGCGGAGGCAGGCAAGACAAGTGGCAAGTTGAGTGCTGACGAGATTTCTCAGTACAAGGAGGGTAGGTGTTTCTTTTGTCATACAAAAGGACATACTTCTCGGGAGTGTCCTAAAAAGACTACCGCACCAAAGACAACCGTAGCAACCTCCACAGCTTCCGTGGTGAGCCCACCTCCCACACAGACCCCAGTGGCTGCCCGTAGTTCTTCAAATCCCAATGCTTCAGTTGGAGCAATCATTAGCCGAGAGCTCAAAGATAAGCAGAAGGGCGCCCATGACCAGGAGTATGAGCACAACGAATTGCTCAAGACCAGGAGTATGAGTAGTTTTCCATGCCGCTGTCAACTTGTTTGGCTACATAGGTGGCCAGAGAGTAGTTGTCTTGTTTGACAACGGCAGCACGGAGAACGCGGTCACGGAACAGGTCGCTCGGCATGCCCGTTTCGTCCTGACTTCAGTGGACAAACAAGTTGAGGGTTTTAGCACAGGCATGACAACAAGCGTCAAGTATGAAGCTCTCAGTGCTAAATTGGTTATTCATGGCATAGAATTTGTGCGTGATTTTACAGTTGCCCCTCTTGTAGGAGCAGACATAATTTTGGGCATTCATTGGTTTTACAAGTTTCTTCCTGATGTCAAGTGGGACCAGCACACTTTCCATATTAATCGGAATGTGTCAAACGCCCCAGTGACCATTAAGTGTGAGCCAGGAATTCCGAACTTTCCGCTCATAAGCCACTTTCAGGCTAAGCGGGCAGTCAGGAAAGACGCACATTGTGCGATGATATACATCTAGACAGCCCAAACGGTGGCCAGTGCTTTCGGGAAGTATTTGGCTCTCCATGAAAAGTTCCAGAGGATTTTTCTTCAGGATAGTCTCCCTCCCCAGCTCCCCCCGTCCAGACCGAAGGACCACAAGATTGACCTCCTTCCAAGCTCGGAACCCCCAAGCAAGTTTCCGTATCGCCATTCCAAGGCAATGGAATCGAAGTTGGACTGCCAACTCCAAGAATTGGAGCAATCTGGCTTCATCCGCCTCAGCGTGTCGCCATTTGCAGCACCGATCTTGTTTGTCAAGAAGAAAGATGGGTCTTCTCGGTTGTGTGTCGATTATCGTGCACTCAATAAGCTGACTATCAAGAGTAGATTCCCGATGCCTTGAATAGATTATATTCTCGAGAGGCTGAATGGAGCTAAGGTGTTCTCGAAACTCGATTTAAAGAGTGGGTACCACCAGGTGCGGATTGTGGAGGGGGACATCCCCAAGACAGCCTTATGTACGGAACGGACCCACTATGAATTTGTGGTCATGCCGTTTGGCTTGACGAACGCCCCAGCTACATTCAACCGCATGATGATGCCTGCTTTCCGGGATTTAATTGGAAAGTGTGTGTTCATATTTATGGACGACACACTGGTATTTCCAGCTACGGTTGAGCAGCATGACATTGATGTGGAGAAAGTCCTTAAGTTGTTGGAAAGCAACGAGCTCCACGTCAATGAGAAGAAGTCGGAACTTTATTTGTTCCAGGTGCATTACCTCGGATACATAATTAGTGCAAAAGGCATTCGACTTGATCCGGCTAAAGTGGCCCAGATTGTCAATTGGGAAGTACCTCAGACAGCATATGACATCAGATCCTTTGTGGGTATATGCCAGGCATACTCCACTCACATAGACAAGTTTTTTGACCTCTCGGCGGATCTCACCGATCTGCTAAAGGGTGTTAAGACAAGAAGGCAACGGATTCGAATGACTCCACGAGCGTTGGAGGCATTCAAGAACCTCAAGGTGGCTTTATCAGAAGCGCCTTGTTTAGCACTTGCATCATGGGACGAGCCTTTTCAGGTGATCACCGATGCGAGTAACATCGCAATTGGCGGTGTTTTACAACAGAATGGTCATCCAGTAGCTTACATGTCTCGTAAGTTACTACCCGTAGAGAAAAATTAATCACTCTATGATCGTGAACTCCTTGCAGTTATACAGGTCTTGAAACATTGGAAACATTTTCTTTATGGCCGTGACGTTGAGGTTCGCACTGACCATCAAGCATTATGTTGGATTCAGACAATGCCAAGTGCACAATGGAGTGACCGACAACACCACTGGAGCCAGATATTCTAACAATTTGGTGGTATGATTGAGTACCTTCCAGGAAAGGCCAATCCAGTGCTTTGAGCAGGAAGGGACAAGTGACTTCGATTCAGACCACTAGACTCAACCTTATTGGTATGGGACTAGACGACATGAAGCACACATACGCTGATTTAGAGGAATTCGATACACAGTGGAAACGGGCATTGAATGCCACAAGACCATGCCACTTTTTGATACGCGATGGTTGGCTTTTTTACAAAGGCCGACTATGTGTCATGAAGTCGTTCACGGCAGCTCTTCTCCATGACGCCCATGACGCCATTACTGGTGGTCATAAGGGTATGAATTCGACTCTGGAGAAATTGGAACGGCAATATTATTGGCCAAAGATGAGGCGAGATGTGTTTACATATGTACAATGCTGTGATATTTATCAAAAGGTGAAAGCTCCTCGGGGAAAGAAGATAGGGTTATTACAGCCCACAACCCTTGCCAATTCTTGAGGGAACTTTCCAAGATATTTCAATGGACTTTGTCACGAATCTGCCTCCCAGTCCGAGTAAGCGTAATACTCAATGCTTAACTATTGTTGATAGATTTAGCAAATTTGTTATGCTTATTCCTTGCAGGGCCAATGTGACCGCCGAGGATGTTGCCCAGTTGTTCATTCGGCATTGGTACCCAATTGGCGGGATTCCTAGGACCATAGTGTCAGACCGAGATACCAAGTTTGCTAGTCATTTTTGGAGGGCATTGTTTGATAACTTTGGTACTAAATTGAATTTTTCCAATGCATTTCACCCACAGATGGACGGCCAGACAGAGATATACAACCACTTGGCCTTTGATGTGCTGAAATGTTATGTCCACGATCAGCAAGGTAAGTGGAAATCTTATTTCTCTTTAGTTCAAGCTGTTTTGAATGATTTTTTTTCTTCAGCTATTGGCAGGACTCCATATGAGGCAGTGTTTGGAAGACCATTCCAATCATTTTTGACCAAGACCTCCTCTTCAGTACCTGAAGCAAACAGAGTGACGGAGTCTTACCAGGAGATTTTAAAGTCAGTAAAAGACAGGTTGGCTAAAGCGCAAGAGGCCTACACTCGACAAGCTAATAAAGACCGAAGGGATATGAAGTTTTCGGAAGGGGATTGGGTTTATCTTCGGATTATGAAGCAAAGGTTGAAGCAGGTGGACAAGCGATGCCCAAAGTTGTCTTTCAAGAGCTTCGATTCTTTTCCCATCCAGAAAAAGATTAATGAGGTATCAATGCAGTTGAAGCTACCTCCGAGTTGGACTATGCACGATGTGTTTCGCGTCAGTTGGTTAAAGCCATATGCAGGTCCAAGCCCTTCAGAAGTTAAAGACGAGGCGGAACCAGATATTATTGATGAAGCATAAGTTATGGTTCCAAAACAGATCCTTTTGCACCGTTTCAAGCATGGCTCGGGCAGAAGGCAAAGACAGTTCCTCACGAAGTTTCAAGACCGAGGGACCCACGAAGCGATATGGCTTCACAAAGAGTTTTTCGACGACTATCCGGCGTTATTGACGAATTATTTAGAGGCTATGCAGCTTCCGTCAAGTTAAGCAGAAGGAGATGTCACGTGCATCCCACACTTGGATGCCACGTAGATATATCTGTACAGAAGGTGCACTGGTCCCATGTGAGCCCAGTCCGGGACGAGTCAGCTAGGGTTCCATCCTGGTCGTTCGAGCTCAAGTGTGCATTGTCCTGCACATGAATCCAAGGTCACGTGTGCATTGTCCTGCACATGAATCCAAGGTCAGGTGTGCATTGTCCTGCACGTGAAACAGTGCCAGTTTGCATTTAGGAAAAGGGGCCAGCCAATAGCGCTACCCCAGGAACTCTTGTGGGCATGGGGGGAGTATAAGACAATCCCCATAAGGGCCAGGGAGGCCCTGGCTGTACCCACCAGCCTGTTAGCACATTCATCCCCAGTTTCTGCCCATTTCTGGTCTTTTTGGTCCCTTTTGCATGGCCCTTGATTGTGGGCTGGCCACCCCTATTTTACATATTTTTCTGGGATTATTCCCAGCCCATATGGTATTTTCCCAGTCGGCCAGCTACTCAGCTCCAATCGGCCAGCTCTCCCCACCTATAAATAGGTGGAGCTGGCCTCTCACTTTTCATCTTGTCTTGTATATTTTTTGCTCCCTCACTTATGAGACTACTTGTGTCTCTTGCTTGGGACTGTTTTGCTTCAGTATATTCAGCATAGTTGCTCCATATCTCTCTCTCTCTCTTGCACTCTCTATTCAGCACACTCTAGTGCTCTTTTGCTTCCACTCTGTGCACTCTTTCATGTTATCATCGCTCCCGGTTCAGCGATTCCATCTGCTGCCCCAGATTTAGCCTTATTTCCAGCCCCTTCTGCATTTTTCACAGATTTGCAGCCTTCTTCTTGCTGCGTTTTGTGGACAGCTTCTGCTGGTTGGATCTCCTTCAGTTTGGCTTCATCGCTTGCAGCTAGAAGGTAACTTTTCATCAGCGTTTCTTTCCTACTTGGAGTTTGGATCTGGACGGCCTGTTTTTTCAGGACAGCAGCCCCTCTTTGGCTGCGTTTTCCTCTCTGGTGGACATTCCCTATTGCAGAGGGGGATTGTGGTGGTTCGGGCTTTGGTGGCACTCTTGGTACCTGTGGAGGACACTTCTTCTGCTTCTGAGATTGTGCATATTTCTGAGATTGAGCCCAAGCTTTTGTGATGGCTGCTCCGACTTCTCTTCATATGTTCTCTGAGTCTGCAAAGTTGGATGGTCCCACCTACACCTTACGGAAGGTGAAGGTGAAATCGGCCTTGCGTGGCGTGGATCTTTGGGATTGGCTTGTTACAACAACCAATGCCACCCCTCCCACCCTTGCTTCCGGTGGTGTGACTCAGGCACAGATTGATATTTGGCAAGCGAATGATCGTCGTGTTTTCTCCTTTCTAATGTTGAACTGTCAGGATTCTGTTCTCTCTCATGTGCGTACAGCAGATGCTACACATGAAGTTTGGAAGGCTTTTGCAGATCTCTACGAGATTAAGTCTCCGGGTCGGATTTTGGCGTTGGAAAAGCAGCTTATGAACTTATCAGTTTCCGCCTTTCCATCTTTATCTGCTTTCATCTCGAAGATGAAACATCTCCGGGACGGGCTTGTTGTTTGTGGCAAGGACATCTCTACAGAGGACATGGCTATTCGGTGTCACATGCACTCTGCACTCAATGCATGGTGACAAGATGGCTCATCATCAGCAGTGCAACATTTGTACATTATTAGAACCCAGTAGGATGATAATTGTCGTACGCCGTGACCCCATTGTACATCCTCAGTCCAAGATAAGTCAGGCACGAGCTACGTAGGTCATGTTAGAAGTCATCTCCTGTCTTAATCAGACACCGGGGCCTCTGTTGTGGGTGTGCCCGCCCCGTATAGGTGTTTTATCATTTTTCCTCACTCCCTGTATTTTTCCCCAATTTTTTCCATTTTTTCCATGGTGTGGGTGGATGCCACAGGCTGGCAGGAGCCCCTGATGCTGGCCGACTGCACTCTTGTGTACCTGGAGCCGGCCAACTTGATCAGGAGGGGTCGTGGTGTTTTTTCTCTGCTGGCCGACTGGTTGTGCCCAGCCGTGAAGGGCTGGTGGGACATTATGCGCTGGCCGACTGCACTCATGGGCCCATATAAATAGGCCCCATAATTCCCACATTGTATTCATTCAGTTTTCCCAGCATCTTGTGTATAGAGAAGGGTTTACACGCCTATCTCTCTGTCTTTCTTGTGCTATCTATTTTCTGCACTCTACTTGCTCTTGTGGTCTCAAGTTTGGTTATCATTTCCGCTGTGTATTTTGACATGGTATCAGAGCCCTAGGCTCTTGATAGATCTTGGGAGTTTTCTGAGCAAGAGGGGGATAAGTAAGTTGCTGATTGGTGGACTGTTTTGGACTGTTTGGGAAGAGAAGTTGCAAGAGGAAGGCGGGCTAAGGTGCTGGACAGCCACTTGCAGGTTTAGAGTTTTTTTTCCCCACCCACCCACCCTTTTCAGTTGCATCCCCGCGATGGCAGATTGGTTAGAGATGGCTGAGAAGCACGTGAAGATCCCGACTCTCCCCACGTTCCCTGTGGACCGTCAGTTGGACGGGAACAATTACGGCAGCTGGAAGGTTATGATGGAGTCTGTGCTGGAGTCATATGACCTTGCTGATTTCATCGTCATCGAGGTTCCACAGCCGGAAGCAGAGCAAGGGGAGTTACTGTCGATGAAGAAGGACCGAGAGGCACAGGCACAGATGTGGGATCGTGTCAACGCCAAGGTCCGGTCATTTATTTTCCTCAATTGCACACCACAAGTAATCAATCACGTAAAGCACATGACGTTGGCCAGAGGCATATGGCAGCACTTGGCTTCTCTTTATAACAGGGTATCACCCATGAAGAGGATCTCCTTGGAAGTGCAGATGCGGGTTATAAACCCTGCAAAGTCATCGATGATGCGGGAGCACATTAACAAGCTACAGGCTCTTCAGCAGGAAGTCCTCCAGGCTGGGAAGAGATATCATCTGAAGACATGGCCATTACTTTGCTGTCCCACTTCCCTGCTTAGTATTCTGCTTTCTACTCCTCTTTGATTACGAGTAGCAGACTCAGCACCATTGCCTGGGAGGAGCTTGTGCCAATGGTCTTGGACCAGGAGGAACGTTTCACGAACCCTCCTCACAACGGAGAATCGGAGGCCTTAACTCGCCAACGGTCGAAAGGCCAGAATAACAAGGGCAAAGGGAAGGCTTCACCAGAGAAGTCTTCTGAGAAGAAGCTTGACTCAGAACGAGAGAAGCTGAAGGCCGAACGATCCTGCAATGATTGTGGCGAGAAAGGCCACTATTGGAGGAAGTGTCCTAAGCGGACTGGGAAGAGTGCTGATTCTTCAGCCTCAGCTGCAAAAACTCCTGCATTTGTGCACTTAGAGATGATGGACTCCGATGCTTCATCGTCTTCGAGCGAGGAGGCAGTTGGCTTCTTCGCAAAGGATACCCGGGAATGGATTCTTGACAGAGGTGCTTCCAGGCACATGACTCCGTCCCGTCACTTCTTTTTGGATCTGAAACGACAGCCAGGTCGCATTTTTATTGGCGACAACTCCACTATTCTCATACACAGTGAGGGCCGGATGGAGATTATGCCCGACGGCAAGGGGGGCAAGCATGCTTCCCGTGTTCTTTATGTCCCTACTCTGGGTTTTCATCTTCTGTCAGTGCATGAAGTATGCAAGACTGGCTTTCGGGTGGAATTTGAGGAGCATTCAGTTGCTCTACGGGACCGTGAGACTGGCCAGGTTGTTTGGGAAGGCGATGTGGAGAATGATATCTACAAGCTCTCTGCACTCTCCTCGTTGACACGTTCTCAGGTCGGAGATTTGTGGCACTTTCGTTTTGGCCACTTCAATGTGGATGCATTGCGGCGAGCTTTCCGAAACCAAATGGTGGTTTGCTTGCCAGATGTTGGCAGTAGGCAAGGACGTTGCAGCTCTTGCATACGTGGTAAGCAGCACAAGGAATTCTTTCCGAAGCAAGCTTCCAAGCGGGCTTCGAAACCGTTAGAGTTGATTCACACTGACTTGTGTGGACCTCAGCAGATACCATCATTGGGAGGATCTCTCTATTTCATGTTGCTTGTTGATGACTGTACCAGATTCACGTGGGTCTACTTTCTTTCACAGAAGGACCAAGCTTTTGCACGATTCAAGGATTGGCACGTGATGGTGGAGAAAGAGTCTGGATTGCAGGTAAAGACTCTCAAGGCTGACAAAGGAGGTGAATTCTCCTCGACTGTATTTCTCAGATTTTGTGCAGACCATGG
Source organism: Cibotium barometz (assembly GCF_041138505.1). Classification (NCBI taxonomy): domain Eukaryota; kingdom Viridiplantae; phylum Streptophyta; class Polypodiopsida; order Cyatheales; family Cibotiaceae; genus Cibotium; species Cibotium barometz. The sequence goes on along the minus strand of NC_141080.1, from coordinate 14,695,869 downwards.
CATCAAGAGGGAACTGGCCAATACCGGATCGCCTTCAGAGAATGGGGTTGTAGAACGCGAAATGGAGATGGCAAGGACCATGCTGGAGCATCGTGATCTTCCTCGCCACTTTGGGGAGAGGCTGTGGCAACGGCTGTCCATACCCTCAACCGGTCTCCAACAACTTCAGTACCTAATATGACTCCGTTTGAGGCATACTTTGGCAGGAAACCTGATGTCTCGCACTTTCGTGTTTTTTGGAGTGATGCGTATGTTCATATTCCAAAGAAGCAGAGGGGGAAGCTTGACTCCAAGTCCCGCAAGCTTATATTTGTGGGGTATAATTCTCTTTCAAAGGGATACAGATTGTATGATCCAGACAGGAATGAGATTGTTGTCAGCCGGGATGTGGTCTTTGATGAGCATGTTCCAGTATCCACTATCGAGGAGCCGCCACTTCTTGGAGATCCAGAAGAGTCTGATGATGATTCCCAGACCATTGCTCCAGTTGATCACCCTCAGTCAACACAGGAGGTTGAGCCCGCAGCTGGAGTAGAGCCCCCGCAACAGCAGGAGGCTCCACGATCTGTTCGAGTACCCAGATGGTTGTTGGACACCCTTCGGGAGTCAGGTGTCACGGAGTTACCCTCCGAGTGGACCACAGAGAACGGCCCTCGAAGATCACACAGAGTCCGAGACAAAAGCATACAGCGGAGCTTCTTCACGTAAACTATGCTCTGATGTCTCGTATTATGCGGAACAAGGAGCCCACTTCCGTCAAGAAAGCCCTTTCACAAGATACTTGGAGGAAAGCCATGCAGGTGGAACTTGATGCCATCAAGAAGAACAACACATGGGAGTTGGTACCGAGGCCGTCGAAACGGTCAGTCACTGGTGTTAAATGGGTCTTTAAGACCAAATATGCGTCAGATGGGTCAGTGGACAAACACAAAGCCAGACTTGTGGCTAAAGGTTATGCTCAGCGGCCAGGCATCGACTACGAGGATACCTTTGCACCGACAGCACGGATGTCCACGATTTCTTGCCCTTGCTTCTTCTCAGAGGTGGCCCGTGTATCAAATGGATGTAAAATCTGTGTTCCTTAATGGTGACCTGCAGGAGGAGGTGTATGTTGAGCAGCCTCCAGGCTTTGTTGTTCCAGGATCAGAAGGCATGGTTTACAGGTTACGTAAGGCCTTGTATGGTCTTAAGCAGGCTCCCAGGGCTTGGAATCAAAAGATTGATTCCTTCTTTGTTCGGACTAGATTTCAGAGATCGGTTGCAGATCCTAACCTGCATCTCTTTTGGGAACGCGGCATGGTTACGATTATCATCCTTTATGTAGATGATCTCATTCTCACCGGCGGTCATGTGGAGCACATTAGCGTGACGAAGGATGCCTTGTCAAAAGAGTTTGAGATGACCGACTTAGGCTTACTCCACTTCTTTTTGGGATTGGAGATCTGGAAGACCCAGAGGGGGTTTTTTGTCTCTCAGCAGCGGTATGTTCATGAGTTGCTTGAGGCCTTTGGGATGGAGAACTGCAAGCCTATTACTTCGCCGATGGACCCAAACACAAAGTTAACCATTAATGATCCTTGTGAGCCAGTCGATGCCTCGCAGTACCGGAAGTTGGTTGGTTCATTGATCTGGTTACTGAACACCAGATTGGACTTGCGCTTCTCCGTGGGGCTGTTGAGCTCTTTTATGCAGACGCCACTGAAGTCTCATTGGGGCGCAGGATTGCAGATCTTGCGGTATCTGCAGAGTACGAAGGATCTAGGACTCCTTTACACAGGAGGGGATGGAGTCAGACTCCAAGGTTGGAGTGACTCAGATTGGGGAGGAGATCCAGACATGAGGAGATCTACTTCAGGATACAGTTTTACCCTTGGCTCAGGAGCAGTTTCTTGGAGCAGTAAGCGACAGCCAACTATTGCCCTATCTTCGTCAGAGGCAGAGTACCGAGCTACTTGTGGTGCTGCTTGCGAGGTTGTATGGTTGCGGAGGCTGCCAGGCGAGATTGGGTCACAGAAGGAGCCCACAGTCATCCAGTGCGATAACCAGAGTTGTATAGCTATTGCTCGGAACCCGGTCTTCCATGCCCGGACCAAGCACATAGAGATACAGTATCACTTTGTACGTGAGAAGATCTTGGCTGGTGACATCTTGCTCCTTTATTGTTCGACGGAGGACAATGCGGCGGACCTCTTCACGAAGTCTCTACCTCAGGCTATGCTCAGGCGGCACTCCAGCTCCCTTGGGTTGATTTCAAGGCCACGAGCTGAGAGGGGGTGTTAGAAGTCATCTCCACTCTTAATCAGACACCAGGGCCTCTGTTGTGGGTGTGCCCACCCCGTATAGGTGTTTTATCATTTTTCCTCACTCCCCGTATTTTTTTCCAATTTTTTCCATTTTTTCCATGGTGTGGGTGGATGCCACAGGCTGGCAGGAGCCCCTAATGCTCGCCGACTGCACTCTTGTGTACCTGGAGTTGGCCGACTTGATCAGGAGGGGTCGTGGTGTTTTTTCTCTGCTGGCCGACTGGTTGTGCCTAGTCGTGAAGGGCTGGTGGGACATTATTGTTGGGGTAAAGGCATTATGCCCACCCTTATAGTGTGTACAAGCCCATAAGTTTTATAGTACATAGTACACTTAGTACTTTTAATGTACTAAGTGCACTATGTGTACTAGAGCAAATATACATGTGTGATAGGGGAGGCACACACTCATACTTTTGTGAGTTGACTTATCCCCACACGTCTCTCTCTCTCTCTCCCTTCTTCTCTGTGTGTGTCTCCCACATGAAACCCTAACTGTTTCAGCTGAGCTTCTTTAGCTCCCTTCAACTGGTATCAGAGCTTGGAGTAGTCAGGGATATACTGGCCATTCTTCACCTCTCCAGCCAAGCCGAGGGGGTCGAAGAACTTGCCACCGGTCCCGCCTTGGAGGCCAATGGAGTTACTGAAATTCTCAGGAGTGCGTGACCAGGGCGTCGCCCAGTCCACGGCCTGGCTGCCCGGATCAAAGAAATCCACCCATCGCTTGCTCTCCACCCACCTCATCAGCAGCAGCTGGGTACCCAACAGGGTTCCGAATGAGAAAGGCGCAACAGCTCCGGGCGCTGCTCTTGCTTCGAACCATGGCACACCACTCCATGCTTGCCCGTCGCCTGCCAGTCTGACTCCAACTTCGCTCGTCGTCGTCGGCCTGCGTGCCATCCCCGCTTTGTGCCCGAACCCTTGTTGCTGACCGAGTCGACTCAGTCTTCTGCTGCACGCCTGAGGAGCTCCCGCCTGAGGAACTGCCGTCTGCACAGTGGCTGCCCTTCAACCATACTCCCGCCTGAGGAGCCCTCCATCTGCACAGTCTTTCTGCAGCTCGCCTGAGGAGCCCGCCGTTTGCTGCCCTTCAACCCTGCTCTCGCCACGTCAACAACTAGCTCCTTCTGTAACGGGGAGCTCGTGATGACGATAGACGGAACTGCAGGCTGGCAGTGTCGGGGATGGAACTGCAAGCTGGCGGCGTCGAGGACGAAACTCTAGGCTGGCGGAGCTTCGCTCTAGGCGCCTCACCTGCTGCGAGCGCTGCCCCAGCGAGTTATGAGGCGAGTTGCGCTATTGAGGTCGGCGACGATGGAACGGAGCCTCTCCCGCACGGCGCCGACTCCTCCAGCTGCGCGCGAAACTCCTCAAACTGCCCGTAGACCTTGGGGTGGATGCCCTCCTTGCGGCAGGTCACTCGTGCGCGCCCGCGCTCCACCTGGAGCACGCTTGAGCCCTGCAAGAAACCCAACGCTGTTGATGAGGCCGCCATGGCGTGATCGCTGCAGAGCTCCTCAGCTACTGCCCACCTGCACAGCAGCAGCAGCATCAACACACGAGTCAGCAAATACGACGCCCCCCTCTTTTTCTGCAACAGAAATCAGAAATTTCAGAGGTATTTGCTTCAATTTTGGGATTTACATGTCCATTATCATCAATTGAGCAGGTACAGGTCCTAATGGCTCAGATTTGAGCACAATTGGCAACATTGGGTGACATTGGTCACATTCCGGGTCAATTGGCAAGAAATTGGGTGTCAACATTTGGGGCTTTTGATGTAATTGTGCCATTGGGCATTCATACATGCTGTATGATGTGAGCAATCTCACATTCGGGGCTAAATTGCAAGAAATTGGAGTGCAAATCAAAGGGCTTTTGTGCCAATTGGGTTGATTTGCATGCAGACACTGGCATTTGATGTTTTGGGCAATGTGTTGATGCCTGTCAAGCACTCAATGTGCCAGTAAATCAAAGGGCTTTTATGTATTGGATGTATATGTGGCCAGGGGGGAGCATTGTGAAGACTCTAGATGCCTTTCATGTGCATTAATGTACCATTCATGATCAAAAATTGATCTTGAATCAAGGGGCTTTTCAAGATTCTGTGCTTGTTGAGCTTGGCAAAGCAGCAAGGAAGACTTTTATGCCTTGAACCCTCAGAAATCCACTTGCAGTCAAGGGGCTTTTGCCCAATTTCTGTCTGGGACTGTTGTATGCAGTGGTGGGGACTGTCAAGGTCTGCTTTTCACTCATTGGGACAGCCAGGAGAGCATTTATTGCTACTGTACTTGCTGGTACAGATTTGGTACAACTTTGTACAAGTTTTGGCATGGCTGTACATTGATTTGAGTGAGGAAAAGGCTCATTTTCAGCTGCTGTACTTGCCGGTACAGATTTGGTACATCATTGGTGAGCACTTAGTACTATTGTACAGTATTTTGGAAGGGGAACAGAGCACATCTAAGGTGCTGTCATAAATCTGCAGCAACCAGATTTTGGTGATTTCATCACATTCAATGTGAAGTAATAAGAAATGATGAGGAAAAATGTGAATAGATGGAATGATATGGAAGGATATGAATTTTGATGGACATCATGGACAACAACCAAGGGCTGTAAATCAGCCATTACAGCAGCAAAACCAGCCCTTAAATGGTGCTGAAAATGGTCCAAATGGACAGCCAGAGATGGCAGAAGATATCCCTATGGATATACCACAGTTAGAGGAGATACCGGGCATGATTTTTCAACCTTATGGCATGGAACAAGAGCCACCAGTAGGTGATATGCAGGCTGGACAGCAACCTGCAAATGATGGTTATTGGGTACGGAGGTCCACAAGACCCTCCAGAGCCCCTGACAGGTTTGTTCCAGGGGTTGACTACTTGATGCTGACTGACTGTGGGGAGCCCTCATGTTATAAGGAGGCTTTACAGAGGGCAGACAAGGCTCTTTGGGAGCGTGCTATGAAGTCAGAGATGGAATCTCTGCACAAAAATGGAACATGGAAGTTGGTGCATTTGCCTGCAGGCAAGATGGTTTTGCCTTGCAAGTGGGTTTACAGGCTCAAAGTTGCACCTGATGCAAAGCCAAGATACAAAGCCAGGTTAGTGGCTAAGGGCTTCAAGCAGGAATATGGTGTGGACTTTGATGAGATCTTATCTCCAGTGGTCAAAATGACCACACTTAGAGCTGTATTAGCTTTGGTTGCTCATGATGATCTGGATTTGATTCAGATGGATGTGAAGACTGCTTTTCTTCACCGTGATCTCCATGAGGAGATATATATGCAACAGCCAGAGGGTTATGCAGTGAATGGAAAGGAGAAGCTTGTATGCAAGCTGAAAAAGAGTCTTTATGGGCTCAAACAGGCACCAAGGGAATGGTATCATAAATTTGATACATTCATGAAATCCCAAAATTTCAAGAGGAGTGACATAGATCACTGCTTATACACAAGAAAGCTTTGGATGGCAGTCTATTGATCCTCATCTTGTATGTTGATGATATGTTGACTGCCGGGAAATCTCGTAAAGAGATGGATGCCTTGAAGAAGAGGCTGCATCAGACCTTTGATATGAAGGATTTGGGTGATGCAAATCACATTTTGGGTATGCGGATACTTCGGGACAGAAATCAGCATGTGTTGTATTTGTCTCAGAAGGAATACATTGGCAAAGTTTTGCAGAGGTTCAATATGGAAGGGGGGAAGAAGACTAGTACTCCTTTGCCTCCATATGTGAAACTCAGTGCTATGGACAGCCCACAGTCGGATAGTGACAGGGCCGATATGGCCAAGATTCCGTATGCTTCAGCTTGTGGCAGTCTCATGTATGCCATGGTTGCTACCAGGCCGGACATTGCATTTGCAGTGGGAGTGGTTACTAGATACATGGCCAATCCTAGCAAGAAGCATTGGGAAGCAGTGAAAGGTGTCATGAGATACCTGAAGGGCACACAGGATATCTGCATCTACTTTGGCAAACAGGATGCATTAGTGCATGGTTACACGGATTCGGATTATGTCGGTCATCCAGATAACCGGAAGTCTACTACCGGTTATGTGTTTACATTCACAGGAGGTGCTGTCATGGATATCCAGGATGCAGAAGTGCACTGCCTTATCTACTACAGAGGCCGAGTATATTGCAGCCACAGAGGCTTGCAAGGAGGCATTAGGGGATATTCCATTGTTGCATTGTGACAGTCAGAGTGCCATCCAGTTGGCAAAGAACCCTGTCTTTCATGCAAAGACGAAGCATGTGGTTGTGAAGTATCACTTCATCAGAGAGGTGATAGATAACAAGCTGATTCAGCTTGTCAAGATTCATACGGATGACAACCCGGCTGATCTGTTGACAAAGAGTTTGCCTCCAGAGCGGTTTGCTCATTGCAGACACTTGATGGGCATTGGATGAGGCCAGTTTCAGCCTTGATATGGACTTGTATATTATCATGTACATGCTGATTTTTCTTTTCCTTCATTTAAGGGCACTTTGCCTTTAAGTGGGAGGTTGTTGGGGTAAAGGCATTATGCCCACCCTTATAGTGTGTACAAGCCCATAAGTTTTATAGTACATAGTACACTTAGTACTTTTAATATACTAAGTGCACTATGTGTACTAGAGCAAATATACATGTGTGATAGGGGAGTCACACACTCATACTTTTGTGAGTTGACTTATCCCAACACGTCTCTCTCTCTCTCTCCCTTCTTCTCTGTGTGTGTCTCCCACATGAAACCCTAACTGTTTCAGCTTAGCTTCTTTAGCTCCCTTCAATTATGCGCTGGCTGTCACTATTTGGGCATTCTCTGCGCTTCAGGCCTATGGACGAGTTCTGTAGGATGGACTGGCATCTTATGGTTGGGGACTTATGTCTACACCGAGAGCCAGTAGGCTGGATATATGGGTTGGGATTGTGTATCTGCGCCCAAATCCAGAGTGTGGTACCACGGACTACAAGCTAAATGAATAGGGAGACTGTTCAATGCATCCTTGCATAACATGTTTGCAAGTTAAAAATCCTGTCTTTGCATGAACTATTTGATTGCATGCAAGATTTGTTTGTGTAGTTCACATGTAGGGGACGCCCTCTTGTGAACCGTGCGAGTGAAACTGTATTCTGACCTCGTTTGTGGGCTGTAGACAGGTGGTAAGTACACCACTTTACTCTTTTATGAGTTAAAGCAATGTATTCTTTGTTTTGCAGGTCCACACTTTAATAAGTGTGTCCGCCCAAGTTATAAGTGAGATTGGGCGTCCACACTTCATTAAAGCTCGGGCGGACAAACTATAAGTAAGAATAGACTAGAATTCCCTTCCGGTCGGCTAGGCGAGTGTCCAGGCACCCTTCCCACTAAATTTGTGTGGAAAAGGGATGGTTATGGACTGGGTGGCAGTATGAGGACCTGCCACCATGCTATTACTCATTTTGAAAATTACCTCTCTCTACACTCTCTCTCTAGAAATAGGCGCCCCCCCTTCAAGAGAGCCTATTTTTTGTTATTCTCTCTAACTTTTTGCTTGGTGAGAGTGCTGATTTTCATTCCCTCTTGCTCCCAGCTCCAATGGAAAGCTTGAAGATTCTTCCTTTCACAGTTAAGCCTCCAGTTGCTCACCTTTTCACTCTATCTCTCTCTTCTAAATGAATATGGAGTCTCCTAACCATTCTACCGCCCCCAAATTCTGCTGAAACCCTAATTTTCAGAAACCCTAATTCTGCAGAAACCCTAATTTCAGAAACCCTAATTTTGGAGGAAACCATACCAAGCTGTGCCCCTTACTCATAGGCATCTAAAGAGCCCAAAATGCCCAATTTTGGACTCATATAACCTGCTTAAAACCCTAAAAATCAGAAACCCTAATTTCAGCCGGAAGTGGAAAACGGTCACATTCAAGCTGTAGTTCGTCCGCACGGAGGTGGAGCTCGACATTGATCGTCCAATACTTGGTAAGAGCATTTTGCAAGCAATTTTCAATTTGAGATTCGAATGCTTTGTCAATATGGTCTCCTATGTCTCGGTCCTGGCACACACATGTGTATGTGTATGGATGCCAGTGGAGCATAGCTGCGTTTGACAAGCTTCAAGGAATCAAGGAACGAAGCTACTCTCAAGTGAAGCTATGGATTCCATCGTCTACGACAAATTTGTTTGCAATGCTGTTTTCATGATCATGGATGCACTTGAACAGTTTCGCATGTGAATGCCCGTGAGGCTTGTAACAGTTTTCCTTGATAATAAAATCTATTACAAGGGGGGTCGGCCCTTTCCGGCCCTAGTGCAGTGTGCAAAAATAAAATTCAGCTTCTTACTCTATTGTGTTGCGCCATTTAAAATTGTTTAATTATGTTAATAGCTTAAGTGTTTGCCAAGATTGTGCTCAACCCCGACCGGGGGAATCTCATTGGTATCAGAGCCTAGGATCTTCCTCCTTTCTGTGTGGAAGACGGTCCTAATCTAGCTTACACTAGCTGTTAGCATTCTTAAGCATTATGGCGAGCCAAACAGGTACTTCACGGGATGTAAATCCAAGGAAGAGTACATATGTGAAGCCAAGAGGAGACAATGTGCATGATGATACTCAAATGCATGAACAATACACTGCTGAAAATGTTTTTCTTGGGTCACATGATGGTATTGCACATGCCGGACAGCCATCTTATGTTAGAAGGGAAGGAAATGCAACTCATGTATATATGGGACAGCCATCCCGAGGTAAGGAGAAGGCTATACAGAGTGATGCACATGATGCTATGCAGGCTGAAATTGCAGACCTCAAAAGGCAATTATGTATGATGCAAAAACAACTCAAGGATATGCATGAAGACTCACAGTCAAGGCATGTATCTCGTGTGTCAAAGCATTCTCCTTTTGTGAATGATGCATTGGAAAATGTTGCCATGGAATTGGGGGTTCAACCAAGAGATATGGCTGTCTCTTACCTCATGGGACAAGGTGATGTAGTTACTCGAAAGGAAGGAGGGCTTAGGTTTAAAAAGCCTCCTCTTATGAATCAACATGCAGCTGAAACATCAAAGCTTAAATCTATTGTGCGACAAGAAAGAGAAGAGGCGTCTGCTACCTCTCATCATGCCTCTACCGCACATGTTTCTCCTCCCCACAGGTCATCTATTAAAGCTCATGAAAGCCTTCTCAAGGAACCGACTCATAAATCAGCCCCTCCTCATAATGGAATTGAGCGATATGTTCCTACTAATGAAGCAAATAAGCAACCACTCGAGAGAGATGAAGAGGAAACGCATCAACATAAGAAGAAGAAGACTAAAGAGTTTACTGCAGGTGACAAAACAGTTAAGTTTGAGTATTTTCATGGAGAATATGATTCTACCAAAGCTCTATCTTTTATCTCCCAATTTGAAATTGCTTTTCATGAGGGAGAATTTTCAGAATCATCAAAACTCAGACATGTGGGCATGTACATGAAAGGCACTGCTGCTCATTGGTGGTTGGCCGAGAAGCTTTCCGGCAACACCATTTCTACATGGGCTGATTTCAAACAAAAGTTTTATGATCAATTTTTGCCTCCAAATTTTACTCAGGATATATGCAGGAAGTGGGACAGGTTGGAGCAAAAAGAAGGGCAGTCCATTACCTCTTACGTCTCCAAATTTTGGGAGGTATTAATGGAAGTGTTACCCTTCATGACCGTTACTGAAGAAGAAAAGAAGAGGAAATTTGAGTCAGGATTGCAACCCATCTTCCAAAGAGGACTACAAATCTATCCAAACCAAACTCTTCGTCAACTCATAAACTCGGTCTTGGCTTCCGAAGAGCTTAATGTCAAATGGGTGCAATCTAGAATTGACCAAAGCTTGGGCAAGGGTAAGGAGAAAGCTGGTTTTAATGTGCAAAAGGGTGGACAGCCCTTTAGAAGAGATTTCAAAGCCATGCACAAAGCTGAAAATTCAGATTTGAAGGATGTAAAGCCCCCTCAAAGAGCTGAAAATGCAAAAGAAAAGAAACCGTGGCAGAAAAAGGGTGTTTATGGCTTGACTCCTCAACAAAGGGTACAATACATTCGTGAAGGCAAATGCTTTAGATGTGGTAGTAAAGATCACATCTCTCCACAATGCCCTAACAAGAATAAGAAGCCAGAAGAGCCTAAAGTGCATGTCAACATGGTATATGATGTACAGGGCAACACGGGACATGCAAACATGCATAGAATGGTATGCAAAGCATGGGGACAACTAAAAGACCAGCCAGCTTTATTCATGTTTGATGACTGCTCCACTGACAACTTCATCTCCACTGATATGGCTGCTGCCTTGGGGATTGAAGTAGGTGACATGGGACCCGAAATTCATGCATGTTCAGCTTTTCTGGAAAAAGATGTGAAGGTTACACCCCTTATTGGAAAGCTGCGAATGCATATCCAAGGATACCTCGACCACGAGAACTTTCTCGTTGCCCCTCTTAGTGGATGTGATGTATTACTGGGAAAACCTTGGCATGCACGCCTTGAGCCTACCAAGAATTACAAGACCAACAAAATCACTTTTATGTATAAAGGTAGAGAGCATCATTTAGATGCAGGTGTGTCGGGTGATACTATCCCCGTTGTATCTCATATACAAATCAATAAAGCAATGAAAAAGAGTGTTTCTTCGTACTTGGTTTTTGTACGTGATAATGTGGAACACAGTAATGTACATGTGGACACTCTTACTAAAGAGAGGCTGAAATTTTTAAGCGAATTCGGGGATTGTTTTGCTGACTCTTTACCTAATGTAATGCCTCCTTCACGGCCAGAAGATCACCGCATTGAATTAGTTCCAGGGAATTCACCTCCAAATAGGCCAGCATATCGTGTTAGTGCTTGCCAACAAGAAGAGATTATGAAACAAGTGGGTGAACTACTTGAGAAAGGCTTGGTGCGGCCTAGTTCTTCGCCATTTTGTTCACCCGTTCTTCTTGTACAAAAGAAAGACGGTTCATTCCGTATGTGTGTGGATTACAGGGCATTAAATAAGATTACCATCAAGAATCGGTTTCCCATACCGAGGATTGATGATATCTTGGACAAGCTGGATGGATCATCTTGTTTTAGTCGCATTGATCTTAAAAGCGGCTATCATCAAGTGCGAGTGATGCCACAGGATGTACATAAGACAGCATTTCGCACTTCTTTTGGTCTCTATGAGTATTTGGTTATGCCATTCGGTCTTACAAATGCCCCGGCTACTTTCAATCGCATGATGGACCGAATTTTCAGAAATCATAGAACTTTTACAGGTGTGTTCTTTGATGACATTCTTGTATTCTCCAAGAATGAGGAGGATCACAAAAAGCACTTAAGAGTGGTCTTTGAAGAACTAAGGCAGCATAAGCTTATGATCAACGCCAAAAAGAGTGAATTTTTCCTTTCAGAGATTCACTACTTGGGACACATAGTATCAAAGGATGGTGTACGAATGGATCCTGCAAAGATCCAAACCATCAAAGATTGGCCAGAACTTAAATCTATTCATGAAGTCCGAAGCTTTCTTGGTTTATGTTCATATTACAGGAGATTTATCTTTCACTTTGCAATGATTGCTTCGCCATTGCATGAACTCACCAAGAAACGTCCTATGTTTAAATGGACAGAGGTTGAGATTAATGCTTTCAATAAGCTCAAAAATGCCATTATCACAGGGCCAGTCTTAATCATTCCAGACTTGCAAAAGCCATTTGTGGTAGAATGTGATGCTTGTGGCAATTGCATTGGAGCCGTCTTAAATCAAGAAGGACATGCCATTGCATTTGAAAGCAGGAGATTGCAAAATGCTGAACTTACTCTTGATGTTTATCAGAAGGAATTATTGGCCGTCATTCATGCTCTCACAGTATGGAAACATTACTTATTGGGAGCTGAATTTGTTGTCAAAACTGATCACCAAAGTTTGCGGTACTTTCTTACGCAAACTAAACTCTCTGAGAAACAAATGAGAATGGCCAATTTTCTCTCAATGTTTCATTTTCAGATTTTGCATACTCCTGGCAAGAAAAATGTGGTAGCAGATGCATTGTCCAGAAAACCATATGTGGCTGCAATTTCGGTTGCTTCTCATCAAGACTTGTCTACTATGCGAGAAATGTACCATTTGGATGCTGATTTTTCAGATTTATGGGCTGATTTAATGACTGGTCATACACATGCTTCTTATGTGGTCAAAGATGGTTATATCATGAAGGATAACTGCTTATGTGTGGTTTCAAACATGAGACAAAAAGTTTTGGATGAATGTCATGCACCACCTTATGCAGGGCATAGAGGGATACTCCCTACTACTCAAATGATTGAGAGATACTTCTTTTGGCCAGGTATGAGGAAAGATATAGAAGCCTATGTACGTGCATGTGTCACCTGCCAAAAGGTAAAATTTGATAGGCAAAAGACTCCTGGTTTGCTTCAGCCTTTGCCTATTCCGGACCAGCCATGGGAAAGCATTGCAATGGATTTTATTATGGATTTGCCCCGCACCCCAAATGGCAATGATGCAATATGGACAATTGTGGACAGGTTTAGTAAACAAGCACATTTTCTACCTGTCAAAAAGACCATAAAACCAGAACATATGGTCAAAATTTTTGTGTCACAGGTATTTAAACACCATGGTATGCCCAAATCAATTGTGGGAGACAGGGATCCCCGAACAACAAGCCTCTTTTGGAGAGCTCTTTTTGATAACATGGGCACAAAGCTGAATTTTTCTTCAGCTTATCATCCTCAAACGGATGGACAAAGTGAAGCTGCAAATTCAGCTGTGTTGGATTTGCTTAAATGCTATGTGACAGATCAGAAATCTTCTTGGGAAAAGTATCTACCGCTTGTAGAATTTGCATACAATAATACGGTACATGCTTCTACAGGCAAGGCCCCATTTGAGATCATTTATGGCAAAGTGGTATTGCCACCTATCTTACGCACAAAAGATGAGATATTTGCTGCTGATGACTTTGTCAGGGACCTTGATATTGCCTTTTCACAAGTTCGGACAGCCATTGCACGCTCTCAAGCAAAGCATAAGAAAGCTGCCGACAAGCATAGAAGGCAATTGGACATTAAAGAGAATGACTTGGTATTGCTAAAATTTGAGAAAGCTAGACTCAGGAAGAGGTCTGGCAAGGAGAGAGCATGCCCAAAACTCTCTACCAGGTATTATGGACCCTTCAAGGTGATCAAGAAGATCAATGATGTGGCTTTTCGACTTGCTTTACCGGATCATTGGAAGATTCATAATGCATTCCATGTGAGCCTCTTGCGCAAATATGTGGGACCGGAACCTTTGGAACCGGTTATGGAAGATCCACCAGAGGTGGAAGAGCTGGAAGAGGTATTGCAGCCAGAGCAAATTGTGTTTCATAAGGAGCGAAAGTTTGCAGGTTACAAACTCCAGAGGCGCTACCTTGTGAAATTCAAGAACTATTCTCCTATGGATGCAAAATGGATGGATGAAACATACTTCCAGGAGTATCCGCAGCTCCTCCAAGCATATTTGGAAGCATTTCAGTTGCGGTCAACTGTTTAGAAGCAGGGGAGGATGTCACTATTTGGGCATTCTCTGCGCTTCAGGCCTATGGACGAGTTTTGTAGGATGGACTGGCATCTTATGGTTGGGGACTTATGTCTACACCGAGAGCCAGTAGGCTGGATATATGGGTTGGGATTGTGTATCTGCGCCCAAATCCAGAGTGTGGTACCACGGACTACAAGCTAAATGAATAGGGAGACTGTTCAATGCATCCTTGCATAACATGTTTGCAAGTTAAAAATCCTGTCTTTGCATGAACTATTTGATTGCATGCAAGATTTGTTTGTGTAGTTCACATGTAGGGGACGCCCTCTTGTGAACCGTGCGAGTGAAACTGTATTCTGACCTCGTTTGTGGGCTGTAGACAGGTGGTAAGTACACCACTTTACTCTTTTATGAGTTAAAGCAATGTATTCTTTGTTTTGCAGGTCCACACTTTAATAAGTGTGTCCGCCCAAGTTATAAGTGAGATTGGGCGTCCACACTTCATTAAAGCTCGGGCGGACAAACTATAAGTAAGAATAGACTAGAATTCCCTTCCGGTCGGCTAGGCGAGTGTCCAGGCACCCTTCCCACTAAATTTGTGTGGAAAAGGGATGGTTATGGACTGGGTGGCAGTATGAGGACCTGCCACCATGCTATTACTCATTTTGAAAATTACCTCTCTCTACACTCTCTCTCTAGAAATAGGCGCCCCCCCTTCAAGAGAGCCTATTTTTTGTTATTCTCTCTAACTTTTTGCTTGGTGAGAGTGCTGATTTTCATTCCCTCTTGCTCCCAGCTCCAATGGAAAGCTTGAAGATTCTTCCTTTCACAGTTAAGCCTCCAGTTGCTCACCTTTTCACTCTCTCTCTCTCTTCTAAATGAATATGGAGTCTCCTAACCATTCTACCGCCCCCAAATTCTGCTGAAACCCTAATTTTCAGAAACCCTAATTTTGGAGGAAACCATACCAAGCTGTGCCCCTTACTCATAGGCATCTAAAGAGCCCAAAATGCCCAATTTTGGACTCATATAACCTGCTTAAAACCCTAAAAATCAGAAACCCTAATTTCAGCCGGAAGTGGAAAACGGTCACATTCAAGCTGTAGTTCGTCCGCACGGAGGTGGAGCTCGACATTGATCGTCCAATACTTGGTAAGAGCATTTTGCAAGCAATTTTCAATTTGAGATTCGAATGCTTTGTCAATATGGTCTCCTATGTCTCGGTCCTGGCACACACATGTGTATGTGTATGTGTATGGATGCCAGTGGAGCATAGCTGCGTTTGACAAGCTTCAAGGAATCAAGGAACGAAGCTACTCTCAAGTGAAGCTATGGATTC
Organism: Cibotium barometz; assembly: GCF_041138505.1. NCBI lineage: Eukaryota > Viridiplantae > Streptophyta > Polypodiopsida > Cyatheales > Cibotiaceae > Cibotium > Cibotium barometz. The sequence continues at coordinate 14,680,701 of NC_141080.1, read as the reverse complement.
CATCGTCTACGACAAATTTGTTTGCAATGCTGTTTTCATGATCATGGATGCACTTGAACAGTTTCGCATGTGAATGCCCGTGAGGCTTGTAACAGTTTTCCTTGATAATAAAATCTATTACAAGGGGGGTCGGCCCTTTCCGGCCCTAGTGCAGTGTGCAAAAATAAAATTCAGCTTCTTACTCTATTGTGTTGCGCCATTTAAAATTGTTTAATTATGTTAATAGCTTAAGTGTTTGCCAAGATTGTGCTCAACCCCGACCGGGGGAATCTCACTGGCCGACTGCACTCATGGGGCCATATAAATAGGCCCCATAATTCCCACATTGTATTCATTCAGTTTTCCCGGGATCTTGTGTATAGAGAAGAGTTTACACGCCTATCTCTCTGTCTTTCTTGTGCTGTCTATTTTCTGCACTCTACTTGCTCTTGTGGTCTCAAGTTTGGTTATCATTTCCGCTGCGTATTTTGACAGGTCATTCCTCAGCCTTAGCGGGTCAGTCAATCAGTCAGTCAAGTCCCTTAACCCACTTGGAGAGAATCATTCATGCATGTAGAGTCAGTAGAAGCCTTAGGGTTTGCATCAAAAAGCACTCTGCATTCTGCATAATATGCATTCATATGCCTGTGCATCATTTAGAACATCCCAGAAGCCTTAGGGAATTTACTAGGATTTATCTGGTATTTTTTCCATATTTTATAGTATTTATTGAGCATTTATTGTCATTTATAAATATAAACTTTATTAAATGACCAGCCAGCTTGACCAGACTCTAGTTAGTATAAATAGGCTTGCATAGGGCTTAGTTTCTCATTCAGTCTTCAGTGTGCTAAGAGCTTTCCTCCTCAGCCCTAGGAGTTCCCTTGCCTTCAGCACTAGACTAGTCTCATCCAGCCCTTGGAGAGCTTGAGTTTGCTTCAGCCAACCTTGGTTCTCCAACGCATGCTATTCAATAGTCCCTACAGCCATCAGCGCATCAGATCAGCCCCAATTCAGCATAAACACCTGCGTTTTCTGCATGTGAATCAGCCGCCTACAGATCAGCCTGCGTTTACAGATTTTCAGCCCTTCAGGTCAGCGTTTCTGTCCAGCAGCAGCCCAGTAGCATTGCGTTTCAGTTCAGCATCAGTCCAACGCCAGAAAACTGCTCCACAGCCCTGCGTTTGCAGATTTCCAGCAGTCCTTTCATGCGTTTTCAGTCCTACAGCAGTTTACATCAATATTCAGCCTTCCGTGCATCATTCAATCATACACCAGGCCTCAGGTGAAGGTAAACAAGCATTCATAAGCATTTACAGCATTCTAACATAGCTTAGAACAGTCCACCATCTCCTTCTCTCAGCCTCAGGTGTGCAGCCCTTCCTCATGCCCTTGGGAAGAGTGCATAGGCTCGAGATCAGTTCATCGAGGTGTTTCTACAGCTGTGTACAGTTCAGCCAGGCTTCCGATCCTCCGAGACCTTGCGTTTGGCATATCTACAGTCCACAGTCATTCTCTCTAAAGAAATAAAGCAAATACTATCTCGTTATCGGGATAGGGGGCCCTTCAGTGGGTAATTCGGGACCCAATCTGGTGTACAGTTCTCTTATCTCACTCTCATATCTCTTTAAAGTTTGAAGTGGATTGCTAAACTCACGAAACTTAGAATATAGAAGACGGTGTGAGCATTTGTGTGACAAGATCTTCCAATACAAAGACTTCCGCTGCATATCACATTGGTATCAGATTTAGATTGTCCACACACACCGTATCCTAGCGTGGGGGCATCCTTGGATGGTTAGATTGCGTTCCGGCACGACCACCGACTTCAGCATCATGTCTACAGAAGAGAGCATCATGTCTACAGAAGAGAGTACTCTTCAGCCGGAAGACGTCTCCCTGAAACGAGACCCAAGCAGGGGTCACCCCTTCCTGGACTCACTTCTCCAGTTAGCACTTTAATATACACTCTTAAAAGACAATAGCACAAGACAAAGTAGCAATAAAAAGTAATTAACAACTCTGAGCATAGATAGATGACACCACACTGAGGCCGGAACGGCCGGCCCCCCCCCAAGGATTGTTATTATTACTTGGGAGAATTTGTTACAAGTACACGGGCCCAAGGCCAGATTTCCAATAAGCAATGCACGATGAAAAAAAAAACAAAGTATCAAACCCAAACATGTTTGTTGATGCCGAGTCTGCAGTCACCAAGGGCTGCCCCGTCCATAGCACCTTCCAGAGTCACACTCTGCGTGCAATCCACCCGTCCCTGGCACTACGGATCACGCCGTGCCAGTCTTGTCCGCAACTGAAAAGCTTCCAAATAGTCATGGAGAAGCTGCGGATAATCTTTGAAATAGTCCTCATCAACCCACTTAGCATCAATGGGGAGATAGTTCTTGAACTTCACCAAATAGCGTCTCACAAGCTTGCCTGCAGATAGCTTACGCTCTTTAGGAAACACAATCTGCTCTGGTTGCAAAATCTCTTCCAACTCATCCACTTCTGGTGGATCCTCAATGATAGGAAGACTTGGTTCCGGACCCACATACTTGCGTAAGAGGCTAACATGGAAAGCATTATGTATCTTCCAATGGGATGGCAATGCTAAACGAAAAGCAACTTCATTGATCTGCTCAATGACCTTGAAAGGCCCATAATACCTGGATGAGAGCTTGGGAAACATCCCCTCCTTACCAGATCTCTTACGGAGTCTAGCTTTTTCGAATTTCAGCAATACCCAATCATTTACCTTGACATCCAAATGCTTTCTATGCTTGTCTGCAGCCTTCTTATGCTTCTCTTGAGAACGGGCTATGGCTGTCCGTACCTGTGCAAAGGCAACATCCAAGTCTCTGACAAAGTCATCAGCAGCAAAAATCTCATCCTTAGTACGTAGGATGGGAGGCAATACCACTTTGCCATAAACTATCTCAAAGGGAGCCTTCCCAGTAGAAGCATGCACCGTGTTATTGTATGCAAACTCCACAAGTGGCAAATACTTTTCCCACAAAGTCTTTTGATCAGCCACATAGCATTTGAGAAGGTTCAATACGGCTGAATTTGCTGCTTCACTTTGACCATCGGTTTGAGGATGAAAAGCGGATGAAAAATTCAGCTTTGTGCCCATATTGTCAAAAAGTGCTCTCCAGAAGAGACTGGTAGTTCGAGGATCACGGTCACCCACAATAGATTTAGGCATATACCATGATGCTTGAATACCTGTGATAAGAAAACTTTTGCCATATGATCTGCCTTGATCGTTTTCTTGACCGGCAAGAAATGAGCTTGCTTGCTAAACCGGTCAACGATAGTCCATATAGCATCATTACCTTGCTGAGTGCGAGGCAAATCCATGATGAAATCCATAGCTATACTCTCCCATGGCTGCGAGGGAATAGGCAATGGTAGAAGCAATCCAGGAGACTTCTGACGATCAAACTTGACCTTTTGGCAAATGAGGCAAGCACGTACATAAGCCTCAATGTCCTTCCTCATCCCTAGCCAAAAGAAGTAGCGTTCAACCATATGAGTAGTAGGTAGAATACCTCTATGTCCTGCATACGGTGGAGCATGGCATTCTTCCAACACTTTTTGCCTCAAATCTGTGAGCACACAAAGGCAATTATCTTTAAGGAGATACCCATCTTTGATCACATATGATGCATGAGTATGACCAGCCACCAAATCAGCCCATAAATCTGAAAAATCAGCATCTATATGGTACTTATTTTGCATAGACGACAAGTCTCCATGAGAGGCAATTGAGATAGAAGCTACATACGGCCTTCGAGACAATGCATCGGCCACCACATTCTTCTTTCCCGGTGTATGCACAATCTGAAAATGAAACATAGAGAGGAAATTTGCCATCCACATATGCTTCTCTGAGAGCTTAGTTTGTGTGAGAAAATACCGTAAGCTTTGGTTGTCGGTCTTCACCATAAACTCTGCACCCAGAAGATAGTGCTTCCAAATGGTCAATGCATGAATCACTGCCAATAGCTCCTTCTCATAGATCCCCAAAGAAAGCTCCGTATCACGCAAACGGCGGCTCTCAAATGCCACGGGGTGTCCTTCCTGGTTTAGGACAGCACCTAAACAATCTCCACATGCATCACATTCCACAAAGAATGGCTTGTGCAAGTCAGGAATGATCAACACGGGCCCAGATATGATTGCATCCTTTAGTGAATAGAAAGCTTTGCTTTCCAATGAAGTCCACTGAAAGGGGACTTTCTTCTTTGTCAACTGATGAAGAGGGGCAGCAATCAAAGCAAAATGCCATATGAACCGTCTATAGTATGAGCATAACCCAAGAAAACTACGAACCTCATGCACTGACTTGAGTTCAGGCCAATTCTTGATAGCCTCAATCTTGGCGGGATCCATTCGTATGCCATCTTGAGAAACAATATGCCCAAGATAATGAATTTCGGAGAGGAAGAACTCACTCTTCTTAGCATTGATGTGAAGTCTATGCTTTCGGAGTTCTTCAAAGACTATGGCCAAATGCTTTCTGTGCTCTTCGTCACTCTTGGAATAAACCAAGATGTCATCGAAGAAAACTCCAGTGAACGATCGATGATCTCTAAAAATCCTGTCCATCATACGGTTAAAAGTGGCAGGAGCATTTGTAAGACCGAAAGGCATAACAAGATACTCGTACAAACCAAATGCTGTCCTGAAAGCGGTCTTATGCACATCCTCTGGTACTACCCGTACTTGATGATATCCACTCTTCAAATCAATTCGGCTGAAATATGCCAAGCCATCCAATCTATCCAAAATATCATCAATACGAGGAATAGGAAACCTATTCTTGATGGTTAGTTTATTTAGAGCCCGATAATCCACACACATACGATAAGAGAGATCCTTCTTCTGCACTAGAAGTACGGGAGAGCAATACGGTGAAGAGCTAGGGCGGATCAAACCTTTTTGCATGAGCTCATTGACTTGCTTCATGATCTCCTCCTGCTGTGATGCACTCACACGGTATGCCGGCCTATTTGGTGGAGAACTGCCAGGCACAAGGTCTATACGATGATCCTCCGGCCGTGGTGGTGGTAGCTCCCCTGGAAGTGAATCTGTAAAGCAATCTGCATATTGTTTCAAAAATTCCAGCCTATCACATGTGAGAGAATCAAGAGAATGATCAACATGGTCTACTCTATCACGAACAAAAATCATGTACGAGCAAAGACCCTTTCTCATGGCTTTATTTATTTGAATGTGGGATACAATAGGGATAGAATTCCCTTCCACACCGGCATCAATAACATGCTCTTTGCCCCTATGCATAAATGTGATCCGGTTGGTCTTGTAAGCCTTGCGAGGATCAAGACGGGAGTGCCAAGGCTTTCCAAGCAATACATCACACCCATTTAATGGTGCAATGAGGAAGTTCTCATGGTCCAAATATCCCTGAATATGCATGCGAAGCTTGCCAATAAGGGGTGTGACCTTGACTTTCTTGCCAACAAATGCACTTCCGGCCTCAATCTCCGGTCCCATGTCATCCACACTAATGCCCAATGCTGTAGCCATTTCCAATGATATGAAGTTGTCCGTGGCACAATCATCAAACATAAATAATGCGGGTTGATCTTTGAGCTGTCCCCATGCCTTGCATACCATCCTATCCAAAGCATCATGGGCTGTCCCCCCTTGTACATCGGGCACCATATGCACATTAACCTTGGTTTCCTTTGCATCCTCTTTGCCTGCTTTCTTTGGGCATTGCCGGACCATGTGATCTTTACTACCACAAGAAAAGCACTTACCGTCACGTATATATTGCACCCTTTGTTCCGGAGTAAGTCCATAGTTAGGCCTTTTGTTGGGACGCTTCTTCTCTGAGGTACTTTCAGCTTTTGGAGCTCCCTTAACTTCATTGGAGTCCCTTTTAGGTGGCTGTCCACCCTTATGCAGATTTGGGACAGCCTTGTCCTTCCCCTTTTGAGCATGTCCATCTCTATAATTTTGCTTCAGCTTTTGCTCCAATTGTTCGGTGGCCAAAGCAGCTGAAATGAGCTGTTGTAGAGTGTGGTTTGGGTACAACTCCAAGCCCGATTGATAAACCGGTTGGAGTCCCGATTCAAACTTTCTCTTGCGTTCCTCATCATTTACCTGCATAATAGGGGAAACTTCCAAGAGTGTTTTCCAAAACTTGGATACATAAGCATGAACTGACTCACCTTCATTCTGCTTAACCCAATCCCACTTCTTGCGGATGTTCTTCTTGGCATTAGGGGGTAAGAATTGGACATAGAATCTAGTTTTGAATTCAGCCCAAGTGTCCACGGGAGTGCCTGAGAGCTTTTCTGCAAGCCACCAATGAGCGGCCGTGCCCTTCAAGAACATGCTGGCATGCCTCACCTTGGATTTTTCTGAAAAATCCTCATCACTAAAAGCAATGTCAAATTGGGAAACAAATGACATAACCTTGGAAGCATCAAACTCACCATGATATGTCTCGAACTTGACGGATTTGCCCCCGGCTTTGAATTCCTTTTGCTTATGAACATGATGCTCATAATCCCCATGCGTCCTCTTGATTCCACGTTCATGTGGATCAGCCCTGGCATCCATAGATGCTCCTGCATACCTAGGTGGCATACGTGGACGTGAACCATGTGCTGTACCTGCATGCATGTGTGTAGCCCCACCACTTTCTCTTGCAGCATAAGCATGATCCGGAGAGGATGTGGAGATGGGAGCATGAAGAAATGGCTCTTCATGGGAGAGTTCAACAGGTAAAGTAGTAGTACAGGGATGTCGGTGCTCTCTAAGCCCATGAGAAACCTGCAATGATGAAGAATGAGGCTTGTAACGATCATCTCTAGAAGTAATGTTACCTTCATAGGCATGGCTATGCCTCCCATATAAGGTAGAATCACGTCGGGATGTAATGGAAGGCTCCTCTTTGTGGACAGCAGATTTCAGCTTTGGAGAGGCTATCCCAGGCATGTCCACCAATGGAGATCTCTTTATAACAAGCTCCCCATCCTGGCCCTGCAATACATCACCCTTTTCCACTAAGAATGAAAGAGCTAGCTCACGAGGTTTCAGCCCTGATCCACGAGCCAAAGCTTCAAAGTCTTGAAAGACGGTTGCCTCCTTCTTCTTTGCATCTAGCACTTGTTGAATGTGTGGGTCCTCACGTAGGCTGGCCAATTCCATCTCCCTGGCATGGAGAAGCTCTCGCATACGCTGAATTTCAGCATTGATGGCACTTGGCTCTTGCTCTTGCACCTGCATTTTCTCCTTGCCACGAGACGGCTGTCCCAACCATACATGATCACGGGCATAAGGCATCCGTCCACTTGCTTGAGTTCCACTGGAGTGCCCCTTTGAATTTGGCACTTCCTTGCTACTTGCTTGGCTAGCCATAATAAGAGTAAAGTCACTAATGGAGAGTGGTCAGGAAGCCTTTGGATCGTCTCCCAATGTAGAAAAAGGAAGATCCGTGTTCTGATACCACTGAAACGAGACCCAAGCAGGGGTCACCCCTTCCTGGACTCACTTCTCCAGTTAGCACTTTAATATACACTCTTAAAAGACAATAGCACAAGACAAAGTAGCAATAAAAAGTAATTAACAACTCTGAGCATAGATAGATGACACCACACTGAGGCCGGAACGGCCGGCCCCCCCCCAAGGATTGTTATTATTACTTGGGAGAATTTGTTACAAGTACACGGGCCCAAGGCCAGATTTCCAATAAGCAATGCACGATGAAAAAAAAAACAAAGTATCAAACCCAAACATGTTTGTTGATGCCGAGTCTGCAGTCACCAAGGGCTGCCCCGTCCATAGCACCTTCCAGAGTCACACTCTGCGTGCAATCCACCCGTCCCTGGCACTACGGATCACGCCGTGCCAGTCCTAGCGATGGGGCACCCTCACGGAGTTGACTCGGTGAATGGAAGAGGAGTCCAGACATAGGAGAGCAGGAGAATTCCTCATTCTTCGCGATGAAAATCTTCTGGAGCCACCGTACAGCCAGTAGGAAGAGTGACACAACCTGGGCCACTTGTAGGAAATGCGTATGTCCTAAATCCACGCGGATAACCCCACTGGTTTGACCTGAATCACACGTGGGAGTGAAGAGGGCTCCTGCTAGCTGTTTTGAGCACACACATGAGAGAAAAAGAGTGCTGTCCAGACCTGAATCCACGTGTGGAAGTGAATAGAGAGAAAGCTGTACCATTCAGTCCATGGGAAAAGGGTTCCCAGGATGCTGTACGGCCAGAATCAACAGATAATGATGGTACTGTACCTGCTGTACGACCAGAATCAGCAAATAATGATGGTACTGTACCTGCTGTACGACCAGAATCAGCAAATAATGATGGTACTGTACCTGCTGTACCTGCTGTACGACCAGAATCAGCAAATAATGATGGTATTGTACCTGCTGTACCTGCTGTTTCATGAGAATAATGAGTGCTCCAGCCTGTTTTCTCTAAATCCCAGCAAGCAGTTGTGTTTTCTTTCTCCAAAATGCAAGGGAGAGGGCTGGAAGTGAGGCGCCTTCCTCCCATGCAAAGGATTGGGTGTGGTAGGTGGGGTAGGTGGCCAACCCCCACCCCACATGCTATAAAAGGGTGCCCAGGCCAAAAGAAGGTGCCCACACTTATAAAGTGTCCACCTACTTTTAATGAAGTATGAAACCTGTAAGTTATAAGACTTATAACTTAAAACTCTTATTAAAATAAGAGTTTCCCACCTGTTCACACGCCACAAAACCTGTCAGAAGACAAGGCATTCCACGGCTCACGGGAGGGCGTCCCCGACCCCTGAGCTAGACACACATGTCAAGCATGCAAACGAAACTAGTTCACGCGAAAACATTTCAAAGGCAGGCAAACATGAGTGCACAATGCAATATTGTTAAAGGATAATCTCCGTTCATGTACTTGCACAATACTTGACATTTCCGGGCACAAACAGGCCCACCGGAAAGTCAATTCCAGGTACACACACAGTGTACAATCCACCCGTCCCTGGCACTACGAATCACGCCGTGCCAGTCCTAGCGGTGGTAATCCAGAAACATACACCGTGTGCAATCCACCCGTCCCTGGCACTACGAATCACGCCGTGCCAGTCCTAGCGATGGAGCACCACTACGGAGTATGCTCATCCAGAGCCCAAAGCTCACACAAGAAGATAAGAGGACCATTAGATAGCTCAATGGTGACACTCCCCCGAAGGAGACCATGTTCTTCCGCCTACAGCACACACCCTAGCTCTTCTTAGAGCTCAAAACCAGCTGCTCATGGAGCATCTCCAACTCCTGAAGGCAACAGCAACACATCCTTCTCCACCTCTTGCACCCGACTACATCTCCCTCTTCTTTCAGATGGAACAACAAGGGAGAGAGGATGAAGCCCGAAGGAAAAGAGAAAGCAGAAAGACGGGACTATGAGGAAGCCCAACGCAGGATCGACGAAGACCGGCGTCAGGCTGAACTCGCCGCTCGGGAACACCACCGTGAGCTTGATCGAGAACGTATGTTACTCGAGCACCAACGGGAAAAGGAGGCCATACACTTGAGGTATCAGCAGCTCTCCTCAGTCTCCCCAGTCATAGGTGTCACCAACCAGCTGTCCGACAGCAGCATCAACCACCATCATTCGCAGTCAACCAAACTTCAGTAAGTATGATGGTAAGTGTGATCATTCATCAGTTAATCAATTTATTCATCAGTTTAATGCTCATTTTCCATTAGCTAGGATCACAGACCCACAAGACAAAGTCCACTTAGCGGCTCCCCATCTTACTGGTGAGGCAGTCACTTGGTGGCAGCATTGGTCTAATATTCATACAGACCAGGCCACAGGTGTCACAGCCTTTGACTGGGACATCTTTGTCCATGACCTGAAGACCAGATTTCGCCCGCCCCAGTACATGACCGGTCTAAAAGACGAGTTTTATGGACTCAGACAGAACAGATCCCCAGTGCTTCAGTTTTCTGGTAAGGTTATTACTTTAGCATAGCAATTAGGGTTATCTGAGCAGGCTAAGATGGAGCAATTCGTTCGTGGATTGGACTCTAACATTCGGTTCACAGTTCGTAACTTTGAACCAAGTGCGTATGACCGGGCTCTGACTCTCGCTCACAATGAAGAAATGAAGCTTAACGGGGGCAAGCCCAAGCAGTAATCTCAGTCCAGTACCAAACCCCAGCAGCAGCAATCAGCTGCACAGACAGGGAAAGGTAACGCGTCTTCTAAAGATGCTAAGAAGGACAGCAGTAATAGCTCGAGTTCAGGGGGTAAGAAAGATAAAGAACCTAAGAAAACCCTTGATGAAAAGGCTAAAGCAGGCATTACTGGAGGTTATCTTCCTCCAGAGGAGCAAAGGAAGTACCAGTCAAAAAATAGATGTTTTTTCTGTCATATTATAGGGCATGGTAAGAAGGATTGCCACAAATGGCAAGCGGCACAAGCCGCCAAAGCTCCTTCTGCCACAGTTGCCACAGCCTCCCCAGCTCCTCTAGCCCCGCCTACTACCTCAAATGCAGTTCAACTTTTACCTTCCATACATCCTATGCCATCCATGGTATTTGATGCTAAGCAGGAGGGTGAGAGCGATGCAGCTCAGAAGAGCCTCATCCGAGCTTATGGCTCTGCCCAGGGCCGACAGTTTGTAGTCCTTTTCGATATGGGTAGTTCTGAAGACGCCTTCTCTCCCCAGTTGGCTAATAAATTGAACTTCACGTTAGTCCCGTATCAACTGGATGTGGACGGGTTCACACCTGGTCTTCGCACCCACATTTCCCAGAAGGCACAGCAATTTGCCTTTGCAGTTCAGAAGGCCTCATTTCAACAAGATTTCATCGTCTCACCTCTGTTGGGGTGTGACATGATCTTAGGAATTCAGTGGTTCTGTCAGTATGAGCCTATTCCCGATTGGGGGCAGGACACTTTTACTATTTGTAAAGGTTTTCCTGAGCCTGTCATGATTCGTGGGGATAGAAGCATTCTTGGCATCCCATTGATTTCGCGTCTCTAGGCCAGATGAGCTATCCGCAAGGGAGCAGAAGGAGCACTCCTTTATGTTCGTGCTCAAACAGCCCCTCCCTCTCATTAGTAGCATCCGTTACATCTTCAGTCCCTCAGTTAGCAGACCTCCTATCCAGACACCAGGACATTATGCTTAGGGACGATCTCCCGCCCAGTCTCCCACCCTCTCGCCCTGAGGACCATCACATTGATTTGATCCCTGGATCAGATCCTCCTAGCAGGTTTCCCTATCGTCTTTCCAAGACTTTAGAGGGCAAGTTAGAAAAGCAGTTATCTGAGCTTCTTCGAGCCGGATTCATTCGGCCTTCTTCCTCCCCATTTGCTGCACCTATCCTATTTGTCCAAAAGAAGGACAAGTCTTCACGCCTTTGTGTAGACTACAGGGCATTAAACAAACTCACTATCAAGAATAAGTTTCCTATGCCAAGGATAGAGTACATTTTGGAGCGTTTAGACGGTGCTAAGTTTTTCACGAAGATCAACCTCAAGAGTGGTTACCATCAGGTCCGCATTTTTTAAGCTGACATTCCAAAAACAGCTTTTCGAACAGAGCGTGGTCACTACGAGTTCGTAGTCATGCCTTTTGGGCTTACAAATGCACCCGCAACCTTCAATAAGATGATGTCTAGTATTTTCGCAGTCCACATTGGGAAGTGTGTTTTCATATTCCTTGATGACATACTAGTCTTCTCAACCACTACGGAGCAGCATGAGAAAGATGTGGAGAAAGTCTTGCAACTTTTGCGAGATAATCAGCTCTACATAAACGCCAAAAAGTCAGTCTTTGGTGTTAAGGAAGTTCAGTATTTGGGCTACATCATCGGTTCCGATGGGATTAGACTGGATCCATCAAAGGTTCAGGAGATCTTAGATTGGGACATTCCTAAGACCGCCCAAGAAATTCGGTCATTCGTAGGTCTTTGTCAGGCCTATAGTACCCATGTCCATCAGTTTTCCAACTTTGCAGCACCTCTTACCGACTTGCTCAAGGGGGTGAAGACTCGCAAAGCAGAAAGTCTCCATTACAAGCAAGGCGCTTGATGCATTCCGTGCACTCCAGAAAGCTGCCTCAGAAGCACCTGTATTAAAGTTAGCATCATGGGATGAACCTTTCGAGGTCATCACCGATGCCAGCAATGTAGCTGAAACCGATCCCGTCAATTGGGAATAGACTCTGTTGGACACCCACACGCGTAATAGCACCACTTAATATCACAATTTGAAATGGACAACTTAATAATAACTGAAATTTGAAATGAAATGAAATGAAGTAGATGGACACCAGTACTGGGGCCGGAACGGGCCGACCCCCCCCTCAATATATGATATATTATTGGGAGCATTTAGCAAATACAATGCTCCATGGGTTCAGAGAACCAGATGATGTCCATGTACAAATGAATACAGTACCAAACAAGAGGCTCGAAGTAGATGTTCGAAGTAGAGTGACCACTTGAGTGGTCCAGTCTCTACGGTCCTGTGCCTTCACTGGACTCCGCGGAGAGCGCCCCACTGGTGTTCCAGGACCACGCACAAACAGGCGCTCCCGTACTAACGCATGGCTCTCCCAATCTCGGCACCTTTGGACCGTGGTTCTCCAAAAGCTTGGACTACCCAGCATTGAACGGGTGTTAGCCGTAGAGAAGATCCTTTATCAAATTTACAACAAAGTTCTTTACTTAAATCTAAATTTACTTACTTGTAACTTGCAGATGGAAGACCAATACCCGAGGTATCTGTGCAGCTACTTGAGAGGGACACCGAGACACAGCAGCCTGTCGAGGAGGATGAGAGGTAGCTGCCTGTGGAGAAGGTGTAGCCACCTGAAGAAGGGAGATGCCGCCTGGCTACAACAAGTGCAGCCACCTTGTAGAAGGCACAGCCGCCTGTATGGAGAAGGGATCGCCTGTATGGGAGGAGGAGAAACCGCCTGCAGGAGAAGAGGAGCAACCCGCTGAAGTTGGTCACACAGTCGCCTGCAGAGAGAAGGCAGCGTAGCCTTGTTATGAGAGTGGAGCAGGTGCAGTTGTTTGCTGGAAGTGGGCACACATCCGCCTGCAAGGGGCAGCGCAACCTTGCTAGGGATGAAGCACACAGCCGCCTGCAGAGTAGGCAGCCGTAGCCTATGGTGCAGCCTGAGAGATACACAGCCACCTGTGAAGAGCAACAGCACAGCCTATATGGAGGATGGAGCCTGCCTGTGGTGCAGCCTGAGAGATACACAGCCACCTGTGAAGAGCAACAGCACAGCCTATATGGAGGATGGAGCGCAGCCTAAGGAGAAAGGCCGCCTGCTGCTGATGGACACTGCCTGGCTGCAGCCGTCAGCCAGGGCTCAGCCGCCGCCTGTATGCAGAAACGTAGCCTGCTGGAGGTGGCATGCGCAGCCTGAGAGGAGCAGAAGCGCAGCCTGAAGAAGAAGCCCAACCGCCTGCAAGAGGTGATGCGCAGTCTGTTGTGTGTAGGGAGAGGAGGCGCACCATCGTCCTTTGTAGGTGTTGGAGGGATAGTTCCACGATCACATCTGGCTGGCTCCCCACGTTTGCATGGGGGCGGCCAGCTTCATGGTGGTGTGGGTAGGTGACCATGCACCCACCCCCACACACACACAAGTTAAGTGTGGCTCCCCACCTTGGCCCCTATGTGGGTGCCCACTTTTAAGTGAATGTGAACATACAACCTTATAAAACAAAAGGTTAGAAAATAAACTATTAAACCAACATGTGCAATACACTTACCACCTGTTCACACGCAACAAAACTCGTCAGAAGACAAAGCAAACTTCACGACTCACTGGCAGGCATCCCCGCTCAGTAAGTGACACGTCAAACACGCAAACCCAAAAATACAAGTCATGCGAAAACAGTTTCAAACATGCAAAACATGAGTGCATGTGCAAATAGTATCATGGACATATCTCCCGTTCATGGAACAAGTACAAAATATCTGTCGGGCACAAAAAATGGCACGACGTAAAACATAAATCCTGGTCTTCCTATGGAGTGACAGTCCCATAGGTAAGACACAGTTCCAGGCACGAGCCTCCCAATGGAGTGACAGTCCCATAGGTAAGACACGACACAAATACTGGCTCTTCCATGGCGTGACAATCCCATGGATAGAACATAGTCCAGGTCATACACGGGTGGCACCAGTCTGGCTCTCGTCCATACGACACCATCCTGCTAACACACGGGTGGCACCGGTCAGGCTCCCGTCCATGTCAAGCAAAAATACTGGCCCCTTCACATGAGACACCGGCTTGGCCTCAAGTGAACGAGACACAAAACTGGAGATGGACCAAATGGTCGGCCAATTGATGACATCCCCCCGGGCTTCTAAAGAGTTGTCCTCAACTGAAAAGCCTCAAGATATGCCTGCAAAACAACTGTGGGTAGTCAACAAAATAATCTACATTTACCCACTTTGCATCAATAGGCAAATAATTTTTAAACTTCACAAGGTATCTGCTGGAAAGCTTTCCTGCAGGTAGCTTTCACTCCTTGTGAAAAACAATCTGTTTTGGCTGGAGGATCTCCTCAAGCTCATCAATCTCTGGCGGATCTTCTGTGACAGGCTCGTCAGGATCTGGCTCCACATATTTCCGAAAAAGACTCACATGAAATGCGTTGTGAATCTTCCAGTGACTAGGTAAAGCAAGCCTGTATGACACTTCATTGATCTTTTGAATCACCTTGAAGGGTCCATAATAGTGAGGAGAAAGCTTAGGATATGATCCTTCTCGTCCTAGCCTCTTCCGAAGCCTGGCCTTCTCAAATTTCAGAAAAACCAAATCACCTTCTTTGACTTGCATGTCCCTTCTATGCTTGTCAGCAGCCATTTTATGCTTATCTTGTGACCTTGCAATGGCTGTCTATACCTGACCAAAGGCTACATCCAAATCACGAACATATTCATCAGCTGCAAAAATCTCATCCTTTGTTCCGCCTACAGATCAGCCTGCGTTTACCGATTTTCAGCCCTTCAGGTCAGCGTTTCTGTCCAGCAGCAGCCCAGTAGCATTGCGTTTCAGTTCAGCATCAGTCCAACGCCAGAAAACTGCTCCACAGCCCTGCGTTTGCAGATTTCCAGCAGTCCTTTCATGCGTTTTCAGTCCTACAGCAGTTTACATCAATATTCAGCCTTCCGTGCATCATTCAGTCATACACTAGGCCTCAAGTGAAGGTAAACAAGCATTCATAAGGATTTACAGCATTCTAACATAGCTTAGAACAGTCCACCATCTCCTTCTCTCAGCCTCAGGTGTGCAGCCCTTCCTCATGCCCTTGGGAAGAGTGCATAGGCTCGAGATCAGTTCATCGAGGTGTTTCTACAGCTGTGTACAGTTCAGCCAGGCTTCCGAGATCTTGCGTTTGTCTACAGTCCACAGTCATTCTCTCTAAAGAAATAAAGCAAATACTATCTCGTTATCGGGATAGGGGGCCCTTCAGTGGGTAATTCAGGACCCAATCTGGTGTACAGTTCTCCTATCTCTCTCTCATATCTCTTTAAATTTTGAAGTATTAAAGTGATTGCTAAACTCACGAAACTCAGGATACAGAAGACGGTGTGAGCATTTGTGTGACAGGATCTTCCAATACAAAGACTTCCGCTGCATATCACATTCGGCTTCTCTTCAAGCTTCCAGAGAGGTTTGATGCATATTTTCAGTCTCTTGTTTCTTCTCCTTGTCCTATTCGAGTAACTTGGAAGGAAGTTCTCCCCTCCGTTATGCAGATTGAGTCTTGCTTTGAGGAGCGAACTGGCACCTCTGGTGGCCCTAATGGAGCTTTGGCAGCGCGAGATAAAGGGAAGAATCAACAAAAGAAAGGGAAAGGGGGTTCTGACAAGAACTCCAAGGATAACGACAAGGATAAAGACAACAGCAATCTTCTAAAAACAAGGACATTGAATGTCATTATTGTGGCAGACAGTTCGTGATTCTAGGTTACGTGAGCTTCCTTCTGCTCCTCCGCCTTGTTCTCTCCGGCGTTCTTCCAGAGTTACACGGAAACAAATTCATGAGGGCAACATGTTTGTCAACTATGCTCGTATGTCCTCTATCATTAATGGTCCTTCTAATCCCACTTCTGTGGATAAGGCTCTTTCACATGAGCCTTGGCGTCGTGCTATACAGGCAGAGCTGGATGCTATTGAATGGAATGGCACTTGGGATTTGGTGCCTAGGCCATTGCAGCGTAAGGTGATTGGTGTGCGCTAGATCTTCAAATTGAAGTTCCAAGCTGATGGCGCGAGGTTGGTTGCCAAGGGCTATGCTCAGCGCCCTGGAGTCGACTTCATTGAGACCTTCGCTCCGACGGCCCGGATGACTACCATTCGCACCGTTCTTGCTCTTGCAGGTCATCATAGATGGCCCGTTTTCCAGATGGACGTCAAGTTGGCTTTCCTGAATGGAGAGCTTACACAGGAGGTTTATGTTGATCAGTCGTCGGGATTTGTTGTTTCAAGCAAACAAGATCATGTGTACGGACTGAAGAAGGCTTTATATGGTCTGAAGTAGGCTCCGCGGGCTTGGTACCAGCGGATTGATGAGTTCTTTCAGAAGCTCGGCCTGCACCGTTCTCATTGTCATGTGCATAAAATGCCACGGACATTCTCAGAGCTAATCCAGAAGGGGCAGCCAAGAAAAAGACCATTAGAACCAGAAATTGGAGCATAAGGTGCTGAAGAGACTAGTTTGGACTTGGAGCAAGGGCATGGAAAGCATGGGAAGTGCTGTCGGCTGAGACAGGAGACTGTCGGCCGTACCAGTTCAGAGGCGGACAGCAGGCACTTCAGTTTATGGAGAAAACGCAGCCCGACCAGCATTTATTGGAGATCATGCCCAGTCGGCTCGTCCGACAGCAGTCGGCCAGCGTTTCATTTGTCCAGCATGCCTATAAAAGGGCAAGTTTGCTCATTGTGTAACTCATTCATTCCTTTATGGAATGGGTCCTTAGGGTCCTTAGAGTAGGACTAGATTTTGGTGTTTATCACCTTTTGTATGAGGCAACCTAGGGCTGTAGAAAAGTACCTTTTTGTACCATATGAATCTACTGAATTTCCAACATCTCTCTCTCTCTCTCTCTCTCTCTCTCTCTCTCTCTCTCTCTCTCTCTCTCCCCCTTCTGTATGCATTTTGCTTCAACATGTTCCAGTGGTGTTTAAGACTGAAAGAAGACCCCCAGAGCTTCCGCGCTTTACACTCATGCAGATTCGAACCTTAATATCCTCCTTGAGAGGGGGTTGATTGTTATCATTGTGGTCTATGTTGATGACCTCATCTTTACAGGTTCTTATTCTGTGAGGATCTGTTCTGTCATGGATGCTTTGGAGACAGAGTTTGAGATGACGGATCTTGGCCTTCTGCATTATTTTCTCGGCTTTGAGATTTAGCAGACCTCGAAGGGTATTTTCTTCTCTCAACAGAAGTACACATGGGAGATTCTTGACAGATTTCAGATGACTGCATGCAGACCAGTATCTTCTCCTATGGATACTAGTGAGAAGCTTTCTCTACTTGATGCTTCTCCAGGGATTGATCATGGACAGTATCGGGTTCTCGTCGATTGTTTGGTTTGGTTGACCTACTCCTGACTGGACATATGTTTCGCAGTCAGTTTATTGAGTTCTCTCTCATCCAAACCGCATCAGCAGCATTGGCGGTGTGCTCTCAGAGTTCTTCGGTACTTGCTGGCACTCTGGACTTTGGCATCTTCTATGGCCAAGGATGCACTCTTGTTGGATAGTCTGATTCAGATTGGGCTAGATATCCAGATTCTCAGCGTTCAACCACTGGTTGTGTTTTTACACTCGGGTCTGGAGCCATTTCATGGAGCAATAAAAAGCAGCCTACTATGGCGCTTTCCTCTACAGAGGCGGAGTATCGTGCGGTTTGTTATGCTACATGTGAGGCGATTTGGTTGCGGATATTATTGGAGGAGCTTGGCTGTCCTCCTGCCGGATCTACTCTTCTTTGATGTGACAATCAGAGTTGCATCGCAATTGCCAAGAACCCTGTGTTTCATACTCGTACAAAACACATTGAGACACAGTATCACTATGTTCATGAACTAGTTCTTGCTGGAGATTTGCGTTTGGAGCATTGTCCTTCAGCGGAGAATGTTGCAGATTTGTTCACCAAGCCGGTTTCTCAGGCTTCATTGGCTCCTCATCTTCGGCTTCTTGGAGTTTGTTCAGCATCTGGTGCTGAGAGGGGGTGTTAGCACATTCATCCCTAGTTTTTGCCCATTTCTGGTGTCTTTTTGGTCCCTTTTGCATGGCCCTTGATTGTGGGCTGGGCACCCCTATTTTACATATTTTTCTAGGATTTTTCCCAGCCCATATGGTATTTTCCCAGTCGGCCAGCTCTCCCCACCTATAAATAGGTGGGGCTAGCCTGTCACTTTTCATCTTGTTTTGTATATCTTTTGCTCCCTCACTTATGAGACTACTTGTGTCTCTCCTAGAGGGTATAAATCATAGTCACAAGGGAACGTCGTTCCAAGCTCTTGGAACGGGGGAACGCGTTCCATAGAGATAGCCGTTCCCGTTCCCGTTCCCGTTCCAAAATGGCACCGCAGACCATGTAAGAAATATAAGTGAACTATGTATCATGTAGAACACATCTATGCATTATCATGGCCACTACTGAGATGGTTTGAGGTTCTTTCTTTACTATGCCTCTTTCCAAAGCATTTACAGATATATAAAGTAAATTTATAAACACATTTATGCAATGATGTGGCGTTCTTGATTCCGTTCCCTTTTATTCAAGCTTTTCGTTCCCGTTCCAAACAGTCATCCGTTCCCCAAAACGTTCCTGTTCCCTTGTGACTATGGTATAAATACCCAGCCCACAGTTCATTCCTTTCATCTCATCATTTGCCAAGTGCTGAAGCTGAAGCAAGGGCAAGGACAACCTAGATCAAGCTAACGCAGAAGGGGTGAAGGATTGAAGGTCAAGGGCAAAGATTCATCTCAGTCAAGAAGGTTCAGCCAGTCTTTTATTTCAATATTTTACATCATTCTAATAAAAGCAAATACACCATTCGTGGTGGGGCCCTACAGAGGGTATTCGGGACCCAATACTGTGTCCTCTTCTCCCTCCCTCCCTCCCTCCCTCCCTCCCTCCCTCCCTCCCTCTCTCTCTCTCTCTCTCTCTCTCTCTCTCTCTCTCTCTCTCTCTCTCTCTCTCTATTTTTCTGCACATCTTCATTCAGTTTTGAGCGTTAATTTTGTCGCGACAGGTGTGCTAATTTCAGAGCATTTAAGTTACCGATCTTCCCCGAAGCTTCCGCATGTTACACAAGGGGTCGAAAGAGCCTTGCCCCCCCCCCCGCCCCGGCCGGTTATATTAAATAAAACTCCTTGAGGAGTGTTGAGTACAAGTTCTTAGAGCTAGAGAGCTCTCTTGCCTTTTTACATATCTCAACAATGAGAAAAAAGCTGAATTTATAGTTCTTGCCTAAAAGGGCTTTAAAACTCACTTAAGTCCAAAAAGCATCTTTTTAATAATAAAAGCTCCTCTTTTTAGTTTTTAAAAAGCTTTTAATATTTTGCTTTCCAAAAGCTAGTCACATCACAAGGTGACCTTGCGCTGCTATCTTGCCATGTGTCAATGCCACATCATCAGTGCCACACCCCAAAACCTTTTTTTTCCAAAACACCTCTTTTTTTTGCATGCGCATTGTGTTTTTGCATATCAACAACCTGTATTTTGATGCTTCAGTGACATGAACACCAATTTTGGAGTGGAAACTGAGACATGGCAAGGTTTTCAGTGAAAAGGTTTCCAAGAAGGAAGGATGACAAGTTTGGGAGTCCGTGAGGAGATAAGGCATGATGACACGTGAGGAGATAAGGGATGATGACAGTCATCCAAGGTCAAAGGTTAGAATCCTGTCATCAAGTTTCGCAGAAGGGGATGTCATGTGCACACATGGACATGGCTAATCTCAAGGCTAATGCCTGAAGTCGGTAGCAGATAAACAATAGTTTGGGCATCAGCAAGGCACTGGAAGGCATCCTTTTGGAGCAGGATCAAGTCGGCCAGGCATAGGAGGTGTTTCACTTCAGGCCTCCTTCCTGCATGACCAGGCCGTAAGGGCGGGTCCAATTCAGAGAAGACTGTTTTATTTGTGATGAGTATGGACACACAAAGAGGGATCGCCCCCCACACAATGCCAAATTGCAAACAGTACACAGGTAATTGCCCCATAATCGGATCCACCCCCAGAACCAGCGTCTCCCTCCATGAGCACAATCGCTAGTGTGCGGTTCACCACACCTGACCCTAGCCACAGTGTTGTGATTTGTGGAGGCACCTCTGTCAGTAGTGTGAGCTCTATCTTCCTCATGAGCCTATTCCGAAGGAGTTCACTACCCCACCAAAACAGCCCCTACCAGTGGGGCAAGAAATGGTGGTTGAATGGTGCTATAGTACAGCTTTACCGAGCACCTAATAGAATAAAATTATTTTGGTAAAAACTCATGTACTGTGTCAGCGGGCTCTTGCCCGCGTGGTTAGGTTGTGACCCAGCCATCCCAGCTCGAACCCTGAGACCGTGGTGCTTGCTCACGTCTCTACGATGTGAATTAGAGATGTGGATATTTATTTGAACTCCTCCACTGTTTGTGTGTGTGTGTGTGTGTGTGTGTGTGTGTGTGTTGAACATTGGTTTGCTTGGATGAGAAAGTACCATAGTTCAGCCGAAGAGAGAAGGGCGGACTCGTGGCAGAGCTGAAGGGCACTGGAGGCCCGGGTGCCGAGGCCGACCACTTTGACCCGGCGTCCTGTGCTCCAGTCTGTAACAGAGTTCATGACAGGAAGGGCCCTTGCTGCTCCTACTGCACGTTTGTCTTCTCCAACACATGAGAAACTCCGCCATGGCCACTCCAGATTGCCAAGCCGTGGTACATGAAGGGCTAACAGCATGCACCATGGATCCTTGCTCCTATCACACAGGCTTGCCCCTGACCTAAAAGCCACCAAAGGCCTCTGCAAGCTTTGTATTGATGATCGATGGTAGTTGGAATGTAAGCAGCCGGCTATGGTAACGTAGTGCAGGGAATGCTGTTGTGAGAGGAATCCCAAGCTCATTCTGTTTGCGCTTCCTAATTGCTACAGCCCACACCTGTCAACCACACCTACCAGCCATCTTTATGGTATATCACAATATATTTATATATTGGGCGGCGGACAAGGCTTGAGCTTGAAGGATCTAGAGACGAAGCTACTGACAAAAGCGTATCTCTGTTCGAGTCTCTCTCACCTAGGCTCGAACAACAAAAACTTCAAGGATCTAGACAATAAAATGTAATGGCTCGGGTTCGAACCCTACCTGAATCAAGGAAGCTCAAGACGAGGATACCTCACCCATCCAGGGACCAAGGAGATGTTTGTACAAAACCCAGTACATACAGGTATAAACGCCTAGATATCTCAAGGGTCGGATCTTTTAAGTATCTTCAAACAAGTTTGTTTTGTTGTGCATATCTGTAATGAGTTAATAGCAATTGACGTGAGAAAATCCTCATCAACATCACCCTTCTCATTTTTGCTCTTCTAGTAAGGTTTCCTATTTGATGAACTACTTGCACATCACAAGTAAAAGGATGGTTAGTAGGAATAAAATATATTGGCTTTACTCTTACATTTTATAGAAATAAACATGTAAGATGTCCAATAAAATTAAGTTAATACAAAGAAGATATGCATGGCTCCTCCCGTAGAAAATATACACATTGGCATGTCCTCTCCAAAATTTTGAGTTGCGCTTCATGTCCCTTATAAATGAGCAAGGCAGCTTACAAGAGGCTTGTTGCATAAATCTTCATGCATGAGGTAAGTTACAGGATTCCTATTATATATGGGATGTGTTACAACTCTAAATATAAATAAGATAAATCAAATACCATTTGTAACTTAATAATACTCTAAATGTATTCAAATTTGCTACATTGTCAATGTTGAGAAATTACATATGGATAAAGCACGAGCTTGATTGGCTGTTTGAACAAAGCATTTTATTATCTCGAGAGTTGCTTTTTGGAAATGGATTTTTCTACAAAGCAAGAATCTAAGTTGCACTATTTGGATCCACGAATTTGATTTATTCATGAATAATACCCAAATTATTCTTTTTCATACAAATTATTTATTATTAACACGCAATGAATTTTGCATCATTCATTTTTTGCCCTTTCATTTCATACAAAAGATCTTCTATATGAAAACCTTGTTTATATATCAAAAAAGAAAGCTAAATGATTGAACAATAGCAACAAGAGTAGTACCAGAAAACCTCTATTGAAAGCTAAGTGAAGAGCTACTGTAGGGATGAGCCTTGAATGTACAATAGTATTAACAAAAATAACGCCAATGTACAACATAAGGTAAACCCTAGATTTGCTTAAAAGTGCGTAGAGCAAGATCTTACCCAGAGCGAGCGGCGGTGCCAATGAGATGAAGATTTATAGGAGCGGCAACAAAACAACAACGCTATGATGCCAATGTTGGATGTGAGAGAAGATGCTCTACACAAACTCAGAGACAAAACACGCACACGAGCTTAGAGAGCAACAGAGACGATAGCAATAGCTAGAATGTACTCGAATAAGATAATGAGTGAGTGGAGTACAACTCTAGTAGCCCCAACACTAAGGCTGACGTGGTTGATAACACACTAAGGGTGTGTTCTCACAGGGAAAAAACCCTTGCCAGCACAGGGTAAAAAGTGCCCGTGATCAGCTTAGTTCACATGTGAACTTCTGAGAGATAGAAGGCTAACGCATACCCACGCACAGTCAAACACATACGCAAGCAAACTAGATAGCAATTTTCTGTGTTTTGACTTTAAAATCCAGATTTTGCTCTCTAATTACTCCTTAATGGTGCATATTTTTTAAAAAAATTTGATGACAGCTTTTCCTAACCTATGTAATGACGTGCACAATGCATCCTAATGGTGTTTATACAAAGATTAATATTGTGATTAAGTTTCAAAATGAACAAAAACATAGAAAATTGCTAATGCAAGAAGGAAGTATCCAAAATCAAAGGAAATAGAGTTAGAAACTTACTTATAGCCATGCAACTTAAGCCCGAGGGGTTGCTCCATGCTCCATTGCATCAAGATAAGCAAAGTAAACCACAAATCATCAGCATATAAAGGTTAAAACCGGTGGATTTACACTCCAACCGGGCTATGACAATGCTCCATATGTAAAGTATAGCAAGGGAGTTCTAAAAGCAAAGGCACTTCCTTGGTAGAGATGATCCTCAATCCCCTTATACTTCTCAATAAGAAATTTATCCTCGCTCTTAGCTAGCCGTTTCAAAATGGACACAAAGAAGGGATCATTTCTTAAATTTCTCTTAATCTCATTCATTAACTTTGATCTTACAAAGGCAAATACATCGCAAAGGGGTCCTCTTAATAAAAGCATTGGTTTTCTTTCCTTGCTAGATATTTTAGATCAAAATCAGATAGTAACTTGATCCATTTTTTATATGGATGTTCAAAAGGGGGAAAGTAAACAAATAACAACCACATTTGATGCCCTAACAAAGGCACCATGCCATATTGCATATACATCTGGGATGGCATACCACCATGGCCAAAATGGTTCAATACTATCCATCTCCTCTTGCATACAAGAGTCCCACGTATCTTCCACATCATGTTGCCTGGTCAAGTCCAAGCTGAAAGGATAGAAAGAGAAGAAAAACGGTTTTCTGCATCAAACTCATCATCACATGCTAAAAAGGCTTCATCGCCACTTCAGTGGGTGGAGAATTGGGCATCCCAATGCTATATGAACATGCATCTATACACTTACTTATGTACTAGTCTATCACTTGTGGTGGTAGAAAAAATCAGGGCCATTTTTTTATCATTATGAGCATTCATATGAATAATATTTTTTGACCCCTTCCTTGATGAGAATATTATGTAGATTTTTTCTCTCTTATACTTGTGAACGTACATTCGGACTTGTGAACGTGCATATTGTTGGATGTGAAAGAAGATGCTCTGCATAGACGTACCTACTCAGAATGCATGTACTCAACTTGTGAACGCATGTACTCAACTTGTAAACTCATGTGTATAAGTCTAATAGAGACAAAAATTTTAAAAAATTAGTTGAATCTAGAATATCCAAGACTATTGTGGGACTTGTGTTAGTAGAGGGGTGCACTTAGTTTATCACCCTTAAACACGAGGCCAAGTAGGATTTTTGGACTCAATCCCACGCTTGAGGAGAGTTCCTTGAAAACGAAGTAGGATCAAGAGCACGCTTTTAAGAGGAATCTTTACACGCTTCACAATCCCAGGAATGCCATAGGAGCCAAGAGACCCTAGAAACTGAGCATTCAAAAGATAGCAAGGATGCTACCTTGAGTGAGGCCTATTCCTTGGAACCTATTTCTTAAAAGACGTGTATGGACCAAGAAGTTGGAGTTGCTTGATTCCCCTACAACTACTCAAAGGAGTTTTGTAGATGTCATTAGAAATATTATCACAGGCAATCCAATTAAGGAATGGGAGTCAAAGACTCATAAAACTAACCAGCAAGTGAGAGACCGCTTGTTGCATCAAGAAAGACCAAGCACGGAGACATATGCTCTCGATATGAATGCTAACTAGTATGGCTCAGGGATGAGAAGCATCAATCTTGTAGAGGAAGGAGTAATCCCTCGTAAAACCACAACGGGAATGGTTTGCTGAGACAACAACTACTTCAACAGCTTTTGGCTCGGCCAACTCTCATAATACAAACCTTAGTGTGTTCAGAACAGCTTGGAGACCCATTGTTCCCTCTGTCTTTTCTACATCCTCACTTCACTCATGTCTCCAAGCTCTACAACTCCTTGAGAAGCAATTCCACCGCGCCTCCTGCGAGCGTTGTCACATTGCCGCATTGCACTACGGGTACTCCTCCCACCTCTCACCTCACTTCACTCACACACGCTTACTAGCATGCATTAGGGAGAGACATTAGCAAGAGCAAGACTTAATTGCACAATGGGAGAGTATGCTGTATTATAAGAGATATTCACGCTTACTAGCATGCATTAGGGAGAGACATTAGCAAGAGCAAGACTCAATTGCACAATGGGAGAGTATGCTGTATTATGAGAGATATTCACTTATATACATGGCCATAAGTGTTCACACTCACCTTAAACTTATATACATGGCCATAAGTGTTCACACTCACCTTAAACTTATATACATGGCCATAAGTGTTCACACTCACCTTAAACTGTGGACGGTTGGGCACTTTAGGCTAATAAGAGGCCTAATGCTATTACAATGACTACTCTCATAATATATCCATGAAGTATATCACTTAGGACACTATATAACAGGTATATTATGTCTGACCTACAAAAATGAAGGCCATCTGAAAGAGGAGTGCAAGATGTAGTCAACCTACGCAATCTGGCAAACATTCACACATTTCACATCCAATTGTCGATACAAGGCCAAGGAAGACGGGGTGCTGGAGTAGTTAGACGAGTTCCAATGTTGCTCTACTGTCACAAGCTTGGACACCGGTAAAATGACTGTCAGCTGTTCCAGAAGCACCAACAAGAGCTGTTTGAAAAGGTAGGCGGGGGCAGATGCACTAGTAACGTCCATAATCATCATCAATATCAAAGAGCTAGAAGGTGTACAGCCAACTGTGGTAGTCATCATGTTAGATATCCGTAACGCCGCTACGGGCGTTACCACAAGAGGGGACGGCCTCTGGCTCACCACCCAGCCATAGAGGAAGAATGAGGATTGCTCCTGCGTCCTCTCCCACTGAACCCCGGACATGGCCATCCGGTCTGCCGCCGTCGGTCACAACCATTACAGGCTACGTGACATTACCCCCCCTTAAGAAGAGTTTTCGTCCTCGAAAACAAACTGGGGAAACTTTTTGGAAATTGCACTACAGCGTTCCCAGGTTGCCACCTCCTCATCCCTATCTGTCCATTTAACAAGTACCTCCTAGTACACTTTATGTCGGGTTTGTCTGTCACGATACTGTAGAATCTTTTCAGGTTCATGTGGTATCTTTGGTGGCTCTATCAAGTCCACCAAAATCTCTGGAGAAACTGCGTTCTCTAACCCGTGAACTGATTTCTTCAGTTTACTGACATGGAAGACAGGATGGACTTGAGAACTCTCCGGTAACTCAAGTTTATATGCTACGTCCCCAATCTTCTTAAGGATTTTAAAAGGACCACAATATCTCGGAGAAAGTTTATCACACTTTCCCGTTTTCATGGTTTTTGACTGCGCAGGAACCTTGAGGAATACAAAGTCACCTTCTGCAAAGGTCACCTTTCTACGTCCTTTATCCGCATAAGTTTTAGCGCGATCCTGAGCGCTACGAATGCTCTCACGTGTGGCTCTGAGCATATCATTCATATCTTCAAGGAAATCCTTGACAGATTGAATCTTCTCCTTTTGTAGGCCTACAGCCATCGGAGATCTCGGCTGGAATCCATACATTAACATGAATGGTGTAAATCCAATCGTCGCTGAATGCTTGGAGCTGTTATAAGCAAACTCCAATATGGGCAAATATTCTTCCCAATTTGATTGTTTCTTACTTACATAAGAACGCAACATATCCTCGAGTATTTGGTTAACCCTTTCTGTTTGACCATCAGACTCCGGATGGTCCGCCGTACTCATACTCAGAGTAGTATCCAGCTTTTTGATGAAGACTTCCCTCCAAAAGTGGCTGTTGAACTTTCTATCTCTATCTGACACTATATCTGTGGGCAGGCCATATAGCTTGTAGAGATGTTCAATAAAGAGTTTTGCCAACTCTGGCGTTTTTACAGTTTTCTTCGTGGCAATAAGCTTTGCCATTTTAGTTAACTTGTCCACTACCACCCACACCGAGTCATTTCCTCGCTCGTCTTGGGTAAACTGGTAATGAAATCCATGGAAATGCTTTCCCATTTCCCTTGAGGAATCTCCAGCGGATGGAGTAGTCCTCCAACCTTAAGACCTTCATGTTTATTGACCTGGCACTTACTGCATTTCAGCACATAAGTCTGGACGTCCTTAAACAAACTAGGCCAATAAAACTGTCTTTTTACTAGTGCATAGGTCTTCTGAATCCCAGGATGACCCGCACTTGGACTATCATGACTTTCTTTAAGAATTTGGGCCCGAAAGTCACCAATAGTTGGTACACATACTTTACCCTTGTAAAGTAAGTACCCGTCGTCAATGGAGTAATTAGCATATTTCTCCCACGTGTCCGGTCGAGTTCGACCGCCACTACGGGCAATCCGACGTGCCATTAACTGGGGAAGTCATTGGTAAGCAAATGTCTAGCAGTACTCACGCAAGCCGTGATTTGGTATTTCAACCAAAACCCCAAGGCAAATTTCATGCCTTGATTTTGCATCATGTCATTAGCACAGAAGCTAATGTACTGGAGAGCACTCTAGTAGCGCAAGTTCTTAGACTATGCTACTAGATATTTGTAGACTACGCTACCATGTTGCATCACCAACTTGTTAAAACTTCTCCTTGGAAAGCTCTACGGCCATAGGAGAAATAAACTAGAGCCAATCTAATCACACATCACAAGGATTAGTTCCAAAGCTGAGAGATACTTTCTCTCTTAGAGTAACATCTTTGCACAAGTATATGCTCTAGAATCTTGTTGAGTTTCTAACTACCATCAATCTACGGATGGTTAAACTCCACTCTAACTCAGAGTAAATGTAAGTTTTGAAAATTTCCCTTCAAATATAACAATCAAACTTCCTATCTCTTATGCCATACTATATCTGCGGGCAGAACATATAGTATGTGGAGATGTTTCATAAAGATTCTTGCACCACTACGGGTGTCTGGAGTTACATCCAATCACTTACAACTCTTTGTTGCTATTACCAGACACATCCCTTCAAGTATTGTCTGGACTCACACAACTATTTGAGTTTATGTGATATTTGAGGATATCCCTCCTTTTCCTCAAGAAAGGTTTTTGTCCTCAAAAACTCTACTCTCAAGCGGACTACGCGCTAGTGTCATAGGTCCAAGAACAAATCTAGACCGTGTTTAATATCATATGTTATATTCTTGAGTCCTTCCAAGAAACTTTTAAACATCTTGCAACGAAGATGTGGTATAGTGTTTATGCACATATGGTGGTACTATTGATTAACTGCTTTGCAACAGATCAGTGTTTTCACACTTGTAACAAAGTGCTTCATTGTTGCATATTATTACCCTTCATAAGCGGTTACACACTTATGAATCATTTGGGTGGGTTGTACCATCATCAAGAAAAATTCCAAACTACTAATAACCACATTATCAATCCACAGATAATGACTGAGCTTGCTGCGAAGCCATAGGTTGCTAGATAATTGATGGTAATTACACAAGCCCAATGTCTCATTACATCATACATTCAATATAAATGCAAACATCACAGTACTTCGTGATGATGAACCTAGGAATTTCATCCTATCCCTGTTTGGTGTTGGTATGAAGCATAACTATGAGAACATTATTTGCTGCCTCCTCATTATAGCGGCAAAGCTACCTACCCATCACAGGTGGCAATTTATCAAGCTATAACCGATGACAAGCAAATAAACGAGTACTCTTGTAAGAACTTCATAACCATATCTCACACCAAACTCATAATCACTACGGATTAAATGTCAGGGCTTGCAAAATTGAATGTTGTCTGATAGGTAGAGGGGATCATCAAACTACGGATGACCTTGACAACTCACTAGGACTAGTGATGTGTAACTTTTAAGTTACTCCACTCTCCTTGCTTATTCCATACCATCGAACAAATCGGTCCCTCGATTTGAGCAACGTCAACATATTTATGAGTACCTCGATACTCATGGATTGTGGTTCGGTAATTTAAAATGTTGATCTAGAGTATCTTTCACTCGAGGATCTTAATTTTATTAGCAGCTATGTATTAGTAGTGAGTAACTACGTACCCACTATCATCACACTAGTAGCTCCATACTAGTATGTGAGTAACTCCGTACCCAATGGCGTACCTCCCCCGAGTGGTAGTACCATATACAACCATCTATAACAAGATGCTTAAGTCACTTGCTGCTAAGAAGTGACTACACAAATTGACCCCTCCATTGCACATGGCAGTACAATCTCTGGTATTACAACACAAATTTTTGGACGTCCTTATCATAGAGGTCAACTTAAAAACTAGTGCATAGGTCTTGTGGAGTCTCGGCTGACCTAACCACACCACTGGTGACTTCCTACAAAAAATGTGGCGCCGAAGTCACCACCTATGTACTTTAACTCCGTAAAGTACATGGTCTTCATCTATCATCTATGGAAAGTTGTAAAACATTCCTGCGATGGATTTTTATCACCCTAAAATTA
This sequence comes from Cibotium barometz, assembly GCF_041138505.1. Lineage (NCBI taxonomy): Eukaryota > Viridiplantae > Streptophyta > Polypodiopsida > Cyatheales > Cibotiaceae > Cibotium > Cibotium barometz. The sequence continues at coordinate 14,651,270 of NC_141080.1, read as the reverse complement.
TTGTGCACTATTTTAGTGTGAAGAGCTTTTTTCCAGGGTACCATGGTTCACCCCAAGCTCATCTGTTGCTAAATTCTCCGATTTAACAAAAGATATGTCTACCTCTGAACACTCCAGTTCAGCCCCAGACTTTGAGTTTACTTCTTAACACTCCGGTTAAGTCAAAACTCACCAGATACATTAGGATTTACCACTAAGCTCTCCGGCTTAGCCTCCTATCCTAACTTAGCCCGAGTTTATGTACAGTACATATGTCGGATCCGATACTAACAACAACCAGGCTCGTCTGGAGTGAGATACTACTCACTATAGCCATGTAAAACCTTATTAAATCCTAGAAATGCTCCACTCATTCCCCAGGGGTCATACGACTTATAGGGTTTACACGCACATGAACTTTGTAAGCAAAATAGCATGTCATGCAATATTACAATTACTTATGTAGGAAAGTAATATATTTCCCAAATTCATATGGTAGCAACTAAAATGTGCTCACAATCGCACACTTATGTTGAACATAGGCAAGACTATGCTTGCAAAATGCTATAGGGCGTCCCCCATGCCTGAAACTGTCCAACCAAACTAGTCTTACTGCTAACCTCTAGATTTAGATCACTCCGAAACTAAATCACTCTGTTAGCACTAGTACACCATCATGGTCTTGCTACCTAGAGCTTCTCCGAACTCTGTAACTGGGTTTTATCCCAAATTATGGCTATATTTGGTAATTTTCAAAGTTCAAATTTTATCTTGCACACTTTATCACTACAGACAAGTGTACATACATACCTGCCAAAGAGTCAAGTTACATGCACAAGCCTTGGCGTCCCATTCCACCAAGACTACAATCGATTCTGTGAGAATTTGATGTCCCATACCATCAAATTACTACCAAACCAATTGATGTGACATATAAAAAGGCTCTTTCCCCCCTCGAAAGATCACCACCAACTCTCGAGTAGTGGGATGTCGACGCATGGCAATAAAAAGAAGAGAAAACCATGCTAGTAAGTTTAAGAACAGTTCTCTTCGTCGATCAACTTCTATAAGGGCATTGAGCATTACATCTCAAGACTATACCCCTTCAGATTTACCTTAATTTTCTACAAATCAATCCTAAATCTGCTATTATTATCTAGGCGTATGCTAATCCCTCAGATTAGTACTCCTAGATAAACCATTCAATTGAGTACTGCTAGCAGCTTTATCCCAAGTAATACACACCTTAGGGATTACTTTTACAAGGCAATCTACGTGACTAAATCAAACTAGTCACTACTCTCTAGGCCCAAGTAGTGACACTATTTTGTTACTACCAAACAACAAGGGCCAGCTTGCCTCTACGGGCCAAGGCTCTCTTGTTGCTACAAACAGTAAGCAACTTGTTTGGACACAAGGCATAACCACATCAAGACTACGCTTGTACATGGTTCTCATTTGCCAAAGTTTATCACAATCTTCTAGCAACTGTTAAAAGATTGTGAAGGGTTATGAGCACTACGGCTCAATTATGCTTACCTTGATTTCTCGTGATAAGCACTTGTCTAATTTGGGCACAACTGACGCCACTGCCGGTCCTCTTAGCCCAAGTATTTCCGCAGTTTTAGATTTACACTATAGCCAAACTACGTGACTTTGATGGTCAATACTAAGTCTATGCTCAGCTTAAATTTAGTCTCTCTGAACCAAATGTGTGATCACCACATGTGCTACCCTCGAGGCGCTACGGCCATAGAAGTGTTCACTAGGCACAACGGCCATAGAACGGCTCTCTCTCGAAGGACTCGGCACTACGGCCGTGGGATTTGTCTCTCTCTTAGCACGCGGCGCTACGGCCACACGGCGCGACGGCCGTGTTGGGTTTGTTTCGGTGGGTCTCTTTCGTGGAAAACGGCACTATGGCCACACGGCGCGACGGCTGTGTTGGGTTTGTTTCGTGGGGTGTACCGTTGTTTTGTGTTTAAAAATAAATAAAATAATAACGGGCCGGGCCGGCCCTCGCCGCTTCGGGCGTGGCCGCCCGCCCGTGGGGAGTGTCCACAACGGGGTCGAGTCTGGCCGCCCCGCCGCCCGGGCTGGCCGCCGCCGCCGCCTGGCTGGCCTGGCTGGCCCATGGCTTATGCTATCGAGCAGCAGCAGCATTGCTTCGCCCCCCCCACACAGTAGTGGGCTCTTTGCCTGGGCTGCTCTTCGCCCCCCTCAGACGACGACCTTCCTTACTTTAACGCAAGTCGCCCCACCTCTTTACACGAGTTTCAGCATTCTTTCGTGGGACTGGTCTTCGCCCCCCCCACCCCCACACACAGGCTTCAACGTTTTCTTTCGCAGACAATTTCAACGCAGAGAAAAAAACCAAAACGAAAATTGCTTTTGCTTACCTCCGTTTTTGCTTGCTGTGTGTGACGGGGAGAGAGAGAGAGAGAGAGAGAGAGAGAGAGTTCTTCCCTTCCAAATGTCTTGGCCGCCTCCCACACCCCATTGTGGAGATAAGGATGAGGAGATGAATGGTCGAAAACCATCGAGTGGGCTCCGGTCCCTCGGTCACGCGCGGACTCTGACGATCCCATCGAACCACGCTCTGATACCAGTGTTACATATCCGTAACGCCGCTACGGGCGGAATAGTAGTGCTGGACCCCCATGTGGACAGTCTCTCTGTCTGGGTTTTTTTTGTGGGAAGGTATGGCCATACGCTTTCAAGAAGGTACGGGCATATGCTCAGATGAGGACATGGGTGTATGCTTCTCGACAAGGGAATGGAATGGGCATGGTAAAGAAGATGCAGGCATACACTTCCAAGAAGACACAAATGTGGCTTTGGGAAGGGTACGGACGTGCGCTTTTGGAAAATGAAGAAATGTGCATCGGCACTGAGGATGAGGACACGGACATGTATTGAGGGAAAGAAACAAGTGTGCACTTGTAGAAAAGATGCGGCCGTGGAGCGGGGTAGAAGGAACAGGTGTGGCTCTTGAGGGATGCAACGGGCGTACGCTCCTAAAGGAATGAGCGTACACTTCTGATGGTATAGCCGTATGCTCGTCAGTTCAGAGAGATCTTTAATTGTACAGGTGCTAGTAGCCACCCACTGAAATTCCCTGATAGTACAACTGTTCCCAGTTTGTACCCCCTGTTTAATGCTCTTTATGCTTAGTTAATGCAGTATATCCCTTTTTAAATGCCCTCTACTCAATTTAATGCAGTAGATACTGGAAGATATGAAATGAGCATGGCAAAGAAGACATGGTCATGGCACTAAGAAGGGTACAACCGTACGCTTCTCAGAAAACAGTCCATAATGAAAAATTTACCTCTTCTCCTCCTCAAATTTCTAATGATTTGAGCTCTTCCCTTATGATTTTTTTGTGTTTTTCTTTTTGTAGGAGGCTAGAGCTAGAGTCTCTAACTACCCAATGATGCCTAGAATGCCTAAGAAAACCTAATTATCTAAGATTAATTAGAGGATTAAGCTAATTGTGCAAAACTTAACAAAGGTTAAACAAAACCAAAAATGCATGCTCCATTGATCTACATTGATCTATGGCAAGAGTAAACAAAATCAAACAAAAAGAAAACAAACGCATCCAACATTAAACCATAGGTGGATTTACACTCCAACCAGGCAATGTGATGGCTCTAGCAAGTGAAATGTATGGAGGACCCTAAGCTAAATGCTCATCCCTAGTAGTAGCGGCACCAAGGATGCTAACCAAAACATACTACCTTGCACAAGAGAGGGAGAGAAGAAGAGAATGATGCCATGTAATGGTCGATTCAGAGACTTGCATCTAGCCAACTCTAATGAGGGTTAACTCCCCTATGTGAGGCCTCTACAGTCTCACTCCACCTCCACTTGTCTCAAATGGTGATCCACAAGCTAGGTAATGAGCAAGGAAGACGGGAGCTATGGAAAGCTCCACCTCCACTCAATGCCAACGTGCATGCAAGAGGGATCTTGAGAGGGAGATAAGAGAAGGGAGAAGAGAAGAGAATATTAGACTAACACCATCCACTCTATGCATACACCACAAGTAAGCATTCACAAACACAAGCTTACAAAAAACCATAAACACAAGAGAGAGAGAGAGAGAGAGAGAGAGAAGGCAAGACTCAATTGTGACAAATGGGATTGTGTCTTTTCATATTCCATAAAATCATTTATATACATGAGCTCACTTTTTACAATGGTTGGCCGCCCATTTACAATTGGGGGCCCATAATTGGCTTACTAGCTCTATGTACATTAGCTCATTCCTACGATCAGCATTACACAAGCCATAAGGTCCGTCATCCCATATATCTTTTCTCAATAAGCGCTTAGCGCGGTTATATAATTATAGATTACAAGAAGTATAACCACGCTTGAAAAAAGATGTTTTAACAACAAGTATGCAATAGACATCTTGAAGGCATTTGGTATGATAGACTGCAAGCCAATATGTACACCGAGATGGAGGTAAACTCTAGGCTTTCTTTTGAGGACACTTCACCTTTGTTTGACATTAAGATGTATAGGAAACTTCTTTTGGGAGTTTGATTTTCTTATGCAATACTAGACGAGACATTTGCTATGCAGTTGGTGTGTTGAGAAGGTTCTCTAATAAACCAAGGGAAAGTCATTAGAATGCAGCAATGCGTGTGCTTTGGTACATTAAAGGTACCATCGAGTATGGAATTATATACATGTCTGGTGACTCCTTAGTATTGTGACTCTAAATGGGCTCGAGATTGTGACACTAGAAAGTCAGCTTCTGAATATTGCTTCTCACTTGGATCCCGTGTGTTCTCTTGGATTAGTAATAAACAACCCAGAGTGGAAATTTCTTCAACTGAAGCAAAGCCCGTTGTTTTTTTGCCTATGAGATAGTATGGTTAAGGAGGATTCTAGCATATATGGGAGTTCCAGTGAGGTCAGCCCGACCTTACGACGACCCAAAAAGGTATAGGGAATATTACCTCGGATATTAATTTCATCATTAGTAGGCGGTGGTTGGTTGGGACGCATTATGAATACATGGGCAGTGAGCCATCAATGCAGCGTAGCCACATCTTGGGACATGTCCACCACACTATCCGTAGCACTATAAATGGACATAGTTGGCACAAGCCTAGGCATCCAATGCTTGTGAGCATATATTCCCTATACTCTCAGTATGCCCTCCATCCATAGTCTGTCTAGATCGCCATATAAGCTCTACACTAGAGTGCACGGATGGACAACACCATCATATTATACCTATCTCTTGTTTGGTATAATCAAAATTTTAAAATTCTCTCTATTGCATTTTCTAGTCTACTTTCTCTTGCTGTATCTTTTTCTGATGTGCCATGTTCTTACACTTTCCAACTTTAGGTGTAGCTAGTGTAAATGCTCCCCACACTTCCCAAAGACATTGAAGTCATCTACAAACACATGCATGAATTCAATTAGGTAATCATAGAAAATTTCTATACCATGCATTGGAATGCTGCGGGTGCATTCCAAAGTCTAAAGGTCATGACGTTTGACGATGCGAATGCTCCCCAGCTTCGTGATGAATGCAGTCTTCTCCATGTCTTCATGTACCATTCTGACCTAGTTGTATCCATTACTGCATCCAGCAGCACGAATGGCAAGAGAAACGGGTCTAGTATTGTTGCTGCATTTAGCTTCCTGTAATCCACGTAGACTCTGAGCTTGCTATTCTTTTTTGGCACGATCACAATGGGGCTTAGCTAGGTTGCTTTTTCTAGTGGTTGGATGAATCCTAGCTAGCAGTTTGTCGATTTCCTCCTTGACTTGCTTGGCGTAGTTGGGGTTCATCCTATACCGTTGTTGCCTGATTGGAACTGCATCCTCCATGTTTATTTTGTGTTGGTAGAAGCTTGGGTCAATGTCGGGCATATTTGTATAGCTCCAGGTAAAGACATCTTTATATTACAGTAGAAATTATTGAAGTTTGTTCTACATTGGTTCTTCCAGTTTTACACTGATTTTTATTATCTGTAATTGCTCCTCTATTCCCAGGTTGAGCTCCACGAGCCCCTCTTCTTGTACATAGATGCATTGCTCTATTGCTCCCTATCCTTGCAAGGCATTGCTTCCATCCATTCCTTTTTCCACTTGGCTGATGGGTCTTCTTCTGTATTTTCTGAGGCTTCAGCTTCTTTTATTTGCTCTTCTAACATTACTTCTATGTTAGTAGCTTCTTTTTTTGAAGATTTCGCTTCTCTTGTCTGCTCCTCTAACACTGCTTCTGTGTCAATTGTAGCTTCTTCCGCTGGGTTGGACGTCCCAAGAGATTCACAAGCCATATCTTATGGTATCACATGAGTGTAAGGGAGGGGGGCTTAAGCCTATAAGTTAAGGGGTGAGGGGCTTTATAGTGATGGTAGGGGGGGCGGGGAGGGGGGGGGACAAGGGAGCAAGGGAGAATGAAAGTAGGGGTTTCGATTCTTCTTGTTTACAATATGTGATCTAGTGGTGTAGTTTGAAAACTTGATTAGTTTACTACTCTTTTAAGCTAACCACACATGGAACAATTTTTGGAGAGTACATGTAGGTCTTTGTGCTTCTAGCACTTACATCCATGCTACTTACATGGGCTACAACTTATCACACGTATAACATCAATATCTACTATTTGATTTTTAAACCTTAAATAGGGGGTACTTGAATTTCATAATTGGGACTCATATGCTTAGAAAGGGGTATAGTTTATTTTTTAGAGAAACTTAAATAGGGGGTTTTATGAGTTTCATGCACGCAAGTGACGTCCCCTTTCTATTGAAAGTGAATTCCCCGGGTTGGATGTTCAATACTTTTGTTGAGTATTTGGACACAATCTTTTCTATGTCTAGCTGTAAACCAAGTTGCTGTGTGCTTCCTTGGGACCAAGCAGATTGCTTAGCAATTTCCTCCTATTATATAACTGAGCACTAAGGAGAAGAGTTGGTCAAGGGATATGTCTAGTTTTAACCCCTTCATATCCTCCCATATGTCCTATTGTCATGCCTTCTCCTATGGCTTGCTGTTTTACGGAGGAATTGTTTTGTTACTTGATGTTGTCTTCTTTCTGCGGTGCCTGAGGATTTTGCCTCACTATTTCTCCTTGAGTTCTTTATGTGGGCTTGCATGCTCCCACTCTATTTTATTATTCTTGTGCAAGCTATGCCTGTTTCGTAAGCGCACTATCTTCTGTTGTGACTGTGGCTGCCTGCGCTCCTCTCTTCCTTTGGTTCTTCAGCTTGTTCCCATGCCTTGCGAGATTTACCTTCTTGTTGCGGCTTCCCTTGTTCTCCCATCGTGTCCATCATGCAGGGATTGTTCTCCTGCATCACTTCTTCGTTTGACTCCTTGCGTTATCTTCTTGTAGTTTTTGTTCTTTTGCCTCCTCCAGACTTCCCTCTACTCTTGGAAATGGAAAGGTTTTCTTCCAATTTTCTTTATGTGCTTCTTGCACCTCCTTTGTTGCAGTCTCTGACTTGTTTTTGTTTTTCCTAGTCCACATTATTTTTCTTGTGAGACTGGCTAGTTCTTTTGGCACAACCATATTCTCTTTCCTCTTTTGGGATCTAGTGATGTGTCACGTAGCCTGTAATGGTTGTGACCGACGGCAGACCGGATGGCCATGTCCGGGGTTCAGTGGGAGAGGATTCCCATGCGGAGTCATGGGCGGCCAGGCTAGTGTGGACGGCAGGCCACACACTATATAGCCTGGGGGATGAGGGGCAATCCTCATTCTTCCTCTATGGCTGGGTGGTGAGCCAGAGGCCGTCCCCTCTTGTGGTAACTCATAATATCAGACCCATCGATCAACACAGCATGGAGCCAAACGGTTGTAGTCTTTGAGAGCACTAGTGAGAGTGAGGAGCATCCCAGCACGAGACGCATTACTCCTAACTTAGATACAAGAGGATCAAAGGATCAGTGCATGAACAGACCACCTATCCTAGAGAAAGACCCAACATCCCCTACCCATTCACAAAGAAGCCTTGCTTCGAGACTTCGGAGCTTTATCATGAGAAACGCACAGTTAAACGATCCACATCCCAGGGATAGAGGCATGGAAAACCAGCCGGAAAGAGAGCCCACACTGCCTCTAGATCATAGAGCAGAGATAGGGCAAAGTGAAAGTAACCAAACCCAGACTTCTGGGGTGCCATGCCCACCACAGGAATGGTTTATTCATACCATGATTAGAGACCAATGCTAAACCCAGGACAAGAATCAGCTCTCCAGGGACTTGAGACGTCCTATCAGAGAGATAGGGCCTACCCTGCCTCGTCATATCAGCCTCCTGGGGCACCAATGTACTAGCAGTTTCCGCCTTGAGGGGCATACCCATGATACCATATGGGGCCATATGAGGCATAGCCCAGTCCTCCCATAAGAAAAGAACCCCTAATGGTCTATTATCCACCCGGCCTAGCTCCTCCTCCACTTATTATTCCCTAACCAGCACCTGCTCTAGCCATGGCAGAGCTAACCCCTGAAATGTTAAGGATAGCCATGGAAATAGGGAGGGGGGTAGCTGCTGGCAACACACCCCCAACACCAGCTCAGCCTACACAAGGGCCCAGATATAGGAGTGAGAACAAACCCGCTAACATCTCTAAACTGATCACCAAGTTCGATGGAATTGGAGACCCCATACTGCACTTAGAGATGTTTAATTAGATCTACGAAGCATTCAGCCATGTGGACAATCAAGTCAAGGTGAGTGCCTTTGGCCTCACCTTATATGAAAAAGCTGGCAATCGTTTAGATCCTTGAAGACTGAAGATAAGGCCACCTTTGAAGCCTTGAAAGAGGCCTTCAAAGTTGGATACTCCCATCAAGGAACTCGAAGGAGTCCTGTTGAGCAGTTACACAACGTCAAACAAAAGGATGGTGAAACCATGCGGGAATCAACAAGGTAAGGTATCTCCACTCCCGTTGTAGTTCTAGAGACAAGTTCTCTGACAAAAGGCTAATTGGGAGATTTCTTAAAGGCCTTGATGACATACCCTTACGTAATTCTTTGTATGCCCTGGCCCATACCTCCTTTGAGCAATGCTGTAAGAGTGCTATGGACTTCAAGGATAACTTCAAGGGAATGTGTTCTCGAAAACATCACGAGGGTACATTAGAGGCCTTCTTCAAAACAATGAGCACAAGATTTGAAGGAAAAAGCAAGGAGTTCACCTCGGGAACAAGAAGTCAAACAGTTGGCTGCTGCATTAATTGCAATAATGACCCAACATTGGAGAACTAGGCAAGTTGGTCAACCCCATCTCCACCCCAAGAGGAAGCTAGTGTGGTGCCCGATTTGTCAAGCTAACCATACTAGCATGGAGTTTCCATATCTGTGATCCCATCCCACCCTCTACTGTGTTAAAATTACAGCAATGTGATGAGCTATGGTGGATCAAATGCCAGAATCAACATCATTAACAAAGAGATTAGATGATAATTAATACGTAATTAGTGAGTAATTAACTGATAGCTTAATGTAGGAATGGATAATCAAAAACCAGCAAATTCTCATTAGGCCAATGTCTCAATTTATAGGGTTTACATCCAAGCATCTAATCCCACTGATTTCTCCTTGGTTCACTCCACCTCTTTTGCTTGATTCTCTCCACCTCTCCCAGAATATCTCCACACCTCCTAAATCTCCTCATGCTACCCTTTATTCTCTCCTAGTAGATTCTTCTCTCCTTTTCACAGGTTCTCTCACATTTACAGATTCTCCTTTACAGCCTCTTGCCAAGGGCTTGTTCCTGTACACACCGTATTCACTTGTATATTTCAACACCTCCCCTCAAGTGAATACTCCTAGCACACCTGGACCCTATACCAAGTTTCCCTCTTACTTGCGACTAGTGCCTAGCACACCTCCCCTCAAGTGAACAATCCTAGCACACCTAGACCCTATACCAAGTTTCCCTCTTACTTGATAGTCCGCGACCAGTGCCTCAAGTCCCTTAACTCATAGTCCTTGACACTCTCTCTCTCTCTCTATGTGGCCAAGGCTACTATAAGTGCCCGTGACCTTGACTAAAGTGCTCACACATACATCTACCACATGGCCTACATCATCGGTGGCTCAGAGGTGGTTTTACTTTGTTGGGGCAGGTTACATTGGGTTGTGGGGTCTCTCTCTCTCTCTCTCTCTCTCTCTCTCTCTCTCTCTTTGAGATTTTCACATGGCTCCTCACTCCTTGGAGCCTCACATCTTCTCTTGTCTTTAGTCTTCTTCTCGTGGATGGCAGCTTCTCTTCACGCGTCCATGTCTTTCTCTTCTTTCAGTCTTCTTGTTGTGGTGGCAACTTCTCTTCACACGTCCATGTCTTCCTTCAATGCTTCCTTTAGCTTTTCTTCTTGGTGTGGATCTTCCTCTTGGAAAGAGATCTTCTTCTTCTTTCATGGCTGGGGCCATGAGCTTGTCCGTCAGTTCTTGCTCCATGTGAGCAACATGTTTAAATGTTTTGTTGATAGTTCTTTTGAGCTTTTGATGTTTATCTTGTGTCATTATGCAATGCAAACCCAAATCTATGTGGGAGGTCTTACCTCTTGCCTTATTCTGGTCAAGGGCAGTGTCTGATCCCATTTTTACACTGATGTAATGTGCCCAATACATAATGCATATAGCATTCATTCTTATGCACATTCCCAAATGCAACTCTGGCTGTGAATAATCTTGAATTTGAGTGTGATTTGTAGGCATTAACCAAGGGTTAAATGCAAAATGATGATTACCACAAATTTATCAGCATAATTTTACCAAAAATTACATTAAATCAAGGGTAACCAATTTGTACGGAATGGTTGGAGTATCAAACCATCTTCGAATTGCAATCTAAAGTTATAGGGATCTGTATCAGACACCTAATGGTTAATTTGAACCCTCAATTGCACCAAAATATAGTGATTAGCAGCACTGATTAATCACTGATTAGCAAATTAATCCTCTGTTTTGTGTGCTGAAAACAGAGTATGCGGGGAGCCCAGATCTGAGGCCTTAGATTTCAAATGAGCTCAAATCCTTTCAAGGCCATCAATAGCAATTAGTCTAGTAGAGGATTAAGCCAAGAAACACAAGATTTGATCAAACATTGAATTCTTAATCTCTGTTTTACCAAAGTCACCTGTAGATTTGATGAAGAGCTTGGATCTCACTGTAGACTTGATCAAATTAAATTTTGACTTCACCAGCTTGTAGAGCACCCTTGAAAACCCCTGGGGCTAAGAGGAATTAGACCCATTGCAACTGGAGAAGACGAGATGTCATTTTTCCTTAGAAAAAAAGGCGCCTGTAAATCAGCAAAAAATGGCAGCTGCGCTTGGCAGTTTGGAGAAATTTCTTGATGAGCTGAATCATGGGGAGTATAGCTATGTTGGGCTAGAAGCATTTCCCCTAATGTTTCTCTTGGAGGGAGATCAAGCCCCTCCACTGGCTAGGGGTGCAGAGGTTAGTTGAAAAAGAGGAGAAAATATTAATTTTCTACTAATCCTAATTAGCCAAGTGATTAGCAAGACAATGGTCTCACAAATTGATGGATTCTAGGCTAGGCTTTGATACCATGTTAAAATTACAGTAATGTGATGAGCTATGGTGGATCAAATGCTAGAATCAACATCATTAACAAAGAGATTAGATGATAATTAACATGTGATTAGTGAGTAATTAATTGATAGCTTAATGTAGGCATGGATAATCAAAAACCAACAAATTCTCATTAGGCCAATGCCTCAATTTATAGGGTTTAAGGTCCACCCCATGACTGGTCAACCATTCGCAGAGGACTTGGTAACAACCACCCAGTCCACTATAGTCCACCTGTGCCAAACTTTCCATAGAAGAATTGATGAAGAAAAGGATATCAAGGAATGTGCACCCCTCGGATTCGGAAGACTCTAAGAATTGGATGCATATCCTTGCCACCTTAGACATACTTTTGAGGTGCACATGAACTAGGTTTGCGAGACAGCCGATGGGCAGGAGATTATGTCTCTCTACATGCTTCTTAGCACTGCATACTTGCCCGAAGTCGCCACTCATGAGCTTGAAAAAGCCCAATAATGGGGAACCATCATAGGGAACACGCTCGCATAGAACTCGCAAACCTGATGGATTCCCCAGACAAGAATGCTATGTCTTCCCTACTCACTCAGACACTCACTGGCTTAAATCCGTAGGGGCAGTTGAAGCACATGAATACTTCAACCAAGTTTGGCAAAAGGAGTTCTCCAATAACTCCCTGGTGGTCCATGCGACCACCCCCGAACCGATGGAGCCCATTGACCCCCAACCCGAAACCCCCAAGATCTTTGCCGCTCTGTGTACAAATCACGTAATAAGAAGTTAGCACTTGTAGATAAAGAAGCCAAAAATTTGATAGAAGAGGAAAGCGCTAAAGCGGAGGAAACTAAACAAGTCCCTAAACACTTCAGAATCTTTAAGATGGCTGATTGATTTGTACAATATGACTCGGCCCAAAGGGCTCACAATGCAGAGCCACCAGGGACCTCGTATGATGGGCTAACCAAGGTGAAGGAAGTTAACCTGGCGGACTCAGGTGAAGACCCGAGGCCTATCTACATTAGGGATGACCTCTCGACTGAGGAAGAAACCAAACTTATTGCTCTCCTCATTGAATTTTATGATTGCTCTCGGGTGGTGCACTACTAAGAAACCCTATGTATCAGGTACCTTCAAGGGGTATTAAAAAAACCCCTTACTAGTGAATTTTTCATGAATATAATGACCCCTTTTTCATTATGGACTTACGGTTTTTTTTTCAAAATCGTTTAAAAAACCCCTTCTGTAAATGCTCAAAAGAGTCACAGGCAAGGAAGCCTCTAGCTTCATAGAGCACATGCTCAAAAGAGTCGGAGGCAAGGAAGCCTCCAGCTTCCTCGATGGATTTTCTAGATACAATCAGGTATTGATCGATCTAAAAGATCAACACAAAATAGCCTTTGCTACAAAATGGGAGCTTATGCATACCATGTCATGCCTTTTGGGCTAACTAATGCCCCTGACACCTTCTAACGTTTGATGTGCACGGCCTACAAGGAGTATCTCCAAAAACTCCTTGAAGTCTTCATGGACAACCTCTGTGTTAATTCCACGTGGAAAACACACCTCGAATGTTTACAGAAGGTGCTAGAAAGATGCAGGCTCTACCGCATTTCCATGAACCCTCTCAAATGCCAGTTCTGGGCTTGGCATGGAGTCATCTTGGGACATATTTTCTCTAAACAAGGAATCTCCACAGATTACATCAAGGTGCGGCTTATCCTTGAGCTACCACCACCAACCAACTTTAAGGCAATCCAGCGCTTCATGGGACACATTGGGTATTATCGGCGTTTCATTTTTATTTATGCTGATATAGATTGCCCCCTTTATGGACTCCTAATCCTCTTTGAGTGGACATAGGAATGCCAACTGGCGTATAACACCCTAAAGAAATCCTTGGCAAGTGCTCCTATTTTGAGATTCCCCAACTGGGACATTATATTTCATGTCCACATTGACGCCTCTGCCTTTGCAGTTGGGTGTGTGCTGGCTCATCTCGGTGAACATAAGATGGATTTCCTTATCAGCTTTGCCAGTTTTAACGCAACGAGGTAGAACGAAATTATACCACCCCACTAAGAGGGAAGGGTTAGCAATGGTTTACACGGTTAAGAAGTTTTGCTAATATCTTTTGGCAACCAAATTTAACTTCTTTGTAGACCATCAAGCTCTTCTCTATTTAAACAAACCCTGCACAACCGGAAGGATCACATGATGGTTGCTAATCTTGCTTGAGTTCGACTTCACTCACACAGTGCGGAAGGGCTCACAGCATGGCTTGGCGGACCATATGCACGCATCTCCAATGACGGCGAGCTATCGGTGGAAGTCGATGACGATTTACTAGATGCTGCCCTGTTCCAACTGTGCTTAATTCTAAAATGGGGAGAGGAGGTTGCACACTTCCTTGCCAATGGCCTACTAGTTAACCCACTCCTTAACAAAGACCGATCACGGCACCTCATTAAATAGGCGGCTCCTTACCAATTGATTTTGCAGGCCAACTATATAGGCAGGGGACGGATAAAATTATAAGACGTGTCTGAGAAGACAAATGTGTCTTCCTTTTAGAACATGCTCACTCTACCTTAGCTGGGGGGCAACAGCAGATATCATTGTGTGCAAAGTCCTCATAGCAGCAGGGCTATGGTGGCCCACCTTGATGGCCAACGTAGGTGAATATGTTAAGCGGTGCGGCGAATGCCAACGAGCCGCAATTCCACGCTTTAAGGATAATATGCCCTTGAACCACGTTGTGTCCTTACGACCATTTGAAAAATGGGGCATTAATTTCATAGGACCTATTAGTCCCACGGCTCCACACACTCAAGCACGATACATTATTGCAGCTACACGGACTATTACACAAAATGGGTCGAGGCAAGGGCTACCCGCAAGGCTGATGCGTGATCCACTGCCAAATTCCTGTATGAGTTAGTGATCACTTGCTTTGGATGCCCTCTTGAGATCGTGAGCGACAATGGCACATACTGCATTAATGAGGTAATACAATTCCTCTTACAAGAATTCCTCATCACTCACAGAAAATCCTCCCCTTACTAGCCCCAAGCTAATGGCTAAGCAGACATCAAAACAATTGAGGCCAGCTAAAATGATCAGAACAAAAATTGCATGCGGTACTCTGGGCTTGTCAAACATCCCACAGGGCTACCACCAATGCAACACCCTTCAGTTTAACCTATGGTACTGAAGAGCAGTCATGCCTATGGAGTTCTTGGTTCCCAGCTTTGCAAATTATAGTAAAGGAAAAACTCACAGGCAATGTCCTCGGCTGTCACCTTTTTGAGCTTGAATAGCTTAATGAAACACGCCTCCTCGTTGTCTATAGTATGATTGTCGAAAAATTGAGGTGTAAATAGTGGTTTGATGACCAACTTAAGGACAAACAAATGAACGAGGGCAACATGGTCCTCCTCTTTAGCACAAAAAACCACAAAAAAAAACTCAAGCTCAGAGGCTTAGGACCTTTCCTAGTCACTTTGACATAATTCCACAAGGAACCTCAAAACTTGAAGGAGCTCAGCATATTCCTGAGCCAAATCAAATGGCGCAATTGATTCCTCAGGTACCTTACTCATGTGGCATAGCCATTGTAAAGCCCAACAAAAAAGGGGTAGGATTCTACTAGACAGAAGAGTGGCACAATCGATTCCTCAGGTACCTTGCTAATGTGGCATAGCCACTGTACAACCTAAGAAATAAGGGGGTAGAATTCTACTAGACAGAAGAGCGCAAAGATGCCTTCAAAATTTGAAAAAAATGCAGTGTACCAATCATCCAACCACCAGAATGGGACAAGATGTTCCATGTATTCATGGATGCATTGGATACAACAATTGGAAGTGTGCTGATGGAGCAAACAGAGGAAGGGTGGTATAGACCCATTTACTATGCGAGTCGGATGTTATCAAATGCTGAGAAAAATTATAGCACCACTGAGAGGAAAGCCTTGGGACTGATTTACTCAGTCCATAAATTTTGTCATTATCTATTGGTAAATCACTTTGTGTTCCATGTAGATCATCAAGCCCTACTGTATTTGGTGAATAAGGTAGATTTTTCAGTTCACCATCACGCACACCCCCCGACAACAACCAGAATGCAGTCTCAAATTTCCTTAGTAGAATAGACACAGGAGAGCACCCTACAGGGGTGGGTGCAAGCATGTTCACTATTCAGTCTTCTGCACCCATGCAAAGAAATTGGTCTTTTACATGCTGTAGTTTATCATAGAAGACACATTGCCCACTTACACGAGCAGAGATTAGCAAAAGAAATTGGCTCTCCGAAGGCATTACCTTGAGATTGTAGGAGCTCTATACAAATAAGGCATTGACCAGGTGTTTTGCATATGCATGCCAGACCATGAAACCAGCGGCGAAAGAAACAGGCTCTCTGAAGCAGGCATTACCTTGAGATTATAGGAGCTTTATACAAATAAGGCATTGACCAGGTGTTTCACAGATGCATGCCACACCATGAACAGATAGCTGTCCTCACATGAAAGCGCATCAAGGAGTGTCAGGAGGACACTACTTTGGAGAAACAACGGGTAGAAAAGTCTTGCAAGTAGTCTTATGGTGGCCCACTGTACTTAAAGGTGCATGGGATCATGCCAGGAAATGTGATGTGTGTCAGCAGCTTGGACAACTGTCAGCTACACGGATCCCTCATCAGCCAGTCCCACCACTTGAACCCTTTTAGAAGTGGGGAATGGACTTTGTGGGACCATTCAAACCCTCAGTAAGAAGGATTGGTAACAAATACATTCTCGTTGCACCACTAAATGGGTGGAAAAGCCCTCAAAGACAATTCAATTCAGTAGTAGCCAAGTTCTTGTACAAAGTCATCATTTTACAAGGTTTGGATACCTAGTGCAGCTAGTAAGTGACCTAGGAGGACACTTCATCAATGAGGTAATTCAGAATCTGACTCAACAACACATGATCACTGTGTTACAGGTTGCATACAAAAATTGTTTGTTTGCACATTTCTAATTGTTTACAGGAAAACATGTATGATGGATTCAATCACATTGCAAGTGAGAAGTGGGACGAGAACAACTTCCATGCTAAAGTACCGCTGCAGTAGTCACAGAAGATACTGTCGTGTTACAGGTTACATATAGAAATTGTTTGTTTGTGCAGGTTTTTGATTGTTTGTAGGAAAACATGTTTGACAGATTCAATCAGATTGTCAGTGATGAGAAGCTAGACAAGAAAAACTTTGATGATTGGAAGTTCAGAATGACCAATTTACTAATGGGTAAAGGATTTTTGGACTATGTCAAAGGAGGTAATAAGGAGCCTCCATAGCTGTCTGAAGAGAATGCCACTCCAATAGATATAAAGGCATTCAAGGATTAGAATCAGGGTGCAAGAAAAGTCATGTATTGGCTTTCGATTAGTGTCACAGACACAATGATAGGACAGATATAGGATGCCAATGCTCTGGCAGTTGTAGTTACATGGTAGAACCTGGTGCACATATTCTAAACTAATACAAAGGCAAGGAAACTACAGCTAAAACAAGAGCTGCATACAGTGGAAAAGAAAAGTATGTCTATCAATGAGTATTCTTTAAATATCAAGGGCATATTTGAATCCCTTGGGTCTATCAATATATTGCTAGAGGATGATGATTTGGTGAGTGTCTATTTGAGTGGGCTTGGCAAAGAGTCTATGCTGATCATAGAAGAAAAGTTTCTAGGTCTCTTCTTCACAAAGCAATAATACATTAGAACAGGTCTTCTACTCCAATTCAGGTAGAGGTAGAGGTAGAGGTTGTAGTCGAGGCCAAGGTGGTGGCCGACAAGGAAATCAGAATTTTGGACAACAACAGTCCAATGATTCACAGCCAGCAGCAATCATACACAAGTGAAAGAGGCCAGTCTAGAGGTAGGGGGAGCCAAAGAGGCCGATGTGGTTGGCAAAGAAATTAGAGTGCAAATAGCATAGAGTGCTGCTATTATAGCAAACCAGGGCACATGGCAAAGGATTACTATAGAAAGCAGAATGACATTAAAAGTGGAAAGTTGCAGCAAAGGGAAACTGGGAGGTGAGGATAACATAGTTACTTCTCAAGAACTCGTTGAAGTCGAAGAATTATCGTATGTTCCACATGAACCTGATAAGGTACTTGAATTTAGGGAAAGAAAACTTTGTAGTTGACTAATCCCTGAGGTTAAAATTAGGCGAAAAGATAGGGAAATAGAGGATTCGACTTGGGAGTCGGTTGAGATTGTTCAGCGCAGTTCTCCTTCTTTTCATTACAAGAGTGCAATGTTTTGAGAGAGGGGAAGTATGTTATATGCACATTATGTGTGCATATATTAGGAGGCTAACCCACATTAGGCTTGTGAGCATGGGAGCATGGGGTTGATGTTGGAAGATCTCTAAATAGCTAGTTACTCAACTTCACAACATCAATGAGGTGCCTAACAAAGATGGTGTGTAGATTGGTCCGAAGATATACTACATGACGATGGTAATCCCAACCAAAGCGATGTGCTAGGTAACCCTATTTCAGCTTATTTGTTGCTTAAAAAATAAGGATAAAATTAATGGTCATGATATTGTAGTGATTTATGATGATAAAAGCACCCACAATTTTATTTCTCAACGTTTTGTTAAGAAATTGCAGTTAGAGACCCATCTCTCTATAAGGTCAAGTCTGCATTTTAAGGTACATGTTATAATGGCACTAAGGAAATCGCAGTTAGAAATTACCACTGGTCCTTATAAAGAGAAAAAGAATTTCTTGAGTGCACCTCTGCACACTAGTGATATCATCTTATGCATGCCTTTTCGTCATCAGTTTAATCCTCGAATTGACTATGATACACATACGATGTAGATCACACATCATTAATGAAACTTAACTCGTCATAGTGATGTTACGCACGAACTCTATCCATTGTTCACACACACTAAAGAAAAACATACACTAAGAAAACCTAAGAAAGTTTTTATGGTTTATGTGAACAAAATTGAAGCAACTGAGCATAAATTGTCTCAAAGTCAACAAGCTCTTCTAGATCAATTCAAAGATTCTTTTACAGATGACCTACCCCCAAGATTACCTACATCTAGCCCAGAAGATCATAACATTAAGATTCTCCTTAGTACTTGACCATTTCATAGAGCTCCTTATTATAAACAAAAGCAAATCTAGCAAAAATAAATCAAATGGCAAATTAAAGAACTCTTAGACTGTGGCCTCATATGATGTAGTAGTTCACCTTTTGGAGTCCCAGTACTTCTAGTCTAGAAAAAGAACAAAACATATCGCGTGTGCATCAAATACATAGAATTAAATAAGATAACTATTAAAAATAGGTATCCTATTCCTTCTGTTGATGATTTGTTAGATTCACTTCGTGGTGCATGTGTGTTTAGTAAGATTGACTTAAAAGCTAAATATCATCAAGTTCATATGTATAATTCTGATGCTATAAGACTGCATATTTCATAGTCGATGGCAAATAGAAGAACTATTAGATCATGGCCTCATACGACCTAGTAGTTTGCCTTTTGGAGCCCCAACCAGTACTTCTAGTCCAGAAAAAGAACAAAACATATCGCATGTGTATTGACTACAGAGCATTGAATAAGATAACTGTTAAAGATAGGTATCCTATTCCTCATGTTGTGATGATTTCTTAGATAAGCTTTGTGGTGTATGTGTGTTTAGCAAGGTTGGTTTAAAATTTGGATATCATTAAGTTCGCATGCATACTTCCGATGTTTATAAGATTGCAATCCACACTCAAATGGGTCATTATGAATTTCTTGTTATGCCTTTTGGTATTACCAATGCACTTATCACATTTAGTAGAATGATGAACCACATTTTCTTGAGACACTAACATTTTGTTATTATTTTCTTTGATGACATTCTCTTTTCCACTCAAAATTACCATTGTCTAAATGGAAGAGTAATGCATAAATGCTTTTTAAAGAAAAGAAATCCATCATTGTAGGAATAATTGTTAACATGCAAGTAATGATTAGAGTGCACCTTTAATGATGCATCATGAAAATCATTCTTATATGTATTGCGCTAGCATTAAAGGAATGCATATCAAGAACGAAAATATTTACAATGGAAGGACGTCTACTCAATGCATCAACTATAACATTTTCTTTTGCGGGTTCATATTAAATGAGAGGATGAAAACTTCGACTGAATGATGCCCATTTAATGTGACAATCAGAAATCAAATGTTGGTAAAGTAGATGACGTATACTTTGTTGATCAGTTTTAATCAAAAACTCATAATCCATAAAATAACATTTCCACATACGAAGTGCATGAACAACAACAAGAAGTTCTTTATCATAAGTGCTATACTTAGTTTCAGAGGGTTTGAGCTTACGACTCTCATATACATGAGGATGATCATCCTGCATAAGGACTGCATCAATGCCCAATCCACTAGCATCAGTGCACTAAGGAAGAAAGGTCAAGATAAATTAGGCAATTGAAACATTGGAGCATGTGTCACAATATGCTTAAGCATGTCAAAACATTTTTATTGGTGCTCACCTCGACGAAAAAAGGTCTGTGTTTGAAGAAGCATAGTCAAAGGTAAAGTAATTCAAGAAAAATTATTAAAAAATTTTCTATAGTAGTAACAACAAAAACCTAGAAAAGAACAAACCTCATTAACATTGTAAGGAGTAGGCCAAGTCTTAATAATCTGAACTTTTTTAGGGTCCACCCTAATACCTTTAGCTAAAACAATGTGACATAAATATTTTATTTTCTTTTGAAAGGAAGAGCTTTTCTTAGGATTAGCGAACAGTTGGTTTTCTTTCAAAAGTTTGAAGGCAAAGGTTGCTTTTAGAGATTTGCATAATCCTCCTTACATATGTCTCATCAAGGTATACTTACTACTTTGAAAGCAATAATAGATGAGTTTTATTGGCCCTCAGGGGGGTTCACTATAAGTAAACCCTTTGTGTCACATGCATTCGAGGTCTATTTTAAAAACCCCTTATCTCTAATTTTTTCATGAATAAAACATATCCTTTTTGCATTCAACCTATGAGTACCCCCTTTAAATGATACCCTTCTGTTGTAAAAAATGTGTAAAAAAGGGATTTTAAAAATCCCTTTTGTTGAACCCACGTGATACGCTTACATATTTATAAGTGAGAGCCCCCCGCCCCCCGCGAGTATACTGGCTAATGTAAAGAATGATATTTCCAACTTTGTTTCTAAATGACTTTTTTGTTAAAGAGTTAAAGAGCATCATGGGAAACAACATGGCTTACTCATACTATTGCATATTCCTAATGGCCCTTGGGAAGAAATTTGTATAGATTTTATTACTAGTTTGCCTATTACTTCTGCACAAAATGATATGCTTTGGACTATTATTGATAGATTTAGTAAGTAAACATATTTTATTACATTAAAAAAGACATTGTCTGCTTCATGAGCTGCACATCTTTTCATTAAGCATGTTTTTACACATCATGGCTTGCCTAAAGTTATTGTATCTGATTGAGATTCTAGATTTTGTAATCATTTTTGGACTACTTTATTTTTTAATCTCAGATATAAAATTGATTTCACATTTGCTTTTCATCTTGAGAGTAATGGCCAGACTGAAATAACTAATAATACCATTATAGACTTATTAAGTTTCTATACTATTTCTATAATAGGAATTTGGGACCAACACCTTCATTTTCTATAGTTTTCTTACAATAATACACCACACTCTGCTACTGGAAAAGCTTCCTTTGAAGTTGTACATGCTCAATAAAGCAAGCTATTTTTATTTAAAGTTGACATATTTGTAAAGTGGAAGCTATTTTGAGCCCCACAAGCTATTTCAAGTAAATATGATTAAAATACACCAAGAGGAAGTGTGGGCTTTCTCTTTTATGGGGGGAATGTTGAAATTAGGGCATTGTGATGAGCTATGGTGGATCAAACACTAGAATCAACATCATTAACAAAGTGATTGGTAAATAATTAAGATGTAATTAGTGGGTAATTAACAAATAGATTAATGTAGGCATGGATACTCAAAAACCAGCAAATTCTCATTAGGGCAATGCCTCAATTTATAGAGCTCACATCCAAGCATCTAATCCCACTGATTTCTCCTTGATTCACTCCACCTCTTTTCCCTGATTCTCTCCACCTCTTCACTTTTCCCAGAATATCTCCCAGAATATCTCCACACTTCCCAGAATATCTCCACACTTCCTAAATCTTCTCATGCTACCCTTTATTCTCTCCCAGTAGATTCTTCTCACCTTTTCACAAGTTCTTTCACATTTACATCTTCTCTTTTTTTTACAGCCTCTAACCAAGGGCTTGTTCCCGCACACACCCTATTCACTTGTATATTTCAACACCTCCCCTCAAGTGAATAATCCTAGCACACCTAGACCCGATACCAAGTTTGCCTCCCCTTACTCTTGATAGTCCGCGACTAGTGTCTACACCTCCCCTCAAGTTAACTTAGCACACTTGGACCCTGTACTAAGTTTCTCTCTTACTTGATAGCCCGCGACCAGTGCCTCAAGTCCCTAAACTCCATAGTCCTTGACACTCTCTCTCTCTATGTGTCCAAGGCTACTATAAGTGCCCGCGACCTTGACTAAAGTGCTCACACATACATCTATCTACCACGTGGCCTACATCATCGGTGGCTCAGAGGTGGTTTTACTTTGTTGGGGCAGGTTACATTGGGTTGTGGGGTCTCTCTCTCTCTCTCTCTCTCTCTCAGAGATTTTCACATGGCTCCTCACTCTTTGGAGCCTCACATCTTCTCTTGTCTTAAGTCTTCTTGTCGTGGCAGCTTTTCTCCACGCGTCCATGTCTTCTTTCAGTCTTCTTGGGGCAGCTTCTCTTATGTCTTCCTTCAATGCTTCCTTTAGATTTTCTTGGTGTGGATCTTCCTCTTGGAAAGAGATATTCTTCTTCTTTCATGGCTGGGGCCATGAGCTTGTCCGTTAGGTCTTTTTGCTCCATGTGAGCAACATATTTAAATGTTTTGCTGACAGTTCCTTTGGGTTTTTGATGTTTATCTTGTGTCATTATGCAATGCAAACCCAAATTTATGTGGGAGGTCTTACCTCTTGCCTTATTCTGGACAAGGGCAGTGTCTGATCCCATATTTACACTGATGCAATGTGCCTAATACATAATGCGTATAGCATTCATTCTTATGCACATTACCAAATGCAACTCTGGCTATGAATAATCTTGAATTTGAGTGAGATTTACAGGCATTAACCAAGGATTAAATGTAAAATGACGATTATCACAATTTTACTAGAAATTACATTAAATCAAGGGTAACCAATTTGTACGGAATGGCTGGAGTATCAAACCAACTCTGAATTGCAATCTGAAGTTATAGGGATCTGTATCAGATACCTAATGGTTAATTTGAATCCTCAATTGCACCAAAATATAGTGATTAGCATTGATTAATCACTGATTAGCAAATTAATCTACTATTTTGTGTGCAAAAAACAGAGTATGCGGGGAGTCCAGATCTGGTGCCTTAGACTTCAAATGAGCTCAAATGCTTTCAAAGCCATCAATAGCAATGAGTCTAGTGGAGGATTAAGCCAAGAAACACAAGATTTGACCAAATATTGAAAGCTTAATCTCTGTTTTACCAAAGTCACCTGCATATTTGATGAAGAGCTTGGATCTCACTGTAGACTTGATGAAATTGAATTCTGTCTTCACTAGCTTGTAGAGCATGCTTGAAAACCCCCGGGGATAAGAGAAATTAGGTCAATTTGATTTGAAGTAGACAAGACCTGTAAATTCATCAGAAAAAACTACGCTGGCCAAATTCGCGATTTCTCCTCAACGCGTTGGCGGTTTGCTGCGTTTCTTGCATAGGCTGGAGCCCAATGATGTTGGCTAGCTATGGCTAGAAGGATTTGGCCTAATGCGACGTGTGGAAGGAGAGGGAGCTCCTCCACTGGCTGGGGGTACAGAGGTGAGTTGAAAAAAGAGGAAAAATTATAATTTTCTACTAATCCAAATTAGCAAAATAATTAGCAAGATAATGAGCTCATAAAATGATGGATTCTAGGCATGGCTGTGATACCATGTTGAAATTAGGGCATTGTGATGAGCTATGGTGGATCAAACATTAGAATCAATATCATTAACAAAGTGATTAGCAAATAATTAAGACGTAATTAGTGGGTAAGTAACAAATAGATTAATGTAGGCATGGATACTCAAAAACCAGCAAATTCTCATTAGGGCAATGCCTCAATTTATAGAGCTCACATCCAAGCATCTAATCCCACTGATTTCTCCTTGATTCACTCCACCTCTTTTCCCTGATTCTCTCCACCTCTTCACTTTTCCCAGAATATCTCCTAGAATATCTCCACACTTCCCAGAATATCTCCACACTTCCTAAATCTTCTCATGCTATCCTTTATTCTCTCCCAGTAGATTCTTCTCACCTTTTCACAGGTTCTTTCACATTTACATCTTTTCTTTTACAGCCTCCAAGGGCTTGTTCCCGCACACACCCTATTCACTTGTATATTTCAACAGGCAAATAGGACCCAATCTTATGTTATGTGAAAATTTTACAATGTCATGTTAATTCTTATTTTGTAATTTATTTATGGGTTATTAACCTCTAACACACGATAGGCATAAGAGTTAAGCCCAAGTCAAGTCGAAGGAATGGTGGAGTGGTCCTTACAACCACGTACTATTCACAAAAGGAGAAGCCTTGACTCTAAAAGCCACTTAGGTACATCTTTAGATGGGGGACCCTAGCAAGTCTCTAAGGGGAAAACCTTGAAGTATCTTGGCCTAGTGTACGATCCATCACCTCTATCATAATATCCCTTCTTGCATCGTATGATCTTTAAATACTTAATCTCATGATACATCTCAGAGTGTCACATTACAAGGCACATGCAATAGGTGCACTTTAACTATTTTACCAATGTACTTGCATAATTGCACATCATTCATGCACTAGCACCTAGGATGGACACCTCGGCACTGACAGCCCATGATCCCCACACTGAGCTCTCGTGCACATTATGCCATAAATGCATTGAGTATATCTGGGACACTACATTGTAGGGTGCAGTATTAGGCACATGAAGTTGTTGAAACCCAAGCACTGAAAAAACACTTAAAGATCCATGCACAATTTCTTAGATCATGGCAATATGAGTATCCCGCTTTCCCGAAGATTCAAAAACTTCAATCGTCGACCTCCTTCTAAAATCTGCGATCCATGTGCCATGTCATCTCCAATGATTCAAGTCAAATGCAACGCGATTCAATTTAAAATCGAATCCATGATCCAAGTGCCATATCATCCTAAAATCGATAATCCAGTTGCCATAGCATCCTGAAATCAATAATTTAAATCAAATCGAATCGGCACGATCAAATGCCACATCATCTGAAACCGTGATTTGGTTTCTTGAATCACGGTTCAACAATTGAATTGTGATCCAACAAATTTCAATAATGTTGTTTGATTGTCATCTTTTAAATCGCCGCACTTCAATCACCCTCAGATGCAATCTAGATCATTGCATTTTTATTTCCCTCTTCCAAATTCGATCGTGCTATTCCAACTACCATCCTTTACCCAATCAAGATCGTCAAGTTTCAATTGCCAAATTTTGATCATTGGGTTTTATCAAGTTTTAGATTGCGTAAACATGATCATCTAATAGCGATTATTTAATCTTGATCTCACTGATTCAAAACATTTGCCACATGGTGGATCGGACCTATATAAAGAAGTCCTACAAACCTTAGCAAAAGTGTTCTCAAGGCAACGACCTCAACTTAGACACCACGTTAAACCTCTGTCAAATCCCTCTCACACATGACACTGTTACTAAAAATAGCACGACGATTCATTGTTCTGCAATCGCTTGGCCTCTTCTCATAGCACGAAGAAATCGTTTGGCCTCTTCTCACGTCATGATGAGATTCTTTGTTTTGAAATCGCTTGGCCTCTTCTCACAACATAATGATTCACTGTTCTCTGCAATCGTTTGGCCTCTTCTTATAACACGACAATTTGTTGTTCCTTAATCATTTGGCCTCTTCTTTGAGCAGGCCGCTTATTAATCACCCTCTTCCTAGCAAACCTCGCCGATCTTGGGCTCTCCTTGTGCTTGCTCTAGTGAATCTTGACTAGAAGGTCTTCACATGAAGGTAGATTTTGCCTCCATGCTTTTTCTTAGTCTCTTGTGCTTTCTCTCTACTTGAAAAGTTTTACGTAGGAAAAATGGACCTTAGCCATGGAATGCGGGGAAGTTGATGAATATAGAGCTAGCCAGAATGGAGAGAGGGAGAGGGAGAGAGAGAGGGAGAAGGAGAGGTAGATAGAACACACACTTTTTTTAAAAAAAAGGAAGGCTTGAAAACCCCACACACCTTTTTGAATCATCATATGAGGCCCACACACGTTTTTGAATCATCATATGTATAATGTAACTGCTTTTGGAGTTTTTTTAAAATGTTAAAAACCTAAAACTAAAAATGCTATTAGTGTTATTGCGACGAAGAGCTTATTGACAGGTACTATAAAGGCTTGTGATTTGCACTAATAGTATACCACCTTAACGTGCTTCCACCCAATATCATTAGGTAAGTCTTTTTGGGATGTTCATTTATTCAAAGTATTGCCTAGATTGGAAGATTAGAAAGTTCCCCCCTCCCCCAAAAAAGCTAAGCGATCTTATGTTTGCTCCTTGATCCATTTTTTCAAAACATGATGTGTTGCATGTTGTTGATTGAGGGTTTATAATTGTATAAACTTTTATGGTCCAATTAAAAGCCTCCAAATTTGAAGCTTTTGTTTGCAAACTAGTATGCTTTTAAGAAACCTTTTGCTTAATTTTAGATTGCTACATGTTCTAGTAGCTTTCTTTTTATGATTTTTTAAACCACAAAATGCATGTTACATCATAAGTTATGGTGTTTAAGTGGGCATGGAAGAATACAACGTTAGAATATGGATGAAAGTATACATCATGGATTTCAAATGCTAATATACAACACAAGTATGTTCTTTATTAAATATCTAGCCCTTTTATGCCCATGCTCTTACGCTAATGTAAAATGTGGCTCTTTTGGTTGTAAGCGGCACACCCATGAATATAAGTGGAGGTTGCCATGGTTGTAAATGTGGGATTGAGAGAGATCTTGACACACTTTTCCTAAATGGGGGATTGTGGGTAGTGGCTAGTTTATTTTTATGAGCTAGATGTAACATAGAAATCATTCTAGCCAGATCCTAAGAAATGAGCCATGAGGACGTGAATGGTTCTCAAGAACATGCCAATGGTTGTCATCAAAGCGCAGGTATTGTGTAGGATTGTGTGCTCCATGTGAGACAAACAGTGAAAACAAAAGCAAAATCATTTTGATACTTATAGTTCAATGTGAGACAAAGAATAGTGTTTTGGTTATGGATATTTGGACCAACAAGCATCTCTGATTCATGAACTTGCTTCCACCTAGGGATCGAGGTTAATATATAGCCAGGCTATTCATGAACTTGCTTCCACCTAGGGATCCATGATCACAAGGTTAATATATGCTCGAAAAGAATATTTTTGTGGACCAATCAAAATAAGGACAACTCTTAAATGTATCAAAATAAGGACAACTCTTAAATGCATTTAGGGTTTGTTTCCCAAATCTCAACTACATTAGGGTTTGTTTCCAAAATCTCTACTACATACCGGTTTTATGGGTAAAGTATATTATGAAAAATCATTCCTTAAAATAAGGGTTAGTGGAGCGAGTTTTTTTCCTAGTACAAACACATTGGAATGCCGCTTTTTTTTTAATTGTGTGGGAGCAAAGGCCAGCTGCGCAAGAGCGAAGGAGAGGTGCTAATAAGCAATGATGAATGATAGCTGAACAACCAAATGATATTATAAATCGTGAGGAGGAGCAAGTACACTGCTGGCTGAAGGCAGCAGCTGCGTGAGCTCTTTTAGCACGTCGCATGGCGGGAAGAAAGGAAGCTTTATATGGGTTTCCTCGAGGACGAGGAGATTGTCACATGGTGCTGCTTTCTCACCCCACACACACACACACACACTCTATATATCTCCTCTTCTTTCTTTCTTATTATATTAAATCGTGTGCTTGCTTTCCAGATTTTCAACAGAGCGCCACGTGGATTGCATTATTATTCTCCTATTATTATCTACCTATACATCATTAAATGATTCCAGATAAACAATTTTTTATGGTGCTTCGCTCGGCACATGCTTTGTTGGCAGGTTTGGCAGACAGTAAGATACTCTCCTCCGTATGTAAGCATGCATGTGCCACGTAGTGTTTCACACCCCCACCACCCCCCCCCCCCCCCCAAAAAAAAACCCAAAGGTTTTCTAATTTCTTATTCTCTCGAAAAAAATTCTAAAATTTGTCAATTTTTTTTTGAAAACTTCCATGTAGTAGGTTTTCGTATTTGTTGTAATAAATGTCTTTCTTATGAACCAATGCGTGTGTGTGTGTGTGTGTGTGTGTGTGTGAGAGAGAGAGAGAGAGAGAGAGAGGGGGGGGGGTTCTGACAAATAACAAACAAGCCTACTTGTGTGCCTATAGTCGGACACTTGTTGGGGCACATGATGTGAACCTAATCATGCCCTCTCTTTACTTCAATTGAATAACTTGATGTTTTAAGAGTATAATCCCCTACATAATAGGGGCCAAAGTAAAATAAATTCATAAGTTAGTTACAAAACCTTTATAAAGCTATTAGAGGATCTTAATAACCTTTGATATTATTATTTTTGGAAATATATATATCTCTCTCTCTTGCCTCTACCATCATCAAAGAGCCAACCAACATAGGAGTAGCCTCATCTAATATATAGCCGTGTCATCTCTCTCTCTCTCTCTCTCTCTCTCTCTCTCTTTGATTTTCATGGTTTTGATTTTTCAATAGAGGAGAAGCACAGGTTGTTGTCTCCCTCTACATCTACCACTCTACTCACAAGTGTGCTGAGGATGCTAGGGCTTTGTGGAGAAAAGACAGCCCCCTGCAATCTCATGCTAGGACGACGTGGGAGGTCAAGCACCACCAATACTCTTAAAGCAAGAGATGTTCAGCATGTTGAGGCTACAAGAGCGCATCTAGGACGTGGATGGCCTCACATAGGAGAAAAAGAGATACCATTATGAGAGAGAGATAGAGAGGAGACTAGAGGAGAGGAGGGGGTATATACTTTGTACATTTTACGAGAAAGACAAAACATATTCCGTTCGAAGCCAAGAGAGTGGTGACAAGAGGTATTTGCTTACATGTGTGTGTGTGTGTGTAAGAGAGAGAGAGAGAGAGAGAGAGAGAGAGAGAGAGAGAGAGAGAGAGAGAGAGAGAGAGAGAGGCGATCTCATTGAGCTTTTCTAAGTCTTAGTACTAATTTTCTTCCATAGAAATTTTCCTTGTGAATTTAAAAAAATAGTTATGGAGACATTTCTCTCATAGATGCAATCAATTGACAGCTTTAAATTTTAAGAGGCAGAAGAGGCATTATGAGACAATGGTTGTTAATCATGGAAGCCCGAAATGGCATATAAATATTCACGCAATGGCTATTTTAGGGGCTAATAGGGGGTGGTCTCTAAGAAGTGATCTTACATGTATGGATAATTGTAGTCTTTTACTTTGTTTAACGTACAAATAATTTTGAGTTTGTAAAACTTACTAAAACTACACTTCAAGTTATAGAAATTACATAGCTTAGGTCTAGCTATCCTCCACATGGGCTTTCAAGAAGCATGGGTGGAGTTGTATAAATCCATTAAGAGTTTGTAAAGAGTAAAGAGTTAGATAAGGAAGGTGCTTTAGCCTTGTTGTACAATATTAGTGTTTGGGAAATGTGGGCCTTAGCTTAGCCTTTGGACTGATAGAAAATTCTAAATGGCCAATTGAGAATCTTCATAGAAGGAATTGATATGTCTAAGAAATAGCGTAAAATTTTAAGAAACATGTAGCAATAGTAGAAAATTTTAAGAAACATGCAGCAATAGTGAAAACTTTGAAGAAACATGTAGCAATAGTAGAAAATTTTAAGGAGTGTGGCTATTTTCTTCAAATGTTTTGGCACAGAGGAATTGTATCTATACTCTTGTTTTCCCCCTTCCACATGGCCAAAGGAGAGGAGGGATAGGGCAATGGGAGAAAGGGGAGTGATTCACCCTGCCCCTTTCTCATTTTGAATTTTGAATTTTTGAGAGGAGAGTTGTCTCTTCTTACATAATGATTTCCTTGAGAGAAAAAAATAGGAGCCTCCCTCTTAAAAGGCGAGCTTCATGATGAAAACTTCAACGTGTAGTAGCTGTGTCTCTCTTTCTCTCTAATTGTTTGTAAAGAAAAAAGACATTACATGTAAGATGCATTTATTTAAGAGTGAGCAAACCTCACCATGCACCCCCACTCCATTAAATTTTAAATTAAAATTATATGTATATATGTGTATATATAAATTTATTCATATTTATAAACACACACAGATATGTATGTAAAGGTATATATATCTAAATATAATAAAACATAATATTATATAAAATATATATTTGCATGTGTGTGTGTGTGTGTGTGTGAGAGAGAGAGAGAGAGAGAGAGAGAGAGAGAGAGAGAGAGAGAGAGAGAGTTTCTAATGTGTGTGAAAGTGTGTGTGTATGCATGCATGTGTGTTCTTGAGAGAGAGTTCCTAATGTGTGGGAAAGTGCATGTGAGAAGAGAGAGGGTGTGTGTGTGTATACGCGCCTGTGATGCATGTGTGTTCTTGAGAGAGAGTGTGTATTCCTAATGTGTGGGAAAGTGTGTGTGAGAAGAGAGAGGGTGTGTGTGTGTGAGAGAGAGAGATAGAGAGAGGGTGAGGGTGTGTGTGTGTGTGTGTGTGTGTGAGAGAGAGAGAGAGAGAGAGAGAGAGAGACAGATAGAGACATAGATATAGATATAGAATTCCCATGTGTGAGAGAGTGTGTGGGGAGAGATTGTGCATTTGCATTAGTGTGTGTGCGAGTGTGTGTGTGTGTGTGTGTGTGAGAGAGAGAGAGAGAGAGAGAGAGAGAGAGTATATGGAGTATATGTGTGTGTGTGAGAGAGAGAGAGAGAGAGTATTAGTGTGTGTGCGAGTGTGTGTGTGTGTGTGTGTGTGTGTGTGTGTGTGTGTGAGAGAGAGAGAGAGAGAGAGAGAGAGAGAGAGAGAGTATATGGAGTCACTACCTCTGCTTCTACCCAACTTCTAGGCTTGTGTGTGTATGCACACGTGTGTGTGTGTGTGTGTGTGAGAGTGAGAGAGAGAGTGTCTGTGTGTGTGAGAGAGAGATTTTGAGTGGCAACTCTAATGTGCTTTGACGTGCCTATTTATAGCTCTATTTTCCCCCTTCTTCGTGCTCCTTTCACCTTGTGTTGTCTGCTGCTTTATTCCCTTGTGTTTGTGTGTGTGCGTGTGTGTGATCAACTACATAGATGGGTTCTTCTAAGCAGATTCATAATGTATACATGAGACCCACTCTAATCCCAAGGAAACATAAGTGAAACGAGCCAAAAATGTAGAGAATCCAAAAGTTCATTTTCTCTATGACATACTACATCAAGATTATGAATTGGTATAAACAAGTGGAGCAAGGCAAAACCGTTTGTGAAAGTGGTAGTGCAAAGAGAAACCATAATGCCTAAAGTAAGGAAATTTTCATAGCAGGATGTAATATTGTTTTTCCTGGGCCATATGCCCTCAGCAAAGGATATTCATTAATGGATCAAGAATCTCTTAGCTGAAGACTGTGTGGACGGAGTTTACTACATAGCAAGAGGATTCTGAAAAATCCTACATAACTCACTGTAGGCAAAGCAAAAGTTGTTTGAGATTGCACGTCTCTTTTATGCCTAGGAAAATGGTACGTGCTGTCATGGGTGCCAACTGTGCTAACTATCAACAAGGGATGCTAAAACATCAATGCTTGGTATGGTTTGAGGTGGTGGTGGATTTCCCCACTGATCTACAGAATACACTACTATAGAAAGCTCAGACATGGTGTATGTGCTACCATGGGTTTTAACTATCAAGGGCTACTAAAACATTAGTGCCTGGTATGCATTGAGGTGGTGGTGGACTTCCCCACTAATCTACAGGATGCGCTACTATAGATAGCTTAGACATTGGGAAAAGTAGTGTGTGCACCCAGAATCATAGGCAATAGAAATAAACTTTGTGTAATGTTGTGGGATACAAATGTGCCAACACCTGAAAGCATTGAAGGCTAAATTGTTAATGTTCCCATGGGGAAAAAGCCATATAAATTTAAATAGTCTCCTTTTGCTGGGTTGTGTTTTAAATGTTACAAGTTTGGGGATTTTACATCGAAATGCTTGACACTAAAATTGCAATCCCCTAAGGACACAATTCCTCTACCCTGGTGCATGAATAACCAAAACTGCCACAAATACTAATGGTGAGTCTAGTGAATGTAAATGCGAAACAAAGTATGGCACAAAATAAAGGGAAAGCAGTGCAACAACAAAATAAAAGGAAAGTAGTGTAGTAAGCACAAAATAAGCACAAAATAAAAGGAAAGTAGTGTAGTAAGCACAAAATAAAAGCAATGTCCAAAACAGACAAATCAACCAAAGAAAAGATGCTGATGGTTGGACTACACCAAATGCTAAAAAAAAGGCCTTAAAAAACAAGCCATTGATTGTGTGAGGCATTGGGATAAAACATCTATGGCCTCCACCTTGGGTGAATCACATTTCACCATAGTGCTAGATCAAAGTATCAAGCGATGCTTGACATATGCTATATGTTAAATGTGCACAATGGGGATCCGAGCCCTACAAAGGTATGGGTGGATTATGCATCATAATTATCGGATCATTATCCATTATGGGTGTAGATGCATTTTGACATAGGTATGGACAATACAAGGCTGCCATGTAAACAATTGTGCATAGGCAATAGCCCCTACCTATCACATGATGCGTATCAAGAAACGGTGTACATAATCATTACATTACTTAGAGAAGATGCTTGCAATGACCTAGGCTTAGCATGGAGAAACTTTACAAGCAGGATGCAATCAATCATTATAGAATTTGACAAATGGTATATGGGGTAGCAAAGAGAGCAAATAAACCGATGCAATCAATCATTATAGAATTTGACATATGGTATATGGGGTAGCAAAAATGTAACAAAGTAAAAAGGGACTCAAGTAAATTTGGACCCAAGGCCAAGGGATGAAGGGGATGTGAAAGGGGCCAAGGGCTAGGATTAGGGTTGGGCATGCCCATGGACATTAATAAGTGTAGTGTGAAAAGGTGTCCTAGTATGTAAGTGAAAATGGGCCAATGTTATGTAACCTTTTGATAATCAAGAATACACAAGTCTTTTACTCTCTCTTATCTCTCCAAACCTAGGTTAATCCTCATAATCTAGGCTAATCCAAGGCTAATTAGGCTAAATCTAGGATAATCTAAGAGTATGTCTTGAATCCACCTTGCCATGAGTGCCTTGGAAAAGCGGTAAGGTGGAGGATTAGGTACCAGTGGTGAAGACATGGCCCCAACTTGTGCCTAGTTTCGACCTAGGTACAAGGGTGGGAAGAGCTTGGCGGCGGCGGCCGAGAGATCGGCAAGCTTCAACGATCTACATCGACTCTCAAGTGCTTATGAAGGATGCATTTTGTTGGTCAAACAATTGGAAAGCATGTGATCTAGTGTTGCAATTGATTTTCAATCGAGTTTGTATTGAGATTTGGTTGCAAAAACAAAGGAGATCCTGGCGAAATTTGGTCAAAATCCATGCATAAGTGCAACTTAACCCTAATTCAGTCCACAATCTCGACAGAGCTAATTTGCATGGTTATACATAGCTTGAAAGCTTGTACTAAGGGCTACAATTCAAGCTATCAAGCACTCGGTTTCGTCAACAATTGCTTGTCTAATCGAAAGATTCTACAGAAAGGTTAAGGTATGGCCTAGTTAAAAACAACACTTCATATTGGCAAAGTGAGCATAGGGTTAGGTTCCCCATACCCTAAGCTTCCCATTTAGCCTTAAACCTCACCAATTAGACACTCAAGCTATCCGCTACACCCATTTTTCCACTGGATACCATGTTTTTGCTGAAATTAGGGTTTTTGGATTGAACCAATTTTGACATCATAGCTAGATATCATAGCTAGATAGTATGCTCTTTCCTCATTCCAGCAGCTAAAGACCTAAAGAATCAGACTCCATTTGCTTGGTCAAAGTGGCAGATTACTCTTTGGTTGACTTTTCAAAGAAGTCAAAAACAGAGAGTACTTGTGCATTGACCTTGGTCAAAGTCATCATGCACGGGAGTTCTACACGTCATTGCCTCTCTATAGAGCTAAAGAGATTGTAAATCAAAGTTTGGGAACATATCCAACTTGAATTTGGTTGTTTTCCAATGGCATCCAAGTTAAAGACCAAGGCTACTTTCAAGGAAGTGGTTGAGCATGAGGGTGGTGTTCCGGAAGCAAGGCAAGATGCAAGACAAGATACTCAAGAGTATGTACAAAGTAATGTTGACTTGCATTAAGGGTCACACATACCACAAAGGTTCCATGGAGAATCTACGAATTGTGAAATTGATGGAGAAGATGTATCTTGATCAACAGAACACTATGAGTAAATTGGTATAGCTTATGAAGAGCTTAGGCCAAAAATCTCAACATGATGCAAGTGAGGAAAATTTCTTTAACCGCTTGGATCAAAGATTTGTAGCCATGAGTCAATAATTCCAAAGAGTTAGTGACATCTTGTATAATGGGTTTGTTGAGGATCAAGGAAGGGTTCACTAGCTTAAGGCAAGAATTGGGCATGGGAAAAGAAGTCTCCAATGATCCAATGGTTTCTCGAGCATTGGGACCCCAACCTCTTGGATCTACCATGGGCACTTCGAATGCATATGCTACCCATCTACCTCAAGTTAGTCTTCACTAATTTGAATCAAGTCATGGACTTCCTAAGATGTACCAAGGCGGAATAAGCACATTTGGAATGCCGATGCAACAAGGTGGTTATGAGATGCAACAAGGTGGGTATAGGATGCCTATGCAATCAAGTGGAAATAATGTTCCAAACATGCCTATGCATCAAGGGAATGCTAATATGGCAAGTACATCGGTGCATGGGTTATCTCCAATGCAAGGGCAAAGTTTGAAAAGAGGAAAACGTACTCTATTAGGTGAAACACCTCCATTTGGCAATTGGAATGCTTCTCCAAGTTTGCAAGATCGTCATTCCAATGACTTGGGTGGCCGTGCTTCTCCAAGTTTGCAAGATCGTCATTCCAATGACTTGGGTGGCCGTTTTATCAATGATTCGGGGGTAAGTCATCATTTCAATGGCTTGGGACCTCATCATATTAGGCCACCTCAATTCAATGACATGGGTGCTTTTCATCCAAGACCATGTGATCGTCATAGGGATGATAATGAGGAGTTCAAGGGTGATGTGAAAGAGGTAGTGCTATGGGAATATATTTTAAACCCTCTTAAAAATATTATTCTACCCTCTTAGATAATTCGGGGACGCTTGGATTATCTTTGCATCATGCCAAATTATGTTAATATCATGGGTGATACCATTATAAATATTAATACATTTGGTGGATATTGACGTATGCTTGGGGTCTCCAATGTTTGTTTTAGTTGGTTCGTATGTAGGGGTGATTCTCGGGTTACTTACACCTGGCAAACATGTGTGTGATGATGGTTTGTATGCTTGTGGAATATTTATTTCACCAATTTATTATTGGTTATTTTATAGGTGAAGAGGATTCCGAGGATTGAGGAGAAGTCACACCAATTTATTACTTGGCACACCATTTTTGTAAACAAGCTTTGTAAATACATGTGCTAGCTTGTGCACATTTTGATTTATTTTGTAAAAGCCATAGTTTATCAAGCATAGACTTGATCTTTAATATTTGGTAAAGCATGATATGCTTTAAACCCAAGCCTCAATTTATGGGCACTCTATTTTTTAAGATAAGAGATTGTCATGCAAAGAAAAGCACCCTTTTTGTATTTTTGAATAAAGTATCTCGTAAATACTCATGTGTGGGGGAAAATAGGCCATACACACCTCAGGGGGATGATTGCACCCAATCTTGGAGCCGAATCTTTGTGAGCTAAGTATTTTCATTTGTTTTTGAATATTTTAATCATGGTCATGTGATGTTTGATGAATTGTTGAATTTAAATCAATTTCTTGCAATTTATTTGATTTCTATCTCCCTAGAAATTTAGATCCTGTGAGACAGGTAGTCTATACTTATGATTCTCATGGATATTGGGATGGTGTGAATTTTGGTGGCAATGCATATGCCTATGATGACCATGCCTATGCCTATGATTATCATGCCTATGATTATGATATTCATGGTAGTCATGATTTTTTTAATGAAGGTATGTATGACAATGAGGATTTGGCAAATATATTTGCTATGCCAATGCATCAAGTTTATGCATATGGATCAAGTATGCATATGTATGGTTACTTGAGATTAGGGTTTTGGAGATGAATGCATGTGCAAAGAGAAGGCTATGGTGGATGGAATATGAGGATAGCCATGCTTTAGGGCATGAGGGAGAGGTGATTAGTACACTAATGATACTACAAGTATGTAATGAGGTGATCACGACTTGGTGGACCAAAAAAGAGATATCTTCTTCATTCCAAAGTGGCTCTAATATAGCCAAAGGGTTAAAAATCAAGTGGACACTAGTAATGCCACCTCAACTCCACAATATCTCAAATATCTCCTCTCTACTAGGGCTGTTCACACACATTCACCCCCCCCTTGATACATACTCCTTGTGCAACTAGGCACCACATTTTCAACACCCCCCCCTTGGTGCCATCTACTAGGACACATCTAGGTGTGAGGTACACATCATAGGCATCTTGACCTAACATACACCTAGGCATCTTGGCCTTACACATGAACTAGGCATCTTGGCCTTTACATCATTCTACCATAGCTACATCATCGGTGCCAGCGGCGGGTAGAAACAATATAATAAGATACAAGGGGTAGGTGAAAACTCCATAGCTTCAAAAAAGTACTTCAATATCCTCCTTTGGAAAGGAGGCCTCCTTTGGAAAGGAGGCCTCCATCACATTCACTTGTTGAGGTTGATTATTTGACCAGGAGTTGTTTTCCATGTGTCCGAGTTTCCCACACATCGTACATTCAAGCTTTGGTTTATCTTTGAATTTGCATGTGTTGAATGTGTGGCCTAATTTGCATGTGTTGAATGTGTGGCCTAATTTGCCACAATGATTGCATCTTGGCTTCAATTCCCTTTTACTAGCATAAAGTGCCAAGTCCTTTGATGAGGACGCTCCATTTTCATATTTGCTTTTCATCTTTTGCTCATGTTCAAGCAATGAGGCTTGTACATCATTCAAGGTTAGAGTAGAGTTGTTAGACAAGATTTCAACTATGTTATCATACTCTTCTTTCCTTTTTATAGCTAGCAAGCAAGATAGCCTTAGCTTCATCATCATCAAGTGTCTTGCCAATGGTGGCAAGTTGTTGCTTAATACTTTTATACTTGTTTATGTGACTTGTTAGTTCATGGCTAGTACCTAGGTTGAGTTGATACAATTGCATGAGTAAATGAACTTTAGAATGCTTTGCCTGTGTACCAAACAATTTGTTTAACTCCTCCCATGCATCCTTGGCCTTCTCAATCCCAATGATATGATGAATGACCTCATCATCTATTGCAAGTGCTATGAGTCCCAAGGCCCTCTCATTCTTCTCATTCCATGTAGTTCCTAAGCTTGCTTGAGTGTCCCTCCCCTGGATTATCCCCCATAGATTTTTCTTCATGAGCGCATGCATGATTTTTGACTGCCATGTGTGGAATATAATACCATTTAAATTGATGATTTCATTGTGTGCCATGATGAGTAGGGGGTCTTACCAAGTCCCCATCTATGCGGTGGTACTATGGTAGTGTCTACCCTTTAAATGATTAGCAAAAATGAAGGACTTATGAGACCACTTGCCTTAATGTGGAAGATGCTTACATACATGCCATGTTCATTACTGATTTATAGGAAGATTCAACTTGATAGCATACATATCAATGATGAGATGTATAGCACACATCAAAGACGGAATCCACTAGTGAAATATAGGCATTACAAGGCAACCTAAACCATGATTCTCATGGGTTCATGGATGCAAACGGGTATTTGAGCAAGCCTTCCACAAAAAAATGCTTCAAAAAACTCAGACCACTTGCACTTAGTCTTGGGTTAATCCTTAAACCAAAGTGGTTAAGCTTTTGATTAATTATATCCACAATACCTCCAAAGGTTGGCTACGGCAGCATGACAGGCCTCTGATCTTTTGCTTGGTGTGGCCAACACACTGCACCAAATGAGAAACCCTTTGGTGGGGATGTAGGAGACTTCAAGGCAACCCTCCATATAGGAGGAATTAGATCCATGCGCCTTGTATAGCCCGCAAGAGATGAATTGGTGCAGACGAGGCAGTGACGGACTGTTCAGCTGCTGAATACGCCGGCTGAGCTTCACAATACTAGCCTAGAGCTTAGGGCGCTTAGGGAAAATTTGCGCCCTTTAGTGTGGAATAAAATGAGCTAGATCTCACCAAAAATGGTTGCCTATAGCTCCTATATGAACCAAAAAACCAGTGAGAGGAGGTGGAGCTGCCCATGGGAGCTTCGAAGAGATAAGATTTTGATTAAGGGTGGATTAGTGATGGATTAGGGTATGGCTTCAGAGGAGGAGATATGGTGAGGTCCTAGGACCTTGTTAGCTCTGATATCAACTTGAGATTAGGGTTTTGGAGATGAATGCATGTGCAAAGAGAAGGCTATGGTGGA
Source organism: Cibotium barometz (assembly GCF_041138505.1). Taxonomy (NCBI): domain Eukaryota; kingdom Viridiplantae; phylum Streptophyta; class Polypodiopsida; order Cyatheales; family Cibotiaceae; genus Cibotium; species Cibotium barometz. The sequence continues at coordinate 14,612,788 of NC_141080.1, read as the reverse complement.
TGGAATATGAGGATAGCCATGGTTTAGGGCATGAGGGAGAGGTGATTAGTACACTCATGATACTACAAGTATGTCATGAGGTGATCATGACTTGGTGGACCAAAAAAGAGATATCTTCTTCATTCCAAAGTGGATCTAATATAGCCAAAGGATTACAAATCAAGTGGACACTAGTGATGCCACCTCAGCTCCACAATATCTCAAATATCTCCTCTCTACTAGAGGTTGTTCACACACATTCACACACCCCCCCTTGATACATACTCCTTGTGTATCTAGGCACCACATTTTCAACATGGTTATTCTTAAATACATATGTGTAATCAAAGATACCCTTTACCCTTGTCTATCAATGAGCCACATTGTCGAACACTCTTCTCTTCAAAAGGAGTGATTGGAGAAAGGCAATGCACAATGTTTAATGGGGTGAAGCTACTATAAGTGAAGCCAAGATAAGGAGGATCAATGTATGTGAATTGTTGGTGCCGACTCTTGGTTTCCCTATTGCTTTGAGTGGGGACAGAAGACCTATTATACATTCAATGTTGCTAGATTTGGGCTCTGCCAAAAGCAATGGAGGATCTTCGATCACTTTTACATTTGACCAATGTATGGAGTGTGACTATGTGGGCCTTTATGTACATATTATGGGTGTTGAATTGGAGGGCATATTTGCTGTAATTTCTGTGGACAGCAAGAAGATGAAGATACTTGGTTGTTGAATCTTTCTCGACAAGTCACCAATGTATCCGTGGTCAAAGGGGATACGTAAGCTGAAAATGGTTGTGATTGGACAGCTTTCATAAGTGCGTTAATTGAGGAATTTTTAGCTCATGACATGATGCCACGAGGCGATACACGTGATGACCATACTTTGGATGATCATGCATTGAGTGGCTCATGGAAGGTTCATGAAAGTGCATTGTATGATCCATTCTCAAATCCGGTTTGGAAGACATATGATTCTCAATTACTTGACTATGAAGGCTTAGAGGATGTGGATCATGATGCAAACAAAGAAGAATCTTCTCATGATGAGATTGTTCACACATGTATTGATGATATTTTGGTGGTTGATGTTGATGATTATGGTACTACCATTCATCATGAGGACGAGGATGTCTATGAAGATGTGGATGATGGTAGCCTTGACAATGAAGATATTCATTATGAGGATGCATGTTCTATGCTTTGTGGTGGAGATCTTCAAGGGGATTTTGTGGATGACAATAAAGTTCATACGTACATGGAGTTTGAGGTGTGCATTTTCATATTTTGTGGATGCCAAAGTGATTCTATGGCTTATGGGATTGGAGCATTCACTTTCGGATGCATTCCTTGTCATATGAGATGCATGGTGCAAGACTATGTGGCACGCCATGGTTTTGGTGTATTACCTTTGGATATGATGGGAATACTCTTGCACATGGTATATTACATTTATGCTCTAGATTGATGGATATACCATTATGCTTTCCTTTCAACCTCGGTATATGTGGTGGCCAAGTTGTGTGGGTTGGAAATTGTAGTAGCTATCCTTTTGATCCAGGTGGTTACTTTTGCTTGAGGAGGATTGATTGTTGGTCTCTTGGTTTGCCTTTTGATCTGGGAGGTCAAAGTTTAATAGGTCATCCTTTGGCTACCTTTGAGGAATCAATTGGTGCATTAAAAAAATGATTATGGGTTGTTAGAATTCCTAAAAATCACTGTTAAGACAGCCCTATACCTTTTGGTTTTGGATGCAAAATGCGTGGAAGCTTTATGAGGTGCATATGCCATAATGGAGTACATGATATGGCTTGATTTGAAGGCATTATGGGAAGTTTATAGCCATACATATGTCTTTTTGGCTCCAACATACATGGCTCATGCATTAGCATGCTACTTAACATGAGTCCTTGATGGTATACTTCATCCATGTAAGTTTGTACATGTATACCTAAGGTTTCGAGGATGAAACCTCTTGGGTGGGGATGGTTTGTAACAAAGTAAAAAGGGAGTCAAGTAAATTTGGGCCCAAGGCCAAGCGATGAAGGGGATGTGAAAGGGGCCAAGGGCTAGGATTAGGGTTAGGCATGCCCATGGACATTATTAATAAGTGTAGTGTGAAAGGGTGGCCAAGGGCTAGGATTAGGGTTAGGCATGCCCATGGACATTATTAATAAGTGTAGTGTGAAAGGGTGGCCTACTATATAAGTGAAAATGGGCCAATGTTATGTAACCTTTTGATAATCAAGAATAGACAAGTCTTTTACTCTCTCTTATCTCTCTAAACCTAGGTTAATCCTCATAATCTAGACTAATCCAAGGCTAATTAGGCTAAATCTATGATAATGTAGTTGCCACTTTCTTTCAAAGAGAGAGCAAATAAACCGATGCAATCAATCATTATAGAATTTGACAGATAGTATATGGGGTAGAAAATGGAGCAAACAAACCGATGCAAAGTAGATGTGTAGGCAGTGCATGAGGTTGCATAAACAAGGCAATTAAATCAGGAGGAAGAAGAAAAGCTGTTAAATGTATGATATATGATAGATTACAATAATCAATGAAAAGAAATTTAAAAAATGGCAAATATGAACGAGGCAAAAGCCTTTACTAGATAAAGGTTCCTCATCAAAACAAATTTTCAAAAGCTTGCATGCTAAGAGATAAAAGCAAAGCATACATCGTGTGTAGAAGCCTAATGCCAATGATGTAAATAAGAATGCGTGGCGCATTTCCAAAAAGTCTTTGCTACACTAGGGCACTTCTCGTCATGGGAAGAGTTGAAATCGAAAGCTAGGATGCTTATAAATGTGACACTAATTCTTAATCAACAAGAAGTTGCACATATGGAATCCCTTCGAACATGGAATTGCAAAGTGCTTTTTGCTAGACTGGGTAAGTGGAAGTCACAAGGATGGGATGGATTAGCTGTGGAATTATTTTAACATTTTTTAGAGGAGTTGAAAGACATTTTATTGGCAGCAACGCTAAATGTTGCATGGTTACAAGGAGTGATGCTTGCTTCTTGGCAGGAGGACCTTGTGAAATTGGCTCCGAAAAAGGATGTATGCTTGAATTTGGCTGATTGGATCACTTTAATGCCAGTGCTATACAAATTGGTGACAAAGATGATCGCTAATAGAATAGCCAATGTGCTTAACAAAGGGTTACATCCTGCCCAATATGCGTTCATTCCTAGATGACAAATAACAGACAACATGGATAATGCTTGTGTGGGAATGGAGTATGCTAAGTATACTGATTAGGAGATGTTGGCAAAGCATTTGATATAGTGCACTGGGACTTTATTGCTACCATCGTGAAACGTCTGGGGTTTGGTCCAAAAATCATAGAAGTCAACTACTGGATGTATGGCTGTATGCAGGTAGCACAGCTAGATGTATCATTGGGAAAGGATTATCATCAACCGCCTCGACTTTGGAAAGATCGGTTAGGTAGGGCTACCCACTAAGTGCCATGTTGTATGATGTATATGGATATTCTTACTCGGGAAGGGGAATTATGGATGTTCTACAATTGTTTGGGATAATAGCAGGGTTGAAAATCAACGTTAGAAAGTTGAAGTTTCTACCACTAAAACAGGTGGATTGGCATAGTATACTCTGGCCAGGAGATATATTACCTACATGCCAAATCACTAGGCATTTGCGATATCCTTTGGGTTGGAACATATCTTTCAAAGAAGCAGTTGCATGGGTGTAAACAAAAGTCAAACATGGCCATTGTGATATCCTTCGGGTTGAAACATATCTTTCAAAAAGAAGTAGTTTTGCAGGGGTGCAAACAAAAGTCATACATGCATGTCAGACTGTGAATACTACAATCCATCATAATGGCTAACATACAGTTTTTCTTTTTGTTGGCTGATTTGGGACAAAAATTTGCTCAACACATTCATGTCATCAATAGTGGAACTATTATGGAAAAGAAGCACTGATAGAAAGGCTTTAAGGCTATTGAAAATGGAGCATGTATGTAGCCTGAATATCTTGAATGTGCATTACCATGTACTGGCTCAAAAAGTACCAGGGACAAGGACAACCATGGGCACAGATGTTGGCTGCAATGTGTGCACGTTACAAGGTTGATTCTTTTGGGCATTGGAATCTCTCCTACAGGAATATCTTGGTAGGTTAGGTACAAGGAAAAATCCCATACTACCCCTACTCTTGCTACAAGATTGGAGTCTATGCTCATACATTTGCATTGGGCACATAGGCTAGTGCCTCTTGGAAACGCATTGGTAGCTGAAAATGTGCATTGGAGCAAAGCATTTGATACAAAAGCTTATTTTTTAGCACAAAAAGGAATTTGCATAGTGGGAGATGTCATATCGACTGAAGGCAGACCATTATTGTTTCCACAAGCAGCACGACGATGGCACTTGGGAGCCCATTACCGCCCTATATGGAGACTTGTTGTTGCTCAGCTAGCAGGACGTTGTATATAATGGTTGGGCAATGACATGATGATTGGCTACTAAAGAACAACCAACCAGCTTATATTATGAAGTTTCCTCTTTGTAGAATGACAATGGCAAAAGGGCATATAGATTATTGCTTCTAGAGCCATGGATAAAGGGACATGTGGATCGAGTGTGGTAGCATATAAACAAGTCCTTAGGCTAGTGGAAAGGTAATTTGAGAAAGATATGGCAAAGCAAATTGCCTTTAAAACAAAAGGCTTTTCTATGCAGATGCCTCACGGGAACACTCCCGAAAGGAGAGTATTTGGCAAAGCAGAAAATTACGACTCCAAATTGTTTGCGGTGCAATCATCACAAATGGAGAGTATTTATTATTTGCTATGGGCATGCACTGACACAAGGGATTTTCTGAATTTTCTATTTTTGGATATGCAAACAAGATTCCCTGGGGTGACATTTGGGAAATATTTTGGATGTTTGGAAGAAATCCTTCCAGCTTGTAAAGAATATGCTCTTTTATTTGCCTGGGCGAGATATTGGGCTATATGGACAATATGGCTAGATCATAATTATGAGGTGTTTACACAATCTTGGATTGACAAGTACAGATACTTTCGTTGATCATTACGTCAGCCAGGTAGTTATGAGTTGAATAGATTATTCGGCAAAACTATGAAGTATTTTTCCACTGTTTTTAGATGTACTTTAATGAGAGCCTCTCACTTTGAGGGTTCTCGAATATAAGATAAAACATTGGTTTCACAAAAAAATGTGTGTGTGTGTGTGAGAGAGAGAGAGAGAGAGAGAGAGAGAGAGAGAGAGAGAGAGAGAGAGAGAGAGAGAGAGAGAGAGAGAGAGTACGAAAGTAGATTCCAATAAAATATAAATATATATATGCACATGTGTGTATTTATAAATATAAAAGTAGATTCCAATAATATATATATATGCACATGTGTGTATTTATAAAAGTAGATAAAAGTAGATTCCAATAATATATATATGCACATGTGTGTATTTATAAATATAAAAGTAGATTCCAATAATATATATATATATATATGCACATGTGTGTATTTATAAATATAAAAGTAGATTCCAATAATATATATATATATATATATGTACATGTGTGTATTTATAAATATAGAAGTAGATTCTAATAAAATATAAATATAAATAAGATAAAATTATGTGTATATGTGTGTGTATTTTTATTTTACATTTATAAATACCCACACATATGTTATATGTGTGTGTGTAATATATAACATATATATATACTGTATATGTGTGTGTGTGTGCTTGTGTAATATATATATCTATACTATCTATTATGTGCAAGTTTTTGGAAGGGATGGGGACATCTGGCGGTTGGAAGAGGGCCAAGTGTCGGGGTAGGGGAATGGGAGAAGGGGGTGTGATGGGAGAGGGGAGGAGCCACTTGTTGAGGGGCGCGGGGGGGGGGGGGGGGGTAGAGTTCACCGTAGTTGCTTTTTGATAGGGAGAGAGAGAGAGGGGGTGGGGGGGTAGAGGCCACCATAGTTGCTTTTTGACGGGCGCATCACGCCTGTTTTTGAGCATTTTGGCTGTAAAATACTTGCAAATTTTAAAATGCCCGTAAAAAATTACACTAAAATACAAAAAACTAGCTACATTTCACCAAACCCGTCAATTTTGAAGGGCAAAGGTGCCCGTAAAAAATCAAGCTTGGAGGCCACATTTGGAGAGAGAGAGAGAGAGAGAGAGAGAGAGAGAGAGGGGTATGTTAAGAGAAGAAAATTTAAATAAATAATATCATATAAAAATATTAAGATATATAATAAATAAGTATAAAATATATATAGAATACAAATATATATAGTAGTAATATGTAAATATATAATAAATAAGGATATTAAATAAATCTATATATTAAATCTATACTAATATATTATAATATAATGTTATATATATATATATATATAATACATAAGTATAAATAAAAAATTAAAGACATATATATAGTAAATGTATAATAATATATTATACATATGATATTTAATATAATATATATAAATAATATAATATAATAAATAAATACACATAACAATATAATATAAATGTATAAATAATAAATAAAAATATGTAAAATAAGAAAACTAAAAATATATATAGTAAATATATAATAATGATATATGAATCAATATACACATAATTTCATATTAATACTATTATATATAAACATATTAACACACACATATGTACGTGTACACACACCCTCCACGTGGAGGGTGTGTGTATGTGAAAGAGAGAGAGAGAGAGAGAGAGAGAGAGGGGGGGGAGAGAGAGTTTATATGTGTGTGACAGAGTGTGTATGTGAGATGGGTGTGAGAAGAGAGAGAGAGTGCATGTGCACGTGTGCGAGGAGAGAGGGCTGTGTATGTGCACGTGACAAATACATAGAGAGAATGCAAGCGAGACAAATATGAGTCAATGGAGTCACACATAGACACACATGCATACACACGTGCACACAAATACACAAAGTTGTATACACACACATAAAACTTCATGCCGCAACAATGCAGGGGTCACCTTGTGAGCCTCCCCTGGAAAGGTAGGTGCGTCTAAAAAGGAACAACTAGGTGATATTGGATAAAGTGAAGGGAAGTACCCACAACAGCAACCTGCCAAACCATATATATATATATATATATATATTTAGTTGTTAGATTTTCAAGGTGACGGAGTGTGGGAGTCGGACGACCATTGCCCGTCCCGTCAGCTTTGGACGGAGGATTATCTGTGCAGTGTGTGATCTACCCCGTGAATCGTGACCCGTCACCCTGTCGGCGGCGTCGGGAGTCGCAAAGGCAAGTCAGAGAGGCTGGCTCACGGCGCCTGACCGCTGATGTTGGCAGCCATTGGGCAGTGCGCAATGCTAATATATATCCTTATATTCTACCATTTTTAATATAATTTGTTTACCTTACGATACACAACTTCCTTCCCCTTCCTTCTCTCTTGAAACAAGGAAAACGCAGTACGTTCCTGCTTGATGCAGCAAGGAAGGTGGGAAGACCTCAGCTTCACTCCCAACAGTACACCGGAATTGGGCTTTTATCAGCTTGGCTCCTCTTTGATGAAATGCAGATGAGCTTGCGGCCTCTGCTTGATCAATGCAATGGTAGTCCTCCCACATTGCAAGAGTTTGAGTTCACCATGCCCCTCCCCACCGGTCAGAGCTTTGGTGAGCCCCTTGTGCCTTCTCCTGCCGATGAGCTCTTCTACAAAGGCCAGCTCCTTCCTCTCTTCCTCCCTTCTAGGCTCAAGATGGTTCAAGACTTGTCTAGCTCACATACACAGGCCAAGGAAAGCCTACCATTGCCTTCTTCTCTCAAACAGGACGCAGATCCAGGTGAGAGAACCCCACTGTTTTTGTACACTAAAGACCCTTATGTCTTTCCTGATTGCTACAAGGATCCCTTGATGCTGTGTTCATCAAAGATGGATCATGAGCACACATTACACATGGAAAAGCATGAGGTTAAGATCTCTGTGAGCTCTAAGCATGGGGTGAGATGGAAGGTGTTTTTCAGAAGAGGTAAGAAATGCTCTGTGGAGGCTGGATGCTGCCATTACACAAGGTCAAGAAGCACATCTAGAAATGCAACATCAACAGGAGACCAGCAGGATGAAAGCAAGCCTCGTGGCTCTTCTTTTCTCAGATCAGGTTCTTGCAAAGGCAACTCCCTCCTTCCCCCAAAAGGAAGGCCTGCATCCTCCTCCTCATCATCTTCCTCATCCATGCCTCGAAACCCATCGAGGAATTCGCGGCATTGCCGAGAGAAGGTGACTTACAAAGCAATCACACTAAAAACAAGGGCACACAAGGAGCGGCTTGTGCTAAAAGCTAGGGATTGTTTGCAAAAATCTCTAAAAGTCTTGAGACTGGCAAGGTTCGAGCAGAAAGGAAGCCATTACCAGAGAGAAAGCCTGCTCCAACAACATGATAAGCACATGGCAAATGTGCCATCTGCAAAGAGTAGGAACCAAGCAGCCCATTGTGAGCACAAAGGCAGCAGAGGTCATAAGAACGAGCATGAGATGGAGTGCAACAAGTCGATGAATGAAGGGGATGATTCAGATTGTGAGCTTGAAACAGAGATTAATCTGGTCACTACAAGCTTGATGAGCACGTTAATTTTTGATAATGATCAGAGCTCCAATGGCGCAGGCTTCATTACAATAGAGCCTTCTCCGGGCTCTGTCTCTGATGAAAATAGCATGCATCCTTTATCCAATTACTGTGGCAACATTAACAGTACCAATGTTGAGTTGCAAAACTCCATCCAAGGCGCCATTGCTCATTGCAAGAGATCACAAGCAACTGGTAATGCCTAATTGGCCTTCTTCGTGATTAATTCTCTTAATGTTTCCCTTTATTTCTTACACTTAGCCCTAATTTTATGTGGCAATTTATTTTGCTCAAGTCCACGCTATTTAATAAAGCGATAATTATCCCAAGATATGATTTGATTTCTAGCTTGCTTCAAAAGGATTCGTTTTCAGTGAACTTTGTTGCTACCTGCAAAAGTTGCGTGCTCCAGTGTCACGAAAAAACCCTTCCTTTAGTGTAATTTTGATGGCTCAAACTGAGAAAAACCATTGTGATTTTTCCTAGCCTTGAATTTGAAGAGTCAATTTTTTAAAATTTTAGTTATAAAACCCACCAACCTATGTACTTTTTCAATAAAAACCAGTTGAGTTTGAAGATCATCCTATTTTTCACTGGTCAGAAAAAAAACTTTATTTCTAACATTGGTGTGCTCTCCAAAGTTGTGCTTTGCATCCAACCAGTAGATCAGAAATCTAAGATGATGTGATAGAGAATCGAAAGCTTATAGGTATAAACGATGTCTCGCTACCATGTGTTGTTTTTTAAAGGAAGTGTCTTATTTGATGTTAGATGGGTAATAATCAAATTAGATGTTATATAATAGATTCTAATCCAATACCTCCACTTTGGAAGGGATTAATGCTACTCTTCTACGGGGTCCAAGCCAAAACTAGTCATTAGATGCTACTCTTCTAGGGTCCAATGAAAAGATGCAGGGGGGAAGAGAGCTTGAGCTCTTGCAAGCACACACACACACACTCACAAAACCCTAATAGAGAACACACAAGGTGAGAGGCTGAAATCTTCTTCTTCTCTACTCAACACTCAACACACCATATACAAGAATAAGAGTACACATAATATGAAAGGTACTCAACCAATACATACACGGGTTCTCTATAGTGTGAACCCGACTAAATGAGCTGGCGCTATAACTATGCCAGTCTCTAGAATGGCTGTCACACAGCCTGTCATTCCACTGGCCGCATATCTTCCATGATCTCACCAACCATGCCAGTGGTGTAAGTGTGGGGTCTATCCCCCAGGCGGGTCATCAGTGGTGGCCACCGCCTCACTAGACGAGCTCGATATCTTAACACTCCCCCTCGAGCTCAACTCCATCTCATGTACACCAAGTGAAGCCCTGAATCTGCGGAGCTTCTCTGTACCCAATGCTTTGGTGAAGATGTCAGCTACCTGATCCTCTGTGCTGACATAAACAAGGTCAAGGTCTCCTGCCAAGACCTTCTCTCTGATGAAGTGGTAGTGGACCTCTATGTGCTTCGTACGAGCATGAAAGACTGGGTTCCTGGCCAACTGTATACTGCTAATGTTGTCACAGAAAATGACAACTTGTCTATCCACTGATAGACCCAAATCTGCAAGTAGCTTTCTCAACCAAGCTACCTCACGTGCTGCCATAGCAGCTCCTCTGTACTCGGCCTCCGTACTCGATAGAGCAACCGTAGGTTGCTTCTTGCTGCTCCAAGTCACAGCAGCACTCCCCAAAAAAAACATGAATCCACTGGTAGATCTTCTGTCTGAGATACTACCAGCCCAATCAGCATCTGTGTACCCATGTACACATATCTCTGTCCCAGTCTCATAGAATAGTCCACAATGTAAAGTAGACTTCACATACCTCAGTATGCGTCTCACAGCATCCAAATGCGGTTTCCGTGGAACCTGCATAAACTGACTCACCAACCCAACAGCATAGCTCAAATCTGGTCTGGTGATCGTCATGTAGATCAAACTTCCTACTATGCTCCTGTACATAGTAGGATCCTCCAAGATCTCTCCTGAATCTGCACTCAACTTGCCATTCTGATCCAATGGCACAGAAATAGGCTTACAGCCTATCATACCATACTTGGACAACATGTCCAAGCCATACTGTCTCTGCAGTAATCCAATACCATGTGGTGACCTAATCACCTCAATGCCCAAGAAATATCTGAGCTCCCCCAGATCCTTCATCTCAAACTTCTGTCTAAGCAAGATCTTTACATCAAAGATCTCTGCATCATGGTCCCCCGTAATGATCAAGTCATCTACATAGATGACAACAAGCACAACTCCTCTATCACCATGTCTCACATACAGCGAGAAATCTGCATTGGCTACATGAAAGCCAATAGTGACAAGATATTCAGAAATCTTGTCAGACCATGCTCTTGGTGCTTGCTTTAAGCCATACAAGGCTTTCTTCAACCTGCAAACATGCTCGGGGTGACCCACATCCTCATAACCAGGTGGCTGCAACATATACACCTCTTCTTGCAAATCCCCATGCAAGAATGCATTCTTTACATCCATCTGATGTAAAGACCATTGCTTTGACGCAGCCACTGCTATCACAACTCTCACCGTTGCCATCTTGGCAACTGGGCTGAAAGTTTCCTCATAATCAATCCCATATGTCTGCGCATATCCTTTGGCTACCAATCTAGCCTTGTACCTGTTTATGCTTCCATCACTGTTATGTTTAACTTTGTACACCCACTTGCATCCAATGGCTTTCTTGCCTTCAGGCAATTGCACTAAATCCCAAGTTTCATTTCCATATAGTGCATCCATCTCCTCATCCATAGCTTTCTCCCAACACACATTTCCAACAGCCTCATCAATGCATGTGGGCTCTACAACCTGCACAACCTTTGCCATATATGCATAGTGATGTGCCACATAACCATCATATGTAAATCTCTGCACAGGGTTCTTCACTCTCCCAGATCTTCGCAGCTTTTCATTCATGGCTTCCATAGCCTTCTTTACACCAGGTGTTCTCATAGCTGGGATCCCAAGCTCCTCATCAAGGCTCATATCTGAGCCACTAGACTCTCCATCAACATGAGAATGCCCTGCAGAAATGTCAGGCATACTAAGGGGCTCAACCACTTTCTCTTTTCCTTTACGTGATGTAGTAATCACATTTGCAGGACTGGTATTATGACGCAGCCTGCCACTCCATGGTCTATCAACAGACCCACTAGATGAGGACTCTCCTGGTCCACTCAAAGACTGTGATTGCTGACCTGCATTCTGTGCAACCACACTTCCACTCACATCAGCCCCAACAGCTTCTTTTTCAGCAACATACCAGCTGCTCATCTCATCAAACACAACATCCCTGCTTACCCTCAACTCACGTGTAGCAGGGTTATAACACCTGTATCCCTTTTGCTCAAGGGAGTATCCAATAAACACACATTTTTCAGCTTTTGGATCCAGCTTAGTTCTCAGCTCATCTGGCACATGCACATATGCAATGCATCCAAAAACTTTCAGATGAGACAAATCTGGTTTTCTGCCAGTAAACCTCTCCTCTGGAGTTACATCATGTATGGCTGCAGTTGGAGTCCTGTTCATGATGTATACTGCTGTAGAAACAGCCTCAGCCAATAGCAATGCGGCATATTCTTCTCTTCCATCAATGCTCGCGCAATCTCAGCAATGTGCCTGTTTTTCCGCTCAGCAACTCCATTTTGCTGCGGGGTGTATCTGCATGTAAACTGTCTCCGAATACCATTCTTCTTCAAAAATTCAGAGAACTCATTGGAGAAGTACTCTCCCCCTCCATCTGACCTTAGGCACTTTACATATTTCCCTGTTTGTTTTTCAACCAAAACTCTGAAATTCTGAAAGTGAGTGAACACCTCACTCTTCTCTTTCATGAAATATACCCACACTTTCCTTGTGTGGTCATCAATGAAAGTCACATAATACCTGCAGCCTCCCATAGATATGGTCTTCGTAGGACCCCATACATCTGAATGCACAAGATCTAGTGCATTTCTGCTCACATATCTGTTACGTGGAAACACATGCTTTGTTTGCTTCCCAAATTGGCATGCTTCACATATTTTCTGCATACCTTCCACTTTAAATTTTGGCAGCCCTGTCACAATTCCTTTTGTCTGCATAGACTTCAATCTCTGCACATTTACATGTCCAATTCTTTTATGCCATATGTCTGTGTCTGCAACAACTCCTGAACCATTTGCAAACATCGCAGCACTCATTTGAGGCATGTCTACATTCAACGTAAACATTCTGCCCACTCTGTTGCCTTTTGCAACCAACCTGCACTTGTCTTTAAAATCTTCAACATAACACCCATCAGGGTTAAACCGAACCTGCAAACCCTGCTCAATCATCTGGCCAACTGAAACCAAATTCTTTGTTATGTTCGGTACATGAAGTACATCTGCAAGGTACTTCACTTTGCCATCCTGCATAGACAATGGCACATCTCCAACGTGGGCAATTGGATGAGCAGTGTCATCCCCTGTTTCCACAAAACCTGGTCTTTCCGGGTTTTTCATCTCCTTGAACCACTCCCCATGACTCGTCATGTGGTTCGAAGCGCCTGAATCCACATACCATACATTATCTTTTTGTGCTGCATCAACATTTTCAGACATGGCATTCACGACATGCTGCATAACAAACAACCTCTCATTATCCTCATTATTTCTGCTTGAGGATGCATAGTTGTTTTGCTGCACTTTCCCATTTTGCATGTCAGCCTGCTTTTTATAACATTCTGCCTGCACATGTCCAGGCTTACCACAATAATAGCATTCACGTGCATCATTATATTGCCTTTGCCAATTTCCACGGCCTCTTTGACTCCCCTTGCCTCTGAATTTGCCTCTTCCACCTGCGTGTTGTTGTTGTTATTGATTCTGGGACTGTTGTTGTTGCTGCTGCTGCTGGCCATAATTTTGATTACCTGTTCGGCCACCTCCTTGACCGCGTCCACGGCCTCCTCTACCTCGTCCTCTTCCTGAACTTGTGTAGAAGGCCTGTTGCTCTGAACTGTTTTTGCTTTGTGAAGACTGTTGGTCTTCACCCAAGTTCTTCTCTTCGATAATCAGCATAGACACCAAATCTGTAAAGTTGGGAATGTTTTCCCGAGTCTGAATAGACGTCTTAAACGCCTTGTATTGTGGCCCGAGACCACGTAGACAGACTTCCACCTTGTCATCATCATCTACTGACACACCAATAGATGCAAGGGATTCCACAATACCCTTTATCTTCAGCGCATAGTCATTCACAGACATGCTCTTTTTCTCCACAGTATGAAGTTCATTCTTCAACTGTATCTTGCGTGCCTTGGTATTTGTTTCATAAAGCTTTACCAAGGTGTCCCACGCCTCCTTGGGGGACTTGGCATCCTGAATGTGCCCAATCATGGTGTCCAGTATACTAATGGAAGGCCAATACATAACCTTCCTGGCTCCTTGGTTCCAGTCTTTAAACTCTTTCACATCTGCAGCAGTCGGATTTATATCCGGTATCTCCGGTGCCTCTTCATGCTCACCTTCTATGTAGTCCCAATAACCTTTTCCCATCAGGAAATTAGTCAACCTGAACCTCCAAGCATGGAAGTTATTCTTATCCAGCTTCTCAGCCACAATCTGTGTTATGCCATCATTAGACATCTTGCCAAACACACAATTTCACCAGAAACTGCACTCTGGTTTTTCTGCACAACCTGCAGTATTTTCTGCATAGCGGTACTGTAGTACTCTCAAATGTCACAACCAGTGACCTCAATGTGCATACATACACCCAATGGCAACTGTAGACCTCTTTGCAGCACCCACAGTGTCTGCATAGTCAATCTGTCTTCCTACAGTTCTTAAAACAGAGTTCTGAAGAGGATCGATGACTTACCCACAGTGCTCGAAATCGCCTGCTTTCTGAAAAACGGAGGTCCAGATGTGCCCGAAATGCGTTTTCGGCCCGAAAAATTCAGTCAGTAGGACAGTCCGTCCGTAGGACTGTATAGTTGCCCTATAGCTTCACTCCCGCGAAGAAAGCTCCTCAATCGGAGATCGTTTGTCGGTGCCTCCCGTAGAGCTCCCGACAAGGGTGTAGTCACCAACACAATAGGGAAGAGTAGTTGAAGCTCTTACCCTCGTACCATGAAAAGATGCAGGGGGGAAGAGAGCTTGAGCTCTTGCAAGCACACACACACACACTCACAAAACCCTAATAGAGAACACACAAGGTGAGAGGCTGAAATCTTCTTCTTCTCTACTCAACACTCAACACACCATATACAAGAATAAGAGTACACATAATATGAAAGGTACTCAACCAATACATACACGGGTTCTCTATAGTGTGAACCCGACTAAATGAGCTGGCGCTATAACTATGCCAGTCTCTAGAATGGCTGTCACACAGCCTGTCATCCCACTGGCCGCATATCTTCCATGATCTCACCAACCATGCCAGTGGTGTAAGTGTGGGGTCTATCCCCCAGGCGGGTCATCAGTGGCCACCGCCTCACTAGACGAGCTCGATATCTCAACATCCAAGCCAAATTCTAACATGCACTTTACCGTGCCCTTGCCTACAAAACCTTGGCAAATATTTGAGTACCCTCCCCTTCATTAAAAAAAAGCTCTAATGTGATGAGATCGACGCATATATTTTGTTTTGTTTTTCAAGCCAGGGTCAGGGGTGGCTAGAGTTGTCCATGGACTCAAACAAAGAGACGCTTTTATCATTAACTTCATCGAAAACGGTTTCGTTACTCCCTTAAGGCATAGCCCCTACAAGACCTTTGCATACACTACCACTTATAATTCCAAAACAGACCACTTATAATACTGGAGCAGTGAGAGCCCTCTTGCAATTAAACATGTTGCTCTCTAATAGAAAAAATCAAAGTTGTGAACCAACATAGTAATGTAAATGAAGTATGTAATGTACATCGATTTAAAAGACATAAATTTGACATCATCAATGGTTTGGTGGGAACCGTTGAGTATATTCATGCCATAAACGTCTAGGTGCATTTTCCAACAAGGTCAGATGATGTCTATGTGGTTTTAGGAGATTGGGGTATGAGCACATCAACAAAGACTTCAAAGACTTATCCATATCTTCTAGATAATAAGTGATATGATGTGAATATCGAGCAAAGTATTTCCAAAGTGCTATAGCATGCACCCTCCTAAGTTTGCCAAAGCACAAAACGTATATTATGTATGTTATCATATGAAGTAATTACTAGGTTAGGGGTTGTAGGCACCACTAGGTGCCTATGGTAGGTGCCTTTTGGTACCTTGGTTAGGCACCATAAGATGCCAAGGTAGGCTTCACAGGCACCAAAGAAAAGTATACCTTGTCTTGCCTATGTAAAGATAGCATGGACACCATGCCTATGGTAGGCACATAGAGCACCAAGGGTGATATTGATGGCAGTTGATGGTGTAGCTCCTAGAGTGGGGAAAGCATGAAGAGGACATGTGGGCCATATGTGGAGATAGAAGAAAAGAAAGGCAAGGAGGGTGAAGATGAAGCACAAAACTAGGATAGAGATGTTAGGAGATGATGGAAGCTTGAAGTAGGATGGATGCTAGCCCCTCCTAAGTAGAAGAGTAGGGGAAACCTACTTGCGTGGTAAATTCAAGGATGGGGTGATCGATAGAGATGCTAGGAGATGATGGAAGGTTGAAGTAGGATGGATGCTAGCCCCTCCTAAGTAGAAGAGTAGGGGAAACTTACTTGCATGGTAAATTTAGAGATGGGGGATGGGTTTAAGTCAGGAACCATTGAGAAATGGTAGGTGCTGACCTATTAAAGTTTCCAATACCACTACTCCCTCGAGCATTATGTCCTTGTACCATTGCTCCCTTGAGCAGTCTTGTAGGGGCCTTTCCAACTATAAATAAGCTTTGGTTTATGCTTGAGATATCTCGAGTCGTAAACCAATACCAAATCTCTGTCTTGAATGTGTTTCTTGTGCAAACCCTTGCCATGCCAAGCTTTCCTTCTTTGCTTTTCCACCACTAGCATGGCCCAGTTTCAATAGTTTTGGGTCGATGTATGGGTCTTACTTGATAGGAAAGTCTCCTAACCTTTCCTCCATCCATGATGAGGGTAGCTCCTCTATTTGTATAGATTGTTGTGTGTTCTTCTCCGCACTTGTGCTTCATTCCTTCTTCCTTTTCCTATATAGTTTTGGGGTAGTCGACTCTCTAAGGCTTGTAGTGGGTTACATCATCACCTTCTTTTTCTTACTCTTCTTTGCTTTCTTTGAGTAAGCGGCCCACTCCCCTAATCTAAGTGGTTCAAATAGTTCCATGCCATTATCTATCTCAATTGCCTCTTCTGGTATCCCCTTACCCTTGTGAGTCCTTAATTTCAACTACTTCCACCATGTTACATTCCAAGTCTCCTAATGCGCTGAGCCAATCCAGCAAGGACTCATCTGTGTGTGACTCTAACACCACTTCATTTGAGCTCCCACCTATATTTTGTTATTTATGTCATTTCTGTGCCATGGGTATGAGAGGGTGCTGTTGTCATAATCTATGTTTCCCATGACTCCCTCTGATTATCATTGCATGGGCCTCGCATTAGGGGAGCCAACTTGTTTTCCCATGGCACATGCAAGTGTCGTGCCTCAATCATGTATTACCTGTGCTACACTTACGACCTAGGATTAGTGTGTAGCAGGATTTGTATTACCACAAAATTTACCACGAAGGATAACCCTTGAATTTTGATAAATACTCCTTCCACTATAGTTAGTGGTACCACACCTACCTTTGGTCTACAACCCTTATTGTGATCCTCAATCTTACCACCCTAACCTCTGGCAAGATATTCACACCTGAACCTCCATCTACTATGGCACTTTTTTCATTGATGTGGATTCTCAGTCTTTAACTCCCTCCATGTGTGATGGTGGCACCTATCAGGCAGACCTGAATTGCGGAGGTGGGGGTCTTGGCCCCAAGGACTGTGGTACACCCCCCATTTGTTTATCAGTTCCTTGAGGTGTTCCCTTATGCCTGGGTTAAGGCGTCATAACCATGGTAGGCTTAGCTTAACTGGGCATCCTTTTATTATCTCCTCCCACCTTTTCTCTGATGGAGAGGGAAGCTCTAATGGTGGTGTTCATTGTAGGTCCTCCATGGCTATCACATGCTACTGGGTTATTATTACATTTGTGTAAGATGGTTGGGAGTGCACTTGGGTTGGTACCTACACTTGATCCTATTTACATTGGTGTAAGATGGCTGGGAGTGCACTTGGGTTGGTACCTACACTTGATCCTATTTAGTAGTGTTAGCTCCTTAGGTCTAGGTAGGTGTCTTGTCTTTGCCTTATGACCTAGTGACTACTATTAGGGGTCGGTTAGTTATGGGTAGGAGTGGTGGTAAGTTTATTAGGTGAAGACTTAGTGATGTAGGGGTATGGGGGTGGATTGCCCAAGGAGAATGTGGATCTCTCTATTCGTTCTCTCTATTCCTACAACCGAGGATAGCCCAAGGGGAATGTGAATATCTCTATTCCTACAACGAAGCAGTAGGCTGGCTATGGGTTCCTATTTGGTCATGTGAGGAGCTATGACATCAACAAAATGGGAGGATAAGGGGGAAAAAGAAAAGTCTACCATGTGTGTAGTATAGCATGTGACACAAGTCCCTTGACTTTACTAGCGAGCAATCCCTGGTGTAGTGATCCTTGGCGTCCGGATAGTTTATGCATGGGGGTGCTTCTTCTAGTAGACTATACCTAGACCGGTATGACCAATGGCTATTTTTTTGACTTGTGTAAAACTTATTATCTCAAAGAAACATAGTTCTAGTGCATAGTCTCTAAAGAAAGCATGGAGCAATGACACATATTTTACCCACAATAATTTTGGGTGATTGATATAACGAAATTTTCAAAGCTTAATTTCTTAAAAGATTACCAATATTTAACTTATATTCATGATGAATCTAGCATCATAAGTTACCTAATTTATATTAGATATATGTTTAATTTCTACCTTTACAATGATAAGATAATAAATCTGACCTAGATCCCTTCATGAGATTTAAGTAAATATATGACCTAACTAAAAAATATTAATTGATACTAGAGTAATGAATAAAAGCAGTGGTAGAGTTCTCTAAGTATATTAATATTGTTTAAATACATACCTTATTCTAAAGAAGATAAAGACCATATAAAAAAGGATGTATGACTTATTCAAGTAGATTCAATATTTTTTTCCATATTTTTATATGATTTCTTTGTGTTAAATAATCTTGAAAGAAACTATCATTCAAAAATAAATAATAAAACATAATTTTTTTAATTAAAAGATCACATGAGTATCCAATTTTAAAAATATTTAAGAGAGATATTATGATTATGATAGTTATTTGTGAGATAAATTTTATGTAAAGTATTATTAATATAAGGTTTATCTCTTTATAAAAAATATTTCAAATTTATTTTTGAAAAAAAAATTTCTAAATGATGGGATTTATGAAATTTAAACCCTTTAATACTTTCAAATTATCTTCGATTTTGCAAACCTAGCTTCGCCCAACGAAACTATGTTTGAAGACTAGAAGTCATGCATTTTTAGCTTGAGGTTTTGACATACAAGAAAAATATACCACACTTTTTTTGGTATAGAATTAACATGCAAAGAGAAACATCTATATTGGTTTGCTTTGAAGAACTTGACATGAAACTCAACAACTTATATTATGTTTTCTAATTTAATAATAATAATAATTAATATGCATATTTAAAGAAAACTTATCCTACTTTTAATTGTTTCATGCATGTTTTTTCCATAAAAAATAAGGTTTGAGAAGTGGTGAAGGACCTATCAAATTTCTAGGAAAACTTATAATTTTGGGATGGATTATTGTATTAAGAAAATGTAGTGTAAATTTTTTAAGAAAGCAAAAAAATGAGAAGAATAGTTTTAAGAAATTCATAAAACCTATTTTTTTGCCCAAAAAGGCTTTGAAAAGAGGTAAAGATCCTTTGAGAAAACTAAAAAATTTGTAATTTTGAGACTTTATTTTATATTTGAACATGCATTGTGCACATTTCTTTGAGAAACTAAATAAACAAGGAAGACTATTCTTAATGGATGCATTTACCATCGCTTGGATGCTCGGAGCTCTTTGCTCAAAAAATACTCATCCCCCCTTAAAGGTTGGGGACCTCACATTTACCCTACTTAATAGGCTTACTGATCACCTTGGTTCATTGGTCTTGTTGTTGGGCACCTTGATGTGGTTGCTATACATTTTGTTGTTAGGCTTAGACTTGAGGTTAGAAGTTGGAGGTAGTTCACCTTGGCCTTGGCCATTTGCTCATGTGGTTGCACTTCTAGGTGTGTTACTGTTACTAGCCATGTTTTCTCCTTGAAGAAGGTAGGCATGAAGACCTCCTTCTTCTCTTGCTATGGGTGAGAGGCTAGATGGGTGGGGAGGTACTTCTTGCTACCAACGGTGCACATCCACTTCCCCAAATCTTTCACTTTACCTTTAGTGCTTAGAAACCTCTTCCTTTACATTGAGAATCCCACCGTGTTATATACTATGGGTGACTTGGTTGTACAATGCATACAATTAACCAAACCACTCTCACTCTCACTATCACACCTCACTCATAAGCATTGTGCTAATAGAGAGCCAGACTCATTCTTCTCACTCTCACTCTTGCACCTCACTTATAAGCATATAAAGATAGTATACCCTGTAAAAGGTGTAAAGCCAGGAACAAGACTCTATATTATCACATTGCACCAAGGGCTACATTGAGCTACCCTACTCCCTTGCCACTTAGTGTGCACAACATGGTTACTTCCTCTAGCTCATAGCCTACTCATCATGGTACATAATACACACTCAAGACTCACTCTCCTCCCCAATGTAACACAAGTCCAAGAATGTATATCCCCTTCTCTCCCTGGGGTGTAACATATGGTAAAATAAGAAGAGGAGAGAGTAAAGATGGAGCACTTTCCTCCCCTTAATTGGCTCCTAATTGTTACAAGAACTAAGATGTGGTTAGGAGGAGGCATCTTGCTATTTTGGCTTACCACTTGGGTTAGGCTCCATAGGGTGACCCATCTTTGGCACCTAGGCTGGCACTTTCTTTGATTTATGCTTGGTGAGCTGGGTGGGTTGGCGCATCCTGACATGTAATGGGAACCTTGGGGTACACCTTACCTGGGTGGTCCCCCACTTTGCTAACCTATTTGGTTTGCCTCCAAACTTGGCCGACACTTTTGGCACTCCTTGAAGACTTTGTTGGCACTTCCGTAAATCAATCGGAACACTTTGGCATTTGATGGTAGTACACCCATACCCCCTACATTGTCATTGTTTTCTTCGATGATATATGAACATTTTTTCATTGTTTTCTTTGATGATATACTTATATTCAATCAAAATGAAGAGCAACACAAACATCGTTTGTAGTGCTTGTTTAGAGACTTTTGAAAGAAAACCGTTTATATTCCAATCCTAAGAAAAGTTTCTTCTTTTAGAAGGAAATCAAATATCTCGGTCATATTGTCTCTATGTGGAAGGTATTAGAGTAGACTCCAAAAAGGTTCAAACCATAAAAATTTCTAATTATGGGAAGAACAAAATTTTCTCTTTTCTAGGTCTTTGCAATTTACTATAGAAATGTCAAGGTTGAGAGACTTGTATTTGTTTGTAATTTTTCTTTTATTGCATTCCCTTTGAGTATGCTTCTTCAGAATCAGATTGTTTTTAACATGCTCAAGCATATCTTGGCATGTACTTTCCTATATTTTTCCCGACCCTTCTTTCTTGTAATAACTGAAGCTAGTGTATCAAGCATCGGTACCATCCTTATGCAAAATAGACATCCTCTTATATACGAGAACAAAAACTGAGATCTTCTGAGACCAACTATAGCACGATAAATGACTTCTTGTCGTTATTGTCCATGCACTTCGCATGTGGAAACATTATTTGATGGGCTCTTAGTTTATGATTGAAAATAGTTAACAAAGAATAAGGCATCTCTTAGTCAACCTTTGATTTCTGATTCATCATACTAAATGGGCACCATTCATTTAATGTTTTCATCTTCTTAGTCAATATAAACTTGGCAAAGAAAATGTTATAGTAGCTGATGCATTAAAATACCCACGTCCTTCCAAATTTACTAATATTTTCGTTGTTGACATTCATTCTTTTGATGCTATATGTGACACATATGAGCATGATCTTGATTTCTCTCATGATCTTGATTTCTCTCATGAATTTGTTGAAATCATAGTTTAATCATTACTTACATGTTGATAATTACTCATATAATTATGGATTTCTTTTCTTTGAAAAGTGTTTATACATCACTCTTCCATTTAGACAATTGCTTCTAGAAGAATTTCATACTTTGCCTTACATGGGTCATAAAGGAATACACACTACTTTGAAAGCAATCAAAAATGATTTTTACTAGCTGAATGTAAAGAATGATGTTGTAAACATTGTCTTTGAATGTATAATTTGTCAACGAGAGCTAGCAACATCATGGAAAACATCATGGCTTGCTCATGTCATTACCTATTCCTAATGTCCATTGGGAAGAAATCTCAATGGATTTTATTAGTGGTTTTCTTGTTACATCTGCATGAAATTTACATGCTATGGACTATCATTGATAGTAAGCAAGCATATTTTATTGCTTCTTGTAAAAAGACATTATCCACCTCACAAGCTATAGATATGTTTATCACAAACATGTTTTTACATGCCATGGATTGCCAAAAGTTGTTATTTTTATTGTGATTCTAGGTTTTTCAATCATTTTTAGATTGCTTTATTAGGATCTAGAATTGATTTGAGTTCCGCTTTCCACAATAGCACTATTCTAGATTTGTTGAGGTCCTACACTATCTTTATAAACTAAGAACTTGGGACTAACACCTTTATTTTAACACCTTCATTTGCTCCAATTCACTTATAATAATACACAACACTCCATTAGTGGCAAAGATCCCTTAAGTCATGTATGGTAAGAAATTATCGACACCTACTTCTCGACTCTCTCATACTATTCTCGCAGTCTCAAAGGACCGTACAAATGATGAGGCTGTTGAAGCCAATTTTCAACAAATTGATCCATGCACGGGGGACCACAGCAATAGCGGATTATTTCCCTAGATACCATAGCCATATTATTAGTGAAGTCTTTAAATCTTAAGCCCAATACATGACCCAAGCTAATAAGAAAGGTAAGCTTATGACTTTCCGTGAAGGAGATTATGTATGGCTTAGGATCAAAAAGATATAATTGTAGAGTGTATAATTAAACTGGCTCTGAGATTTCATAAAAATTTAAGATTCTCAATAAGATTAATAACAATTCTTTCATTTTGATATCTCATCACATTAGCATATTCATAACTCCTTTCACAATAGTCTATTGTAACCATTTTGAGGTACTCTTCTCTTACGGACGGACACTTGATTTTATTACAAAAGTTGTGAAGGTCATAAATATTTATTTGGT
The DNA here is from genome assembly GCF_041138505.1 of Cibotium barometz. Taxonomy (NCBI): domain Eukaryota; kingdom Viridiplantae; phylum Streptophyta; class Polypodiopsida; order Cyatheales; family Cibotiaceae; genus Cibotium; species Cibotium barometz. Next base: position 14,589,644 of record NC_141080.1, on the reverse strand, counting down.
TAAAGGACTACTCAAATTTTTAGTAGATAGACATGCACATAAAGTAGAGTAATCTATTTTTGCTTAAGATGTACATGCATGTAAAGTAAAGGTATTTTGAGCCCCACAAGCTATTTCAAGTAATATGACTTAAAATTTACTAGGAAGAAGAGGCTCACTTTTGTGTGGGAAAAAATTGGACCTAAACTTATGTTTTCTTACTCTATAATTACCAGCGTCATTTTTATGATTTAATGTTATTGAGTATTTTACCTTTTAACACTTTCACCCATAATGTCCCCCCTATCCAGAGATGTATCTGGATGGCAATCGATGTGAGGCTAGCTTAGTGTAGGTGCTAGCTAAAAAGATGCAAGGGAGAAGGGAGCTTGAGCTCTTGCAAGCACGCACACACTCTCACAAACCCTAGAAGAGAACACACAAGGTGAGAGGTTGAAAATTGTTCTTCTTCTTCTTCAACAAAAGAGGTCTATAAAGGAGATAAAATGACTAACACACATACTAGTGTATATACAAGTGGTCCATAATATGAACATGCTAAGTAGAGTGGATAAGTGTGGACTAGTCAGTGTAGTCGGTGACTAACACACATACTAGTGTATATACAAGTGGTCCATAATATGAACATGCTAAGTAGAGTGGATAAATGTGGACTAGTCAGTGTAGTCCAACTCTAGAATCTCTGGCGAAGATATGTTGGCCAGCTCTACTGAACCCGTCAGTGATGTAAATGTCAAACGGTCACGCAGGTGTCTCGTGAGTGTCAACTCATGTTGAGCTTGACATATCAACACTCCCCCTCAAGCTCAACTCCACCTCATGAACTCTAAGCATATCTCAAAATCTATGGAGCTTCTCAACTCTCAAGGCCTTCGTGAAGATGTTAGCAACCTGATCATGTGTGCTAACATATACCAAGTCGATGTCGCCTTTGCCAAGACTCTCTCCCTGATGAAGTGGTAGTGTACCTCGATGTGTTTTGTCTGCGCGCATGGAAAACTGGGTTCTTGGATCAAGTGTATACTACTAAGATTGTCACAATACATGACAACCTTTCTCTCCACATGTAACCCCAAATCAGCAAACAAGTAGCTTGCGTAACCAAGCTACCTCACAAGCTGCCACCGCAACTCCTCTATACTCTGCCTCTGTACTTGACAAGGCAATTGTGGGATGCTTCTTGCTACTCCATGTCACAGCAACACTCCCCAATGAAAACATAAATCTACTGGTAGATCTCCTGTTTGAGATGCTACCTGCTCAATCTGCATCTATGTACCCATAAAGCTCTAACGGTACACCTGCTGCATAAAACAATGCATAGTCAATAGTGGCTCTCAAATACCAAAGTGTGTGTCGCATAGTATCAAGATGTGGTTTGCACGGAACCTGCATAAAGTGGTTCTCTAAGCCAACAGTGTAACCCAAATCTAGCATGCTGATTGTGACATAGATCAAACTCCCCAAAATCTTCCTATACATAGTGGGATCCTCCAACACATAACGTGCATCCACACCGAGCTTGCCATTTTGATCTAATGGCACGGAGATTGGCTTGCAACCATCCATCCCATACTTGGATAGCATGTCTAATACATACCATCTCTGTGACAACCAAATACCATGAGGTGTGCAAATGACCTCAATGCCCAAAAAGTAGCGCAGATCTCCTAAATCTTTCATGTCAAACTTTCTTCTGAATGAGAAGACTTTTCACATGCTTAATCTCTTCCAAGTTGTCACCCCCAACAATAAGATCATCTACATAGATGGTGATGATCACAATATCCTTATCACTCTTGCGCACATACAAAGAGTGATATGCATTTGCCATATGAAAACCAATAGTGACAAGATACTTAGCAATCTTGTCATGCCATGCTTGTGGAGCTTGCTTCAGTCCATACAAGGCCTTACGAAGCTTACATACATGCTCTGGGTGACCTGTATCCTCAAAACCAGGTGGTTGATCGATATAAACTTCTTCTGCGAGTCACCATGTAAGAACACATTTTTTACATCCATCTGATGTAAAAACCAGCCTTTAGCTGCTGCCACCACAATCACAGCTCTCACAGTTGCCATCTTTGCAATCGGGAGGGGCAAATGTCTCCTCATAATCAATCCCATGTGTATGCGTATATCCTTTGGCTACCAATCTAGCCTTATACCTACTTATGCTACCATCACTGTTATGTTTCACCTTATACACCCACTTACATCCAATAGCTTTCTTGCCTTCAGGCAATGGAACCAAATCCCAAGTCTCATTTCTATACAATGCATCTTTTATAGCTTTCTCCCAATACACATTTCCCATAGCCTCATCAAAACATGTGGGCTCTACAACCTACACAACTTTTACCATATAAGCATAGTGATGTGCCACATAACCATCGTAAGTGTTGCAGCCTTTGCACAGGGTTTTGACTCTTCCAGGTCTTTGTAACTTTGCATTTATGGCTTCCAAATCCTTCTTTACACCAAGTGTCCTCTTGCTGGAATCCCAAGCTCCTCATCAAGGCTCATCTTTGAGCCACTAGACTCTCCAAACGAGAGAATGCCCTGTAGAAATATCAAGCATACCAAGGGGCTCAACCACTTTCTCTTTGCCTTTATGTGATGTACATACCAACTACATTTCTAGGACTGGTATTATGATGCAGCCTGCCACTCCATGGTCTATCAACAGAACCACTACATGAGGACTCTCTTGGTCCACTCTATGACTATGATTACTGACTTGCATTTTGTACAACCGCATTTCCACTTACATCTGCCCCAATAACATCTTTTTCAGCAGCATACTAGCTACTCATCTCATCAAATACAACATCCTTGCTTACCCCTCAATTCATGTGTAGCAGGATTATAACATATGTATCCCTTTTGCTCAAGGGAATACCCAATAAAAACACATTTTGCTGCCTTTGGATCCAGCTTAGTACGTAAATCATCTGGCACATGCACATATGCAATACATCCAAAACTTTCAACAACTGAGACAAATCAGGTTTCTTGCCAGTAAACTTCTCCTCTGGCATTGCATCATGTATGGCTGCAATAGGAGTCTTGTTCATGATATTAACTACTGTAGACACAGTCTCAGCCCAATAGCTATGCAGCATATTCTTCTTTGTCGTCAATGCTCGTGTAGTCTCAGCAATGTGCCTATTTTTTTAAACATTCTCTAAATGCCATTCTTTTGCAAGAAATCAGAGAACACATTGGAGAAGTATTCTCCCCCTCCATTTGACCTTAGGCACTTCACATGCTTACCTGTCTGCTTTTCAGTCCCATCACTATGAAATTCTGAAAATGAGAGAAAATTTCACTCTTCTCTTTCATTAAATACACCCATCACTATGAAATTCTGAAAATGAGTGAAAACTTCACTCTTCTCCTTCATGAAATACACCCACAGTTTCCTCGTGTGGTCATCAATGAATGTTACATAGTACTTGTAGCCACCCAGACATCTGAATGCACAACATCTAGTACATTCCTACTCACAATCCTATCATGTGGAGATACATGCTTTGTTTTCTTTCCAAATTGACATGCTTCACATACTTTCTGCATACCTTCAACCTTAAACTTAGGTAGCCCTGTCACAATTTCTTTAGTCTGCATAGACTTCATTCTTTGCACATTTACATGCCCAATTCTCTTATGCCAAATGTCTATATCTGTAACAACTCCTAAACCATTTGCAAACATTGTAGCACTCACTTCAGACATATTTACATTCAGTGTAAACATTTTGCTCACTCTGTTCCCTTTTCAACCAACCTGCACTTATCTTTAAAGTCTTATATATAACAACCATCAAGGTTAAACCGCACCTGCGAACCCTGATTAATTATCTAGCCAATAGAAACCAGATTCTTTGTAATGTTTGGAACATGAAGTACATCTGCAAGGTACTTCACCTTACCATCCTATATAGACAATGGCACATCTTTAACATAGGCAATTGGATGAGTAGTGTCATCCCTTGTTTCAACAAAGCTTGGTCTTTCAGAGGTCTTTCAAGACTTCATTTCCTTGAACCACTCACCATGACTTGTCATGTGGTTTAAAGCACTTGAATCAGCATATCATATATCATTCTTACATGTTGCTACATCATTTCTAGACACAACATTAACTACATGTTGCATAACAAACAACCTCTCATTATCCTCATTATTTCTGCTAGAGGATGATAGTTATTTTGCTGCACTTTTTCATTTCGCATGTCATTTTGTTTCTTATAACAATCTACCTGCACATGTCCAAGCTTATCCTAGTAAAAATAGCCTCATGTATCATTATGTTGCCTTTGGCAATTACCACGACCTCTTTGACTCCCCCAGCCTCTAAACTGGCCTCTTCCACTTGTGTGTTATTGTTGTGATTCATGGGACTGTTGCTGCTGCTGTGCTAACCATGATTCTGATTACGTGTTTGGCCACCACCTTGGCCACATCCACGACCTCTACCTGAAATTATGTAGAAGGCCTGCTGCTTTGTACTGTTTTTGTTTTGTGAAGACTGTTGATCTTCACCCAAATTCTTCTCTTCAATGATTAGCATTAACACAATCTTGAAAGTTGGGAACGTTTTTCCAAGTCTGAATAGACATCTTGAATGCCTTGTATTGTGGCCTGAGACCATGTAGACATACTTCCACCTTATCATCATCATTAATAGAAACACCAATAGATGCAAGGGATTCCACAATGCCCTTGATCTTCAAGGCGGCATAATCATTCACCTACATGTTTTTCTTCTCCACAGTATGAAGCTCATTCTTCAACTGAATCTTTCATGCCTTGGTGTTAGTTTTATACAGCTTCACCAAGGTGTCCCATGTCTCCTTGGGTGACTTGGCATCTTGTGTATGCCCAATCATGGTGTCCTGTATGCTAATAGAAAGCTAATACATGACTTTCCTTGCTCCTTGATTCCAATCCTTGTATTCTTTTACATCTGCGGTAGTTGGATTAATCTCCAGTATCTCTAGTGCCTCCTCATGTTCAGCTTCAATGTAGTCCCAAGAGCCTTTTCCCATTAAAAATTTTATCAATATAAACCTCCAAGCATGGAAGTTGTTCTTGTCAAGCTTCTCTGCAACAACAATCTGGTTAATTCCATCATTTGACATCTTGTCTCTGCAACACAATCTCACAAAAAACAGCACTCTTGTTTGACCGGCACACAAACTGTTGTATTCTTTGGAGCGGTACTATGCTACACCCAAACTGTCACAACCAGTTACCTCAACTTGTATACATACACCCAATATCACCTATAAGACCTCTTTGCAGTACACACAGTGTCTGCACAACCAATCGCTCTTCCTGCAGAGAGAATTGAAACTTACCCATAGTGCCAACGCCAGTGAAATGAAAAACGAAGGTTCAGACGTGCCCAAAACGCATTTTCGGCTTGAAATATTTTGTCCAAAGGATGGAATAGTTTCCTTAAATCTCCACTCCCATGTGAAGAAAGCTCCTCAATTGGAGATCGTTTGTCGATGCCTCTTGAAGAGCTCTTGGCAAGGGTATAGTAGCCAGTATAAATCGAGAAGAGTAGATGAAGCTCTTACCCTCGTACCACTTCCTGTGCTTCTCTTGCTTGCCGCTTAGCTCTTAGCATGAACCAGCCTTTGATACCATGAAAAGATGCAAGGGAGAAGGGAGCTTCAGCTCTTGCAAGCACACACACACTCTCACATACCCTAGAAGAGAACACACAAGGTGAGAGGCTAAAAATTATTCTTCTTCTTCTTCAACAAAAGAGGTCTATAAAGGAGATAAAGTGACTAAAACACATACTAGAGTATATACATGCGGTCCATAATGTGAACACGCTAAGTGGAGTGGATAGGTGTAGACTAGTCGGTGTAGTTTAGCTGTAGAATCTCTGGCAAAGATATGTCGGTGCCAGTGTGAGGTGAAAAAAAGAAAAAAGAACCTATGCCTCTATAGCCCTTCACCTCCAAAACTTGGAAAATACAAACACAAAGGGGGCACCACCAGCCACCGGCTGGAACACTCTCTCACAGTTTGCCACCCACCCACACCTTAAAGACAGCTCAAAACCCCGATAAACAGATGATCATTCAACAAAAAGATACACAGCACCATACACACTGTATAAACTCAGCAATTACACCAAAACCAGGACTTTGGCCAGGATTTACTGCCAAGGGAATACACCCTTGCGTCTAACAACCAAGCCTCTGTCTCCCGGTCTTTGCACTCTCCAGAGGGCGCCCCACCAGTAACCCTTCTTCACTTCCTCTGTAGCCCGGCTACTCTTTATCCAGCTGCTACCTGCCAAGTGTCGTAGGCGAGCCCCACTGTCTCCAGCCCACACATCAGCACCTCTACTGCAGCCAACACACACAAAAAACCAAGGTTCTCTCTCTGGTCAGCATCTACTCTCTGCCTGCAATCGTCGACCACACAAGACCAGCTACTCCTCTCTTCAGAAGGCACCCACACCACCTAACCTTCAACTCAGCAGCTCTCACTCTCTGTGTGTCGTGACCAGCAGCTTCGCGAACCACCAGAGCCTTCGCACAATCTCTTCAGCACCAACGTAACTGCTCAACACAGCAGCCTCCTCTTGCATCTAGCCAAAGCCACATCACTTCAGTCTGTCTCTTTGCCTTTCTCCACTTCCCTGTACACAAGGCGGCTCCCTTACTCTTCGCCAGCCTCCACTTGTTGCCCTTGACCCAGCAGCTGCACCCTGCGCATCCTCTTCACAAAACCAGCCACTACAAGGCCACCCTCTTATCCCTTAGCTTCAGTCACCGCCAGCACCAAAGCTCACTGAACCTCTGCACTGCTCTCTGCTGGCTCTCCTTGTGTCTGCAAACTGCGCATCACCCACTTGCGCCTGCACGCTCACCCGAGAGCATTCCTGTACCCGAGGCGGCCACACCCGCCCCCAACTCTCCAGCCCACTCTCTTCACACAGGCGGTCACACACAGTTCTTTGGTTGCTGCACAATCACTGTAAAGGCGTCCTTCGCGAACAAGGCCGCTGCTCCGCCACTCTTTACGCCCACAGACTCACCAGCCTTCACTTACCACCAGGCGGCTCCCCACGTGGCCCACACCAGCTTGACTGTCTTTGCCTGCCTTCACTCTCTCTCCCGCTGACGACCCCAAGGGCGGCAACCTCTTCCCCGCTGAATCACCAGGGGCACGCACTTCTCTCTTTGCTACAGCCCTCTCCTCCACAATCACTTTAGCAGCACGACCCTCTCTGTGTGTCGCCAGGGAGCAACTCACCAAGCTCTGTAGCCTACCTGCAGCCACGCTATCCAGAGCCCCAGCAGCTCTTCACAATCACTAGGCCGCCAGCACACCTTCTTGTCGGAGGGGCCTCCTCTAGGCAGCTATTTCTTCCTTTACCACCTCTCACCCACCTTCCATGCCTTCGCCACCTTTTTGGAACCTCTGCTGGCAAACGAATAAGACCTCCACGTATCTCTTCTAATTATTCGCCACTTGTATCATATTTTATTTATTTTAAAAGTTCAATAATGGCCACTAATGCCCTCTACATCACCTTGTTTCAAGTTCAAGTGCGGCATCCACTACTTCCTTCCAAAACAGATGTAAGAAGTACCCACAGCTCATAGTCAGCAGCATCAACTTACCAAAAACACATCAATTCCATCGGTGCCATGCACTGTCGATCATTATCACACGCTTGCTAAAAATGGAGTGCCATCCTTGCATCCAGAACCAGCCCCAGATTGACCAACCATCATCACATTGGGGTTCCTGTAACACTTTCACGTGCAGGCATCACATCAGCTCGTTAAAAAAACCATAAAACTACCCACTCTTTACATTTGCCAGGGCATTCAGGGCAAAGTTTATTCACAAACCACGCACACCATATGTACACAGACCCAAAATACCTCTCAGATTTTTACTTGACATACTTTGCCCAACCCCTAGCCTGTTGAATCATTCATGATCAGCAGAAAGCACATGACCACGTTTCCCTCCGTCAATCCTTTGAGCATCATACAATGTAATCAACACATCTCTATTCCAAATGATCAAAGAAACTCTGTCATTTTCTACAGGCTTAATTTGCCATCCCACATCCCACCACGTAACCCCAGAACTTCTGGAAACAAAGCTCCTGACATACACACCAGCCTGCCTCATTTCAACTCCAAAATCAGTGATATGGTCAGCACCACCAATATTAGAGAACTAGTAAAGCAACTCGTGCTTGCTGAGGGTAGTAATTGATGAAAGCTTCATCAAGAAAGACCTACTGTGCCATAGCACCTTCTTGTCCATCAACATGAGAAATATCACCATCAAAGCCAACCACTACAGGCAAAACAAACTCCTCTTCAACAGGCACCACTGCCAAAGCATCCACCTCAGTTCCTATATGCTCATCTTTATCCAGGCTAATAAGAAATTCATTTATCACAGCATCCATAGTCTCATCCATAGCATCAGTATCATTCATAGACTACTCCCAGATTGACCAACCATCATCACATTGGGGTTCCCGTAACACTTTCACGTGCAGGCATCACATCAGCTCGTAAAAAAACCATAAAACCACCCGCTCTTTACATTTGCCAGGGCATTGAGGGCAAAGCTTATTCGTAAATCACGCATACCATATGTACACAGACCCAAAACAGTTCTCAGATTTTTACCTGACACCAGCTACCAAACCCGCCAGTGATGTAAATGTCGAATGGTCACGCAGGTGTCTCGTGAGTGTCAGCTCATGTTGAGCTTGATATCTCAATACTAGCTATTGTGAGTGCCTAAGAATGCAAGATATGTGCAAAGACCTTGTAAATAATATAAGTGTCATACATAGGCTCTATGAGAGCTAAAGGAGTGCTTGTGTGTTCTCCTCTAAGTGACAACTCTAACTCTTTGCTTTCTTTGACTCTTATTTTTGTTTTCTAACATTTACCTTTTATCCTAGTTTTGGGGAATTGAGGTCATGAATCTTTTTGCATCAAATTTAACAAAGATTTTGTACCAATTTTGGGCCCATAAACAAAATAAAAGTAGTAGAAGGGGCCTAGTATGGTGTAACTTACTACATACCGTTGGTCTTATAGAAGCAAGTGATGGAGGGCTTGTAAGAAAGCAATTTACTGAACTTCCACACATGATGTCAAAGGTTTTTTCTAAAACCCAATCTCTGGCATGTCCTCAAAGGTGAGATTGTTATAAATAACAAATAATCATCCATCATTAACATTAGAGTGTGCAAAGGTTCAAAGATTAAATAAGAAGTAACATTGACCCTGAGTAAATATAACATTTATTTTGAGTAAATAAGGAGTTACATTTACCCTAAGTAAATAAGGAGTTACATTTACCCCCTAAGTCAATAACGAGTTGCATTTACCTTGAGTAAATAAGGAGTTGTATTTACCTTGAGTAAAAGTTAAATAGAGTCCCTATTTTGGTGCTCAATTTCATGTGATTTTTGGATCCTATATAAGGCTCATCAATTATGATTGCTTTTGGCTTTTCATGTGTGTCTACATCTTATGCTACTCTCATTAAGTCTTAATTATATTTATTATTAATTGCTATGCTTAATCATCACTTCTTTCCACCCTAATCTCTCCAAACCCTAATTATAACATGGTGTTAGAACCATGATTTCTAATCTCTAGATGTTATCATTAATCCGTGATTACTCCCCATTAGTAATAATCCTCTTCTCCCCTCTGCATAAAAAATGCAACTTGCATAGATTTGATCATTGCTCACTATTTAGGCCATCTTCTTGTATCCAAGCATAGAGCCTCAAAAAACCAACACAAATTAAAGGTCCTAACAATGATAAAATCCCACTAGTAGCAATGATTCTCAAAGGGCTTGGCCCAATTTGAGCAAAAATGGCATAACAAATGCAAATTAATCAGTGAAAGATGCAAGAAGAGAACACACTTTTTGGTGCCTACTGAAGGAGTTGTTCTAATTCCTCTTAGACATCAATAATTGTGTCTATAAGCTACCCCACAATCTAAATATTAAAGCTATTTGATGACTCGATGGTGAGATTCAACCATTTCTTTATTTTTTAACAAATTGTCATTAACAATCAAATAGTGCTAAATCAAGGTCATTATTTTAGGTCATTGATGGTTCAAAACCTTCATTGGGGAATTCCTATTGCATCATTTTTGAATTTCCTCTCATTTGGTGCATTTAAGGGAAATATTTTCACTAACTAAACCTCTATTATAATAAAGGGATTAAAGACTATCACTTGAAGCTGGTAAGACCTTCACACATCAAAAAATGGCATCTCATTCCATGAGTTCGGATAGATTTGATGAAAATGTTATGTACACTTGTCAAATCAAGATAATACTTACTAATCAACAAACATTTCAACAAAGAGCCTTCTAAGGTAAAGCCTAATCATGAAGAAAAGAATTACTTCATCAAAAAAAGATCATCAACAACAAATCTTGCAAGCAATAAAGAAGAACCGGCCTTCAAAGAAGAGGCCAACCTCATCAAAGATTATGAATAGGCTTTCTAAAAGGCTTCCTTGAACCAAAGCCACTCACATGATATCCCTACTCATTTGTAGACCTTGACTAAGTTGGTGAAACCAAAGCCACTCACATGATATCCCTACTCATTTGTAGACCTTGACTAAGTTGGTGAAACCAAAGCCACTCACATGATATCCCTACTCATTTGTAGACCTTGACTAAGTTGGTGAAACCAAAAGCCCAAAAAAGGACCTTGGTAAATCCAAACATGTCAAAGGCTAAGGTGGTGAGACTAGAGTCAAAGCTTACTTATAGTAAATCCACACATATCTATGGGTGATGGATAATAATTTGAGGGGGAGTGTTAGAAATTATACTTTTGTCTATGGGTGATGGATAATCATTTCACTAGCCTCTTCATGTGTATTTGGTAGTGGTTCCACATTGAGGTTAAGCCCCTCATGGAATGGTTTTATTATTGGGGTCTTATGAATTTGGGTGATGAGGTGGTTAAGGTGAGGGAGAAGCTCAAGAAAGGGGGGTTTGAAATATAGATCTGGTAGGGGTAACACTATGTATGATGATGCAAGAGGATTGACAATGTTTTGGGTGGGGTGTTGGGTTAGATAGTTTGGAGCGGTTGGTAGTGTGGCTTCACGGTTTCTCATTACTAGGTTTGGGGTGTGCTCCTCCTTGAGATCTTATTTGTCGCCCAAACTACCACCGAATGAGTATGCTTCGTCGGTTTTTGGATCTTCATTTATTAAAGGCTGACCCCTAACCTACTTGCCTTTTGAGAAGTCTTCAAGGTCATCTTATGCATTTGTAAGTTTATGGCTTTTGAAAAAGTCATCAATGGAGAGGGTTGACATGAAGGTTTGAATGGTGGCATCTCCAATTTGTGAGGTCTTGCTTCCAGTATGTGTAGAGTATTTAATGTACCTATGTGTTGTATTAGTTATTGGGCATGTAGCAAAACTAGCGATATATTGACTTCACTCCAATACAAACAAGGTCATTTTTGTCTTACATGGCAGAGTGAATCAGGTCTTCATTGATGGGTTAGTTGAGACTGTGGGGGTGCCATCAATTCAAACAAGTGGACTTCCTTGGTAAAAAAGTGCACAGCCAACGAATGAGTGGGACACAACTAGGTGAGATTTGATGGAGCAAAGAAGGGTGGTGTGTGTAAGAAGGAAATAGATTGGTCATAGAAGAAGAGAGTGGTGAGGATTACCATAAGGTGTTGATGTAGGAAAGGATGGTGTAGAAAGAGGAAATTGATTAATCATAGAAGAAGAGGGTGGCGAGGGTTGCCATGAGGTGTTAATGTGGGAAAGGATGGTGCATAAGGTTTGGGTTGAGATTGGGTCAAATAAAAAGATGTTGAATTGAAGAAAGAAAAGGGAAAGTGTGTGACTGATGAGGGTGAGGGTATCCACGAGGGACCAACTATCTATTTGGTAAGGTGTTGAGGTCAAAGCATAGCTAGCTTCTTTTGGGTGCACCCTTCCAAGGGGGTATCATGTGTGTGCCTTGTGATGAGGTTTTCTTTATGTTATAGGAGCTCATTATGGAATTTGGTCACTCACTGCCTTTATTGCCTCTCCAGTTACCATGAGGGCATTTTCACGTGTTTTTTTTTCTAGCCATCCACTTGGCCATGACTTGGTTGTACTCATTATGGAATTTGTTTAGGGTTTTTGTTGGCTCTTCAATTCCCACGAGGGTGTCTTCACACTCTTTTGCAAATAGGTTATAATAGCACGGGTCGCATGGACTTCTTCTACTTTAGCTTTCTTGACCTCTTCTAGGAGTTGGTCCTTGTGGGCTTAATTTTCTATGGCTTTGGCGGCTTCCATTTTTTGTGTATTGGCATCCATGTTGGGTGGCCTCGATAGGTCACAAGCTCGTTCTCAAGCTTGTGGACTTCTTCTTTTGCATTTGTGAGCTTGTGGACGTCTTCTCGAGCTTGTAGACTTTTTTTGCATTTTTGAGCTCGGCTTCTAACTTGGCAATTATGAAGTAGTTGTTAGGAATGGTTGTGGACTTCTTCTCAAGCTTATTGCCTTCTTCTCAAGCTTTTGGACTTCTTCTTTTACATTTTTGAGCTCAACTTCTAACTTGGCAACCTTCTCATTTTTTTTATGAAGTAGTCGTTGGGAATGGTTGAACTTTTGATGCTCCCCTTGATGAAATCATCTTGACACTTAAGTTCATGTTGTTACTGGAGTATCTCTTGGATGTCTCAGGTCAATCATCGGAGAGTGTTGATTTTAGAGTTTTTTGGGGGGGAAGCTATGAGATCATTAGGCTCACACCTTATTGGAGGAGATGGTCAAAGAGAGAGACCAATGTATGGCTTCCTTGAGAGTTTGTTTGAAGATGTACATGATACGATGTGGGATTGGGTGATGAGAGATTTGTGGAGGGAGGGTGAAGGCTTCTCACATTGACGTTCTTGGTGGGCAACTTTGGCCTGGGCTTCATGCCTCTCCCTTGAGTGCTCTCTTCTTAAAGTGCTTCTTCTATGAAGTAGTCATGTAGCAACTTGGGCTTGGGCTTCATGCCTTTCCCTTGAGTGCTCTCCTCCTCCCTAGAGTGCTTGTTGTGTGAAGTAGTCATGTGGCTTAAACATTTCACTTCTTGAGCTGAGAGGGTCTTCTTCTTGAGTGGATTATGGAATTTGGGTTGTGTCTCCTCTAGTTAGCTATTGTGGTGGTTGCTGCTCTCGGATAGTCAAATGTTCCTCCATGAATGTGCCTTGGGTTATTGAGGGGTTATAGGCTGTTTTTACGTTTTTTCTATTTGGGGGAAAATGTGGCTTAGGATTGTTAGAAGAGATGAATGATTCATAAGGTGGATAGGGTTGGAAGTGGGAGTTCTTTGGCAAGGCATATAACTTTTGTGAGCATGTGGCCACAGTGCCTCATCCCGATTTTCCAATTGGCTTATAAGTAGCTTGGCTAGAATGGTGATTAAATCTCAGTTGTGTCAGTACTTCGCCTTTTGTGAGTGAAGAAGGTGAGTAGCCTAACCAAGGGTAGCACCAATTCTTAAATCTCAGTTGTGTCAGTACTTCGCCTTTTGTGAGTGAAGAAGGTGAGTAGCCTAGCCAGGGGTAGCTAGCCAGGGGTAGCACCAATTCTAGAACAATAATGCCTTTGAACTTGGTCCCAGTGGAGTTCAACCCTTCTTTGGTTTGACAAGATGCCAAAACTTTAGACATGGCCTCCTTTTTACTATTGTGGAATTTAGTTAAAATGGCAAAAGAGAGGTGGAGGGACTTTTTGACTATATTCTCATTGAGAATAATCTTGTGTTGTGACCTATATGACATCTCTACCTCACTCAAGTTATCAGTGATCCTGCATTGTGACCCATCCGACATCTCTACCTCCCCTCTCCCTTGAGTTATGAGGGTTATGGTAGGACTCAATGAAGTCTTGATCTAGCATCACTACATCCTTGAGTTATGAGGGTTATGGTAGGGTGATTGGAGGTAACGAGATCCAAAAAGCAAGAGTCGGAAGGTGACAAATGATGGGTGCATTCGAGCAATCATCAAATGTCCTAAAGTCCATATTAGGGAATTTGGAAAATTCCGACACCTTAAGGAGAAACTTTTAGTGACTTGATAGGGACCTTGGCTCCTTTTTTTTGGTATTCTCTTTAAATTAATTTGATAATTTTGATGACTTTGGTAATTTCACTAAATTTAAAAGAGAACGTGTTGCTACTCAAGGTTGATAATAACACATATGGGGTGTTTATTACAAACACCGTTTAAGTTACAATGTAGCTAAGAAAAATCCATAAGTTTGAAAGAAAAATATAAAAAACAATCAAATTCTAAATAGTAGGGGACTAACATGCACTAATAAACAAAAGTGACCAACATAGATCTGACTAGTACTCTAATAATCTGAAGTCACGGGCCTTCATTATAGTCCTCAGATGTTGCCAAATTCTCCTTTTGCCTTAGCACACACATTTGCTAGAATCTTAATCTTTTGTGGCACTTCTTGACCCTTAGTGACCCATACAAAAACTATTGTGTTTGATAGTTCCCAACACGTAGGATCCTTCTTGTTTACACATCCAAAATTTGTTCCAACAATCTCTATAAACCTCAACATCACTAACATTTCTCTTTTTGCATATACAGGTGCCCAATATTGTATTAAAATCCTCTTGTAGTTTTCAGATGATCTGTTCACATCTATGTTACTATGAGCTACACCCAACCATATATGATATATTGGTAAGAACAAAGTCTCCCTTTCTAACATCAACGATGGGTTGAAAAGCTTGTTTCAGCCTTTTACTTTGTGGTTTGTACTGATCATCAAATTCCTCCAATCCTAAGAGTTTATCATCAATATTAACAGTTATATCATCCACATGTGTGCTTAGTGTTATTGGCCAAAGTTTTGATAGAAGCCTCCATCCTGGACACTTGATCCCTCTAGTGCTTGAACCATGGTCTCCCAATACTCAATGCTAGACGTATAGGTGAAAGCTACATTAGATCCTTAAACATCAGCCCATTTTTTCCAATATTATATGTAATCCTTAATTCTTTTTACCACCTCTAAGTGATCTTTAATATACTCTAACATGGAACCCATGTTGGTAGTATTGTGTTACCATCACTATCCTTCTTCCATGATTCAATACCACCATCCTTTGGCAACAACCATTTAATGGATTTAAGCACCTTATATTACATGACTCGAACCTTTTTCTACATGAAGAATCTGAATTGTAATGGTCTTGAGTACCCCACTTGCACATATTGTCTATTAGATAAGTACCCTTCAATGAATCCCTTGAAGTTTGGAACATTTGTCTCATCAAGAAAGGGGTTGGAGTAGATACTTGCATATCCTTTAATGTTTTCATTAAGTATTAAAAGGTGAATGTCTAGCTGGCCCTCAGTTTCTCAGAAAACCTACTAAACATTGCATTAATATCCTCATATCTATGACCAACCATCACCAAAAATCCTAACTGGACCATCTTAAATACTCCTTTGGCAAAACCAACAATGACAGATAGGCGAAAAAATATCGATTCTTGTTCTCTGAGGCATGATTGTCCAATTGCAACATCAAATTCTCTCATAATTTCTTGAATTATAAACTAGGATTTGTGTTTAACACTTATGTTGGTATCCCAACATCATTAAATGTAGTTGAATAAGCACCCATGTATCCATCATGTGGGTAATGGTGATCAAGAGCCTTTCTAGAGTTTAAAGCATCCAACAATGTGCTAGTAGATTTGGGCATACCATCATTGGAAAGATCTCCATACTCATGTCTATCACACCTCTCAAAGTTTCTTAGACACAAGGCAAGAGAGCCTATCGTGAAATTTGGATTAGGTGGCATAATCCAATAGCAAAATTTCCATAGTGCCCTTGTCCATCCCGGTGAATTCACTTTCCATAGAAAGGGTACGTCACCTGTATGCATGAAACTCATAAAAACCCCCTATTTAAGTTTCTCTGCTATACCCCTTTCTAAGCATATGAGTCCCAATTATGAAATTCAAGTACCTCCTATTTAAGGTTTCAAAATCAAATAGCAGATATTGATGTTATACATTTGACAAGTTGCATCCCATGTAACTAGCATGGATGTAAGTGCTAGAAGCATAAAGACCTGCATGTACTCTCCAAAAACTGTTCCATGGGTGGTTAGCTTAAAAGAGTAGTAAACTAATCAAGTTTTTGAACTACACCACTACATCACATATTGTAAACTACAAGAAGAAACGAAACCCCTACTTTCATTCTCTCCTACTCCCTTGTCCCCCCTCCCCGGCCACCATAAATCTCCCTCACCCCCAAACTTGTAAGCTTAAGTCCCCCCTTCCAAAACCACCCCTCCCTTACACTCACGTGATACCATAAGATATGAATTGTGAATCCCCCGAGTTGTCCATGTCCATGGGTTATCATTCCCATTAATGACACTAGCAATTGTGTTGACTTGTCAGTCTCCTTGGAATGCACCTTCAATCTCGGGATCACTGTTTTCTTTTGGTCCATATTATCATGTATTATGCATAGTAGAGATTTAATTATGAGGTCAATCTCTAGGCATAGTAGAGATTCTTACAACTAAGTTATTGCAACATGTGGGATTTCTTCTGGTGGTCCATCTTATCATGTATTATGCATAAGTACCTACCAGGATTTAATTATGAGGTCAATCTCTAGGCATAGTAGAGATTCTTACAACTAAGTTATCGCAACATGTGGGATTTCTTTGATGCATCAATCTATTACGCTTATCTTGGCACTTTGTGGTCCCAAATGATCCTTTATGCAATTACATATAGTGCACTTTGAAAACTCACTTGTTTTGGCAAGGCTGACATGCTTGAATTCTATATTCCAAATCCTACCAAATGTTGATGTTGACATTTCTTTTTGATTGAGAACCTTTAATGTTATATTAACCTCATTCAAAATGTCCATCTGCTTGTAGACATCTTAGATAACTAATTGGGTTTCCCTATAGCCACCTGCCATTTTCCTGCTCTTATGAGGCATCTACTCAGAATTATTTTTATAAATTCTTAAATTATTACCCTTCCTAGTTTAGTGTGATCCCATGTCTTTCTTATAATCCCCTTGTTTTTGTGCATTGACCTTTGTATATACCATTCTCAATAGTGACCCCTATACCTATAAAATGTTGTAGTTAGAATACCATGCATCTCATACCATGCCCTTAGACGTACTTCCGCGCCATTGAATGTGAAGCTATATTGCCTTGGCCCCACTCCATCCACACACCATGCCATTTTTTGGAATCATACACGTAATCAGTGCGAGATTGTAAGCAATGCCCCCAAAAATCTGTGTAATCCTATCATTACACATAGTCAGCAACTTGGCAACATTTTCTTCTGCAACAACCAATTACATGGGAAACAGCATCTAGTGTTGTCCTCTTTGAATTCCCTATAATGCCCAACACTTTAGGCTACCCTCGTCACCATGTAGTATCACCTCTTCTTAGTTGGAGCATCAACACATTTATCGATGAACTGGTCATCCATATAATTGGAAACCTCTTTAATGAGGAGCATTGAACCATTCTCAAATGTGTCTTTTAATAGGCCACCTAATGAGATTAACATCATTATCTAAAAAAGGTAGTGATGACTAAAAATTTTGGATGGCTTGATCAACCGCCACCAAAACCAAGGGCCTCATATGGAAAGACCAATAATATGACCCCTTTCCCAATATTCTTCTTTGCCCTATGACCACAACAACACACACTCATGGACTGGAATTCCATCATATGTGGCACTACTCTTGAATCATCACCACCATCCATGGTTGAACCCAACCCTTATTGAATGTCAGGTGCTACACCCAAGCTTGCTAGAGAATGCTTACACCACTTGATAATTCTACCAACCGCATTAGCTAATTTACTTACATCTAAAGTTGGGAATGGTAGTGCAATGTCATGGTTGAAGCATTTGTCAATGCTTGCAAAGATGTTGTCTTTCCTAAGTGTCTCTCTATGGTACACATCTTCCTCATGGGTTGCATGTATCTTCCCTATAGCACTATCACATTATTGACACATTCTCTGCAAGAAAACTGAGACGTCATTTGCCCTACACATAGGAAAATACATTACTTTAGTACTCCAAATTTGATCAAATGTCCAAATTCAATTAGTAGAATATATATTATAATCTATCATAATATCATCTTCTTTCACTTACCACTTGATATAGAATTGCTCAATTGTCCAAATCTATATACAATAGAATATCTTTGAGATCATGGCCAGGTGTCCAAATCCTTCAACTCCATTGAATACATGTCCAAATCCTTCAACTCCACTGAATATGTGGAGTACTCCTTTTTGTGGGATTATTACCCAAATATTTGTAATATATCCCATCTAAGCTTCCAAATGTCACAACTCTGAATAAATGGTCGTGTCCAAATCGATCTCTAGTATGGGATTGTATCACGTACTAGTTTTATGAACCTAGCCGTTTGTGTATATATATATATATCCCCCCATCCATTACCACTCAATATACATTCAGCCAATTATCCAAATTTATATACAATATGAATTACCTCATGAACATCACATGTGAACTAGCCATTTCTACATACACTCTCCCATCAACTTCTTTAGTATTTACCTAAGTGTCCAAATCTATATGTAATATGGACACACATCACACCCTACTTTTAAGGACCTAACCATTCATATACATCTCCCTCCAATGCCAATTCTCTCCAAAGTTTTGACCAAGTGTCCAAAATCTACCAGGGCCTTACTTTTGGTCAAGTGTCCAAATCCACCTCAAAATTTGATTTCCATCACCTCCTAGTTTTATAAACCTAGCCATTTGAAAAAACGCTACCCTAGTTTTGGTCAAGTGTCCAAATCATCCTCTAACATGGATTTTTAACAAGTCCCTAATTTTGGCCAAGTTTCCAAATCAATGGCTAACATGGATTTCTAATAAGACCCTAGTTTTGGCCAAGTGTCCAAATCAACGGCTAACATGGATTCCTAACAAGGCCCTAGTTTTGGCCAAGTTTCCAAATCAACGTCTAACATGGAATTCTAACAAAGACATGGTTTTGACCAAGTGTCTAAATCAACCTCTAATATGGATTTCTAAGGAGGCCCTAGTTTTGGCTAAGTGTCCGAGTCAACCTCTAACATGAATTTCTAAGAAGGTCCTAGTTTTGGCCAAGTTTCCAAGTCAACCTCTAACATGAATTTCTAAGGAGGCCCTAGTTTTGGCTATGTCCAAGTCAACCTCTAACATGAATTTCTAAGAAGGCCCTAGTTTTGGCCAAGTTTCCAAGTCAACCTCTAACATGAATTTCTAAGAAGGCCCTAGTTTTGGCCAAGTGTCTAACAAGGTCCTAGTTTTTGCCAATTAACCTAATTGTACCTTTAGCTATATCTACATGTATATATAAACTAGGACAATTGGCCCTAGTTTTGGTTAATTGTCGTAATTGTACCTTTACCTATATCTACATATATATATAAATGAAAATATATGGATATATCTACATATATATGGAACAAGTCTACAAAAGGGCTAAAGTCAATGCCATTCTTAGGAATCGCTCGAGATGTGTGTGTGTGTGTGTGTATTAATACACACACACACACACACACACACATATATATATACACACACATACATACGTACATATGCATGCATACATACATACATACATACATACATACATACCTATATATATATATGTGTGTGTGTGTGTGTGTGTGTATGTATGTATGTATGTACGTATGTATGCATATGTATATACATACATACGTATGCATGTATATGTCCATATATATATGTAAAAATAAATAAATATATATATATATATATATGTATAAATAAATATATATATATATATACACACACACACACACGTATATATATGTGCATGTGTGTGTGTGAAATATATATATATATATATATATATATATATATATATATATACATACATACATACATATACATATACATATATATGTATGTATGTACATAGTACAGCCTAAAATGTATACATACATACATACATATATACATACATACATACATGTATACATATTGAAAGCCATACCTCCGATGACACCACCCCCAAGGCTGAAACATGAATGGGGAGAAGTGGCCACACCACCTCGATTCATGAGCTGACACCACTTCCAAGGAAGTCAAAAGCTTCAATGGACACCAAGCAATAAGAGGTATCATCTTTGTTCCAATCAAAGAAGAACTACCCATGGTGTCAAGCCTCTAAGAGAGTTGTGCACTCCCTTGTTGGCACCACCAAGTGATCTCAAGGCTCAAGCGGTCACCATGATCCCACAATAACATCCCCATCATGCGCCAAGTCGTAATACCAACACACACTCATACACCTACACTCACACATGTACTCACACACACCCCTCCCTCTTTTTCATTTTTACCCTCCTCATTTGAATTTTGAAACATTTTCCGCACTTCCCTCACTCTTTTTAATTTCCTCCCTTTTTTAACCAAAAAAGTCCCCCCCCCCCCAACACACACACACACACACACACACACACACACACCCAATAATTAATTTTTTCCAAAGAGAGCTCTCCTCAATTTATTTATTTTTTCCAAAATTTTTGAAAAAAGCATAAGTTAAAAAATAACAAATAAAGAATCACGTGGCCATGGCCATGCAGGTCTGTGCGGTCCCTGGGGCGCCGCCCCGTGGCCCCGAAGGCATGCAGGCAGGGTGGCCACAAGCCAACGGGCAGCGCATTTGGGCGGTGTACCTAGCGACGATGGTGGAGCTAGCAAGCGTGCTTTAAGCCGGCGTCGCCACAAGGGGGCATCGTCAGCGGTGTTTCAAACACATAATTTAGGGCAATGCTTGAGCAGATCTAAGAGGGCATTGACACTTGCGGTTAGATCAGGGCGGTTTTTTGGTGTTGGATCAGTGTGCTTTTGGGTGATTTTTTTGGTCAACGTCGTAATAGGCGGCTCCAACGGGCTTCTCAAACGGCAGGCGGGGCGGTGCTCCAGCGAACACGGACGTTGAGCGGATCTAGTCAATTTTTCTGAGCGGAGGCAGGCGTAGAAGGACGGCGGCTCTCTCGACCAAAGGTAGTTAGGCCAAGGTACACAGGTTGTCGGGGATAGGGTGGCACGGGCGTTTTTGGCACGTTAACTCCAGTATAAATAGTAGCTATTGCGGTGGATCCTGAAGATATGAGGCGGCAGTGGGCGTTGGTGGCGCAAGAAGGCGGGAAGGTTCAACAGCTCGCGGGCGGCGTATAACCACCGAAAGAGAGAGAGAGAGAGGGGTATTAACGTCCATAGAATGCACTAACGGTCGACTTGAACTGGGGTAGATCATGGTCTTTATAAGGGCCTTAGCACTAGCCAAGAGAGAGAGAGCAAGGTGGCAAAAAGGTTGTCCACACAAAAGTAAAAGAGGAGTGAAGAAAAGAAAGCCACCAAAAAGGTATTAAGAAAAAAGAAAAGCGATCCACCAAAAAGGTAAGAGTAAAAGAAGAGGGGTGGTAGAGTTGAAGAATAGCAAAGAAGAAAGAAGAGTACATGAAGAGCAAAGAAAAAAGAAAAGCAGGAAGGAAAAGAAGAGGCAAGCAGAGAAGAATTGAGCAAAGGGAAAAATAAGAAAGAAAGAACAAGAGGTAGGCCAAAGCAGAAGAAGAATAACCAATCAATGAGAAAATAAAGGAAGAAGCAGCACAATCAAGTACATCTCCCCAATCAAGTACATATCCCCGATGATGACAGGAGCACCATCAACACAGAGTGGATATGACCACAAAGAATGAAATTGCCAAACAACAATTTTCTTTCCCCCCTCTTTTTACTACTTATTTGGGTCCCCATCAAATGGATAGAGTGCCTCCCCATTGAGTGGGTAGAGTAGGTTCAACTAGGTAACCTTTGTAGGTACATACCCAAAAAGTCCAAACGCAAACCGCCATACACCTGAATAGTCTACCTCTGTAAGATCCTTCTTCCCTTGTCTTGATGGAACTAAGAAAGTAAATCTTTGATGTATATTTCTAGTGAGAGAATACGGGGTTTTTCATTAGATGAGCATTTTTAATGAGAAATTTGGAAGAGTGAGAAATTAGAAAATAAAAATGTAAGAAAATAGTCAAGGTGCCATGTGTAAAAATTAAGTTAAATGTGCACATGTGCACCCATCCCCCCTTGCATGTTAAGGTAAAAATAAGAGGTTTTTAGAGAAATTAATTCATGAGAATTATCTCTAAAAATATGCAAAGG
The DNA here is from genome assembly GCF_041138505.1 of Cibotium barometz. Taxonomy (NCBI): domain Eukaryota; kingdom Viridiplantae; phylum Streptophyta; class Polypodiopsida; order Cyatheales; family Cibotiaceae; genus Cibotium; species Cibotium barometz. The sequence goes on along the minus strand of NC_141080.1, from coordinate 14,567,290 downwards.
GATAAGTGTGCATTAGTCTTGGCAAAGGATGTGAACATTATTTAATTAAATGCAAGGAAATGATTAAAGTCTAAGGTTAAAGGTATGAGTGCAAATACCTTAGGGTTGATTTTTGAAAGAAAAATAGTAATAAATTAATAAGTAAATTGAACTAATAATAGAAAACTCTAACCCTGCATGGATGTGTTAGTTAACTAGATGTATGGGTGGATGCATGTGATGGTTGTGTGCATGAGAAAATCAATGGATGCATGAAGATTAAAGTGGAGTCATCTAAAGATATGGTGGGCTACCAACTTGAGATGATTAAGGGTGTATGTGAGGCATGCAGCCGTCATTTTCAAGCATAATACGGCCCCCTTCATGAAAGTCATTTTCAAGCATAATAGGACCCCCTTCATGAAAGCCACAAATTTTTCTTGGAGGCTAGGAGAGTACACTTTACAAGTGAAGTACTTATCAGATTACTCCTAGGTTACATTATCAAGTGCTAGAGTAGTAAGAGGTGGGGATTTGGAGTTTGTACAATGTTGGAAAGAGCAAAATAATTCATGGAGTTTTGATGAAGAGAATAATTCTTTTATCTAGTGGTCATTTGTAGATTACCCCCAAGCTCATTTTTACAAGGTACAATATTCAAATGCTCATAAATTATAATTTTCTTACCTTTTTACATTTAAAATTAGTAATTTAATTAAAATTAATAAGTAATATAATTAAATAACCCCTGCATATTTTCCTAGACCAAAGACCTCTAAGGTCTAGCCTTTGTTCCCTTTTTCCTTAATTTAATGCACAGACCTTAGCAGAGCCTTAGAAAGTTGTGAAACCCTTTTTAATATCTTGGACCTTAGTAAAATAGATGTTAGATAGTCTATTCCCAACCATAGGTTTATGAAATTATAGAAGAAACCTTAGGCCAAATCTTTTTCTAGAGAGAGAATTCGGTCTAAAATGCTTTAATTTAACATAAGCCCAAGTCTACATTAGCCCTTAGGTTAAATTAAGAGTAAAGGGATGTAATTAAAAGGTTTAGAAATTATTTGAGAATTTCATATTGATCCTAAGCCTAGAGAGAAAATAATACTAGAGAGAGAGAGAGAGAAAATAGCATTAAGGTAGAGGAAAATACCTTAGTTCAATTCAAAATTGTTAGGATTGATATCTAGAATTATTTTTTAGAATTGGTGCAAAGAATTAGAGAGAGAGAGAGAGAGAGAGAGAGAGAGAGAGAGAGAGAGAGAGAGAGAGAGAGAGAGAGAGAGAGAGAACTTTAAAAGGGGAATTCTAGAGTGATAAGAAGAGATTTTAGAGAGAGAAAGAGAAGTGACCTTCTAAGGAAGTAGGATTAAGGTTGAAAACCTAGAAATGACTCTAGAAAATCACGTTATATCGAAAGAGAAGTGATGACCTAAGCAAGTAGGACTAAGGTTAAAAAACCTAGAAATGACTCTAGAAAATCAAGTTATATCGAATATGGTTAGGCATTTTTAGAGATAGAAAAATAAATTTTTAGAGAGAGAAAGTCTCGATTAACCCTTAAATCAAGAGAGTACCTCAAGAGTAGGGTTATATTTCAAAAGCAAGGTCTAGAGTGCCATGAAGTGGCAAAATTAAATGACTTTTGATGGTGAATAAGTACTGGGATTAAAGTGAAGAACATGAATAGTAGGGATTGATATCTAAATTCAAAGACACCAAATCCTTAAAATTTGTAAAATGACTTGAAAAATCTACATTGGAATAATTTTTAAAGGACCTACAAGGAAGAGAAGTCCTTAAGATTTAAAAAAAGATCCCTAGAGATTTTAAACATAAAGTTAAGCCCCCAATAGGAGAAATAGGACAATGACCTTAGAATGACTCTTGTTTTTATACAAAAAGCACCTTAGAATGCCAAGATTTATACACAAAGGACTTTTAGCAAAGTTGACTAGATTAACTTATGGAATTGAGACTTGGAAATGATTCCAAGGAGGGAAGAATCTTAAGGAAAACACGCCAAGACATGTTGTGGTTGGAGGAACTCAATTTGCTCACAATTTTGACTGGAGAGCTATGTTATCTCATGAAGCTTGTAATTGCTTACACTGATTTGGATGAGAATATGGTGTATACTATTTGGAACCTTGCTTATTTATTTGGAATACTGTATTCATGTGTTTCATGTGGAAGTGTGTGAAGATACCACACATGTTTATGGATTTATGTGTGGGTGTCATCTGTGGGGTGCATTACATAAAGGAGGAAAATTGCTTACTTTTTAGTGTAGTTAGGTAAAACTTGCTTACCTAGGGCACGAGGGCATGATAAAGGCATAGGCTCCTTCCCAAGGTCGTTTGAGACCTTGACCCCTATTGGTCGAATGTGGATGTGCTCCTAGAACAATTAGTGTGAGGATAGGAAGCGACTCCAAAGTGAAATGAGCAAGGTAGTGCCTGGTAGCTAAGTATGCATGCTTTTACTAGACATACATGGCTCCTTAACATCGGTACGCAAAGTGTTCATACTTTTGGGTGACCAATAAAAGTAGTTCCTAGGATTATTTAGCACTTATGTTGAGGTGGATGTGAGACATTGTAGGGCTTCTTTCGTCACACCATGATGATCTAGGAGTGTTCAAGCTCATTGGTGCATACCATATTGGTCTAAGGATCATGGTCGTGGTGCGAGGAGATTGATGATAATGAGGTGACACTGTTGTGCTACTTGGATATTTGTTATGTGATGTGTGACATGGACTATGTGTGTGAACTTGTATTTTTAAGGTGTGTGTGTGAGTAAAGCGGCAATTTTCAATTATGGGTGCTTGAGTTCACACAGTGGCTCCATAGGTCCAGTGGTGAGTAGAAGGATAGACCCATGGGATTGGATGGGGCTAGGCTAAGCCCTATGGATCTGGTCGAAGTAGAAAAAAAAAGGATTAAACACTGGAAAGTGGGTGGTCATGGAGACTCAAGAAGTGGGCACTTTCCAAAACAAAACAAAATTATGTTATTAGAACGAGAAAGACTTGGGACGAATAGCTTAGTTGGAAAATCATAACAATGATAGAAGATTTTTCTTTATAATCAAGGAGTCAAAACATCTTGTTGATGTGACTTTCTTCTGAGAATTATGAAGACACCTAGTGGAATCTTCACCTTTTGTGCATAAGGATTATTCTAGTTTGAATGAGAGGAGATGACAAAATAGCCAGGAATTAGGTCATTGTGATATGAGGCCCTGAGTGAGTCGCTTTACCCTTTGTGTGATTATGCTACCATAGATAGAGGGGTAGGGATCTCATAGCTAGTATTAAAACTAGGTTTAGACAATGTTTAGATGTTGCACTGCCTAAATTGAAACTTATAATATTTTATTGGGTTTCCCCTTCAAATGGAGTAGAAGTTAACCAGACCCTACCTAACTTGAGTCCGTGACCTATCTACAAAGTATGACATGATAACCTTTACATTTGAGTACCTTTTCTCTTCAACTCATTACGTAGATACAGTTGCCCTAGCCCAATAGTTTGAGAACCTTTAGTTTTTGACCACTATCAATCGAAGGTAGAGGTGATACTAAGCGATTAATGAAGAGCATTACCCTTGTAATGGTTCATATTTGATTGGATATTATGAGAGGCACAGTTCTTTACAGATCGCTTTGGCAAGATCTTAAGAGTTCATAAATTGATGTATAGGACTCTTAGATGATGCTATATTCCTCAACATAGGATCTCAACTACTAGTTGAGCAACTGATCAAGTTTACTATGCCATGTATGTTCACATGTACCTTTGCTTCATGAGAGCTAGGCTTGGTTGTTGTTAATGACCTCTTTCAATGTACTCTAGTAGGAGTGAGCTATGAATTATATATAGATATGAACAATTTTCCAAATCTATATTGAATGATTGGTCAAATCTAGCAAGAGGATCATTAAACAAATCCCCAATAAGAGTTGGCCTTAGGTAAGTCTCTAATAGAGGTGAGGTCTACTAAGAAGAGCATTATGGAAGTCTCCAATAGGAGTGAGCTATGAATTGTAGAGGTGAGGTCTATTAAGAGTAGCATTATGGAAGTATCCAATAGGAGTGAGCTATGAATTGCATTTAGATTTGGACAATTGCCCAAATCTAGTGATATGAGCATTAGGCAAGTCTCCAAAAAGGGTTAGTCTTATGTAAGTCTCCAATAGGGGTAATGTGTAGTGAGAGGAGTATTATGGAATTCCCCAATAGGAGTGAGATATGAATTGTAGATAGATTCAAACAATTGTCCAAATCTATATTAAACGGTTGGCCACATCTAGTGAGATGAGCATCAGGCAAGTCCCCAATTGGGGTGAGTTATGAATTAAAAATAATGAGAGAAGCATTAGGAAAGCATCTAGTGAATAGTTGACCACATCTAGTGAGATGAGCATTAGGCAAGTCCCCAATTGGGGTAAGCTATGAATTAATATTAGTCAAAGAAGCATCAAGAAAATCCCCAATAAGGGTTAGTACAGGCAAACCCCCAATAGGGATGTGAGGTCTAATGAGACAAGTATTAGGCAAGTCCCCAATAGGGACGTGAGGTCTAATGAGACAAGTATTAGGCAAGTCCCCAATAGGAGTGAGCTATGAATTGTAGATAGATTTGGATTGTCCAAACATGTTAGGTGAGATTATTCCTGATCATTCTCTTGTGCAGACTGTTCTTGATGCTTTACCTGAGACATATCAGACTTTTGCTTCCATGTGAAGACTTCTTACTGAGGACAGACCTGATGCTGTCAAGTATGATACTTTAGTCAACAAGCTCTTGCAAGAAGCGCAGTCCAGGTAGCGTGCAGTTGATCAAGCATTTATTGCTGCCCAGCAGCAGAGAAGAAGTGGCAAGGCAGCCCCTTCCACTGTTTCTTCTCCTATTAGTAGGTCTGCAACTTCTTCTCCTTCCACAGGTAGCAACAATAAGTCTGAGAAGGCTCTTGATAAAGGCAAGAAAAAGACCAGGTGCAACTATTGTAAGGCAAATGATCATGTCATTAAGAATCGCCCTAAGTTAAAGGCTAAAGAGGCAAAGAAGAAAGAGTCAAATGCAGCCACAATAGCAGATGCTTCTACAAATGCAGATTCTGCAAATGTTGTGTAGGATACAGAATGGGCGTTTAGCGTGTATTGCCAGTATGACCCATCTGTACATGATGCATGTTTGGCAGTTTCTGTTGACTCTCATGTATGGTATTTTGACAGTGGTGCTACAAAGCACATTACCTCGCATCGTGATATGTTCACTTCTCTTGAGGCTATCCCTAATGGGAATACTGTCACATGTGCCAATAATGCTTCTTACCCAGTGAAGAGCATTGGTAAAATTATGCTTACTGTTGCAAATGGCAGCGCTTTCACACTTTCAGATGCTTTGTATGTGCCAGGGATAAAGAAGAATCTATTGTCTATCTCTGCACTTGCTAGACTTGGACTTGTAGTCAAATTTGTGGATGACAGATGCACTGTTCATGATTTGACTTCTGGTGATACGATTATTGTATCTGGCACCTTGTTTCATGGGCTGTATAGGCTCAATTCTTATGACAAGTGTGTGATTTAGCAAATGCAGTTTCTGATGAAAAGGCAGTTTCAGATGCAAAACTATGGCATGCTCGTTTTGGTCATCTGAACTTTGCTAGTTTGCTGCGTTTGTAGAAATTTGGTATGGTTGCTTCATTGCCCCCTCTTGAGGCACCATTGAAACATGTTTGTGAAGGTGGATGGTTCTGTGCGGGCCACTCGCAAATTGCAACTTGTACATAGTGATGTATATGGGCCTATGCAAACTCCGTCATTTGGTAAACACTTGTACTTCGTGACTTTCATTGATGATTACTCGAGGCATGCATGGGTATATCCACTGAAGGCAAAGTCCGAAGTGTTTTTGTGCTTTAAACAGTTTTTTCTTATGGGGTTGAAAATGTATCCAATTGTACTGTGGGCACCCTCCGTTCTGATCGAGGGGGGGGAGTACTTGTCTAAAGAGTTTGATGCATTTCTGGCTAGTCGTGGGATAAAACACCAATGTACAGTGCCGTATACCCCTCAGCAAAATGGTATTGCTGAGAGGAAAAACAGTTTTTGTGCTTCAAACAGTTTTTTCTTATGGGGTTGAAAATGTATCCAATTGTACTGTGGGCACCCTCCGTTCTGATCGAGGGGGGGGGGGAGTACTTGTCTAAAGAGTTTGATGCATTTCTGGCTAGTCGTGGGATAAAACAGGTCACTTATGGAGATGGCACGATGTATGGTCAAGAGCCAAACTTTGCCACATGCGTTTTGGCTTGACGCTGTTATGTGTGCTGCATATGTACTCAACAGGTGTCCCACTAAGGCCTTGCAGTCTATTACTCCATACGAAGCTTGGCATGGTAGGAAGCCTTCTATTGGTCACTTGCGTGTCTTTGGTTGCTTGGCCTATGCTTTAGTACCTGTGCAACAACGCAGAAAATTGGATGATAAGGCTGTCAAATGCATTTTTGTTGGTTACAGTGCTGAGAGCAAGGGTTACAGATTGTATCATCCGGAGTCAAAGCGTATCTTGATTAGTCGAGATGTTGTTTTTGTGGAAGATGCTGTGCAGCCTTTGTTATCATGTACCAAAGAGACAGGTGTGAGCTCACGGGATGTATTTGATACATTGTTGCCTCTGTTTACAGGTGGGAATTCAAATGTAAGTCCTAATGAGGCAAATATTCAGCCTATGCAGATTTCAAACGACATCATAGATCAGCCTATTTCTGATGCAGATTTACAGGATGTAATTTTTGAGGATAGGGCTGAAAATGAGCAGGCTAGAGGTATGCCTAAATGGCTGGTGCAAACTTTGCGTGATAGTAAAATTGATGCACCTACATCTAGTCGTACTCGTTCAGGTTTTCAGCATGCCTCTTATGCATCAGATTGTTATGCTTTGGCTGTGTCTAGTATGTGTGAAGAGGAAGAACCTCTTTCATTTGATGAGGCACAAAAATCAGAAAATTGGTTGGCTGCAATGCAAAGTGAATATGATGCTATAATCAAGAATGGTACATGGTCTTTGTGTGATTTGCCTATTGGTAAAAAGGCCATTGGATGTAAGTGGGTTTTTAAGTTGAAACGAAAGCCAGATGGCAGTGTTGATCGCTATAAGGCTAGACTTGTTGCAAAGGGTTATGCTCAAGAAAAGGGCATTGATTTTGATGAGACCTTTGCTCCCACTTGTCGTATGACTACCATTCGTAGCATTTGTGCATTGGTAGCTCATAATGGTTGGAATGTACATCAGTTGGACATAAAGACTGCGTTCTTGAATGGAGATTTGCATGAGGAGGTGTATGTATCGCAGCCTCGTGGTTTTGTTCAAAGAGGGTAGGAAAACAAAGTGTGCAGGTTGAAAAAGGCTTTATATGGTTTAAAGCAAGCTCCACGAGCTTGGTATGAAAAGATACATGCATATTTGACTGTACATCGTTTTCAGAATAGTCCAACAGAAAGCACTTTATATGTTAAATGTGTAGATGATGTACATCTAATCATTGCTCTCTATGTCGATGACATGCTGCTCATAGGACCAAATGAAAGTCATATTGCTGATTTTAAGGCTGATTTGAATGCCTCTTTTGAGATGTCGGATTTGGGGCATTTGCATCATTATTTGGGGATACAATTTAAGCAGTGTGATGGAGGTATTGCTTTGTGTCAGACAAAGTATATTGAGACATTGTTGTGGAGATTTGGCCTTGAAGACTGCAAGCCTATTGCTACTCCAATGGAGAGAGGTTTGAAGTTGAGTCTTCATGATGCTGGGAGATCACTTTGATGTCACACTCTATCAGATAGCTGTTGGTTGCCTCATTTATGTATGCATTACGAGGCCGGACATTCAGTTTGCAGTCTCATAGGTGAGCAGGTTTATGCATAGCCCAGGGTCTCAGCATTGGAAGGCAGTTAAATGCATCTTTCGCTACTTGAGTAGCACCATACATCCTGGGTTGTTTTATCCCAAGGGGGGATCGTTGCCGCCAGATTTACATGCTTTTTCGGACTCAGATTGGGCTGGTTGCTATGACACAAGAGTGTCCACAAGTGGTTTTTATTTCATGCTCGGTAGCTCATGCATATCTTGGTTGAGCAAGAAGCAACCTACTGTGGCCACTTCTAGTTGTGAAGCTGAGTATAGGGCAGCTTTCACAGCTACGGTTGAGTGTGTGTGGCTCAGACGGCTTATGGCTGACTTGGGTGTCTGCCACCTCTATCTTCACTGATAGCCAGAGTGCATTGGCAGTTGCGAGAAACCCAATTTTTCATGCTCGCACAAAGCACATTGAGGTGCATTATCACTATGTCAGGGAGAGACTCTCAGTAGGAGAGATCAGCTTGGCCTATGTGCCAACACAGGACAACCTCGTCGATCTTTTCACAAAGGCGCTTCCTCGTGAGAAGTTCAAAGCTTTCCGCAAAGCTTTGGGCTTGCTCCCCTTTGTGGACTGATCTACTTCGGGCATGGCACTCCCCTATACATGAGTGCCAGCTCTCATTGACACCATCACTCCCAGGGGGGATTTGTTGCCATATATATATATAGGCAGTGATGTGTGTGAACACACTTAGGACCGTCGGGGCACTTTTTCCCTCTTTAGGAGGTTTTTTCCCCCGGCTTGTATATACGCCCATCACTCTAGGGCTAACTTATCTTTTGTACATTGACACAATCTAATACACTTTGTGTTGTGTGCATTCTTGCTTCTTCTTCTCCAAGCTTTGTGTGCTTTCCTGCAACCCTAATTCCAACAATCTACATTTAATGGTTGGTCAAATCTATTGACAAGAGAGAATTAAGAAAGTCCCTAATAGGTATGAGCTATGAATTGCATATATATTTGGACAATTGTCTAAATCTACATTGATCTTTTGGTCAAATATAGTGAGAGAAGCATTAGGCAAGTCTATGGTCAGGGTTAATATTAGGAAATTCTCTAATGGGGGTAAGGTCTAGTTAAAGGAGCCCTAGGCAAATACCCACCAATAGGAGCAAGATATGAACTTTAGATAGATTTGGACACTTGTCCAAATCTATATTCAATGGTTGGCCAAATCTAGTGAGAAGACCATTAAGCTATGAATTGTAGTTAGATTTTGACAATAGTCCAAATCTGTATTCACAATGGTTGGTCAAATCTAGTGAGAAGAGCACCAAGCTATGAATTGAAGTTAGATTTTGAGAATATTCCAAATCTATATTGAATGGTTGGACAAACCTAGTAATATGAGTATTAGACAAATCCCCAATAAGGGTTAGCCTTAGGCAAGTCTCTCCAATAGGAGTGAGCTATGAATTATAGTTAGATTTGAACAATTATCCAAATCTATATTGAATGGTTGGCCAGATATAGTGAGAGGAGCTTTATGGAAGTCCCCAATAGAAGTGACCTATGAATTATAGTTAGATAGACAATTTCCCAAATCTATATTGAACGGTTGGCCAAATCTAGTGGAGGAGTTTACTTCTAATGTTACTCTAGAGCTAAAAATATCCATTTGAAGAGCAAAATAGCTAAAGGGAATCCATTTGAAGATCAAAAGAGCCAAAGGGAATCCATTCGAAGAGAAAATAACTAACTCGTCAAACAAATAAGGCATATTAATATAAGCCTTATCTTAGATTAAATGACCTACAATAGATTATAGATTAGAGATAGTGTAATTAAAAGTAGATAGTGATAGATTAAATGACCTACAATAGATTATAGATTAGAGATAGTGTAATTAAAAGTAGATAGTGATAGATTAAATGCATTCATAGATTAGAGATAGTGTAATTAAAAGTAGATAGTGATAGATTAAATGCATTGATTGCACAAGTTAGTCTAATTAGTGACTGTCATGATAAATTAGTATAGTAAATTTAATTAGTGATTAAATATAATAATCAAGAGTAGTTAATCAAGATTAATTAATTAGTGTAATTAGTGATGATATATTAACTATAAATAAAGATTTGTTAATCAAGATTCATTAATGGCCTAGTGCTTTTGTACTCTGTGTGTGTATGTGGGGAGAGAGAGAGAGAGAGAGAGAGAGAGAGAGAGAGAGAGAGAGGAGATAAACTTTCCTTCTACCAAATCTCTACACAATAAGCTATTTTTTAATTTTTTCTTGGTGGAGAAAGAGGGATGAAAAGATTGATTCTGGTTTAGAGTATCACCATCACCATCACCATCACCATCATACAAGTTATTTTCACAAGGCTGCCACCCAAGGTGAGATAATTTGCTAGGGAGAGAGAGAGAGAGAGAGAGAGAGAGAGAGAGAGAGAGAGAGAGAGAAGATGATTTACTTTTGTCGGTCCTGCTCCATGCCACTGCTTCTCCTTATGTTTTCTTCTCATTGCTTTTTTCTTCTCTCTGCATTTTGCTTCTCCTCCGCTATTAGGTAGAGCACGAAACCTTTTTTTTTATTTTTGGGCGAGATCTTGTGAGATAATGATCTTTAATGTTAAATCATCAAAGGTCACTCACATGTATTTTTTGTGGGGTCACGTCCCCACACACATAGACATAATCATAAGCATAATTATAACTACCTACATTATACCTACTACTTTTATATTATATTATAGTATTCCAAATTTTGTTTTAATGATGTGATGCTACGAAAATTGTTCCATAAGTTATACCGTCGTACTGGGGACCTACCACCAGAGCCCCCAAGATCCTTGCCACCATTAGGGGCCTGTGATGGACCTTAAACCCTACAATAGGGGGGCTGAGCAGCCCACTGAATCCCTTGCATTGGGGGGATGGTACTCCCAGCCCTCCTGCACTTGACAATTTCCAACAAATTGGGTGTCCCCGGCTGCCCCCAAAGACATGCTAGTTTTATCAGCAAGGATAAAAGTATGGAAAATCATGTCTTTTTGGGCCCATAACTTCTTGTCCAAGTGCTTGTGTTGGAGAGATGTTCAAGAGCTTGATGGAAATCCCTCACAATCTTGTATAACTTCATTCTTCTCTTTTGACGTTAGATTTTGACGTCTTCACCTCCAAAAAGGCATGCACATTTTGAGGTGTGTAGAGAGAGGTGATAAAAGCCATTAAAATCACATGGAAGCCATTTTCTAGAGCCAAAACCAAAATGGGAGAATTGGAAAAAAATAAAAAAGACAAAGATGTTCTACTCCCAACAATCTACAATCCCTTCATACAAATCCCTTCATACATCACTCAAGGACTCTAGATTCTTCCACCATCCTACTCAAAACTAGCCCCTAAAATAGGTACCCGAGAAGTAGAGAGTAAAAAATGTGCATCACCAAACTTTGCCCATGAGCCAAAAATACATAAATAAACATAACGGAACATAAAATACAATTAGATCAAAAACATTTTTTTATGTTAAAAGGTGCATTATGTTGAAATTAGAGGAATGTGATGAGCTATGGTGGATCAAACACTAGAATCAACATCATTAACAAAGTGATTAGCAAATAATTAAGATGTAATTAGTGAATAATTAGCAAATAGCTTAATGTAGGCATGGATAATCAAAAACCAACAAATTCTCATTAGGGCAATGCCTCAATTTATAGAGTTTACATCCAAGCATCTAATCCCACTGATTTCTCCTTGATTCACTCCACCTCTTTTGCTTGATTCTCTCCACCTCTTCACTTTTCCCAGAATATCTCCTAGAATATCTCCACACTTCCTAAATCTTCTCATGCTACCCTTTATTCTCTCCCAATAGATTCTTCTCACCTTTTCTCACAGGTTCTTTCACATTTACACATCCTCTTTTACAGCCTCTAACCAAGGGTTTGTTCCTGCACACACCCTATTCACTTGTATATTTCAACACCTCCCCTCAAGTGAATACTCTCTAGCACACCTGGACCCTATACCAAGTTTCCCTCTTACTTGATAGTCCGTGACCAGTGTCTAGAACACCTTCCCTCAAGTTAACTTAGCACACCTGGACCTTGTACCAAGTTTCTCTCTTACTTGATAGCCCACGACCAGTGCCTCAAGTCCCTAAAATCATAGTCCTTGACACTCTCTCTCTCTCTATGTGTCCAAGGCTTACTATAGTTACCCGCGACCTTGACTAAAGTGCTCACATACATCTATCTACCACGTGGCCTACATCATCGGTGGCTCAGAGGTGGATTTACTTTGTTGGGGCAGGTTACATTGGGTTGTGGGGTCTCTCTCTCAGAGATTTTCACATGGCTCCTCACTCTTTAGAGCCTCACATCTTCTCTTTTCTTCAGTCTTCTTGTCGTGGTGGCAGCTTCTCTCCACGCGTTCGTGTCTTCTTTCAGTCTTCTTGGGGTAGCTTCTCTTCTCGTGTCCATGTCTTCCTTTAGATCTTCTTGGTGTGGACCTTCTTCTTGGAAAGAGATATTCTTCTTCTTTCATGGTGGGGCCATGAGCTTGTCCGTCAGGTCTTTTTGCTCCATGTGAGCAACATGTTTCAATGTTTTGCTGACAATTCCTTTGGGCTTTTTCTATTTATCTTGTGTCATTTTGCAATGTAAACCCAAATTTATGTGGGAGGTCTTACCTCTTGCCTTATTCTGGACAAGGGCAGTGTCTGATCCCATATTTACACTGATGTAATGTGCCCAATACATAATGCATATAGCATTCATTCTTATGTACATTCCCAAATGCAACTCTGGCTATGAATAATCTTGGATTTGAGTGAGATTTACAGGCATTAACCAAGGGTTAAATGCAAAATGATGATTATCACAATTTTATCAGCACAATTTTATCAGAAATTACATTAAATCAAGGGTAACCAATTTGTACGGAATGGTTGGAGTATCAAACCAACTCCGAATTGCAATCTAAAGTTATAGGGATCTATATCAGATACCTAATGGTTAATTTGAATCCTCAATTGCACCAAAATATAGTGATTAGCATTGATTAATCACTGATTAGTAAATTAATCCACTGTTTTGTGTGTAAAAAATAGAGTATGTGGGGAGTCCAGATCTGGTGCCTTAGACTTCAAATGAGCTCAAATGCTTTTAAAGCCATCAATAGCAATGAGTCTAGTAGAGGATTAAGCCAATAAACACAAGATTTGACCAAATATTGAAAGCTTAATCTCTGTTTTACCAAAGTCACCTGCAGATTTGATGAAGAGCTTGGATCTCACTGTAGACTTGATCAAATTGAATTCTGTCTTCACCAACTTGTAGAGCATGCTTGAAAACCCCCGGGGCTATGAGAAATTAGAGCAATTTGATTTGATGAAGTAGCAATGTCCAAACCTTCTTAGAAAAATGGCGCCAACGAAAATCACGATTTGGCGGTTTGCTACGTGGATTCGACTGGCTGGAGCATTAATGTGTTAGCTACCTTGTGCTAGAAGGCTTTGGCCTATTTTGAAGTGTGCAAGGAGAATGAACTCCTCCACTGGCTGGGGGTACAGAGATGAGTTGAAAAAAAGGGAAAATTATAATTTTCTACTAATCCTAATTAGCAAAATAATTAGTAAGATAATGGGCTCACAAATTGATGGATTCTAGGCATGGCTCTGATACCATGTTGAAATTAGAGGAATGTCAAACACTAGAATCAATATCATTAACAAAGTGATTAATAAATAATTAAGACGTAATTAGTGAATAATTAGTAAATAATTAAGACATACTTAGTAAATAATTAGTAAATAATTAAGACATAATTAGTGAATAATTAGCAAATAGCTTAATGTAGGCATGGATAATCAAAAACCAGTAAATTCTCATTAGGGCAATGCCTCAATTTATAGAGTTTACATCCAAGCATCTAATCCCATTGATTTCTCCTCAATTCACTCCACCTCTTTTGCTTGATTCTCTCCACATCTTCACTTTTCCCAGAATATCTCCACTTCCTAAATCTTCTCATGCTATTTGAGTGAGAGCAGGATTCGGAGATATGGTTCCGTGATGCCTGGCAGATGGGACACATTTTGGTCTGCAAGGTTTGGCCCCCTTGGGTGGGCAAGGAGGCGTATGTAGGTCATTGCGGATGAATGGCGGCAGGCCATTGTGGATCGTGGGGTCATTGTGCTTGGTAGAGCATAGTATGTTATTCTGAGGATGCATGATGAGCTCTTTGGTGTGCTCAATGTCTATGCGCCTAACCATGCTAGTGCCAGAGCAGAGTTCTGGACCCTTGTTACATATGCATTGCCTGAGACCGCACATTGGTGTGCGGAAGGAGACTTCAACATGCTTGAGGACCCGGCCGATAGGGTGGGAGGCAGTAATGTTTCAGTGCACGGCACGAAGCTTGCAGCTTGGGAGCGATTTTGCATGACACTGCGGATCACTGATGCATGGCAGCATGAGGCTTTCTCCCGCAGTCTTAGTTTTTCTCGGTCAGATCGCCGACAGGGAGGGACTAATCTATCACGGATTGATCGCTTCTATGTGGGCGACAGGTTCGGGGAGCGTGGGGGCTCCGTTGGCATTCTCGCTGGCACTTCTTTTTCAGACCATGCGCGTTATTTTGACACTTGAGGAGGGGACACGGGGTACCAGCTTGCAGTTGAGGATCCCATAGAGGATACTTATAGATTCCAGTCTTTCTGAGGACATTGAGAGGATATGGCATGATAGCCAGAGCTCTGACCTGGATGCAGCAGGCCAGTGTGCCCAGGGACTCATTGAGCTCAGCTCTTTTTTGCACGCTGTAGCCTTGACACGGCTGGGAGAGACACGAGAGCGGGAGCGCCGCTTGAGACGTAGCCTTGCTTCGCTCTAGCGCCTTCAAGAGCAGCAGCCTACATGTGAGTGGGTGGCGTCCTAGCTGAGCCAGGCACGCCAGGAGGTTAGAGAGGCAGAGGAGCAGAGACATGAGTTCTAAGTTCTACTATCATCGCCAGGCCTCACAGTGGACGTAGCTTGGTGATAGGGTGACTGGGGAGTTCTTTGGGATTATCGGACCCCGCCATGCTCGAGCAGGTGTACGCCAGCTCAAGAGACAGATTAGAGCCATTGCCACTGAGTTCTATAGAGACTTGCTCTCAGCGGAGCCAGCCACCACCACGGAGGCACGTGATGCTTGCAGACAGAGACTGTGTGCGCCCATGTACAGAGGAGGGTCACAGATTGTATGCGCACAGTTCAGGGTGAGCCTCTTTCAGAGGATGAGCTTGTTGGGGCTTTGAGGGTCCTTCCGCGCCATAGTTGCCCTGGGGAGGATGGATTGACGCCTGCCTTTTTTATGCACTATTGGGACATTTTGGGGCCAAGCCTCCGCAGGGGCTTTTAGTATGTTTTGGACACTGGGGTGATGCCACAGAGCTTTTTAGAGGGCTTGATCTTTCTTATCCCCAAGGGGGAGTGAGTGTCTGATGATATTCGACAGTGGAGACCTATTATGATCCTCAATACTGTCTACAAGGTCCTGGCCAAGGCCTTGAGTTTGAGGATCCATCCCTTCCTTGGGGAGTTGATTCATGCTACTACCCAGACAGGATTCGTCAAGGAGCGCAGTATCCTTGACAACATTTTCACCTTCTGGGAGGCGACAGCCCGAGCTAGATTTCTCGGCGAGGACCTGGTCGTTATGCTTCTCAATTTTGAGAAGGCATACGATAGAGTCCATTGGGGTTTCCTAGAGGGCACTATGCTTCGCCTGGGTTTTGAGCCAGTCTGGATTCGAGGGGTGGCGGCTCTATATTCCATAGCTCGTAGTAGCCAGGTTGCTGATGGCAGGAGGACGGGGGCCGAGTTTTGAGTTGACTAGATCAATCCATCAGGGGTGCCCTCTCGCCCCGTTTCTTTTTCTCTTCTTTGTTGAGGCTATGAGCATGTATCTAGACAGTAGAGGAGGTTGGTTTGAGAGGACTCCAGCTCCCATTCCGGAGAGAGGACCTGCTCGATTCTGAGTTTGCTGATGACACGGGATTATTTTTGCATGGCCAGGAGGCCAATCTTCAGAGGGCAGAGCAGTCGCTATACAAGTTTTTGGTGCAGCTTCGGGAGCATTGATCAATTGGTGCAAGACAGTGGCCTTTTGGTAGCGCTCCCACTCTGACATGGAGCTCAGACCTGGGTTTTAGATGGATTCCTCCTGGCACAGCAGTGCGGTATTTGGGATGCCAGATTGGACTTGATTTGTCACATGAGCAGCAGATCGCCCCGCTTCTTTTGAGCATTCGGAAGAAGCTTTTGTATTGGAGTACAGCTCGGCTATCCTTGGCTGGGAGGGTGGTGGTGACAAATCAGGTGCTTTTAGCGACCATGTGGTACATCACGTCTTGCTGGATCTTCTCGAGCTCTTGCATCAGCCAGGTACAGAGGCTAATCATCAGGAACTTTCTTTGGTCTGGGCAGGACGGTCAGCCAACCTAGGCAAAGGTTGCTTGGGCAGTTATTACTCTTCCGCTGGCCCAGGGGGGCTTGGGCATTATAGATCCAGTTGATCAAATTAGAGCCTTATTGGGGAAGCTTATTGTTCGGGGGCTGCTTCACGCTGAGCCTTGGAAGGAGCTTCTTTTGCAGCGGCGCAGGCTAGGGTGTTGGAATTAGGGTTGCAGGAAAGCACACAAAGCTTGGAGAAGAAGAAGCAAGAATGCACACAACACCAAGTGTATTAGATTGTGTCAATGTACAAAAGATAAGTTAGCCCTAGAAGGATGGGTGTATATACAAGCCGGGGGAAAAAACCTCCTAAAGAGGGAAAAAGTGCCCCGGCGGTCCTAAGTGTGTTCACACACATCACTGCCTATATATACGGCAACAAATCCCCCCTGGGAGTGATGGTGTGAACGAGAGCTGGCACTCATATATAGGGGAGTGCCATGCCCGAAGTAGATCAATCCACAAAGGGGAGCAAGCCCAAAGCTTTGCGGAAAGCTTCGAACTTCTCACGAGGAAGCGCCTTTGTGAAAAGATCGGCGAGGTTGTCCTGTGTTGGCACATAGGCCAAGCTGATCTCTCCTGCTGAGAGTCTCTCCCTGACATAGTGATAATGCACCTCAATGTGCTTTGTGCGAGCATGAAAAACTGGGTTTCTCGCAACTGCCAATGCGCTCTGACTGTCAGTGAAGATAGAGGTGGCAGACTCCTGTCCAACACCCAAGTCAGCCATAAGCCGTCTGAGCCACACACACTCAACCGTAGTTGTGAAAGCTGCCCTGTACTCAGCTTCACAACTAGAAGTGGCCATAGTAGGTTGCTTCTTGCTCAACCAAGATATGCATGAGCTACCGAGTATGAAACAAAAACCACTTGTGGACACTCTTGTGTCATAGCAACCAGCCCAATCTGAGTCCGAAAAAGCATGTAAATTTGGCGGCAACGATCTCCCCTTGGGATAAAACAACCCAAGATGCATGGTGCCACTTAAGTAGCGAAAGATGCGTTTAACTGCCTTCCAATGCTGAGAGCCTGGGCTATGCATAAACCTGCTCACCTGTGAGACTGCAAACTGAATGTCTGGCCTCGTAATGCATACATAAATGAGGCAACCAACAGCTGTCTGATAGAGTGTGACATCAAAGTGATCTCCAGCATCATGAAGACTCAACTTCAAACCTGTCTCCATTGGAGTAGCAATAGGCTTGCAGTCTTCAAGGCCAAATCTCCGCAACAATGTCTCAATATACTTTGTCTGACACAAAGCAATACCTCCATCACACTGCTTAAATTGTATCCCAAAATAATGATGCAAATACCCCAAATCTGACATCTCAAAAGAGGCATTCAAATCAGCCTTAAAATCAGCAATATGACTCTCATTTGGTCCTGTGAGCAGTATGTCATCGACATAGAGAGCAATGATTAGAGGTACACCATCCACACGTTTAACGTACAAAGTGCTTTCTGTTGGACTATTCTGAAAACCATGTGCAGTCAAATATGCATGTATCTTTTCATACCAAGCTCGTGGAGCTTGCTTTAAACCATATAAAGCCTTTTTCAACCTGCACACTTTGTTTTCCTGCCCTCTTTGAACAAAACCACGAGGCTGCGATACATACACCTCCTCATGCAAATCTCCATTCAAGAATGCAGTCTTTATGTCCAACTGATGTACATTCCAACCATTATGAGCTGCCAATGCACAAATGCTACGAATGGTAGTCATACGACAAGTGGGAGCAAAGGTCTCATCAAAATCAATGCCCTTTTCTTGAGCATAACCCTTTGCAACAAGTCTAGCCTTATAGCGATCAACACTGCCATCTGGCTTTCGTTTCAACTTAAAAACCCACTTCCATACAATGGCCTTTTTACCAATGGGCAAATCACACAAAGACCATGTACCATTCTTGATTATAGCATCATATTCACTTTGCATTGTAGCCAACCAATTTTCTGAATTTTGTGCCTCATCAAATGAAAGAGGTTCTTCCTCTTCACACATACTAGACACAGCCAAAGCATAACAATCTGATGCATAAGAGGCATGCTGAAAACCTGAACGAGTACGACTAGTCATAGGTGCATCAATCTTACTATCACGCAAGGTTT
Source organism: Cibotium barometz (assembly GCF_041138505.1). Lineage (NCBI taxonomy): Eukaryota > Viridiplantae > Streptophyta > Polypodiopsida > Cyatheales > Cibotiaceae > Cibotium > Cibotium barometz. Next base: position 14,548,805 of record NC_141080.1, on the reverse strand, counting down.
GCACCAGCCATTTAGGCATACCTCTAGCCTGCTCATTTTCAGCCCTATCCTCATGAATTACATCCTGTAAATCTGCATCAGAAATAGGTTGATCTATGATGTCGTTTGAAATCTGTATAGACTGAATATTTGCCTCATTAGGACTTACATTTGAATTCCCACCTGTAAACAGAGGCAACAATGTATCAAATACATCCCGTGAGCTCACACCTGTCTCTTTGGTACATGATAACAAAGGCTGCATAGCATCTTCCACAAAAACAACATCTCGACTAATCAAGATACGCTTAGACTGCGGATGATACAATCTGTAACCCTTGCTCTCAGCACTGTAACCAACAAAAATGCATTTGACAGCCTTATCATCCAATTTTCTGCATTGTTGCACAGGCACTAAAGCATAGGCCAAGCAACCAAAGACACGCAAGTGACCAATAGAAGGCTTCCTGCCATGCCAAGCTTCGTATAGAGTAATAGACTGCAAGGCTTTAGTGGGACACCTGTTGAGTACATATGCAGCACACATGACAGCCTCAAGCCAAAATGCCTGTGGCAAAGCTGGCTCTTGACCATACATCGTGCCATCTCCATAAGTGACCTGTTTTTCCTCTCAGCAACACCATTTTGCTGAAGGGTATACGGCACTGTACATTGGTGTTTTATCCCACGACTAGCCAGAAATGCATCAAACTCTTTAGACGTACTCCCCCCCTCGATCAGAACGAAGGGTGCCTATAGTACAATTGGATACATTTTCAACCTTAAGCATAAACTGTTTGAAGCACAAAAACACTTCGGACTTTGCCTTCAGTGGATATACCCATGCGTGCCTTGAGTAATCATCAATGAAAGTCACGAAGTACAAGTGTTTACCAAATGACGGAGTTTGCATAGGCCCACATACATCACTATGTACAAGCTGCAATTTGCGAGTGGCCCGCATAGAACCATCCTTTGGAAACGCAGAACGCTGCATTTTGCCCAAAATACAGCCTTCACAAACATGTTTTAATGGTGCCTCAAGAGGGGGCAATGAAGCAACCATATCAAATTTCTGCAAACGTAGCAAACTAGCAAAGTTCAGATGACCAAAACGAGCATGCCATAGTTTTGGTCATCTGAAACTGCCTTTTCATCAGAAACTGCATTTGCTGGATCTTCCACACACTTATCATAAGAATTGACCCTATACAGCCCACGAAACAAGGTGCCAGATACAATAATCGTATCACCAGAAGTCAAATCATGAACAGTACATTGTTCTTTGCAGTGTATAAGAACCGCGAACCATAGCCACTTGTGAAATGAAAGAGGAGGACACAAAGTCTCAAATGTTTGGAATATGTTTAATCAAAGCATAAAAAGGGTTGGTTATCTAAATGCAACCATCCATCGATTCATGGCAGATGAAGCCCAAGAAAATTGGAATAGAAAATTAGAATAATGCAATAGGGGTGGGGGGCATCCAATGTATGGAAGGCCATGAACAATCCAAATCTCGTATCAACCAAGATTTAATTTATATCATTGAGGTGATATGTAAGGGAGTATTACTGGTTTAATAAGAGGATCTTGCTTAGGAGGCGTATGTGGAAGACGAAGAGTTTGTTGAGATATTGAGCTCATCTAGTGAGGCGGTGTGGACACTGATGACCCGCCTGGGGGATAGGCCCCACACTTACACCACTGGCATGGTTGGTGAGATCATGGGTGATATGCGGCCAGTGGGATGACAGGCTGTGTGATAGTCATTCTAGAGACTGGCATAGTTATAGCGCCAGCTCATTTAGTTGGGTTCACACTATAAAGAACCCTAGTATGTATTTGGTTGAGTACCTTTTCATATGTGTGTACTCTTATCTTTGTATATGGTGTGTTGAGTGTTGAGTGAAGAAGAAGAAGATTTTCAGCCTCTCACTTTGTGTGTTCTCTTTTAGGGTTTTGTGAGTGTGTGTGTGTTGAGTGTTGAGTGAAGAAGAATAAGATTTTCAGCCTCTCACCTTGTGTGTTCTCTTTTAGGGTTTTGTGAGTGTGTGTGTGTGTGCTTGTAAGAGCTCAAGCTCTCTTCTCCCCTGTATCTTTTCATGGTATCAGAGCCTGGTTCATGCTAAGGGCTGAGCTGCAAGCAAGAGAAGCACAAGAAGCGGTACGAGGGTAAGAGCTTCATCTACTCTTCCCTATTTGTGTTGACGACTACACCCTTGTCGGGAGCTCTACGGGAGGCACCGACAAACGATCTCTGATTGAGGAGCTTTCTTCGCAGGAGTAAAGCTATAGGGCAACTTTATTATCCTATCGGATGAAAAAATTCACGTCGAAAACGCGTTTCGGGCATGTTAGGACCTCCGTTTTTCAGAAAGCAGGCGGTTTCGAGCAGGGTAAGTCATCGATTCTCTGGAAAACTCTGTTTTAAGAACTACAGGAAGACAGATTGGTTGTGCAGACGTTGTGTGTGCTGCAAGGAGCTCAACAATTGCCATTGGGTGTGTGTATGCACATTGAGGTCACTGGTGGTTGTGACATTTGAGTGTACTACAGTACCGCTGCTGTGCAGAAAATATAGCAGTTTGTGTAGGACAAACCAGAGTGCTGTTTCTAGTAAATTTGTGTATCTGGCAAGATGTCAAATGATGGCATAAACCAGATTGTTGCTGCTGAGAAGCTTGATGAGAATAACTTCCATGCTTGGAGGTTCAAGTTGACGAATTTCTTGATGGGAAAGGGTTATTGGGACTACATAGAAGGTGAGCATGAAGAGGCACCGGAGATACCGAAGATCAATCCAACTGCTGTGGATGTGAAAGAGTTCAAGGATTGGAACCAAGGAGCCAGAAAAGTTATGTATTGGCTCTCTATCAGTATACAAGACACCATGATTGGGCACATACAGGATGCCAAGTTCCCCAAGGAGGCGTGGGACACCTTGGTAAAACTCTATGAAACGAATACCAAGGCATGAAAGATACAGTTGAAGAATGAACTTCAGCCTAGTTGTCATTTTCTGTGATAACATTAGCAGTATACAGTTGGCCAGGAACCCAGTTTTTCATGCTCGCACGAAGCATATAGAGGTCCACTACCATTTTGTCAGCAAAGAGAAGGTTTTGGCAGGAGATGTTGACCTTGTTTATGTCAACACATAGGATTAGGTCGCTGACATCTTCACCAAAGCATTGGGTACAGAGAAGCTCCGCAGATTCAGGGCTTCGCTTGGTGTACATGAGATGGAGTTGAGCTTGAGGGGGAGTGTTGAGATATCGAGCTCATCTAGTGAGGCGGTGGACACTGATGACCCGCCTGGGGGGATAGGCCCCACACTTACACCACTGGCATGGTTGGTGAGATCATGGGTGATATGTGGCCAGTGGGATGATAGGCTGTGTGACAGCCATTCTAGAGACTGGCATAGTTATAGTGTTAGCTCATTTAGTTGGGTTCACACTATAGAGAACCCTAGTATGTATTTGGTTGAGTACCTTTCATATGTGTGTACTCTTATCTTTGTATATGGTGTGTTGAGTGTTGAGTGAAGAAGAAGAAGATTTTCAGCCTCTCACCTTGTGTACTCTCTTTTAGGGTTTTGTGAGTGTGTGTGTGCTTGCAAGAGCTCAAGCTCTCTTCTCCCCTGCATCTTTTTAGAGTTAAGGAAAGACACAACTTCAAGGGACCTTGAAATTGGTAACCTTTAACTTCGGAACATTATTACCTACTACTGAGGAGGAAGCAACTCAATAATGTGTAGAAGAAGAAGAAGTTTTGTTATTGCTACAAATATTTCAAATAGGGGTGCATGACCACCATGTAATTACGAGTGGTTTTGATGATCTAGAAACCAATGTATCGTTTTTACAACATACAACTAGATGAAAATATGAAGGACAAGCTAGGAAAGTAGTCTAAAGAGAAAGCTACTTTAGTAAGATCAAAGGTAACTCATGCAACCAATTTCTAGTACTAAGGGAGCAACCTATTTCTTAGATGTCAATTAATGAGATAAGTGTTGCATTATTGGAAAACATAGGACAAAAGCTTAAATTAGTAATGCAATGGAAGCTATGGAAAGTGCTCATTTGTATCTGTGCTGTGTATCCTCATTGTGTGGTATGAAATCTACCACCAAAATCATATAAGTTTAGAATGTCCTCGTCTCAGACCAAGACTTGTATTGCACACATTATTTATGATGGGGTAATACATTAATGACCTTGTTAACATTGAGCTTTTCTCTTACCAACACCATAAGGGCAAACTATAACTATCACTCAAAATCAAATGCCTATATATTACGAGTGCGGTAAACAATCAAAGAGGTGGGTACAGGGTTCCCAAGGTGCCCTTAACTCCACTTGTACTACCACCTCAACCTCTTACACAAAGAGAAACTCCAATTATTCGACTTTTGGTTTATGAAAATTTTGAAAAACTAGAGTATGATGTGGAACTTGAGCTGAATCCACCTCATGAGAATGAATCATAAGATTCCTTGCGCCAAGTTATTATTGGGACCATCAAGGAGTTCCAATTCTTTGTATTTCAAGTAGATATACAAAACCCAAAAGCATAGAAATGAACTAAGTGACACATAGAATTTCTCTATAGTGTTATCACACTTTGTAGTGGTCTACATAGTGTTGCAAATGCCTAATGAACTAAGTGACACATATAGTTTCTCTATAGTGTTATCACATTTTGTAGTGGTCTCTATAGTGTTGCAAAATGTCTAATGAAAAATCTAATAAGTTATAGGCCCTATTATAATATTTAAAAATTTTGAGTTTCATTGACACAGCTACCACAATAAATATGCTTAGTGTCAATAAATCAATGGGCTCTATAGCTTTACATGATACCTTTATAGGGGCCACCATTGGAATTTTTGCAGTGCGCCAAGATTGCGAGATTAGGCGATTGTCTTGTGCTAGATGTGCCAATTACCTTCATAGAATTGTTGAGCTTGTAGGAAGGGATTAGGGCCACCAAGGGTAGTTGGCAGTGTGAGGATGAGGCTAGTGGGGATGATGGTTTTGTTGCATTGAAGGTCTTTGCCTGAGGTTCTGTGGGCAGCAGATTGTGGGCTTGTGTTATCTTATTGGAGGGTGGCACAAGGTACAAGTATTTGATTTTGCCGACATGTGAATGGGGGAACTCGATCTTTGGGGAATCCATAGAGTTGTAGTGCCCTCATAATAGCCTTGGGCTCTAAGGATCTTCTTGGGCAACCAATAGTGAGGCTTATGGGGTTGGGTGCAGCAGGGCCATATGTGTACTTGTGGTTTGTTAGTTGTGTTAGTGAGGTTAGCAATGGAAGTAGACTCTTTCTTGGGGGCTTGAGTTGCTATGTAGAGCTTGGTGTAGATGAGGTTTGATGAGGGGATTGGGTATTCTGGAGGGGGAGAGGCCTCTTTTTGAGTGGCATGGTTTTATGTGGGTCCGCGAGCAAGGTGATCGGGTTTAGTGGAAGAGAGTGGGCAACTTGGGGTGGGTGATTGGGTGACAAGGGCTCTTCATTTGTCATCAGGAGTGTAACTTACCTTGAGGTTAGTTGTAGGGTTTTTACCCTTGCATCCCAATCAATCCGACATCGGTTGTGTCCCATCCATCCACGCCTTAGAAGGATCTCTTCTTGCATTATTCCTATAGGCATAACATAAAACTTTCCTTCCAAGGGGTTGCCAATGTGAAACAAAATTGTAATCATGACTAAACATTGGACCAAATGTGAAGCAACAGTAATGATCATGGCCGGGTTGTTCATTAATGTTGGCCTCCTGAGGGAGTGCCAAGTGTCATAAGACATCATATTATGATTAGCTCTTGTATCAACAAGAAGTTATAATTTTTGCATGAAACTCGTCAGGGTGGTCATTCCTAACCACATCCACACGGGTTTTACTTCCCAATCCTCTTCTTTGAGGTCTACTACTTGGGCCATGTTTACATCCACACGGGTTTTACTTCCCAATCCTCTTCTTTGAGGTCTACTACTTGGGCCATGTTTACTATGATGTGTTTGCCCCCCTAAGTTTTGCTTGCCATTCTTTGGCTTGCCCCCCTAAGTTTTGCTTGCCATTCTTTGGCTTCGTGCTGTGTTGATTCTTTTATTTCCTCGTGCTGAATTTTTTGTTGTTTCTTGAGGTTAATGACACTTAATGTATTGTGAGTGAGTGGACCATAGTAGCATTGAGGTTACTGACACTTAATGTATTGTGAGTGAGTGGGCCATAGTAGCATTTTAATTTTCTACCATTAATACCCTTCCATCTCGACATCATCGAGGGTTTCTATGCTCACTGTGCCTTGCAGAGTTATTTCAGTGAGACTAGGAAAGTTCCTAGTCCTCTGTATTTGAGTTTCTTTTTGTGATTCTTCATGTTGTAGAGGAGGACCATATCTCCCTCACCCAGTTCATTGTCTTTAAGTTGTTCATCAAGCCATTGTTTATGCCTTAGCTTTTCTATGATCATGCCATACACAGCGATGAAGCGTGTTTCATCAAGCCTTTCAAGTTCCACAAGCCAGCAACTTAGGAAATTGCATATGAGTTTTTCCCATACCGCTACCCTTAAGCTGGGTGTAGTGGTTGGGTAGATGTGTTTATGCCTGATATATACATGTTTATGCATAACAATTATCTAGAGAGATCTTAGGGTTTGTAACAGTGGTATCATAGCAATCTCTAGTTAATTGTTGTTGATTCTTCTTTTTTTAAAAGTAATTTTTGACATTTTTTTGAAATAAATTTTAATATTTACTAATAAAAATGTTATTTTATTGATTTGTGTTCATGATTTGCACGTGGATCATTGATATGGTGATTGGAACGCGTGTTACTACTATTCAATGGACAAATTGACATTGCGGAGGAATTTCCTGAGTTTCATGCTATTTTTTTCTATTTTTTGTGGTTCAAAATAAGCATTAATGGAAATTTTTACGAAAACACCACATATTTATTATGGATATTTTTGGTAAAATGGATTCCCTAAAATTTTAGAATTTTTTAGGAATTGTTTCCTAAACTTTTTAGGAAATTTTTGAGCACTTTTATAGTTAAAAATGTATTTTTATACATTTTTGCGAGTTTTTCCGCGGGTATGCGATAAATTTCTGTCGATTTTTTGCTGAAATGTAGTAGGGGACATCATGTTGATGCCTGAAATGCTCTCCCATGTGCATGGGACCCTCTCCGCCTCTCAATTCTGATTTTCCTTTGTGATGTTCTCTTAAAAGGGATTTTTTAATTAAACATTAATCATAATTAATATTAATTATGATTAAGGGTTTAATTAAAAACTTTAATCCAAAGTTCAAGGTTAAGCTCTCTGTTAACAAAGAGAGAAAGAGAGAGAAGGAGTGGGAATTTAATGGAGAAGATGGAGAGGAGAGAAGGAGTGGAGTATAGATTCTCTCTCCCCCAATTTTTGCGCACAACACAGGCGGGGGGGGGGGGGGGGGGGGCTACGCAGCATCCGCTAGAGAAAAAAACGCCCCCCATTAAAAATCAAATATCATAAGCTTAATTAATCTTATAAATATTGTTTTTTTTTATTTTTAAAAAAATAGTTTTTTATTACAAAAAAAGCTTTTGAAATTTTTTCAAAAAAAGCTAGAAAAATAGAGAAAAATTTGACATTTGGGAAAAAAAAATATCGAGAAATTTTTGAAATTTTTTCTGTTAAATTTTTTTGGCTTTTCATCTTCCGGAAAACTTTTGGCTTTCCGCTTTCCCAAAACCTTTTGGCTTTCCGCTTTCTGGGAAATCTTTTGACCTTCCGTATTTCGGAAACTTTTGACCTTTCACATTCCGATTTTTTTTTGTCTTTTCATTTTCCCGAAACTTTTGGCTTTCCGTATTCCGGGAAAACCATTGGAATTCCAAAATTTTTTGATCGCTCGTATTCTAAATGCGTTCGGGGTAAATTAAAATTTTAAAAAAAATCCTAAAAATTAGTAGAAAATTAGACAAAGGTTATTTTAAAATTTTGGAAAATGTGGGGTTGGTGTTTGGCATGTGGTGTGTCCATTCGGGCGCCCGTGACCATTCAAATTCCTTTAAAAATATACCCAAAATTTTAGAAAATCCATTAAAATTATAAATTTTCATTGGATTTGAGAATTGTCGGACGGAATTGGAAATTTCATGAACGATGGGATTCTCAGTAAAAATAAGGAATATTCTAGAAATTATTTTTAAAAATCCTAAAATTTGGTATTTATAAAATATCGATGGTATTTTGGCAAAATTAATTGCTAAAAATTTTCTGAAAAAATATAGGTTTGGAATGCCATAAGATAGGTTTGGTGGAATTCAAAATTATTATATTTTAAGGCCCTATAAAATTAGAAAAAAAATCACGATAATTCTTTTTCTCGAGAATTTAATATTTTGGAGGGTTATTTAATGTTGAAGTATGTTTTCTCGTGCTGACATTAGATAGTTGCGGGTTATTCATTTATTATTAATACGATTGTACCTCGTATTAGTAGTTATTTTTGTTTGGATTAATTCTAAACGATGTTTTCATGATTTTTGGCCTTTGTTTGGCCATTCTCTTTTTGGACATGTTCCTTAATTTCTTCAATGATGGCTAGAATCTCCATTCAAAGTGTGTTTCACCTTTGACACTTTTCCATGATAATTTATTTTGCACTTGTTTAAGTGTGGTTTGTGCTTAATTTCTTAAGCCTAAGACAAATTCTATCATGGGTTAGTTGATCGGTTTGTTTTGGTGGATTTTATTAGATGTTTTCCAAGTTTTATATGGACTCATCAGGTTCTGCCTAGATCACTTGTGTCTAGGGTTTTCTTATTGAGTGCTACACACATGTGTTTCACTTGCTTACTTTGGAGTTTTGCTTGAACGACACCACGTTCATATACTCCAGGGATTAATGAGTTGGCCACCAATTTTAATGCTTCTTTTGGCATGATTAATGTCCATTGGATGGTATGCATTGATTTTTATGATCAACTATGGTTTTTATAGATTCGAGAAGCTTCTATGCTTTTATCCATGGTTTTATAAGGATCTTTTGATCTTTTGGATAATTTCATGTGCTTTGAAGGTAGCATTTGCTTTCATTTTTTGCACGTAATTTTAGACTATGTTCTTTGTACTCTTATACATATTCCAACTCGGATACCTAGTTGTTTATGTATCTAGGTGAGTTATTTTTCTAGCCCAGCTTTATTGTGTTTATTATTAGAAAGGCGCCAATAATTTAATTTCTTTTCTAATGATACACTCGGAAGGAGTTATTCCTTGATGTAGTCTCGGGAATATAGAGACATGTTTTAGTATGTGTGAAAGTTTGGGATAAGGCCATCTTATTCCTTTTATACAGGATTTTATTCATATTTTCCTAGACGGCATACTAGAAAGTTTTCAAATTGTTAAGGTATGTATGGGTGGTATCATGGTGGTATGGGATGCTAGTGATCCCTCACATATATTATCTTATAGGATAATTTGGGCTCAAGATTGTTGCTTTGTTTACATCACTTAGCATGTTGACCTCAACATTCAAAGACAATCTCATTTTCTAAATTTACTAGAAGTTATAGTGTGGGCATTCTCTAAATAAACTTCTTTTATCTATAGCCTGCATGTTTGATGAATCTCGTCGGCATTTTCACTTGTTGAAATCTATTTATTTAGAGTTCAAACAAGTTTATCTTGTTGTGTTCGGATAAGAAAATTTGGATTCTTCCTTTGTTGGCATTTCTTTCTCTAGTTCTGTACTTTAGGTGATTTATATAGTCAACCTGATTGTTTACGGATGGACATATGTGACTCATCGAGGTGCTGATGACTCTCTATGTTGATATTGGTAACTCGGGACGTCAATTATTCCATATGCAGATGTGGGTATGTCGGGGCGTCGATGAATCCCTGGTTCCTATTGTTATAATGCCATGTTTTCCTACTTTATTCCGAATGGTTTACAACGAGGAAATTACTTTGAGTAGGAATTGCTCTAATCATCCGCAGTCTGATGGGAAAACAGAGCGTATGAATCAGATTGTAGAGTATATGCTTTGTCATACATATGTCTAGAAAATCATCATATTGAGAAAATATCTTCCAGTGATGGAATTCGCCTATAACAGTTTTAAATATACGGCTATTGGTTTTAGTCCGTTCATGCTTATGTATGGGTATCAACCCAGGGCACCTATTGATGTTGGTCTTAAGGACATCGAGCTTGATGCATCGAGGGATTTCTTGCGTGATATATGTAGGAAATGCTGACCGAAGCTCGGGATATAGCACGGTTCTATGCTGATAGAGGACACTCAATTTGGTCTTTTGAACCAGGAGTGCTAGTTTATTTAAAAGTTCCTAAAGATTTTGACTTTGTCATCAAAAGAAAAATGCTCGAATTATCTCCTAGATATTGTGGTCCATTTCGATTTATACATCGGATTGGCATGGTTGCATATGAACTAAAACTACCTCTAATTGTTAGAGTTCATCCAGTCTTTCATATCAATAGATTGAAAGGGAAACTGGGAGGTGAGGATAACATAGTTACTCCTTAAGAACTCGTTGAAGTCGAAGAATTATCCTATGTTCCACATGAACTTGATAAGGTACTTGAATTCAGGGAAAGGAAACTTTGTAGTTGACTAATCCCTGAGATTAAAATTATGTGAAAAGATAGGGAAATAGAGGATTCGACTTGGGAGTTGGTTGATATTGTTCAGTGCAGTTCTTCTTCTTTTCATTGCAAGAGTGCAATGTTTTGAGAGAGGGGAAGTATGTTATATGCACATTATGTGTGCATATACTAGGAGGCTAACCCACATTAGGCTTGTGAGCATGGGAGCATGGGAACAAGCTCTAGTGGAGCATGGGTTAGGACTAACCTTAAGGGTTAAGGTTAGGGTCAGGCATCCAAGGGTCACACATGGGAAATGGAGAGTCAAGAGTCACTTGAGGGCCCTCCTATATAATAGGGGCATGGGGCACACTCAAGGGAGGCTTGAGGGCTTGAGGCTTGGTTATGTTATGCTCTCTTATGTAGAGGATCATAACTACTCACCTACCATTTCACACTATAGCTACATGCTATTGGATTGGAGTTATACCTCTTGATGGTATGGGACATCAAGGTAGAGGTATGATGTATTTCATTTATAATACATGTGTGCATCCCTTGGGCTCAGGGGTGGTTGGGTAGATGAGTTTATGCCTGATATATGCATGTTTATGTATAACAATTATCTAGAGAGATCTTAGGGTTTTAACACCTAAGCTATCCAATGATGCCTAGAATGCTTGACTAAACCTATTGTTCTAAGATTAATTACAAGATTAAGCTACTTATGCAGTTTTTAGCTAATCTTAAAGGAAACAAAAAAATTAATGAACCTCAAGAGCAAGATTAGGCACTTACTTATATAGATCCCGCTTTTGATGAAGACTCCTAAGCTCCTCATGCTCTAGCAAATGCATAGGAATGATGTGTTCTCCATGACAGAAGCCCTGTAAGATTCTCCTAACTATACACCTATACCCTGTTTGTACCCCTCTTTAATACACTTTATTCTTATTTTAATACACTTTATTCCCTGTTAATGCTCATTGCTCTCATTCATGAGGTAGATTTGGAAAGATTTGGCTAGGAGGAGTGAACTGCCATGGCTAAGAAATGTATAGCTGTGGCTCCGAGAAGTGAACGGTCGTTCGCTTCTTAGAGAGACTGGCAAAGACGAAACGTGCCCAGCCTCCCTCCTAAGATCTCTGTGATTTTGGGTTTTTCTTGATGTTTTTTTTATGATTTTCTTTTTGTGGATGGTTTGAGATAACCCCAAGCTATCCAATGATGCCTAGAATGCTTGACTAAACCTATTGTTCTAAGATTAATTATAAGATTAAGCTACTTATGTAGTTTTTAGCTAATCTTAAAGGAAACAAGAAATTAATGAACCTCAAGAGCAAGATTAGGCACTTACTTATAGATCCTGCTTTTGATGAAGACTCCTAAGCTCCTCATGCTCTATTGAACTCCATTGTTGAAGGAAAACAAGATCAAATCAAACAAACATGCATAACAAAACCTAATCCTACCAGTGGATTTGCATTCCAACTGGGCAAAACAAGACTCTAGCAAGTGATAGAATGTGGATGACCCTAGGCTAAATAAATTCCCCAGTAGCGGCATCAAAGATGTTCACCAGATCGAACATGCTTTCTTGCACAAAGAGAGGGAGAGGAGAAGAGAAAGAAGACCATGTAAGGGTCCATTTTGGGCATAGCCAATCCTAATGAGAGTTAACTCCCCTATGTGAGGTTGCTAGGGGCTCACTCCACCACCACTTATGGCACTCAAATGGAGCTTCCACAAGCTAGGTAGTGAGTAAAGAGAAAGGGAGCTATGGAGAGCTCATCCTCTACTCTATGCCTTCCTGTGTGCAAGAGTGATATGAGGGAGAAGACAAGAAGAGGAAGAATAAGAAACAAGACAAGAAGCCATCACCTACATGCACACACCAACAATAAATGCAAGCATAAACATACACAAGCCTACCACCATAGCCACAAGAGAGTAAGAGAGAAAGAGAAATAAAACTCCATTGTGATACTGAGATTGTCCCTTTTCATATTTTATAAGTCACTTATATACATGAGCTCTCTTTTTACAATGGTCAAATGCCCATTTAACAATTGGAGGCCCAAAACTAATTTCCTAGCTCTATGTACATCTAGGCTTATTCTTGTGGCCGGCATTACACGTTGTAATCGCGGTCATCTCATACATCTTTTACATAAAGCACTTAGCACAGTTACATAAAACTACGTTACAAGAACAAACCACACTTAGAAATAATGTTAACCAATGTGGTTAACAACCACTAGTGGCATATAACCCATAATGTCACCAACTTGCTGCCAGTGGTATAAGTGTACTGCAAAGGTGACATCCTGGTGTGTCATCAAAATCTGCACTAGTTGAGCTCAATGCCTTAAAACTCCCCCTCATGCTCACCCCCCTCGAGCTCAACACCATACCCTGCACTCTAAAAGTAAGCTTTTAAACCTATGAAGCTTCTCTATACCCAATGCACTTATCCTTTGTGTTGATATAACCAAATTCACATAACCTGCTAAAACCTTCTCACTCATAAAAAATGATAATGCACCTCAATGTGCTTCATCCTAGCATCATACATTGGGTTATGTGGTTGTGGGGTGTACCTGCCCTAGCATCATACATTGATTTATGTGGTTGTGGGGTGTGCTTGCATGTAAACTGCCCTTTTATCTCATGCTTTCTTAAATAGTCACTGAATTCATTGGAGAAATATACTCCCCCATTGTTTGAACTTAAGGAATTTAATGTGCATGCCTTTTTCTTTCTTTCAACCATAGTTTTCAAGCTCTAAAAGTGAATAAACACTTCACTTTTCTCTTTTATGAAATACACCCACACTTTCTTAGTGTGTCACACCAATAAAAGATACATAATAAAAATCTCCTGTATGATTGGTTTTGATGACATCTTTGTTAGTCCCCAAACATCAGAATACACCACATCCAAATATCTTTAACTTTCATGCTTATTATGTAGAAATGCATGCTTAGCCTAACTTACTCAATGATTCACATATTTTGTGCATTCCATCCACTTTGAACTTTGGCAAACCTATAATAATAATTTGGGCCTTCATATTCTCTTTTTGTGGTACTGAATATTGACATGTCTAATGTGTTTATTCCAAACTTTGGGCCTGCATATTCTCTTTTTCTGTACCGAATATCAACATGTCTAATGTGTTTAATCCAAATATCAATGTCTACAATAGCACATTTACCATGTGTGTGTGTGTGTGTGTGTGTGTGAAGAATAATGTTGCAAGGAGCTTAAGCTCACCCTCTCTCTTGTGTGCTTATCTATTCTTTTATGTGTGTGTGTGTGTGTGTGAAGAAGGAATCTTACAACAAGAAGCTCAAGCTCACCCTCTCTCTTGTGTGCTTGTCTATTCTTGTGTGTGTGTGTGTGTGTGTGTGTGTGAAGAAGAAATCTTACAAAGGAGCTCAAGTTGACCCTCTCCCCCACATTCTTCTCATGGTATTAGAGCATCGGTTCACACAATGAGCTCAAGAGGAAAGTAAGGAGGCAAGAAAAAGAAGTGGTGCACACGGGTAAGGATAACTCCATCTCTTTCTCTTTGATTCATAAGCAAATCTATGCATGTAGCTGCTAGTCACAAATAATAGCAATAGGCAGCTTAACAACAAGAGAGGAGACTATCATATCTTAGCAAGCCCTCTTCAGTGAAGAAAAAGTGTAATTTATACTTCTTTCTATCATTATTTTGGCCATTTAGTTATTTTAGACCCCGTTTTGGTCGTGTAAGGTTTTCACACAAACACTTTTGTAATGATGATAATTTTTAGGGTTTGTTTCTGTGCATGTTTCACAATGTTGTACATAGTGGTTGATTTGAATTGCCTACATAGATATATGTGCATATGTATGGAAAATGTATGTTGATGTGATTAGTTCACATAAAGTGGCTACATATAACATGTTTATAGTACAGTACCACTGGTAATTATGTATGTATCTATTAGATAAATTATTGGAGATTTTGTAGGATTGCTGTGAGTGTTATTAGGAGTTTATTAGATGACATGAAGGAGCTTGATCTTTTTAAAAAAATTCCATCTGATAAAATAAGTACATGCCTTTAAGGTATAACATGAGAGGGACATCATAATAGGTACATGCCTTTAAGGTATAACATGAGAGAGACATCAGAATAGGTACATGCCTTTAAGGTATAGCATGAGAGGGACATCAAGGTTATATATATTGGCTCTCTATTAGTGTGTCTGGTTCTATGATGGGTCATATACATGATGAAGCAACACCTAAATATTATTTACATGATGCATCAAGGTTATATATATTGGCTCTCTATTAGTGTATTCGATTTTATAATTGGTTATATACATAATGTAGCGACACCTAAATATTCATAGAATACCTTGATTAAGTTGAATAGCACAAGAGATGCACTTACATCAAGAGTTACATAATGTGCAAATGAATAAGCTATGTATCAATTGTTACTCATTGAAAGATAAAAGGGCTTGAAGATGTCATCTCACCTCTTGGAGCACTAGCTGATGATTACAACTTGGTGTCCTTATTTTGAATGGGCTTAGAAAAAGACTATGATCATCACACATCTATCCAAACTCGAGAAAAATTTTCCAAACTTTTAGAACCTTATAGCTTTTCAGTGAGAGGAGGTAAATGTTGGGAATAAATCATCCTCCAATGCAAGAGCATGCCTTGTGCACAAGTAGAGAGAGGCAAATGTAAAACTTCATCTAGAGGTCAAGGTGCATGTTGATATGGAAATAAGAATCATGGACAATAACACAACCAGACGTGGAAGAGGCCACTCTAGAGAAGTGGGATCCAAAGGGGCCAAGGTGGCAAAGAAATTAGAGTGAAAATAGCATAAAGAGTGATATTACTATGCCAAACCAAGGCACATAGCAAAGGACTACTATAAAAAGAAGAATGACATAAAAGTGAGAAGTTATAGCAAGGGAACTATTCATCGTCAAGTAAGAAGTCTAAAGATAGACGAAGAAGGAAGGAGAGATTGTGAAGGTGGCTGATATGGATAAGAAGTTAGAGGCCATAATGGCCAAGGCCAACAAGGCTAAATCAAGATCAACATGATGTTGGAGGCAAGATGGTAGAGGAAAATACCAAAGTTAAGACCAAAGGCCAAGCTATTTTTGTTGCAATTATTACGGCATCAAAGAAATTTGGACTAAAAAGTGCAAGAATAAGCAAGGGACATATGGTCTAAAATGTTAAACTCAAGAAAACTATGCCTCCATGGATTAGGACAAAGTTAT
Organism: Cibotium barometz; assembly: GCF_041138505.1. Taxonomy (NCBI): domain Eukaryota; kingdom Viridiplantae; phylum Streptophyta; class Polypodiopsida; order Cyatheales; family Cibotiaceae; genus Cibotium; species Cibotium barometz. The sequence continues at coordinate 14,532,915 of NC_141080.1, read as the reverse complement.
GAGCAGTGAACAACTTCTTGCAATGATGGATGTAATGTGAAACATGGTGAGATTGTAAGCTCAAATGATTAGTACATTGACTTTAAAGCCTCTTATCATGTGATGGCTTGTGGTTCAGCTCACTTGAACCACTCTAAACTCATTCTTATGTGTTCACAAGAGATGATATGTAGCATATGTTACAGAGTATACATGGGTGAAGTGTATACAAACTATCATTTAGAGATGTTAAGGATCTTGGGGATGTGCTGTATATGCCTAGGCATCACCAAGGACTTGGCTTCCTTGGGTCACATGTGGTTGACCAAAACCTTTGAGCACAGTTCAACGTGAATGGATGCTATGAGGCATAAAGAATGGCAATCAATCCATTGCAAAAAGGCAACCAAAAAATAGGAAGAATGTTTAAATTAAATGTGAACATCCTTGACACATAAGCATGTATGCTTATGGTAGTGGTCATATTTTTTACCTCAAGACATGGCATATTCTTTATCTCAAGACATGGCATATTAACTTTCAAATGCTAGAATCTTTTAGCTTAGTTGTTGCATAGTTACATGAGTGACTAAGCTTGAGTTATGGGTCTCTCATGTGTATGTTTAGCTCATAACTTTGGCAAGAAACTAAGATTTCCATTTCCTTAGAATACAAGGATAGCTAAAAGAAAAATGGAGAATGTGTATACAAATGTTTATACTGCCAAAATAAGGAGATTGGTGTGGGAAAGATGCAATTATTGTTATGTGTCATTTTAATAAATATGACTTTCTAGCAAAATTTTGGATTTATTCCAAGAGAAATTTGAGGTGTTTGAGAGATTCAAAGACTTAGAGAACATGGTTGTTTGGGAAGAAAACCAGAATATTTATCAAAACACTTGAAGTTGAAGGTGGGGCATGCATCTTCAATGTGGCATCTACAATGTGTTTGATTTATACTTGAGCATATATGTAAGACTTGAGGATATATGTAAGATTTGATGTATAGTTGAGGAGTCGAGGGGTACGTAAACTTAATGTTAAGAAATGAGAAGGATATGTTGTAAACACTACTAGATAGAGGGTAGCTACACGGATGCTTATTATATATCCCAAATAGGAACCTTATAGATATGGTTTATAACATGAATTTGAGTAGGGTTTCATAAGTTAAAAGCATGACACATATCATCTTAAGGTCTATTACTCCCCACTCTAACCTAGGGTAGAATGAATGCATAACTACCATGAGGAACTTACCAATCAACCTGCTCTAAGATGCTACTTTCATTGGATGCTCTCACTCTCTCCAAGTCCACTCTACTATTAGCTCATAGAATGGAGCTGGACTAACACACACACAATGCTCAAAGACAAGAACACAGAGGTGTAGACAAAGGTGTAGAGTGTGAGAGATATTAGCAAGCTCAAAGGAGAGAGATGAAGCTCTCTATAAGTACAAATGAGCAGCCACCCCAAACTATGAATAAGTTTATTTATATACTAGCTAACCCTAAGGTGCTGCCCATTCACACCTGGATGGCCATGGAGAAAAACCCAATGGGAAAAAAGTTCCCATGGCATAAGTACATGGACTCATAGTGTAGTACTACTATATATCTATCAAACATGCCTGCAGTACAAATGTGAGGTTTATAGAGATTGTAGATCAGTCTTTGAAAGGGAAGAGGCCCGAAGCTTTACAAAAGGCCTCAAACTTTCACGTGATAAGGCTTTAGTGAAAAGATCTACCACATTGTCATATGTACTACTGCAATAGATCAAATTGATCTCTCCTGCTGCATGGAGCCTCTCTCTAACATAGTGGTAATACACTTCAATGTGCTTGGTCATGGCATGAAAGTCAGGATTCTTTGCAACTGCCATTGTGCTCTGACTGACAGTGAGAATAGGAGTAGGGGTGTTTGAAGGGACACCAAATCCTCCATCACTCTTCTTAACCATACACATTCAACTACCATAGTGAATGTTGCTCTTCTGTATTCGGCTTTAGAGGAGAATGTTGCCACAATTAGTTGCTTCATGCTTAGCCAAGATATGCACGAAGAAATAAGTAGTTCCTAGATGTGGACTATTGTGTACCACCATAATCACCTACCCAATCAGAATCACTGAAGGCCTACACTTGTAAATCACCCCCCTTGGCATAGAATAATCCAAGACCTTGCGTGACTTGTAAGTATCTCAAGATATGTTCAACTGCCTGCTGTTGATGCTTAGTGCCTCGATAATGCATGAACTTTGAAAGTTGTGACACACCATACTAGTCGATGTTTGGCTGTGAGTTGCATAAATAGATTAGGTATCCAACAACTTGATCATAAGTGCTTAATGTTGAATGGTTCACTGGGATCCTGCAAAATAAGTTTTACACCACGTTCCATTGGTGTAGAGAGTGGTTTGCAACTTTCCATATTGAACATCTTAAGCAATGCCTTGGTGTACTACCTCGACTACTTAATGACTATACCATCATCTTGTTGTGTAGGCTGCATACCCAAGTAGTAGTGCAAAAGACCAAGATCTAACATCTCAAAATTAGAGGCAAGGTTAGCCTTGAAAACTATAATGAAATCTTCATTGGTTCCTGTCACTAGTATGTCATCTACATCTACATAGAGAATTACAACAAAGCAAATCTTTCTTGTTCTTTTCTAGATATAAAGTGCTTTCTGTAGGACTACCTTGTCTAGTCAAATAGGCATAAATCTTTTGGTACCAAGCTCTAGGATCTTGTTTCAAACCATATAAAACTTTATTAAGCTTGCATACCTTCTGTTCTTGACCAGTTTGGGTACATCTGACTGGTTGATTGACATAAACTTCATCCTACAATTGACCATTCATAAAGAACATTATTTTAATGTCCAATTGGTGCACTTTCTATCCATGATGGGCTACCAAAACAATAACAAATCGGATAGTAGTCATACAGGAAGTGGAAGAAAAAGTTTCATCATAATCAATCCCTTTTTTGTTGGGCATAACCTTTTGCAAGAAGTTTGGCCTTGAATCTGTCGACAGATCCATCTGCCTTTATTTTGATTTTGAAAACACCCTTAGCACACCAATAGTTTTCTTGCTAAGTGGTAGATTCACTAAATCCCAAGTAACATTTTTGTGAATGGCATGAATTTCATCCTACACGATTTTCACACAATTTGGATCTTCTTGAGCCTCTTCAAAAGATGCACATTCTTCTACATCATGCAGAGAACTAAGAAATACAAACTCGGTAATATCTCATGAAGAAGTGGTTCTAGCACCAGATCTAGTTCTACTTAGTAAAGGAGTAGACAATTTTCTATCATGCAAGGTGCTTCTAACCCATCTAGGCATAAGCCTAGATTCATTGATTGTTGCTGATCTTTCAACATTTGGTGCATCAAATCCTTGAGAATAAGGATCAATAGGAAAAATCTGATGAGAATCAACAAATACTGGCATGTAATAATCCATAAAAAAATATTTGGAGAATTGGCATAAGAGTGCTTATTAAATTCCATCATTGGATAGATAGAATCCTCTAAAAAAATGACATCCCTTCTGATAATAATCTATTTTGTGAGAGGATTTTAGAGAGTAGATAACCTTTGCTTTCAGCACTCTAACCATTAAAAATACGCTTTGCTACCTTGTCATCATGCTTAGTTATTCTTTGTGCTGGCACATGGGCATATGTCTTATAAGAACACTCTGCAGCAACAATAATACGGTGTAGGCCTTTGCACATTAGGGTTTAGCAAGGGATTCAAAGTGCTACTCAAGAATGTAGGGTCCTTGTGAGGATACTCTACAATAATATGGTGTAGGCGTTTACACATCAGAATTATTACTTTGGTGGCCCTACAATATTGAGGCCTCTCACTCTCTGTGTTGCACCAATGCTTTGAACAAGGAAGCATAGGCCTATTCTGGATACCCATAAGGATCGTATTGTAGTTGTATGTGTCTTGTTGCTCATAAGACTCATAACTCTCATGTTCTTGGGTTTTTGTTTCTATAGTCACCAAGAATTGTTATATTGGTGCGGTTCTTGGAGCAACCGATCGAGGTTGTAATACTGAAGGTGGGTAAGGTAACTATGGTATCATCCTTAAGGTGTGAACTGGCTTTGTTTTACCCAAATCTAGGCCCCTAGTAGGTAAACATCAAACTTCTCTAGGCATTTGAATGGGATCGCCAATTCCATCAAATTTGGTCAATCATCCTTAAGTTGTGAACTGGCTTTGTCTTACCCAAATTTGGGCCCCTACATAAACATACAAGAGAGTGGTTGCACAAAACCCTCTATCTCTAGGTTTGGTGTTTCATGCCCCATGGGCTTGGGATGTGCAGCTTCCACTTATCCTATGCCTGCTTGGCTTAAAGGCTACATGCATGTGGTGGTTGATTATGTGATTGCACATGGGAACACCTGGGTAGTTATCCTTATAATTGGCTCTTTACCTTTCCTCGCATCCCATGTTCCTCATCTGAACGGAGGAGGAACTGGAACTTGGTCTGTGGTAAAGAAGCTTCCATAATAGACTCCTTGATAATGTGAGACTCTTGCTTACATTGTGTGCTTGTGCTGACTTGTTTTTGGATTATCTGCACTTGCCTTTGATGGCATTGCAAAAGGGATATGTGTTGATTGGTTTGTGGATTACCTGCCCTTGCCCTCGCCCTTGTTAATGGTATTGCAAACATGGCATGTTCTAATTGCCATATAACTGTGGTTGTTAGGCTACTTGTGGCAAACCCAACTTAGGATCAACAGCAAAAGTGAAAGATCCCTGCCCCCTCCATGCAATGAATTCGGGGGTGCTAGTAGCGGAAGTAGCACTTCTTGCGCGGGACAGAGCCTCTCACTCGGGGCCTCGTCCACGGATATCCGGACAAGAGACTAATCCCTCGGTTCTTCCAAAACCGAACCCGAAAAAACTTCCCTCGCCTGGAAAGCACGGGCGATTCCTCCGTGCTATTTTTACTCTAATGTAGTCAAGAGCCTTAACTAACTGAACTGATCCGATCGAACCCGTAAGTCCCCAGGTCAGATCAAGGAAAAGACTTCCACTTGGATCATAGAGACTAACGTTTTTTTCCTCATTGTTGAGAGGCACAGCCGTTGATTCTTTTCCCATAGAACAATTTCTATCCAAGATTTACTTCATCTATCGTACCATAATAGAATTCAGTCTCATTTTAGGGATCCATCAGTCCCATGGGTTAGCCAACCGCCCAACCATTGTAGTAATGGGATCCAATTAGGAATTTGGTTAGGTTTTGTCCCGAGTACCAGGGAAAAGAGTTCCCAGGCCCCCTAGCTAGCACTTCATGCAAATTTTAAGCTAGTCAGACCACTTACACACCCAATATGAAATTGCCTTTTTCACAGATTCGACTATCTTTAAAACAATCTTTTAATGAAACCATAGTATCACTGATCATAATCCTCCAAAATATCCGGTTGAATTCTAATTTCGAATCATTCCTTCATCGGTGTACTTATGGCATCATTGGCAACCAGAACGCTCACCACTTGTCCACTCAAGGGCCTTTTTGATAGTTCCTAGCTCATAGTACCCGGCAATATATTCACTTATAAAAATCCAAATGGAATCTCCGTTGAAGATCAGCAAGATCAACCAACAGATCCATATAAAAGAGCCATGGACTTATCTGTTGAGGATCAGCAAGGTCAATCAACCAGATCTATGCCCGAATTCAGAAAACAACTCTTACTCCTTGTTCCATATCTTCCTCGATGCATGTGTGGGTATCTTCGGGCAACCAAGAGCCCGAGCACCGTATGGTCAGCACCCTTTAGGATCCTTCACAGGTCACCTAGCACTTCACTCATAGGCCGCTTCCTTGGTCCCTCATCCACTGTACACCGAAAGCTCACCATTAAAATCGAACCGAGGCTGGTCAAGACCTCGGCCTTGCTGTGTGAGACGTCCTCCGTTGACTGCTGTTGCAACTTTATCACTTAGGTCTCCACGACCTCATTCACAAGACGGTCAAAATGGGTCAAAATGCTTCCCCAACATTATTGACATAAAACAGTCATAAATACAGTTTCTATAATAAATTCTTGTCTTTCCACATTGTTCCACATCAGTCCACATTATTTAATCAACGTCTAATTTTTTATGTATTCCCATTCTCATCCAATCACATCATTTTCCATCTCATCACATCTTTTCTCATTTATCCTCATCACATCTCATCCACTCGTATCTACCCATATCCACATCTCATCACATCACATTCATTCACATCTCATCCATTCATATCTACGTAGATCCACATCACATCTATTTCACATCACATCTCATGCATTTCACATCACATCTCATCCATTCACATCAAATCTCATCCATTCACATCTTTCCCGATTCACATCACATCTCATCCATTCATATCTACCCCGATCCACATCACATCTCATCCATTCATATCTACCCCGATCCACATCACATCACATCTCATCCATCCATATCTACCCCGATCCACATCACATCACATCGCATCTAATTCACAACACATCTCATCCATTCACATTTATCCCGATTCACATCACATCACATCACATCCATTCACATCACATCTCATCCATTCACATCTATCCGAATTTACATCATATCACATCACATCTATTTCACATCACATCTCATTCATTCACATCTATCTGATTCACTCCCATCACATCCATTCACGTCTATCACATTCATTTACATCACATCCATTTACGTCTATCACATTCATTTACATCACATCCATTCACGTCTATCACATCCATTTACATCCATCACATCACATTCATTCATATCCATCACATTCATTCTCATCACCATCCCATCACATACATTCTATCCACATTATATCACATCACATCTATCCACATCATATCTCATTCATCCCATCCACATCATATCTCTCTCATTCTTCCACATCCATCCAATCATTCACATGTACAACTACCTACATCTATCCATACATTCACATCTATCACTTCACATCCACATATATTCACATCACATCACATCTCTTTACATCACATCCCATCTCATCCATATCCACATCACATTCATATCCACATCTCTTTACATTACACCACATCTCATCCACATCTACATCACATCCACATCCATTCTTTCACATCACATCCACATTTATTTACATCACATTCTTTCACATACACATCCACATCCATTTACATCACATTCTTTCACATACACATCCACATCCATTTACTTCCCATTCTTTCACATATACATCCACATACATTTACTTCCCATCTTACCCTTTCACATATCCTCTCATCTCATTCTCATCTGATTATTCACATCCACATCCATTTACTTCACATCTCATCCACATTCATTTTTATTTCACCACATCCTATCACATCCCATTTACATCTTATCACATCGCATTTACATCTTATCACATCCATTCACATCCTATCGCATCCCATTTACATCTTATCACATCCATTCACATCCTATCACATCCCATTTACATCTTATCACATCTATTCCACATTCTATTCCCATTTAGTAGCTTTTTCTACTTCGATACCGATAATGGGACTTTTTCTAAATTTCTGCCAATTGCTTAGCCTAGATAAAGGTTCTTTTTCTCGACGACTATTTTTATATTCTTTCTCATTCCTCAAATGAATTATATTCGATATTCCTCTTTTGAGTAAAAGAATTCATGGGATTTACAAAAATCAATTCTACCCATTTTTTCACTTTTGATAAATAATCATAAATTAAATTATACTAAAAATTTCTTTATTTCTCATTTAATTTCTTAGACCTCAAATATCATGGGAATTTCTCTTTTTGCATTTAATTATTTGCATTACAATGTCATGGGAATTCCTTTTTTATCATCAAATATTTCTCATAAAATAAATTCATAAAATATCCATGAATTCAATATGCTAGGAATTTCACTTTTTCCATTTAAAAGATTGAATTCCAAATGTCATAGGAATTCCTCTTTTATCATTTAAATATTTCTCATACATAAAATAAATTTATCTAAAATTCATCTTTGAATTTAAATAAAATATCCATTAATTCCAATATTCTAGGAATTTCACTATTCCCATTTAAATGATTGAATTCCAAATGTCATAGGAATTCCTCTTTTATCATTTAAATATTTCTCATACATAAAATAAATTTATCTAAAAATTATTTTTGAATTTAAATAAAATATCCATTAATTCCAATATGCTAGGAATTTCACTTTTTCCATTTAAATGATTGAACTCCAAATGTCATACGAATTCCTCTTTTATCATTTAAATATTTCTCATACATAAAATAAATTCATCTTTGAATTTAAATAAAATATCCATTAATTTCAATATGCTAGGAATTTCTCTTTTCCCATTTAAATGATTGATTTCCAAATGTCATAGGAATTCCTCTTTTATCATTTAAATATAATTACCATAATTTTCTCTTTTCCTAATTATTTAATTACACATAAACCTTAAAAATTAGTTTTCCATTGAATGTGACAAAAATCATTCTTTTAGCCTAGGATATTCAATCCTAGAATATGGTGGGAAGTCCTCTTTTCATGTTATGCACAACAATGAATTATGTATCAATTTCTTAAAAACAATGCTATAGCTCCGCTGCTATTACTTGTAATTTTTAAAATTTATGGAAAGAATAAGACATAGTGATGTAATTATGATAGTATAACTATCTTTTACCCTTAAATCCAATTTATGGATTTATCTCATAATATTACCATAATTTACAAGCATATAAGTATAAAAACCATTTTCTTAAACCTCTAGCTTCACAAGCTTAGAGTTTGATCTGTGAATTAAGAATTTTCCCATGAGAAGCATCAATTGAATTGAGAATTGGTCATAGGAATGATCATTCTTTGGGGAAGAGAGAGAGATAAACATAAAAGCATTTTGATTTAAGCATAAATGTAAACTTTATGTAATTGATCACTAAAATTCATTAGAGAGCTTCATTTGCATTGAAGAACCATTCAATTGAATACTTCTCAAGTTTGAGAGGGGTTGAAAAGTGAAAAACATTTAGAAGATTAAGAAAAAGACCATAAAGTAACACTTTACCTCTTGTTTTGCTTGATTCTTTAGTCTTAAGAGAGACCCCCAACCAATCAATTGGTTATTATGTTGAGGAAGGCTCCAAGAAGGTTGAAGAGAGAGAGAAGCTCCAACCTCTCCAAATTATAGAGGATTTTAGAGGATAATAGAAAATATCATTATTTAAGTATAATACTGGCATGGTATAGTTCAGAGATTTTTTTACAAAGGAGTAAGGATCTATTTATAGGTGAGGGAGGCCTCTAACCAAGTCCAAGTAGGTTCTTAAATTTTTCAGGTTCAGTTTGGCTGAATTTGGACAAGATTTGGACCTAGTTTGGCTCCCTTTTGATTTGGTTTGATCCAGGAGAGAGGAGAGATAAAAATATCACAATTTTTTTGAGTTAAAAACTCCACCACATGTGTGAAATAGGCACCCCCTTGAAGTTCCCCCTTCTCCTTACCACGGTGTCAAAAATGTATCATTATACCCAAAATATCTCATTTTTTTAGTAATATCATAGTTTTTTACTAATAAACCTTGTAATCAGTCAACTCTTCATCTTATGTGGGCATTTACTCATTTTTGGGTATTTTCTTTTATAAATTGGATTTATCTCCTCCCCACACTTGGATTGATCATATTGGCCCATAGGAACCTTAATTGGACCATAATCCAAAAATTTCTAAAAATCTAGACCCTTAGGCTAAGGTCCTTTAAATATATTTTCAATTAATTCCAATTGCACATTGGAAAGTTCTTTTTGCATTTCTGTTTCAGGGAAAACCATTTTAGACACTAGGAGGATATTTATATCCAAAAATATCTCAATTTTGGATTACCTTTCTCTAGACATTTTCTCTCTCCATGCCAAAAGAGGGTAAAACAGGATCTTTCTTCTATTTCAAAGAGGGGAATAATTATAAGATCAGAAGGGGAGGATCTTACACCTGTACACTTCAAAAGTTGGAGGGAGGAATCTTACATCCTACCCCACTTAAAAAACGTGAGATGCCGCTTGCACTTTTCAAGCACATGCATTATTCCAATTTCTCACCCAGGCACTTGCATGTACACAACATTGATAGCCTGGTTAGTAATAGCCTATCTTGCCACCGACACCCGTCATTACTTTGTTGCGGCTTGACACACCAATGTCCTCACCATAGTTCCCTCAATACCACCAACCATAGGGACGGATGTAGAATCGAGGAGGGGGGAGCTACCACATCGGGTGTTGCCCCTCTCACAAGGTGGCGGATGAATTATCATATCCCCAATGATGAGAAAAGTACCAAGGCACTGGTGCGTGTGTTATCGCTTTCCACTAGCATGTTCTTGAGCATGGGTAGATTGTAAACCTTTTTTAAAAATCAATTCTACCCATTTTTCCACTTTTGATAAATAATCATACATTGAATTATACTAAAAATTTCTCTTTTTCTCATTTAATTTCTTGGACCTCAAATATCATGGGAATTTCTCTTTTTGCATTTAATTATTTGCATTCCAATGTCATGGGAATTCCTCTTTTATCATCAAATATTTCTCATAAAATAAATTCATAAAATATCCATTAATTCAATATGCTAGGAATTTCACTTTTCCCATTTAAATGATTGAATTCCAAATGTCATAGGAATTCCTCTTTTATCATTTAAATATTTCTCATACATAAAATAAATTCATCTTTGAATTTAAATAAAATATTCATTAATTCCAATATGCTAGGAATTTCTCTTTTTTCATTTAAATGATTAAATTTCAAACTTCATAGGAATTCCTCTTTTATCATTTAAATATTTCTCATACATAAAATAAATTTATCTAAATTTCATCTTTGAATTTAAATAAAATATCCAATAATTTCAATATGCTAGGAATTTCACTTTTTCCATTTAAATGATTGAATTCCAAATGTCATAGGAATTTCTCTTTTATCATTTAATTATTTCTCATACATAAAATAAATTTATCTAAAATTCATCTTTGAATTGAAATAAAATATCCATTAATTCCAATATGCTAGAAATTTCTCTTTTTCCATTTAAATGATTGAATTCCAAATGTCATAGGAATTTCTCTTTTATCATTTAAATATAATTACCATAATTTTCTGTTTTTCTAATTATTTAATTACACATAAACCTTAAAAATTAGTTTTCCATTGAATGTGACAAAAATCATTCTTTTAGCCTAGGATATTCAATCCTAGAATATGGTAGGAAGTCCTCTTTTCACGTTATGCACAAGAATGAATTATGTATTAATTTCTTAAAAATTTTGCCATAGCTCCACTGCTATTACTGGTAATTTTTAAAATTTATGAAAAGAATAAGACATAGTAATGTAATTATAATAGTACAACTATCTTTTACCCTTAAATCCAATTTATGGATTTATCTCATAATATTATCATAATTTACAAGCATATAAGTATAAAAACCATTTTCTTAAACCTCTAGCTTCACAAGCCTAGAGTTTGATTTGTGAATTCAGAATTTCCCCATGAGAAGCATCAATTGAATAGAGAATTGGTCTAGGAATGACCACTCTTTGGGGAAGAGAGAGAGATAAACATAAAAGCATTCTAATTTAAGCATAAATATAAACTTTATGTGATTAATCACTAAAATTCATTAGAGAGCTTCATTTGCATTGAAGAACCATTCAATTGAATACTTCTCAAGTTTGAGAGGGGTTGAGAAGTGAAAAACATTTAGAAGATTAAGAAAAAGACCATAAAGTCACACTTTACCTCTTGTTTTGCTTGATTCTTTAGTCTTATGAGAGGCCCCCAACCAATCAATTGGTTATTATGTTGAGGAAGGCTACAAGAAGGTTGAAGAGAGAGAGAAGCTCCAACTTCTCCAAATTGTAGAGGATTTTTAGAGGATAATAGAAAATATCATTATTTTAGTATAATACTGGCATAGTATAGTTCAAAGATTTTTTTACAAAGGACTAAGGATCTATTTATAGGTGAGGGAGGCTCTAACCAAGTCCAAGTAAGCTCTAGAATTTTCAAGGTTCAGTTTGGCTGAATTTGGACAAGATTTGGACCTAGTTTGGCTCCCTTTTGATTTGGTTTGATCCAGGAGAGAGAAGAGATAAAAATATCACAATTTTTTTGAGTTAAAAACTCCACATGTGTGAAATATGCACCTTCTTGAAGTTCCCCCTTCTCCTTACCAAGGTGTCAAAAATGTATCATTATACCCAAAATATCTCATTTTTTAAGGAATATCTCATATTTTTTACTAATAATAAACCTTGTACTTAGTCAACTCTTCATCTTATGTGAGCATTTACTCATTTTTAGGTATTTTCTTTTATAAATTGGATTTATCTCCTCCCCACACTTGGATTGATCCTATTGGCCTATAAGAACCTTAATTGGACCATAATCCAAAAATTTCTAAAAATCTAGACCCTTAGGCTAAGGTCCTTTATACATATTTTCAATTAATTCCAATCGCACATTGGAAAGTTCTTTTTGAATTTCTGTTTCAGGAAAAACCATTTTAGACACTAGGAAGTTTTTTATATCAAAAAATATCTCAATTTTGGATTACCTTTCTTTAGACATTTTCTCTCTCCAGGCCAAAAGATTGTAAAACAGGATCTTTCTTCTATGCCAGAGAGGGGAATAGTTACAAGATCAGAAGGGGAGGTTCTTACACATGTACACTTCAAAGGTTGGAGGGAGGAATCTTACATTCTACCCCACTTAAAAAACGCGAGTTGTCCTCATCTCGCAGCAACTCTTTCCCTTAAGATCCAATTGATTCTGGGGTTCCTTATAGTCTGGTCAACCCAACAGAATCCTGGGATAAAGATCCCTTCATATAGAACTCATTATCAGTTAACAATTCATTCAAAATATATCATTCATATCCTTAACACAATAATGGTCCATCATACCAAAAATTTCATCTGAACATTCCTCCACCACGGGAATTTTAGTTATGCAGGTTTTTAATTTGTCATCCCTTAACTTGATCCACTGGGTCAAGTGTTAACAGTAGCAATCTGTTAGCACAACCCACTAATCCCATAGTGATTTACTGAAGTCATTATCGTCATTCCAATTAATAGCATCATTACTGTGATTCGTTCCATTCATCCTCATTGTGGTTTTGTTCGACTTATCACCTTTTCAACCAAAATTCAGGAATCATCATTTTTCAATCAGAATCCAAATCAACTCATCAATTCTCAACCAGAATTCTAAAATCATATTCGAATCCATCATCGGGATAGCATTTTTGCTTATAATTTCAAGGTCTTAGATTTACTCGTATATACTGCCAGTAAAAGAGCTGTAGTTATATCCTCAGTATATACAGGTAGTCAGGGTCCTTGGAATTATAAGGTAAATACCATCATGTCTATGCCTCAAGCAAGTCAGGGATTCCAGCGGTACTTTCATATGAAGACCCAATTACAAATTTATGAATCTACATTCTGAATATCAATTTGTATGAATTTCATCACACAATTACAACCTTTTACTGCTACTTCATAAATTTTTGACATTTTTGGTTTCTCGATTGATCCACTTTAGCCAATTCGCTCTAATACCAGCTGAAAGATCCTTGCCCCTCCTCCGCGCAACGAATTCGGGGGGTGCTAGCAGTGAAAGTAGCACTTCTTGCGCGGGACAGAGCCTCTCACTCGGGGACTCGCCCACGGATATCTGGACAAGAGACTAATCCCTCGGTTCTTCCAAAATCGAACCCGAAAAAACTTCCCTCGCCTGGAAAGCATGGGCGATTCCTCTGTGATATTTTTACTCTAACATAGTCAAGAGCCTTAACTAACTGAACTGATCAGACAGAACCCATAAGTCCCGAGGTCAGATCAAGGAAAAGACTTGCACTTGGATCATAGAGACCAACGCTTTTTTCCTCATTGAGCGGCACACCCCGTTGATTCTTTTCCATAGAACAATTTCTATCCGAGATTTACTTCATCTATCGTACCATAATAGAATTGAGTCTCATTTTAGGGATCCATCAGTCCAACCTAACCCCATCCAATCCCATGGGTTAGCCAACCGCCCAACCACTATAGTGATGGGATCCAATTAGGAATTTGGTTAGGTTTTGTCCTGGGTACCAGGGAAAAGAGTTCCCGGGCCCCCTAGCCGGCGCTTCATGCAAATTTCAAGCTAGTCACACCACTTACACACCCAATATGAAATTGCCTTTTTCACATATTCAACTGTCTTTAAAACAATCTTTTAATGAAACCATAGTATCACTGATCATAATCCTCCTAAAATATCCGGTTGAATTCTAATTTCCAATCATCGGTGTACCTATGTATGGCATCATTGGCAACCAGAACGCTCACCACCTGTCCACTCAGGGGCCTTTTTTCGATAGTTCCTAGCTCATAGTACCCGGCAATATATTCACTTATAAAAATCCAGATGGAATCTCTGTTGAAGATCAACAAGATCAACCAATAGATCCATATAAAAGAGCCATGGACTTATCCGTTGTTGAGGACCAACAAGGTCAATCAACCAGATCCATACTCGAATTCAGAAAGCAACTCTTACTCCTTGTTCCAATATCTTCCTCGATGCATGTGTGGGTATCTTCAAACGACCCAGAGCCCGAGCACCATATGGTCAGCACCCTCTAGGATCCTTCGCAGCAGGACACCTAGCACTTCACTCATAGGCCGCTTCCTTGGTCCCTCATCCACCGTACCGGAAGCTCACCATTTAAATCCAACCGAGGTTGGTTAAGACCTCGCGACACATCCATTCACATTTATCCCGATTCACATCACATCACATCACATCCATTCACATCACAACTCATCCATTCACATCTATCCCAATTTACATCATATCACATCACATCTCATTCATTCACATCTATCTGATTCACTCGCATCACATCCATTCACATCCATCACATTCATTCACTCGCATCACATCCATCTGATTCACTCGCATCACATCCATTCACGTCCATCACATTCATTCACTCGCATCACATCCATTCACGTCCATCACATTCATTTACATCACATCCATTTACATCCATCACATCACATTCATTCATATCCATCACATTCATTCTCATCACCATCCCATCACATACATTCTATCCACATTATATCACATCACATCTATCCACATCATATCTCATTCATCCCATCCACATCATATCTCATTCATACACATCTCATCTCATTCATCCACATCCATCCAATCATTCACATGTACGATTACCTACATCTATCCATACATTCACATCTATCACTGCACATCCACATATATATTCATGTCACATCACATCTCTTCACATCACATCACATCACATCACATCACATCTCATCCATATCCACATCACATTCATATCCACATCTCTTTACATTACACCACATCTCATCCACATCTACATTACATCCACATCCATTCTTTCACATACACATCCACATTCATTTACATCACATTCTTTCACATACACATCCACATCCATTTACATCACATTCCTTCACATACACATCCACATCAATTTACTTCCCATCTCACCCTTTCATATATCCTCTCATCTCATTCTCATCTCATCATTCACATCCACATCCGTTTACTTCACATCTCATCCACATTCATTTTCATTACACCACATCCTATCACATCCCATTTACATCTTATCACATCCCATTTACATCTTATCACATCCTATCGCATCCCATTTACATCTTATCACATCCATTCGCATCCCATTTACATCTTATCAGATCCATTCACATCCTATCACATCCCATTTATATCTTATCACATCTATTCCACATCATATTTCCATTTAGTAGCTTTTTCTACTTCGATATCGATAATGGGACTTTTTCTAAATTTATGCCAATTGCTTGGCCTAGATAAAGGTTCTTTTTCTCGACGACTATTTCCATATTCTTTCTCAATTTCTTAAATGCATTATATTTGATATTCCTCTTTTGAGTAAAAGAATTCATGGGATTTACAAAAATCAATTCTATCCATTTTTTCCACTTTTGATAAATAGTCATGAATTGAATTATACTAAAAAATCCTCTTTTTCTCATTTAATTTCTTGGACCTCAAATATCATGGAAGTTTCTCTTTTTGCATTTAATTATTTGCATTCCAATGTCATGAAAATTCCTCTTTTATCATCAAATATTTCTCATAAAATAAATTCATAAAATATCCATTAATTCAATATGCTAGGAATTTCACTTTTTTCATTTAAATGATTGAATTCCAAATGTCATAGGAATTCCTCTTTTATCATTTAAATATTTCTCATACATAAAAAAAATTTATCTAAAATTCATCTTTGAATTTAAATAGAATATCCATTAATTCTAATATACTACGAATTTCTCTTTTTCCATTAAAATGATTAAATTCCAAATGTCATAAGAATTCCTCTTTTATCATTTAAATATTTCTCATACATAAAATAAATTTATCTAAATTTCATCTTTGAATTTAAATAATTTCAATATACTAGGAATTTTAATTTTTTCATTTAAATGATTGAATTTCAAATATCATAGAAATTTTTTTTATCATTTAAATATTTCTCATACATAAAATAAATTTATCTAAAATTCATCTTTGAATTTAAATAAAATATCCATTAATTCCAATATGTTAAGAATTTCTCTTTTTTCATTTAAATGATTGAATTCCAAATGTCATAGTAATTTCTCTTTTATCATTTAAATATAATTACCATAATTTTTTCTTTTTCTAATTATTTAATTATACTTAAACCTTAAAAATTAGTTTTCCATTGAATGTGACAAAAATCATTCTTTTAGCCTAGGATATTCAATCCTAGAATATGGTAGAAAGTCCTCTTTTCACGTTATGCACAAGAATGAATTATGTATCAATTTCTTAAAAAATTTGCCATAGCTCCGCTGCTATTACTGGCAATTTTTAATTTTTATGAAAAGAATAAGACATAGTAATGTAATTATGATAGTATAACTATCTTTTACCCTTAAATCCAATTTATGAATTTATCTCATAATATTACCATAATTTATAAGTATATAAGTATAAAAACCATTTTCTTAAACCTCTAGCTTCACAAGCCTAGAGTTTAATTTGTGAATTAAGAATTTCTCCATGAGAAGCATCAATTGAATAGAGAATTGGTCATAGGAATGACCATTCTTTGGGGGAGGGGAGAGAGATAAACATAAAAGCATTTAAGTATAAATGTAAACTTTATGTGATTAACTAAAATTCATTAGAGAGCTTTATTTGCATTGAAGAACCATTCAATTGAATACTTCTCAAGCTTGAGAGGGGTTGAGAAGTGAAAAACATTTAGAAGATTAAGAAAAAGACCATAAAGTTACACTTTACCTCTTGTTTTGCTTGATTCTTTAGTCTTAGGAGAGGTCCCCAACCAATCAATTGGTTATTATGTTGAGGAAGGCTCCAAGAAGGTTGAAGAGAGAGAGAAGCTCCAATCTCTCCAAATTGTAGAGGATTTTGAGAGGATAATAGAAAGTATCATTATTTTAGTATAATAGTGGCATGGTATAGTTCACAGATTTTTTTACAAAGGAGTAAGGATCTATTTATAGGTGAGGGAGACCTCTAACCAAGTCCAAGTAGGTTCTTAAATTTTTCAGGTTCAGTTTGGCTAAATTTGGACAAGATTTGGACCTAGTTTGGCTCCCTTTTGATTTGGTTTGATCCAGGAGAGAGGAACTCATCCTGTTGAATCGTCTTATGGGATCATGCCTTGCGTGCCCGTGCCTCGTTAAGCTGACAAATATTTTTATAAAGTAAGATCATAGATATGAAATTTTATGAAATATGCATACTTGGGCATGGATTCCAAGTAGTGCATAACAAGGTTGGTGAGCAATTATTGGACAAAAATTATGCTGAACAATCTAGTAATTTCTCTAAGGAGAAATTTCCTTTTTGTTTGGTTGTTGGTACAGATTGTATGATATAAATATCTTTATGGAACATGAGTAGGTGTGTCCTTACAAGTCTTCAAGGCAGTTTGAATTAGCTAGTAGGTTAAAGGATTTAATCCAATGGGATTAGGAGGCCTGACATTAGGGATTAGCAAGTTGATACTTGGCTAGGGTTCTTGGATTGATAAAACAAGCTTAATGGCTTGTTACAACAAGTTAGCTATTTATGACGTAATTGCTATATAAGTGAGCTTGGATTATTGTGAGATAGTTGTGAGGATGTACCACTAACGGTCTAGCTTTGACCAGGAGAGCAAACATGGCTCATGCCACGCACATGGCAAGTATGTAGGTTGGCATGTCGAGGACCTACGGCGGCAAGCCTTGATATGAGATGCCAAAGTTAGACACAAGCCTATGGGATTGTGCAAGAAGTCCTAGCCTTGGCTCAACGGAGATCAATGGATTTTAGTCGTGGTTGGGAGGTGATCTAGCCTACTACCTTATGATTTGGTTTAAGACTAACCTTGGTTTTCAGCTGTGTTTAGGACAGGAGGACTTTACAAGGAGAGACCGTGGTGGAAGGCACGCAAGTTGTGGACCTTCTGGGGTGACCCTTCTCTCTCTCCCTCTCTCTCTCTCTCTCCCCTTGCTTGGGATACATATGACATTTTGGCTCTCGAGGCTGGGGCTGTAGACAGCAAGGCAGTAATGGAGGAGGGCAAGTAACCTCGATGGCAGAGACACCTTGTAAATTCAGAGTAGATTCAGCTTAAAGACATCTAGAGAGGGGCCCGCATTAACACATTCAATTTAATTATTGCATACACAACAATTTGAGTGAATAGGCATAAATAACAATTTATCAATATGAAGTGCCAAAAGTTCACTGATGCATCAGGAAACTCAATTTATCAATTCAAGCTATCACAATGAAAAGTGATAAAGGTTCACCCATGCAACAGAAAACACAATACTTTAATCTTACCTTGACTCAGTATAGGGGTGGGAACACTCAAAGAGAATTCATAAGGATTGAAAAGCCAGAAAGAAAACAAAAGCGGGAAAAAAAAGCTCTTACCAAATACAATATAGACCAAATAAATGGTCACACTCCTCTCCTTTACACGTGCTTGTCCACAATTTGAAAAGAAAGTGGAAACAAAGTGTCCAACTAATCCACGTTGTGAAATAATAGGTCACACACCCGTGCGCATGCATGTCACGCACACAAATCACATGCTAGAAACTTGAGACATCAAAGATTGAAACTTGGTGCACACCCATGACATTGTGGCCACTAAACAGACCTTGCCTGAAACCGGCCTCTGATAGAAAACCAGAGTGCGGTGGGAACAATTACCCGTCCACTTGTAGTCTAGATGAAAAACCAAACACAGATTGGAGCTAGAGTGCCCAAATCTGAATACACAACGACACCTGTTGGCCCCAAAGCTTGGCGCCCCTTGCGGTATTTCTTTATTCCATTAAAATAATATGTATGGCTGAGTACAACACAAAAACCAGCCAAGAGTTTACACCTGTAGTCCAATCTGACTGCCCACAAATCCTTCTCAGCACAGAGGATCTATGCACACAGATCTGTGTCTTCAAACAACACACTGTGCCTCCCTCTGATCAGCCAAGTTCACAAAGCAGGCCAACCATGGGCATACATCTGGCATAACTCATAAGCATGATACATCTTCTCAGCTCAACATACATGTGCTGTTCAATCCCTGTCTTAATCCCTTGTCAATCTGCTATACTCCTCCTCTCACAAGGAGCCAGATAACACAAACCTGTAGCAGACATCAAGCAACAGAAAGAGAGATAGATGAACAGAGTCAAGGCTTACCAAATTCAGCTTGTGAAACAACTCTGGAGGAAGCAACAGCACCAATCTGTGCCTGCAGGCACTTGAACCCACAATCCTGCTTCACACATGTGCTTGCACTTGCCTGTATCTTCCTCCTGATGCTCACTCCTATGCTGTCCTTGAAAGTACAGATCTGAAAATCAGCACTGTACTTGATTGTACCTGACAGTACTTGCCTGTACTTGACGGTACGGTCTTTCTGCAGAAAATCAGAAGTGGCCGCCTGCTGGATTCTGCTGCTGGTTGCCTGCGCCTTCCTGCTACAGCACTGTCCAGCACCTGTACTTGGCCTAGAACTGGCCGTACAGTGTACCTGCAGCAAGTACAGGGCTGTACTTGCAGTCGTACAGCGCTGTACAGCCTGTACCCTGCAGTTGCAGGCGCCTGTACCAGCCCCACAGACCTGCGCCAATCTGTCCACAGCAGTCCGTACAGTCGTACAGTACTGTACGGCTGTTGTACAGCTTCTTTTACACACTGTTCAGCAGCTAAAACCAGTCTTTTGCAGCCGCCTTGTGCTTTCTCAGCTTTCCCACGATTGTACTCCAACGCATGAAGGGAGGCTCCTCTTTTGCTACACGACTCCCCAAAAAGGGAGGAGAGAGAGTGAAGAGAGAGAAAACCTCCTTCCCAAGTTAATCCCTAGGGCCCCAACTTAATAAGTTCCCTAGGGCCACTAAGGCCTAGGGGCAACTTTTATAAACATTAAAAGTTAATGTTTTAATGTTCCCCCTTCACACCTAGGGTTGTCCACACATCTTTAAACACTGTCCGGGCACCCCCCATGTGAATCATAAAATATTCTGACTCTGCAACCACCATGCCCACACTTGTCCTGCTCCATTTTCACAGGGCCATGACATACCCCCCTCTTGAAAAATGGCAAGCGTCCTCGATTGCATTCTGGTGATGCATCAAAATATCCAAAGTGAAATATACAATATGGCAAGATCAGCGTCCCAATCTCTCTGAGCCATACACATGTATCAATATTCACTGCAAACCAATGGCATAGTAGTAGTCCAAGTTGTATACCACTGTGAACCATACATATCCACAAAAATCTCGATGTGACTAGTACACATATATCATAGAAGTCCCATAAACAGATGTACTGTCAGCCTCAGTACCTTCGGGTGAGATAAAAACTGCACCAAGCAACCTCTAGATGTCATCTGAGCCTGTCTGTATCAAGGGAGTGGAGGTGCTACCCCCCTCTTGAGCATCAGGTAATGCTCCAGACCCATGCTCTGCTGAACCTGAATGAGCTACAATAAGAGTCGGCTCTAACTCAAAGGCATCGAGATAAAGCTGCAAAACCTGAGGTGAATCTGTTAAGTCACCTTCCTCCATCCACTTCGCATCCATCGGTGAATAGTTCTTGAACTTCACAAGATAGCGACGGGAAACTTTACCTCGTACCTTCCTTTCTTTATGTGCCAGTATCTGCTCTGGAATCAGAACCTCATCAAGTTCCTCAACTTCCGGCTGAGCCTCATCTGATACATCCTCAGGCACATCCCCACGGAAAGGTCTAAGAAGACTCACGTGAAAAGCATTGTGAATCCTCCAGTGATCTGGTAACTTCAAACGATAGGTTACCTCACCAATCTTTTTCAAAACCTGAAAAGGCCCATAATATCGCATGCTCAACTTAGGGAATAAGCGCTCTTTACCCTTCATCTTCTTGAGTCTAGCCTTTTCAAAACGCAAAAGAACCCAATCACCCAATGCAAACTGTAAATCACGTCTGTGACGGTCTGCGGCTTTCTTTTGCTTCTGCTGAGTTTTCTGGAGGGCCAACTTAACTCTCCGATAAGCTTCATCCAAGCTCTCCACATACTGATCAGCCTCAAAGATCTTATCCTTTGTATGCAAAATGGGTGGTACCTTCTTCCCTCCTTCTACAATCTCAAAAGGCGCCTTGCCTGTCGAGCTATGTACAGTGTTGTTATATGCAAACTCCACCAAAGGAAGATACTTTTCCCATTGTTGCTTGTGCTCTGACACATAACATTTGAGAAGATCCAACACTGTCGAGTTAGCCTCTTCTGACTGACCATCTGTCTGTGGATGAAATGACGATGAAAACTTGAGAGTTGTACCCATGTTGTCGAACAACCCTCTCCAAAACAAACTCGTCATCCGTGGATCACGGTCACTAATGATAGACGTAGGCAAGCCATGATACTTGAAGATGTTCGCCATGAACAACTTCACCATATGATCCACTTTAATTGTCTTCCTCACGGGAATGAAATGAGCCTGCTTACTGAACCTGCATATGATAGTCCAGATGCCATCATTTCCCGTTTGTGTCCGTGGAAGATCAAATACAAAATCCATGGCAATGCTCTCCCAAGGTCTATCCGGAATAGGTAAAGGCTGTAATAACCCTGGTGTCTTCTGACGGTCAAACTTTACCTTCTGACATACGATGCATTGCCTCACAAAGGCATCAACATCTCTTCTCAAGGTTGGCCAATAAAAGAAAGTCTCCACTGCTTTGACCGTGGCGTCAATCCCTCTATGACCTGCATACGGTGGAGCATGACTTTCAATCATAACCTTGAGTCGCAATGGCCTGGTAACACACAGTCTGCCATGCATCAATAAAAACCCATCTCTGAGAGTGTAATGCTCATGCCGCTGACCCTCAGACATCTGATCATATAACTTTTCAAAATCCTCATCATGGGCATACTGCTCTTTCATTTCATCAAGCTCATGATGATAAGCAAGTGAAACTGCAGAGACCTGTGGCTTGCGTGACAAAGCATCTGCCACTACATTCTTTTTGCCTTCCACATGCACAATCTGGAAGTGAAACATTGACAAAAAGTTTGCCCAACGCATATGCTTCTCTGAAAGCTTAGTCTGCGTGAGGAAATATCGCAAGGTCTGATGATCTGTCTGCACAGTGAAATCAGCCCCAAGCAAGTAGTGTTTCCAAGTAGAAAGAGCGTGAATTACAGCCAACATCTCTTTCTCATACACCTGTAAATGCTTCTCGGCATCTTGCAAAACTCTACTCTCATAGGCTATCACGTGTCCTTCTTGCATGAGAACTGCACCAATGCTACTTCCACATGCATCACACTGGACAACAAAAGCCTTTCGGAGGTCCGGTAACACCAATACTGGGTCCGAAGTAAGCTTTTCTTTGAGCTTTTTGAATGCTGTAATTTCCCGATCAGCCCATCTAAACGGAGTTGCTTTCTTCGTCAAAGCATGAAGAGGCGAAGCAATTTCAGCAAAGTGCCGTATGTAACGCCTGTAATAGGAACACAATCCTAGAAAGCTGCGTACATCATGCACGGTCCTCAAAGCTGGCCAATTAAGTATTGCTTCCACCTTTGCTGGATCCATACGGACTCCATGACCAGACACAATATGCCCCAAGAAATGTATGTCCTGCAAGAAAAACTCACTCTTCCTGCCATTAACCACCAACCTATGGTTTCTGAGTTCTGCAAACACAATGGCCAAATGCCTTCTATGCTCTTCCTCAGTTTGTGAATGCACAATCATATCATCAAAGAATGTGCCCACAAACTCTCTATGAGGTCGGAAAATCCTGTCCATCATTCGGTTAAATGTGGCAGGCGCATTCGTCAAACCAAAGGGCATAACCAAGAACTCATACAACCCAAATGTGGTTCGGAATGCTGTCTTATGCACATCCTCGGGTCTAATGCGTATCTGATGATACCCGCTTTTCAAGTCAATACGACTAAAAACTGTGGAGCCCTGTAAGCGGTCCAAGATGTCATCGATCCTTGGTATGGGGAATCGATTCTTGATGGTATTCTTATTCAGCGCCCTGTAATCAATACACATGCGCCAAGAACCATCCTTCTTCTGCACTAAGAGTACAGGTGAGCAAAAGGGTGATGAACTAGACTGAATCAACCCCTTATTCAATAGCTCCTGCACCTGACTCATAATCTCTTCCTGTTGGGCTGCACTAACACGATACGGCGGTCTATTCGGTGGAGTACTACCAGGAATCAGATCTATGGCATGATTTTCTGGCCTCTCAGGAGGTAATTCTCCTGGCAATGACTCGGAAAAACAGTCTTGAAACTCACTTAAGAAATCAGCCCTGTCCTTATCTAACATTGACAAATTAGACTTAGACTCATCATCCTGTGCATCCTTTACATAAATCAAGTACGCGGAAAGATGCTTTTTCATTACTGATGAAATCGCCGAAGCGGATACAATAGGAACAGATTCCCCTTTGAGTTTTACATCCAATACATGCTCTTTCCCTCTATGAGTCAGAGTAATTTTCCTATTGTAAGTATCCACCACCGCATGTACCCTGTGGCACCATGGCATCCCCAACAAAACATCACAGCCATCCAAAGGCATGATGAAGAACTCCTCGCTGTCCACATAACCCTGCAAATGAAGCCGAAGCTTCCCAATGATAGGAGTAACGGGTTCTGCATACCCTGGACAAGCCATATTTGCCTCATGTAACGGCCCCATCTCCTCTGCGCGAATCCCCAATCGGCCAGCCAAATCTGGTGAAATAAAGTTGGCTCTAGCACCTGTGTCAAAGAAGATCAAAGCATTCTGATCTCTTACTTTGCCCCATGCCCTGCACAACTCTGTAGCCTCACCACTTAGCTGCTCACCCACAAGATCAGGAACTAAGCCTGCAGAAGGCTTTTGTTTCTTTGGCTTGGGCTCTCCTTTATTGTCAGGGTCCTTCTTGGACGTTCTCTTGGGACAATTGAATGACATATGCCCCTCTTCAGTACAGTAAAAACACTTTTGAGCATCTCTCAAAGCCTGTCTTTCCTCAGAAGTCCTTTTGGGCATTGGCAACTTCTTATACTTTGTCTCTGAAGACCCTTTAGCATCACGAGAAGCATGCCCAAATTTTTCAGCTTTCTTGCTCAATTTTTTACTGCCCTTAAATCCAGATGAACCACCTGTGAGTAACGCATTAGCTGTCATAGCATTTTCAATCATCTGTGACATGTTCGTTACTCTTGTCTTTATACAGTAATCTCGTACCTCCTTGGGCAGCCCACAACAATACTTCTCTACCTGCTCAGATAATGGCACGGCACGATAAGAAGTCACTGGGAGTAGAGCTTCCCAAAACTTCTTGTTATAATCCTCCAAACTATCACACTTTGAAGCATCCAGCTTGTGCCATGCTGTCATAACATCCACCTCAAATGTAGATGTGAGCCAAACGGAAGAGAAAACCTGTTTGAATTGGACCCATGTAGTGGGTGCTATGCCCTGCAAAAGAAGAGTAGACCACCACTGCAAAGCATTGCCCTTGAGAAAAGTGGCAGCTTTCCTCACCTTCGAGGACTCTGTGTAATTCCCACCAGAAAAAGCAGCATCAAACTGCTGTAAAAAGGTAAGTGCCTTCAATTTATCCTTGGCCCCACTAAAAGTGTCAAACTTCACTGCAGCTCCCCCTTCCTTGTAATCCTTCGCCTTTCCCATAGGCGTTAGATTATCATATGGAAGTTGTTTCGTGAGATTGCTGCCCCCAACATTCATACCCATCATTGGGTCAACATTTCCCATTCCAGCACCAGGCATACCATACATCCCAGCCATGTTTCCATACATTCCATGCTGCATACCTGGCTGCATGCCACCAAACATATTGCCTTGCATTCCAGGTTGCATGCTTCCAAACACATTTCCTTGCATACCGGACTGCATACCACCATACATATTCCCTTGCATGCCAGGCTGAAAATTGGCTCCAAAAGGCCCATACATACCCATGCCTCCCTGAGGATAACCCCCAGTCATGGATTGAAACACTGAGCCACCACCAAAGTACCCTGGATGCATGTTCTGCTGAGGAATAGGTGGCTGTCCATAGAAGGAACTCTGTGGGTTAGCACCAAAAGCATGCTGCATGTTCGGAAACTGTGCAGGAGATGGATCCTGTGGAGTGGTACCACTATGACCCTGAGAAAGATTCTTCGAACGAACCTTCTTCTTCTTTTTCTGGGGCTCTGTGCGGGGCTCTGTGCGAGATCTCATAAATTCAGCAAATCTCTCGCTCTGTGTGAGCTGCATAAAAGTATCCATAACACCAGCCAAGCGATCTTTGAACCGAGCATCATCATCCTCTTTACTATGCACATCTTCTGGCTGTGTTACATCCTCATAAGGCTCAACATCTGCAGCCTGTTCTCCTGCAAAAATATCCTCAGATACATCTCTTTCAGGAGAAGTCTCTTGCTCTTCTTCTTCTTGATAGAAGTACTCTTCCTCTGTATCAGACATGGTTGCTGAATTTTCAGCGATGGCTTTCTCCAAAGCAACCACGAGCTCACCCCCTTCAGAAAGTTGATGATTGGTCCCGGCAACGGAACCTTGAAACCGGCCTCTGATAGAAAACCAGAGTGCGGTGGGAACAATTACCCGTCCACTTGTAGTCTAGATGAAAAACCAAACACAGATTGGAGCTAGAGTGCCCAAATCTGAATACACAACGACACCTGTTGGCCCCAAAGCTTGGCGCCCCTTGCGGTATTTCTTTATTCCATTAAAATAATATGTATGGCTGAGTACAACACAAAAACCAGCCAAGAGTTTACACCTGTAGTCCAATCTGACTGCCCACAAATCCTTCTCAGCACAGAGGATCTATGCACACAGATCTGTGTCTTCAAACAACACACTGTGCCTCCCTCTGATCAGCCAAGTTCACAAAGCAGGCCAACCATGGGCATACATCTGGCATAACTCATAAGCATGATACATCTTCTCAGCTCAACATACATGTGCTGTTCAATCCCTGTCTTAATCCCTTGTCAATCTGCTATACTCCTCCTCTCACAAGGAGCCAGATAACACAAACCTGTAGCAGACATCAAGCAACAGAAAGAGAGATAGATGAACAGAGTCAAGGCTTACCAAATTCAGCTTGTGAAACAACTCTGGAGGAAGCAACAGCACCAATCTGTGCCTGCAGGCACTTGAACCCACAATCCTGCTTCACACATGTGCTTGCACTTGCCTGTATCTTCCTCCTGATGCTCACTCCTATGCTGTCCTTGAAAGTACAGATCTGAAAATCAGCACTGTACTTGATTGTACCTGACAGTACTTGCCTGTACTTGACGGTACGGTCTTTCTGCAGAAAATCAGAAGTGGCCGCCTGCTGGATTCTGCTGCTGGTTGCCTGCGCCTTCCTGCTACAGCACTGTCCAGCACCTGTACTTGGCCTAGAACTGGCCGTACAGTGTACCTGCAGCAAGTACAGGGCTGTACTTGCAGTCGTACAGCGCTGTACAGCCTGTACCCTGCAGTTGCAGGCGCCTGTACCAGCCCCACAGACCTGCGCCAATCTGTCCACAGCAGTCCGTACAGTCGTACAGTACTGTACGGCTGTTGTACAGCTTCTTTTACACACTGTTCAGCAGCTAAAACCAGTCTTTTGCAGCCGCCTTGTGCTTTCTCAGCTTTCCCACGATTGTACTCCAACGCATGAAGGGAGGCTCCTCTTTTGCTACACGACTCCCCAAAAAGGGAGGAGAGAGAGTGAAGAGAGAGAAAACCTCCTTCCCAAGTTAATCCCTAGGGCCCCAACTTAATAAGTTCCCTAGGGCCACTAAGGCCTAGGGGCAACTTTTATAAACATTAAAAGTTAATGTTTTAATGTTCCCCCTTCACACCTAGGGTTGTCCACACATCTTTAAACACTGTCCGGGCACCCCCCATGTGAATCATAAAATATTCTGACTCTGCAACCACCATGCCCACACTTGTCCTGCTCCATTTTCACAGGGCCATGACATTGCCCCTTTAATGCAAGTTGTAGACTCATCCATAAATTCCTACTTGGACAGGCAGTCAGGACTTACAGGTGGTCATGATGGGTCCCCACTGCAAACGTGCCCTTTATATATGAACAGCGTTGAAGAGGGTATCTGCCCCAACAAAGGCAGGGCAGAGCCTACTACAAGGTTTGGATTCAGGAGTGACCAAAATGTGCAGAATTGGAGGCTTCTTCAAGAAGCATGAAAGTTCCCCTATGCCATGACACATATCTGCCCTGCATGATATGTGTAACCACATGTAGATTAAGAACTACGATAACTCATCAGCAATCATTGTGTGCTCTTTGCTGGTTGTGTAATCCAATCTTAACTTCGAGCAAGGGCCAACTCAATCATCAATAGTAATGGCATAATTCACACGCTGTAACACCAGTGCCTGAGGCTGATTGTGAGTCTACACATTCTAATTTGCACTACCCACCTTTATCTGTTTCTGGCACTCCCCTCAGGTAAAGATAAGCCCATCCTTTCTTCTCTTCAATAATCTTACAACCTACTTGCAAACTCCAAAGTAGAAGTAAATGCCCTTCAACTTGGTGAAGCTCAGTGGGTGCGTTGGGGCCTTGTACTGGTCTTCATGAATGTCCCTGATGCATGCATTAGGTTGTTAAACCAGTGCAAAGTACTCCAGTTCATCAACTCTATCATTATGTGATATAACATCATCCGATTATATGCAGGTTCATAAAGGAATATCCACCTTTGTGTACAAATCTTCAAGAGTAAACCTGAGTCCATATCACATCTCCAGAGGTTAAGGGTAGACTCAGCAATGAAAAAGGCTAGCCCTACAAAGCATGCACGCACAAACACACACACACACACACACAGTAGTAGCTGGTCAGGTTTGGAAAGAAAGAATTAGCACATCTAACCCAAGTTGGACAAGACTTCACAGGCAACCTTCATGAACAGAAAGATATAGCAACGGAAAGCTCAGATTATTTCCCCATACTTAACAAAACCCACAGTACAATCTTAAATCGTTGCTAGTGTGACCTTCACCCAGTGTCAAGCAGGACCACCTAATCAAAATTCCACAAAAAAATCACACAAAACTACAACTAAAACAACAGCTGATAACCATGCATTAAAAACCGGAGGGCATTTTTCATGATCAAAAAAAGAGACAAGACATGCGTAATCACGGATAGAAACAAACCTTCAACTCAAAAGGCAGATATAAATTTTGATTTTAAATAATAGGTTTGTTGGAAAATCATAGATACAGGAAAATTAGATATACTGGGGGGCAACATGTCAGGGAGGCCCTCGAGATATGGAGACCCTAGGAGTGTACGACCAAGAGGGGACCATGTCCACGGAAACCATGAACATAGAAACCCTATGTGTACGGACCTTAGGCGTACGGCCGCGGGCAGGGGCAGACCCACAGGAGCGAAACCCTAGATAACAGAAATCCTAACCCAGCATTCCAGAGCCAGAGATGCAGAAACAGGTAGCATAACAGAAAATAAAAAGAGCTTTTTTTCTCAGATCAGATCTTATCGATGTCTTCGTCTTCGAATTCGAGGTAGTCATCGCCAGCCCCATCGTCCTCTTCATCCATGCCGCCAGCAATACCCTCGTTGAGACGGACGTTGTCGGGAAGCTCGCCGTAGGCTTTCAGAAGGCGGGCTTCATCAGGCTGATACTTCAGAATAACATCGGCCTTGTCGTCCTGGTAGTCGCGGAGGCCGACTAGGATGATGTCGCCAGAGGCGATCCAGACCTTCTTGTGCATCTTGCCCCGGATGTGGCAGAGGCGTTTGGTGCCGTCGATGCAGAGGGCCTCGCAGCGACCGTTGCCAAGCATCCTCAGCACCTGTGCGTATTCCTGCCCGTCTTCCTTAAACACCAGCTCCCTTTTCTCATCGTCAGCCTCGTTCTTTCCCCTCTTGCGGTTCTTCCCTCCCTTTCCTTTATTCTTCGGCATGACGAACCCTTCTGCACAAACACGCTCTCTTTCTCTCTCTCTCTCTCTCTCTCACACACACACACACAGACACAAAGAGAAAACCCTCACACGCTACTTCTGGCCTGAGCCCACACTGCGTAACCCTAATTTTCTTCGTTTACGCTTAATGTACATATATTTTACATCTATATTATATACATATATTCCGAGCCGCTTTTATCACTGACTTTTCAAAAAATTAAAAGTGTTAATAAGCACCCAAAACGTTTTTGGTGTCGATATTAATTAATTTTCTACTAGTCTAATAAAATTATTTTTGAGGTTTTAGGAAGCTATCTACCTTTTTTAGCATGTGTTTTTCATGCATTTGTTCTAGTTTTTTCTAAGTCGTCTCCTCTTTAAGGCAACTAATCACAGCCAATCCCCTGTCCCCTTCTCTCTCTCTCTCGTCTCCTCTTTAAGGCAACTACTCTCACAGCCAATCCCCTGTCCCCTTCTCTCTCTCAGTCGTGATATCCTCTGCAGTGTCCCGACGCTTTTCCATCAATAGAGAAGGTATGCACCCTTTAGAGAAGGGCTCTGCCATCTGCGAGACGATGATTGTAGGGCGGAGGCTGCTACATCTATGCCCTTACTATGGAGGAGGAAGGGCTTCTGAGTTCAGAATACAAAGACAAGAACAGTACAATGGACACAAGAGCCCCAACACTTAAGCATGATTCTAGTCTTCCCTTGTCTCTATGGCCTCGTCCTTCCTCTAGTCTAGCACTTTGTCATTAGTATTTGTCCACCACAAAACGAAGAATCTCCAAAGTAGGACCCAGTTTTGAATCTCCAATTTCATAGGAAAAAATGGCTCCAACCAGGACGGTGCACATTCCCAAAACACAAAGGAAATGATGTTTAAGTCCATTATATCTTTCAATGTCAAGAGAATTACGGACCCCCTCAACGCTTCCAAGTTAAAAAACTGGCTTTTTCAGGAACACTTATCCTTAGACTACCTCTGTCTTCAAGAAGTAAAAGCCTCTGGTCCCACCAACCTCGAGAAGATATCTAAGGATCTTCTCTCTGATTATAGTCAGGGTAGTGGGGGTACTGCCCTAGGCATCCACAAGATATGAAACAGTTCCATTAAAGGAACTATGGTTGATTCTTCTAATAAATGGCTTGCAATCAAGATGGAAACAACTTTTGAGTGGTTTTTAGTCTCGTTGTATGCTGTTCGCCCTGCAAGCTCTAGGCCAACCCTATGGCAATCTCTTCTCCAACTTGACCTCTCGATCATTCTAGTGGTGAACTTAAACATGGTTGAACACCAACAAGATAGACTATGTGGCTTGGGTCTCACTCTAAAGGGGTAAGAGCATCGGGAATGGTTGTCCTACAAGGGATTCCATGACCTGATTGATATTGCAACAAACCCTAAATTCACATGGTCAAATGGTAGAGCTTATTCTCACCTGAGAAAAGCTAGGCTGGATAGATGCTATATCACTGGTTCTATTCTAAGGAATACAACAGTTCAAATATTAAAGTTCTTAATACAACTCACATTTCAGACCATAAGCCTATTCATATTGCCATCCTTAAAGCAGTGGTATAGCCCAAAGCTAGATGGTTTCATGCAACCCTTCCCTATTCCACCTCCCAGTTGTTCATGAAGAAGTGCGGGCTATTTTCTTCAAGGCTTTTCACTCTCAGTTGTTGCTGCCTACTCGAGCTTGGTCTCAAGCAGTCAAACATACTCAACAAATTCTCAAAAAGATAAGAGCTCAAAGAGATAGATATAGGCCAACAAAGAAGCAAGTAACCCTCAGAGAATTAGAACAGCTGGAGAAAGAGGTTAATCATGGGAAGTTGGAATTCCAAGAGCGGTATCTTGCTATAAAGGCTATCTTGAGAAAAGAGGAAGACATTGAAAATTCTAGATCCCAACTTTTTTGAGAGAATGGTGGACAGGGGAAGGAGATAGACCCAACAAAGAAACCTTCAAATGCCTCAAAAAAAAGGAAAAAGACACTATCCCTATGCTGAGGGACAGAAACAAAAATTTGGCCTCCTCAACAGAGAATAAGTAGCTTTGTTCACCCCCACTTTGCTGAAATTTTCAGCTCCCCTCCTCTTAGATCTACAGCCAAACAAGTAGCTTGTGCCAAAATATCCAAATGTAGGAGAAAAATTGTCCCGCCTTTGCTTGCGGCCTCACTTGAAAGAGATTTAACTAAAGAAGAACTAGAAGTTGCCATAGACTCTCTTAAAAATGGAAAGAGCCCTAGTCTAGACAGTCTTCCAAGGGAATTCTTCAAGTGTTTCAAAAAGTCACTGATTCCCTATCTGATGCTGGTATGGAGGGAATCCCTCTCCTTTGGAGCTCTCCCTAGGTAAGTTAATGAAGGAGTAATAAAGCTCATTCATAAAAGAGGAACCAAAGAGCATATTAACAACTAGAGGCCTATCACTATGCTTTCGTCTACCTATAAAAGTTATGCCAAAGCCCTTACACTTTGGTTGTCAAACAACCTCAATCAGTGAATTAGAAATGATCAGAAACGCTTTGTAAAGGGAAGGATTATTCTAGATGCAATTATTACCTTGTGGGAGGGTTTTGAACATACTTAAAATTCCAATCAGGAATTCATCTTCTTCAAGATTAACTTTGATAAAGCTTATGATAGATTAGAATGAGACTTTGTGCTGCAGTCTCCTCAAGACATGGGTATTGGTCCAAGATTTATTAAGGCTGTTCATACTTTGTTTGGTAACACTTCTACAAGAGTTTCAGTGAACGGTCAACTTTCTCCATCATTTGCACTACGAAGATCTATCAAGCAAGGTTACCCTCTGGCCCCCCTTCTTTTGCCATTTTTGCATATGCCCTTGGTTGGCTTATGGTAAAGGTAATACATGAACAAAGACTTAAAGAGATCACTCTCCCAGGAGGACAAAAAAAGTTATGCCTACAGTAGTTTGTAGATGACATTAACAGTCTCGTTCATAATGACCCCCTCAATCTATAGAGGTATTTTGGGAATGCCTTCAAACATTCTATCTGGCTTCTGGATCTATCATAAACCATTCTAAAAGAGGGATCAGAACTCTTCTTCAAGAGCCTCCTCAATGGCTCCTTGATCAAGGTTATCAAATTATCCCAGATGGCAGGATATTGAGATTGCTGGGAATTTGGGATTTGGAGTGAGCATGCATCAAAGATAGTTGTGGGTCATGGAAAAAGTCAAAATGTAGTTTGCCAAATGGAAACAAATGCAAGTCAGTCTGGCATGCAGAATAGTGGTTCTGAAACATATTTTAATCCATGCTACCATCTTTCTCTCTTGTTGAAGACCCTCCCACATTGAGATTAAACCCTTGGAGGCCTTGTGTAGAAATTTCCTATGGGGTGTAGATGCCAACACATTCAAGATACAAAAGGTGGCTTGGAAATATTGTATGTTGCCTAAGAATAAAGGAGAACTAGGTATTCTTGATATATCTGAATTGGTTGATAGAATGGTAGGCAAGTGGGTGGTCAGCCCCAACAATGAGGACTGGGCCCTTCTTCTACACAGAGATTCTTCTTCGTATGCTGTCCAGGGGTTCCACAAGTGGAGGAAGTTGCCTCCTATGGTTCTCTTTTTTATAGTAAGATCCCCATTAAGCCCAAGGGTAGCATGCTCATTAAAAGGATGTGGTCTTCTTTGAACAAAATTAAGGAGAACATTACTCTCAACAAGGACCTCAGAGCTAAAGTTGGCATCCTCCCATAAGGACTCAATTTGGTTCTCTATGGTCTGCCAAGACTACATCCCCTAACCCCTATACAAAACAACACATAAGCTATCTAAGAAGGGTATTTCAACCTGGGAGGACATCTAGGACTTCTAATCCAGAGATTGGATAACTCGTGTTGAGCTTAAACAAAAGTTCATACTCAATTAAGAGGACCTAAACCAGCTCATACAAGGGATGTCTATTTGGTAGAATCAAGAAGAATAATATATTCAGCTGAAAGGACCCTTCTTCCCAAAACGTTTGGCTAGGTAGGATAGGATAATCTACTTCCGATCCCTCAGTTTAGAAATCTAGACACACAACTCTACTCCAAACTGAACAGAAGATGGAACCTTAACTAGAACAGAAGTCAATGGGATTTTAGATTCACAAATATTTGGTCCAAATACATTCCACCTAAAATTTCATGTTTTATGTGGCTCACTTCATCCTAACTTACTACCACATGCTCTTGAATCAGAAATCACCATAAGTATTCCATAGGACCATTATAAGCGCTCATCCAAGTTGTATATTTGGACACCATTGCTTTATATCTTGAATGTATGACCTTTTGGTGTATCTACCTTGACTCCTTGATATAAAACAATGGTAGTAGCTCTTGTTAACCCTAGGAATGGTCAACATTCCCCCCTTCCTGATGTCGATTGTGTCCTCACGATCGCGTTAAAGACCTTTGTGTGGGGAGAATTGACAAGCTTTGTTGATGGCCTTTGATGTTGAGTGGGTCTTTGTTCCTCTGAAAGGAAAAAGAAAGGCTAGTTTAAATGAAAAGGTTAGAAACTAGCAAAAATTCCTAATGGGGTGGAGGGGTGGGGGGTGTTTGTGAATGATTGCATTTTTATAAATTTTGCTTTTTTGGGTATTTTTTACTCACGTTGTTTTTTAGCAATCATAAGCAGAGTTACATGGGATTTGTGTTAGTAGGGAAACTAAGAGATGTTAATAATTGGGGAGACGAGAAGGAGGATCTAGAGGAATGTAGACAAAATCATCAAAACAAGATTGTGATTCTCAGTTCCTCATTTGATTCATTGAAGCGACATTCATCATTTGAATAAATTGGCCTTCGATGAAGTCCCTTTTTGTGGCAGGATTCTTGCCAAATGTTGTTGAGTAGGACATATTCCTACATGCTTCTTTCCATGTGCTTTTTATACTTTTATGTATATTTAAGTGCTCTTATGAAGCAAATATACATGAAGTACAAGAATTGAATCACATAGACTCTTATTGAGCTTCTCTTGTTGAAGTAGCCACTTGTTGGTGAGGCTTAAAGGAATTACATCGACTTGCGAGGGTTAGATATAGATATCTTGAAGACTTGTATTTGGAGAGGTTTGTAATTTGAAGGAAAGTTCCAGGTGATGGGATGTACCATTGACCAGGCTTTTAGCCACCATGGCCTCCCCATCCAGAGATGTACCTAGAAGGTTGAGGATGATGAGGCTTTGATGCATATGTCCTCCAGTGTACGAGTATGGATATGTACTCATGGAGCAGCAACTACATTAACTTAGCCAAAAGAGTAGTAAGCCATAAGCTTAACAAAAATGTTTCGGCTAGTGAAGAGAGTTTTTTGTGATATTCTACCATTTTGCAGGAAGGCCATAATGTGACTCCCTTTTGTTTTTTTATTTTTTTTCTTTTTTCTTCTCTCTCTCTCTCTCTCTCTCTCTCTCTCTCTCTCTCTCTCTCTGGTACCACCTTATGAGCAATAGGTTCTTGTGTCTACCCTCCTTTTTTAGAGAATAGAATCTTATGTCTGTCACATAGCTTCTGCACTTATGCTTCTCATCCAGAGGGGTGAAAAGAGCATTGTGAGTTTGTCTTTGATTCACTCATAAGTCTCTATTAGAAATATGGGAATTGAATCTTGAATTTGTGGCTCGTGTTGTCGAGGCGGTAGGTACATCTTTTGGTTGGTTACCACCATTGGGGTTAACTAAACACACAAGCTCTTGTGTATGTGTTATATGCACAAGAGAGGTTGAGTGGCTTGCTTGGTGTTGCTTGGGTCTCCATTCTCGTTGAACTTTAGGTGAAGTTGTTGGGGTTGAAGTAGGTGGTGAGGATTCCTTCACTTTGTTGGATTTTGGCAACCATATGGAGGTATTACCATCATAATACCCTTGTTGTTGAAGCACGTTCACAAACAAGCACCCATCTTTGATGAACATTAGGAATTAATGGTTGATGCCATTGGTGCTTAGGTTTCTTTTTTTGTGCAAGCATGGGTGACTTCTTGATGTGCTTGGGAAGCCAAGCTTTGGTATTACCTTGGTAGTACCCTTGTGCTTGCAGTATTTTTTTTGGTACCCACACTTGTTGAGTTGTGGAGTTCTTTGATGAACTCGCATAGGCTTTTGTGGATGGTGTTGTGAAGTACTCTTATTCTTCCTTAGCCTCTGAGTGTTGCATTGATGATAGAGCCACCCAAATTGGATTGGTGCCTTCGTTGTAGCCTTAGGCTACAAGTAGCTGCTTCTCCACACACTTTTTGATACCATTAAGATATCTTGATCTTGGCTGTCTTGGTTTGGTTGATGTGGAAGGTTTGGGGCCCTCCCTTGACGTTGGTTGGCACGTTGAGGTTACATATTTAAGACTCATTGGCATTGTTGACGATGAAGTTGGAGTCTCTTATGGAGTGGTGTTGGGCTGATGATGTTGAGGCTTTTGAGCATGCAGCCATCTCCTTTGGTGAGATTGGTCGATGAAGAGGCGTTGTCTCTTGAGCTTTTCCCTTGAGTCCTTGTTTAGAGGTAAATGGTTGTGTTTAGGGAACTTTTTCAGGAATACTTATTGATTGTGAGGTTTTGGCATTGAACTCTGTTGTGGTGAGGATGGAGTGGAAGGGGTAGATGCATTGTCCGAGTTGGTCAGTGACGCTGATGGGAGGTCTTCATGTATAGGGGCTTCCGAGGAAGAGGCTTGTAACTTTTTACGTTCAGTATCATAGAAATCCATTAGGGTTGGATCCTCTTCCTGGCAGTATGGTATTGTCAACTTTGTATCATTGACCATCATGATGACCCTATCGCTAGAAAAGCACAGTGGTGCTTGGGGAGCAATAGTCCATTTATGCCCCAAGATCAAATCTAATTCCAACACATACTCAATCACAAAAAACTTGCAAGTAAGGGGGTTAGTTTCAATATACATTGTATGTTTAAAGTACCCCAAACATGGCATGTTCAAGTTGTGTGTGAATGGAATTCTATCAAGATGAGCCGTGAGTGTTGGTTGACCTAACAAATCCCATAACTCGAGGGTCATGAGATTGTGCTCTCATGTTGGATAAAGCTGTGCTTGAATTGTGGTGAGTTTAGTGGAAAGTACTAATCCAACCATAATTCTTGGGATATTCTCAATAAGATATGTTGGAAGTTCTACTCCTCTAAGGTCTCTTCCTCCCATAATAGTAATTTCACAATGCCTGTAGTAGTGTTCAAGGTAACTGTTTGCATGGATTTATCAATTGAATACAATGAGTCACTTACCCAAGTTCCACCAAGGATGACATCATACTCAAGGGAATCTAAATTCCATCAATTGAATACAATGAGTCACTTACCCAAGTTCCACCAAGGATGACATCATACTCAAGGGAATCTAAATTCCACATTTCCATTGATTGTTTGAGTAGCATAGCTATAGTAACCTAGAACTTTAATGTTTTGTCCATTGGCACCTCTTGCAAGACCATTGTCTTTATTTAGGGATGATTTGAGGTTATCCCAATGACACCCAAGTGTCTATTATCATGATGTTATGACTATCTTGAGGACTAATCAACGCGCATTTATGCTTAACATCATTGCCCGTAGGGAAATCCAACCATACCATGATAGAATCTTCAAGAAGAACTAGGGATGTTTCAATTTTTATTTCAGCTTCAGATCCTGTTTTGGTTTCATATTCCCATTCACTTTCCTTTGCTTGGTTTTTAGCTTCTTCAATAGTACCCAATGTGTACAATGGCATACTTGGTCCTCTGACAACTTTGATTGAGGTCTGTTTGGAAACTTGTGAATTCTTACAGTCATATTCTATGTAGCTCTTGATGTCTTGGTGCAACTCATGTTTAGTCTTTAAAGGTGTAAGTGCTAATGCTATACTGGCTTTGCCAACCACCACAAGAGAAGAGCACTCCTCCAAATGAGGATTTGAGGGACTGCTTTAATATCGTAAGGGATTCATCGAATTCCTCACGTGCTTTTTCAACCGCATAATTTGTGCAATTTGCTTCTAATGACTCTTATGTAGAGAGTACATCTTTCTCTTGAAAGGAGAAAGATAAGCGATACTCCTCCGATTGATGTGACAGGGGTTGTAAAACCTGATTACACACTTGTTGTAGGCATGGCGAATGGTATTGCAAGATGCATTTGGGGCATGGACCTCAATGGTTCCAAGATATCAGCCATTGGGTTCAGGCTAGGTGTGAGCCCTAGTAGTCCCTCTATCGTTGCCATATCTTGACGCTGTCAATACCTCCTTAATGAGCAGGCATAATTTTTTTTTGCTTTTTAGGTTTTCTTATAGTCCGTTACAGCCTCAAGAGGCCTGGTGTACTCTTCATTGGGTCAAACGAGTGTCTGTTCGCCCTAATTAGCTTACGCATTACACGCACGTGAACAACCTGAGATATTTTTCTGAAAAAGTGCATGCCATTAGCATCCCAAATGGAAGAGGAGGTCTCAAAACCTATTTTCAAACATCATTGTCTCAAGATGAAACTTTTTTTCCGAGAAGATTTTCCCTATTTCACAGCCCATTTTTGAATGTGTTCTAAAGGAATTTGGAAAAACTCTGTATAAGAGAGTTGTAGTATTTTTGGAGTATTACTACTTTGTCTCAATGAGTTTTTCGTGATTTCATTATTTAGACACTTAAAAATTAGCCCGAATATGGTTCGCAATCGTTTTCGGGCTAGGCAATTTTTAGTGCTTTAGGGTCATTTTTTGCCTCGATTTTCGGGTCGAATTTTGAGGCTTCTAATCGAAGGCCAAAATGATGGATTTTGCTCTCGGATGCTCAAGACCAATTTCAAAGAGCTCAATGACAGCTTTTCGATGAGCACTAGAGCGCGTTCATCAGATTCATGGTTTAGGAGATGTGAGCCTCCAAACAGGGCTATTTTTTGGGTTGATGGATCCCCTTTCACGACGTGAACCAAAAGGATGCGGTTCACGATGTGAAGTGGACTTCACGGATTTTATAAAATTTATTTTTTATTTTTTATTTTTAGGCATGAACTGCTTAAGGCATGAGGCCTTAATGCGTGAAACATCCATTTTTTGTGTGTGAGAACTTAACGCGTGAAACGCCTGATTTTTTTCCCTTTTTTCCTGCGGGGATTGTTTCATGACGTGAAATAGCAGGTATGGTTCACGGCGTGAACTGGGTGGTTCATGGTTTTTTTTAGTCTAGAAATTTGTTTCGGAAAAATATTTTTTGAATTTTAAATTGGGGAGATATGGGCATTTTCCCAAAAAGGCAAGTGGGAATCAAAAAAGTCAACCCTTTTATGACAGCCCCTTACACCTTTCATAAATGACCCCCAAAATGGATAATTTGATAACTCATTGGCATCTTTTCATTCAATGCTTATTAGCCTTAATGGTTTATGTAAAAACATGCTTAAAGATTCCTCCTTTTAGACTAACCAATAAGCACCTTGACCCTAAGGAAATTGTATTATTTGAGTCCATATTTAAGTCTAGAGTATAGGAATTACTCCTAGGTCATGTGCATGGTTAACAATAATGAGGTTAGCACCATAGAGAAATATTAATCAAAAGAGTGTAATGTGCACACATAAATTAAATGGGTCTATGGTTAAATGGTTAAGGTCCAAAAACCATGGTTTATTGGAAACCATAGCGGTAAGTGGTAAACCTGCAAATGGTTTTAGGTAATGGTATTTGCTAGCGGTATTTGATAAATTGTATTGCATGGGTGATGCTAGGGTCCATTCTCTTAGTTGCATTAGTGCATGGTGGCTCATGCATGAGTTAAACCTTAGTGTAGCCCACCCTAGCCCATCAAATTTAATTAGTTCAACTTAAGCTGTCACCTCTAGCCCTCCATTTGCTTATGCTAGTAGTAGTGAACTAATGTCCATGGTGTGCTATACCATATATGGGTCATCTACATGCATAGGGTGTGCTGACCAGGCTATAAAACGGGGCCCCATCTCTTCATTTTTCATATGCCTCCCTCTTGGAGTCTAGATGCTAGTGTTTTGGTCATCAAATCCCTTAGAGTAGTACCTTACACCCCTTACATGTCATAGTTCCCTCCTATAACTAGTCAAACTACTTGTCTACATTACTTTTTTGCCGACGTAAGGAGGTATTACTTCCAAGGAAGAAATAGGCATGGAAATTTTCTTGGATTTGGAGGCCTTCTCTACACCCTACACCACCAACACAACAAGGCTTGGACACATTTACAAGTAGGTGATTCAAGCCTTGTTTGTATTTAAAAAAAATTGAAGTACATATGTTCTTTTTTGTGTAATTGACCCTTGTCTTTCAATTTAATTCTTTTGTTTACATTTTAGCTCTCTATCAATTTAAGCCCCTTGGGAGATCTGGTCATGAGATCAGATACCATTTTTTACCCATAGAAAATTTTAAGAGAAAATGATCTTTTCAGTGCTTGCCCTAAGTATATATACAAACAACCTTGATAAAAGAAGTATAGTATTATCATCATGAAGAGTTTTTTTCTAGAGAGAGTGCTATCCCCCCAAATGTTTTCCTCATAAGAATATGTAAAAGTATGATAAGAGATAGTTGGTCAACAGTCGAAAAAGCGAATTGATTTTATTTTTTTTTGAGAAAAGATCCTTTCATTAGTTTTAAAAAAAATGCCCACTGGGCTACAAAAACTCTCTTGCTCATAAGAAGGTAGAGCAGAGATCCAATCAAGGCAGCTAGGGAGACTCTCCCTAGGTACAAAAAGGTAGAAAGATTAGTACAAATAACTGAGAGCTATATCATACAATAGGAGGGGGGAAAAGCCAAACAGGTGGCCTGTAATGCCAGCAGGGGGTTCCAGCGTGTAGTGTATAGAAGGAGTCGTTGTGCCAAGTGGTGTGGAAGGCCTGGCGCCACAAGATCGCCGCATCCGGATGCGGTCATACTATCCACGCAGGGTGTGGATCAACTCCTGCCAAATCCCCCGAACTGTCTCTGCTGGTGGTGGCTCTAGTCTCCCCTCAAAGGCCCTGAAACACCGAGCTCTCTAGGTGAACCAAATGGTGAGGCTGCTGAGGAGCTCCCATCGTAAATCCCTCTCCTGTGTCCAAACGGCGAACGAGAAATCCGGTGAAGGAATAAGGCAAGGCTGGCCCCTAATGAATCTGATGGCTTGGCTGTCCTGCTCCATCTCGTATCCTAGAGCAGGCCCGACGATGTCAACCAAGCAGCGGCACCCCACGTATACATGCCCTCTGGAGAGAGGGGGGCCAAAATGCGCAGCATCCTCAGCCAAATTTGCTGCACATGTGGACAGTCCCATAGGCAGTGTCTCTGTGTCTCCAAAGGGTGGCCGCATCGGGGACACAGGCTGACGGAAGACCACTGTAGACAAGCGAGGTGCCAACTGCAGAGCCCCTGTGGGCAACCAGCCACCACTGAAAAGTCGAGATCCTGCATGCCTGTCGACTAGCCCAAAGCCTGGCCCAAAAATCCTCCAGGAACTCTTGTGAGAGTCCCTGTAGCCGCTAATGCTCCGCTACGGTTGGAGAGACCATCCTCCTCGCACTCATATTGTGAGGACTTGAATTCTACGTGGCCAATCACATCTTCAAGCAAAGGGCAAAGAGCTTATGAAAGATCAAGAGGCTGATGAAGATGAAGAGGATGATGATGATGTATATTATGGCACCATGCCATCGTTTTCCAATAATCCTAGGAGTGAGAAGGAGATGTACACTTAGGCTTGTAAATTAAAGTAATCCAAGATGGTATGTACTATATATTTACTTGTGCTAGTAATTAGATTTTTTCAATAAATTTCTAATAGCATATCCTATTGAATCGCGATTTATATTGTGAAGACTTGAATTCTACGTGACCAATCACATCTTCAAGCAAAGGGCAAAGAGCTTATGAAAGATCAAGAGGCTGATGAAGATGAAGAGGATGATGATGATGTAATGGTAAAAGTGCCAAGCAGATAAGGATGCCACGAATGAAGAGGAAGAAGCAAATGTAGGAGGGAAAGAAGATAACGAGGTGTTGAGATATTGAGCTCAACTAGTGCTACGAGACATACATTGATGACCCTCCTGGGTGATAGATTCCACACTTATGCCACTGGTATAGTTGGTGAGATTATGGTCGATATGCCCGCCAGTGGATAATAGGCTGTGTGACAGCCACTTTGGAGTACTAGAGTTATGGAATAGTTATAGCACCATCTCATATAGTTGGGTTCACACTATAGACCGACTCTCTCTTGTGTCTTGCACTCTCTTGTGTGTGTGTGTGTGTGTGTGTGTGTGTGTGTGTGTGTTTTCTTACAAGGAACTCAAGTTCTCTCTCTCCCCCCAAATTCTCTTTATAGTATCAGAGCTCTAGTTCATGTGAGAGCTAAGGAGGCAAATAAGTACAACTTCCATGCTTGAAAGTTCAAAATGACCAATTTCCTTATGGGTAAAGGATTTTGGAACTATGTGGAAAGAGACAATTAGGAGCCTCCTAAGTTGTCTGAAGAGAATGCCACTCCAACAGACATAAAGGCATTCAAGGATTGGAACCAGGGTGCAAGGAAAGTCATGTATTGGCTTTCAATTAGTGTCACAGACACAATGATAGGACATATACATGATGCCAACACTCCAATAGTTGCATGGCAAAACCTGGTGCAAATGTTCCCAACCAACACAAAGGCAAGAAAATTGCAGCTAAAACAACAAGAGTTGCATATTGTGGAAAAGAAAAACATGTCTATCAATGAGTATGCTTTAAAGATCAAGGGCATTGTTGAATCCCTTGGGTCTATCAATGTACGGTGGAAGATGATGACTTGGTAAGTGTTTGTTTGAATGGGCTTGGCAAAGAGTACAAGCCATTCAAGACCTCCATTGCAGTCTACGGAGAATATTCCTAACTTTTGAGACTTGGTGTTTATGCTCATCATAGAATAAAAGTCTTTAGGAGAGGAATCTTCTTTACAAATCAATAACACATCAAAACAGGCTTTCTACTCCAATTCAGGTAGAGGCAAAGGTAGAGGTTGTGCTCAAGGCAAGGTGGTGTGGCCGACAAGGAAATCAGAATTCTAGACAACAACAGTCCAATAATTTACAACAGTAATCATACAGAGGTGGAAGAGGCCAGTCTAGAGACAGGGGGAGCCAGAGTGGCTAAGGTGGTTGGCAAAGAAATCAGAATGCAAATAGAATAGAGGGCTATTATTGTGGCAAACCAAGGCACATGTCAAAGGATTGCTATAAAAAGAAGAATGACATCAAAAGTGGAAAGTTACAGCAAGGTAACTATGCATCATCTAGTAAATAGGGAGGTGATGACAGAAGTGAGCAGCTGTTTGTGATGTAGCACATGCTCATTTCCATAACAGAAGATGTGTTAGGATCTCAAGATGCATGGTATGTGGATTCAGGCACCTCTAACAGAATGGCTAGTCATGCTGAGTGGTTTAGAGACATACAAAAAATGGAAAAACCAGGTTATGTAGAAACAAGTGATGATACTGCGCATCCCATTACACATGTTAGTAAAGTGCCATTGTCTATGCAGGATGGCAAAATGAAGTAGTTGGTAGATGTACTTCATTTTCTAAATATTATAAAGAACCTGGTTTCTATGGACAAATGGTTGAGCAGGGTCTACAAGTGAGGCTTAATCCTCAAGGATGTTTTGTGGAAGACTTCAAAATCAGTGTTGCTTGGTTGCAAAGGGTAACAGAAATGGCAGGATGTTTACCTTGGATATGAACATGCCTAAAGTAAAGGCATCCATGTTTGTGTATGGAATAGGTGTCATTGTTGCAGATATTGACATATGGCACAAGCGCATTAGTCATGTGAATATATAGTGACTGAAGTCTATGCAGGCCCAAAATATTGTTGTAGGTTTGCCAAAGTTTAAGGTTGATGGTATGCACAAAGTATGTGAAGCATGCCAACTTGGGAAGAAGCAAGCCAAACATGCTTTCCCACATGAAAAGCATGTCAATGCAATGCCGTTAGATGTCATACATTCAGGTACACTCAACAACAAAATGGTGTTATAGAAAGAAAAAACAGGCATATTGCAGAAGTGGCACGTACTTTGATGGCTAAAAAGAATATGCCACATTATTTTTGGGTAGAAGCAATAGCAACTATTGTGTAAATTATGAACAGGACACCCATTGTAGCATAAGACCGAATGTGTCTCACTTGAAAGTATTTGGGTGTATTGCATATGTGTATGTTCCTGATGAAGTGAGAACAAAGTTGGATCCAAAGGAGAATTAAGCTATGTTATTGGACTTGTGAGTCAGTTTATGCAGACCCCTAGGAAGCCACACTTGGATGTGGCTAGATGGATTCTTAAGTACATAAAGTCCACAATCGATTATAATGAACTTTTCTATGATGCTCGTATAGAGATATAGCTACATGGGTACAGAGATGCTAATCGGGCTGATAGTGTCAAATAGGAGATTTACTAGTGGTTTTATGTTCTCATTTGGGAGTGTTGCTGTGAGTTGGAGCAGTAAGAAGCAGCCAGCAGTTTCCTTGTTGAGTACAGAGGCAGAGTACAGGGGTATTACTATGGCAGCTTGTGAGGTAGCTTAGTTTCATAAGCTACTTAGTATGGCAGCTTGTGAGGTAGCTTAGTTTCATAAGCTACTTAGTGATATGGGTGAGACCATGGATAGAGAAATTATCATTTATTATGGCAACATGAGTAGCATACAGTTAGTAACCCTATATACCATGCTAGAACGAAGCACATTGAGGTGCACTATCACTTTGTAAGGGAGAAGGTTTTAGAGCAGGTGATG
Organism: Cibotium barometz; assembly: GCF_041138505.1. Taxonomy (NCBI): domain Eukaryota; kingdom Viridiplantae; phylum Streptophyta; class Polypodiopsida; order Cyatheales; family Cibotiaceae; genus Cibotium; species Cibotium barometz. The sequence continues at coordinate 14,488,414 of NC_141080.1, read as the reverse complement.
TAGATCTAGTATATGTCAGCACACAGAGGTTCAAGTGGCTGACATCTTCACAAAGGCATTAGGCACAGAGAAGCTCCATGGGTTTAGGAGCTTACTTGGAGTGCAATGTGTGGAGTGGAGCTTGAGGGAGTGTTGAGATATCAAGCTCAACTACTGCTACCGCGACAAACATTGATGACCCGCTTGGGTGACAGCTTCCGAACTTATGCCACTGGCATAGTTGGTGAGATTATGGTCAATATGCCACTAGTGCATGACAAGTTATGTGATAGCCACTTTGGAGTACTAGAGTTATGGCATAGTTATAGCTCTACCTCATATAGTCGAGTTCACACTATAGATTGACCATTTTGTATGTTGTTGTAGAAGAGTACTTTCCCTTTATGTATATACTCTTATTTTTTAGTTATATGATTGTAGAGAAGAGAAGAAGATAGAAGAAAATTCAGCCATCCATCTCTCTCTTGTGTCTTGCACTCTCTCTTGTGTGTGTTTGCTTGTAAGGTACTCAAGCTCTCTCTCTCTCTCTTGTGTGTGTTTGCTTGTAAGGTACTCAAGCCCTCTCTCTCTTCCCCAAATTCTCTTTACGAGAATCCTAACACTACATCAAAGTATGATGATAGCGATTCTAAGGATAACATTCGGCACATCAAGACAACCCCAAAAATTGATGAAGTGGATCATGCTGTAACATAGGCATGCCACTCTTTTAATCATATTGATTACTTTTATCATTAAATAGTTGGAGTACTAACATAGATGATTTGGTTATGGGTGTAGATAACCTTGGCAAGAGGTGAAGTGCCAAATGCACCATTGCGACAAAATGTATGCTTTGTAGGAGTGTCTCATGGTACAATAAGTACAGTAGTTCTTCGGTGTTCCAAGCGTGTTGTAAAATCAAAGGGCAAGTTCCTCTAATATTGTAGAAACCTTAGCACTCCAGAGGTATGCTAACCAATTGTGCTTACATGTGTAATGACAATTAATGTGTGTCTTTTATATTGTTCTTAACAAACTCTTCTCAACATGGTGTAGCAGTACATACTTTTGCAAAGGTGAGAGCATTTCTAGGGGATCCTTTCAAGATTGGGCATGCAATTAAAAACTAGGAGAGTTCAGAGGAGCTAGCATGTCTTCAAGATATGTTACAAAGTGTGAAAGAGGCAAACTAGACCTTCAATATTTAAGGTGTCAATACAAGCATAGGGTGTGATTGTATTATAGGTGTCAATACAAGCACATAATGTATTGTACGCAAATCGGACCTTTAATATTATAGGTGTCAATACAAGCACATGATGTAATTGTATTGTAGTAAGGTTTTCCACAAGAGGTTCTATTTATGGCTTCCCCGATGAAGTTATCCCACTATGGAATCTCTGTACATGTGAGTGATCAATATTTAAGTTGTCAATACATGCATAGGGTGTGATTGTATTGTAGGAATCAATACAAGCACATAATGTATTGTAAGAAAATTAGACCTTTAATATTAAAGCTATCAATTTAAGCACATGATGTGATTGTATTGTAGTGAGGTTTCCCCCACAAGAGGTCCTGTTTATGGCTTCCCCGATGACGTTATCCCACCATGGAATCTCTGTACATGTGAGTGATCAAGAGGAATTTTTCAACAATAAAACCTTACGTGTTATTGTGTTTACGTTGGTAAGTCAATATTAGGAAATTTGAAAAAATCCCAATTTCCATTTTCATATGTTTAGGACAAATTAGCCAATAATAGGTCAATAAAATGTATTAACTTCTCTTCTCCAAAGTGCATATTTGTGATAGTGAGGCTTACAATACTCAAAGGATATTATGTTTAAGGACATTCTCATAGGAATGCTTTATTTAAAATCAACATTGTATACCACAAATTCTATGACACAGTCCTCATGTTGCCTCAACAATATATCAAAAAAATATAGAAAATGACTTTTGATTAATTCATCAAAGTCATTAATTAACGACAAACCCTTTGCAAGGATAGCATGTCCTACTCCAATCTCAAAGTTCACAAATATCTTCATTTCCATGAACTCAACATTACTCATATCTTCATTGAGTGTGTCAACTTGATGACATCCTTATGTCTATTCATATAGCTACCAATATCCTTCATTCACAATTATCTTCACTTTCCTGAACTCAACATTGCATCCATTAACATTACTCATCATTGAGTGTGTCACTTCATGACACCCTTATGTCCATTCATATAATTACCAATATTTATTAAGTTAGCTAAAGATAATAATGGAGATAGAAAATATGATATTTGCAAATCTAAGAAAAATGATTGTTCATTAAAGATAAGGCCTTAACAATGATACTTACAAATCTCCATGACTATACAAGACCAACACTCATAAAAATACAGTTGTAGATAGACCGATTATTAAAGATAATGCCTTAACAAGACACTTAAAAATTACCATTATTAAAGATAATGCCTTAACAATGACACTTAAAAATTACCATAACTATAAAGGCCCAATGCTCATTTAAAAAAATACATTGAATGAAACATAATGACAAATTATGGAAACTTAATATTGATAACACATAGCAATCAAAACTCATAGTAGGCAGCCACAACAAGAGCTCATCTCTTGCCTCTTGAGGTTATATATAAATTCAACATAGACGTATCCATATTCAAGGTTATTGATTGACATGTGAGTTTGTTTATGCCAAGGTGGCAAAGATGGAGAAAACACATATCTCACATTTCCTTTCTCAACCCCTACAACTATTTATGTAATCTACCACATTTTTATCTCTAAAATCACCCACTATATGGACTCGATCCTCTTCAATGTCAACTATTGGGTCCTCAAGAATGGAGTACCTCCTTGATGTGGGGTGCAAGGAACACAACAAATTCCATTCATCATGAAGAAATTAAGATCCACAATAGTGCAACAAAGCCTGGCCAAGAGGAACACTTGATTGGATGAATAGCCCTTGACCGACACCCACAATTATCAAGTTATTAACCATGAAGGAAACCTCATTAATTAAAAGACTTCACCATTTTGAACTAGCTAATGAGATGGTTGTAAATGGTTGCCATTGCTATCGTGAAAAAAAAGTGGAGAAACTTCAAATATCCTTACTGTTGAAAACAACAAAAATTCATGATCATTAGTGTTTACACTAGGATAAATAATATAAAAGAACCCAATTAGTGTTTGCACTTGTAGTATGCTTGAAGTTGTTATATGAAACCCTTAGCTTGTAGCTCCTATGATGAACCTTTTCTTAGAACCTAGTTGTTCCGCATAGTGCATAGTAACCATTTCATTTAGTTTTGACACTGGTGGTATTTTTTTCGATATCTTTAATTGTGCAGTACTTAGAGTCGATGGAGGAGAGTGTATTGTTCTTGAAAATGTAACTTCAGAATCATGTGTTACATGTTTAATAACACCTTGGCATGAACTGAATACATCATTTTCATCACATGTTGAGCTTGCATATTCCTTGGATTCATCCTTGTACATCTCCTCCCACTGTATAATCACACGTTGAAAGTATTCATACAAGGTATGTCCTTATTGGACTGGCAACTGTCCATACCTATCAAAAGAAATCAGTGTACGAATGTCTCCAGCCATATCCAAATGGCACAAGTATCTGTATGTCTTCCAATGTGTTGTCATATGCATTAATGTCAAAGTTGGGTGGAAAAATGCAATTCTCTGGTGGAAAAATGCAATTCTCTGGTGGACTTGCATATCCTTTATATGGACTATCATCAATGAGAACTGTCTTTGTTCCATAGCATTGTGCATTATATTGGTGCCAAACCTTTTTGAGTGGTTTGAACATGGCCTCCACACCCATCTTTTGTGGCCAAAATATCTTCTCACCATACACAACACTGCTCTTGTCCCCACACAATAAAAAATGGTAATTGTCTCCCTACATGCAATTCTAGAGTTTCCACCGAATGCACCACATTTTTTGCAAAAGCTGTGGACCATATCCCAACATGGAACTTTATGAATAGATTGGCTAAATACTCTATCCATCCTGGATGAAGTACAATCCATTGTTTCCCACAATGTAAGCTTGTATGCTGATTTGACTTTGTGAAGCAACATTCTAACAATAATCCATTCAAATCCAATATTACAGACATTTGGCCTGCCACATTCCTTGTATCCAATCCTATGTTGTCATTATCTTCGTTAACACATTTGTGATATACTTTATTTGTTGAAAAAAAAAAGATGAAAGACATGTTAATCGACCAAAACTCAATAAAAAAATCACACACATATAACTTCTCACAAATATTATATTTTTTTTCAGTATAAAAATCAAATTTGGTAATATGATCAATTGTCCACATATTGTGGATGGTTTTGAATGTTGAATTTAGTTAGTTATCCAAATAATCTGACTAGATAATTTCTTATGCATGTGTGTTATAGGAGGGAAAAGAAAAGACAGAAGACATTGAGCCAATTGACCAAAACTCAATTAGAAACTCACAAACACATGATTTCATTACTCTTAAAATACCCAATTAAATTCGGTCATAAAGTTAGTTGTTCACATATTTGGATAGATTTGAATGTTGGATTTGGTTAGTTGTCCAAATCTCACTAGATGATAATAGACATCTTGTGTATGGGTGTTATTGGCTAGATTCAATTACTTGTGGCTAGATTAAATTACTTGTGGCTAGATTAAATTACTTGTGCATGGGTGTTATTGGCTAGATCCAATTGCTTGTCCAAATCTATGTTAAGGGTGGGTAATGCTAGAGGTCAAATCTTATAGAGAGTTGCCATAGCTTGAGAGCTCAAGAGCTTCACTCAATAGCTTATGAGAATGGCCACAACAATAGCAGCAGCCAATCGTACATTCTTAGGAACTTCGACTCTCAAGAATGCAAAGGGAAGAGCTTTGAAGCGAGAACAGGTGCTTCGGATGTCAGGGGTTTGGGCACCAACTCAAGGATTTCCCATCTCCTTTTGTGGGCCAAGGAAACCTGAAGAGCGGTTCTCTCTACCGTGCAATATAGTGCTCATAGAGTACTACCGATCAACAAATGTGTTGAGAAACAAAATGTCAATCCGAGGACTCAACCCGATTAGTGCATGAAGGCTTATCCCTTGCGGGAGAGTTCGATGGGAGTCACAGGCCCTTATGTGTCTTCAAGAGGCTATTGAAGATTTTTTAATCGACTTTATGAATGATGGATACATTGCTGCTGCATTTGCTCATAGGATCACTCTTATGAGCAAAGATTTTGTGCTTGTGTCCAGACTTAGATACAAGTTTGACAAAGCTTTGGAACCTATTCCAAGTCAAGATATGAGGGCTTTTGAAATTCTTAATATTCCTCCAGCAAGACAACCCAAACAATCAGTTGTTATTGAAGATATTTCGCATACTTATAGTACAAGAAAAGCTCAAGATATTAAAGAAGAAGTGGAGAAAGAGAGAGGATGCCATTCTTTCTCAGCAAACTGAAATTCTTCATGCATCCAATTCAGAACCTTATCAGAATGTAACAGGTCAAATGATAGTAGATGTCTCCATGCATGGAGAGGATGAGGTTTATTGTGACATTGCCCCTGAAGACACAAGTATGCTTGTGAATCACAATATTGAGAAATCTGACATAGTCCTCTTCATCTGTCTGAGGTTTGTGTGGATTTCCTTTTGCTTTCTTGATGAATTTCTCAGATTCCATATTTTGTTGATATGTTTTGTTTATGTCTCCAGATGTCTTATGAGGGATCTTTCTGACTCAATGGCTATGCAAGTGACCATTCTCGATCCCCTTGTTACACAGTGCCTTTTCAATAGGCAAGGGGATCTTGCAAGTTTTCTCAAAAACTTTCTGCCACCCATCGAGACTATTCGCTTCAGCAGAAAGACACAGATCAGAAAAAAGGGAACAGCTCTATTGGAAAAGTATCTTACACAGAAGGGAAAAACAGAGACCTGTAGGAGGCACGCACACACACACAGACACACGCACACACACAGATAGTCCTATACACACACACAAGTCGCAGAAGACAGGAAAAAGAGCGATTGACGATGAGAAAATAGCGCAACTGGGAACAAGAGAAGGGAGCGAAGGTGAATTTCTAGCTTTAGTCACTTGTTCAAATCTATGTCATGGGTGTAAATGCTACAGATATGGTCAATTGTCCAAATCTTATGTATGACTATAAACTTTATATAGCCTTATTGACATACCCAAACGATCAACTATATGTAAGGATTAAATTTGAATAAGTGTCCAAATCTTTGTTTGGAGTGTCAATAAAAAAATCATAAACACATGGTCTAATTGATCTAATGTGAGCATGGAATTATTTTACTTTATAATAATGAACAAATTATGATGTAGTCAAATCAGTGTCTTTGAATTTTACAAAACGAAATAGAAGTTTACTAAGTTAAGATCATAAGTACTACACATAAAAATCTAACTGATGATATTCCTAGAGCATTTATTTACATATCACAATGGAAAAAACTATCCTACCAATAAAATGAGAACTAAATATGTTTTTCAAACACATGTTGTGTTTGGCTCATCAGGAAGAAGTTAATCAAAAAATTCTAACATTGCCCCTTCATGCTCCTTTGTAAGTGTAGCTATATGCTCTTGTGTAGGGCCTTCTATCAGAAGCTTCTCATTTATAAACAAAGAATCATCTCCTTGCTTTGTGATTCTAGCCCATGAACTGATTTCAAGATTCCCCTCAACAAAGCTTGAACACATTGATTCAATCTTACGTAATTCTTGTAAACTTGGAACTATTGCCACTGTCTTTCGTTTGTTTGCAAGAGCCATTCTACATGCACTTCCCAATGCGAATACACCAAAAACATACTCATCCTCCCTACAAAAAGATCGTATAGTTGTAGAAATAATATCTTCCATCTTTAGTAATAGACTTTGTGCACTGGTTTCTCTTCATGTCCATCTGAGCCACCACTATCACTATCCTATTGTTAGAAGTATCCAAAATATATGGTATATGCTCCAAATCTTGGTAGCAACGATTATCTATGAATTCCTTCTCTTTACTCACTAATACGTATGCCAAAAAAGTATTGATTTATCCATATACATGATCTGCATTAGGAGGGTTAATATACACTTTACCAATTGCCATCTTGTATTTCCTAGTTACCTTCTCTAAAGCACTCTCCAAGGCTGCAAGTTGCTTGAATGTTACAAATGCGATGAGGATAAATTGTGCAGGTTTAGCAACTAGTTTTAACAATCCATGCAACATCATCTCAAACCTGTTTGAGCTCCATGTCATGCTGCAAACCCCATGAACTGCATCAATCACCATTATGCCAATGGTAATTGGTTCCTTGAATGTGTTGCACATAAACTCCATCCCTTCCATGTCTGGTCCAACCTGGTATACACTCCAAGGATACTTATCAGAATGCAAACTAGTTCCCTCCTTTTGGTTTATAATCCATTGAATGTATGCTTGTGCCGATGGAGGCAATGCATCTTCATGATCTCTACAAGCAAGCTTCTTTTTCAGCCATATTTGACTTGATCCAACTATCTTTTCATAGTATTCTGTTGTAGTAAGTCACACACAGATCCCATGGCCTATTAACCTTGTCACTTTACTTTTCCTTGAACTCCTTCACAAGCTCTTCTAGCAACACCTTATCCTCCTTCATTTGACGTGCTCTTTCTACCATATCCATCTTGTCTATATCATGCTTTCCCCTAACTAGAACAATCTTGGAATCCAATATTTCTTCTTGAAATGATCTTAATATTCTCCTCATCTAAACCTTGTAAACACCTGAACATGCTAGTAGTCGGTTGTCTCCCACCCTTATTGATATCATTACTATGCTGAGCACGATAGGGCAGTGATCCATCTTTGTATGCATCGATAATCCTCATCCATGTTTCAAACATGTCATCTAGGCATATTATCATGTGTGCACACTATCACCAAATGCAATTCGTGCTAGCTAGATAAATTGCTGCACAACATTCTCAACATTAGGCAATGTTACGAACTAATTTATCAATGATAACCAATAATATATTGAGGTATTTCTAAAAACACCAAATATTGAAGGTTGATAGTTACTTACATGCCATTCTGCATGTTGTTCACTTCCCTTTGCAACTCCTTGGTGAGGCTTTGCAAGTCTATTGAATGCAATCCATTGATCCCTTACTTGCTTTAGATTATCATGATATGGAGATTGTCGCATTATATTTTGAGATTCTAAGTTTGCCATTTGAGATAATTCCACACTCTCCTTTGGAGGGAAATTTTGCACTATCCTCGCCACCCTTTCCATATAATACTTCTTTCTTTGATTCATGGCTTCATCAGTCACACTCTCTATGAAAACTCTGGCTGTATAAATGGAGTGCTAAGCAGAAAGTATCTTATACTTTATTTAGATGATCTCTCCTCACTATCTCCAAAGGTTTTCCAGTGGCATCATCAAAAGGCATTAGATCAACGCATGATGCATGTGGTCTAGAATTCAATCCAAGGTCGAGAGCTAATTTTTTGACATGCTTCTTGCTCAATTTTCTATGGACATATATTGCAAGAGCTTGTACACAATTTCTCAATGAGATGTGGAAAGTATTGTAGTCCAAATGGGTAGTATTTCTCATAAGTGACCAACCCAGAATGACCTTCACTACTATTTTTTGCGAGCTTCTTCTTTGTTTGATCATAGTCCACCACAATAGCAGTATCACCAAATGGAACAATGGCAGAACTTTCAACTATATTTGTCGCCAAGTAGATGATGTTTGTAGTTTTTGATTCACTATTTTGGTTTTACCTCTAGCCTCATCCTTTAAATATTGGCTTGAACCTTGTAAAATCCATCTATGTATTGTTTTATCATAGGCTCATCATCCTCCTCCTCTATACACCAACCCATTGTTAACATAGACTGAGCACCATCGGTCTTCATCTTTGCATCATCATAAGAAAATGCATCCAACAAGTATGTTTATTAGAGTCTCTAATATCCACACGAATGCATGGAACTCCTTCTTTTCATGAAATCCCCTCAAATAATGCTTATACTACACCAAGCTTTTTGTATGCCTCTTTCTTGGGTTGTAATGCAAACAATTGTACATGTTTCATTGGCTTCCCATCTTCATTGTAGAAGTCAAGGTACCAAGTCCATGCCTTGTCATCATTAACGCCATCAAAAATCTCAAGCCTTAAGCTTCCCTTGAAACTTTTAGCAGCAGTGGATGATGTCTTCCTCTTTGACATTTTGAACTTATTCAATGTTTGATGTCATCAACTTACTTAGTTTCATACATTTTGTAGATCTTTAATTTTTTAATCATTTAACATTTACATTAAAAAAAATCTATTAATCGGATCATGATTGAGTACTCTAGAGGGATGAAGTTAAAATATTAGACTTAAGTTAAATACTTTAAAGGGATATGAGAGGGAGTGAGCTATGAAGTGTATATATATTTGGATAATTGTATTGAATAGTTAGCAAAATCTTTTGTGAAGAGCATTAGGCAAGTCCTTAATAGGAGTGAGATATGAATTGTTTATAGATTTGGAGAATTGTCTAAATTTATATTAAACGATTGGTCAAATCTGTAAGAGGAGCATTAGGTGAGTCCCCAATAAGAGGGAGCAATGGATTGTATATAGATTTGGACAATTGTCCAAATCTATATTAAATGGTTGGTCAAATCCAGTGAGAGGAGCATTAGACAAATCCCCAATAAGGGTTAGCCTTAGGTAGGTCTGTAATATGGGTGAGATCTAGTGAGAGTAGCATTTTGGAAGTCCCCAATAGGAGTGAGCTATACATTGTAGTTAGATTTGGATAGTTGTCCAAATATGTTTTGAATGGTTGGCCAAATGTGGTGATATGAGCATTAGGAAAGTCCCCAAAAAGGGCTAGCCTTAGGCAAGTCCAATAGGGGTGATGTGTAGTGAGAGGAGCATTATGGAAGTCCCCACAATAGAAGTGAGCTATGAATTGTAGATAGATTTAGATAATTGTCCAAATCTATATTGAATTATTGGCCACTTATAGTAGTGAGAAAATCATTAGGCAAGTCCCCAATTGGGGTGAGCTATAGATTGAAAATAGTGAGAGAAGCATTAGGAAAATTCCTAATAAGGGTTAGTATTAGGCAAGCCCCCACGGTTAGTATTAGGCAAGTCCCCAATTGGGGTGAGATATTGATTAAAAATAATAAGAGAAGAATTACGAAAATACCTAATAAGGGTTACTATTAGGCAAGCCCCTAATAGGGACATGGAGTCTAGCGAGATGACCATTAGGAGAGTCTCCAATATATAGGAGTGAGCTATGAATTATATATAGATTTGGATTGTCCAAATCTATATTTAATAATTAGCCAAATATAGTGATAGGAGCATTAGGCAAATCCCCAAAAGGAGATAGGTATGGATTATAGGTAGATTTGGACAATTGTCCAAATCTACATGGAGTGGTTAGTCAAATATAGTGAGAGAGGAGCATCGGCCAAGTTTGTGGTTAGTGTTAGTATTAGGAAATCCTTTAATGGGGGTGAGGTCTAGTCAAAGGATCATTAGGCAAGTCTCCAATAGGAGTACCCTATGAATTATAAATAGATTTGGATAAGTGTCTAAATCTATATTGTATGGTTGGCCAAATCTATTGAGAAGAGCATTAGGTAAGTCCTTAATAGGAGTGAGATATGAATTGTTATATATTTGGAGAATTATCTAAATCTATATTGATTGGTTGGTAAAATCTAGTGAGAGGAGGATTATGTGTCACCAATGGAGTGACCTATATAGATTTGGACAATTGTCCAAATCTATATTTAATGGGTGGTCAAATCTATATTTAATGGGTGGTCAAATCTAGTGAGAGGAGAATCAGACAAATTCCCAATAAGGGTTAGCCTTAGACAAGTCTCTAATAGGGTTGAGGTCTAGTGAGAGGAGCATTTTCAAAGTCCCCATTCAGAGTGAGCTATGAATTGCAGTTAGATCTAGACAGTTATCCTCCCCAATTGGGGTGAGCTATGAATCGAAAATAGTGAGAGAAGCTTAAGGAAAATCTCCAGTAAGGGTTAGTATTAGGCAAGCCCCCAAAAATAGGGACATGAGGTATAGTGATATGAGCATTAGGCAAGTCCCCAATAGGAGTGAGCTATGAATTATAAATAGATTTGGATTATTTACATCTGTATTGAATGGTTGGCTAAATAGCATTAGACAAGTCTCCACCAATAGGGATCATGGATTTGGATAATTGTCCAAATCTACATTTAATGGTTGGGCCAAAGTATCGAGAAGAGCATTAGGCAAGTTCCTAATAGGAGTGAGCTATGAACTACATATAGATTTAGACGATTGTCCAAAACTATATATTAAGTTGTTGGTCAAATATAGTGAGAGGAGCATAGGCAAGTCCATGGTAATGGTTAGTATAAGGGTGTAGTCATGGAGCATTAGGCAAGTCCATTGGTAATGGTTAGCATAAGGCCGGAGTCATAGAAGCTATGAACTATAGATAAATTGCCCAAATCTATATTAAATGGTTGGCTAAATCTAGTGAGATAAGCATAAGTGAAGGTTTTAGGATTGTAGGTAGATTAAGAAAATTACTAAAATCTATTTTTAATGGTTGGCCAAATCTACATTTAATGGTTAGCCAAATGTGGTGAGAAGAGAATTAGGTAGGCAAGTCCCTAATAGGAGTGAACTATGAATTAATTATAGATTTGGGCAATTGTCCAAATCTACATTGAGTGGTTGGCCAAATCTAGTGAGAGGAGCATTAGTCATGTCCATGGTTAGGGTTACCATCAGGCGAATGCCCATTAGGAGTGAGCTATGACCAATAGATAGATTTGGACAATTGTCCAAATATGTATATTGAATGGTTATCAAAATCTTGTGAGAAGAGCATTACTTATACAATGCATAACTCACTCATCTTGTAAAATCTAATGCTCTTCTCGTTAGAGGAATGGTTCTTAATGGTTCTAGTTAGAGGAGCATTAGGCAAATCCCCAATAGGAATGGTATATGTATGTATATAGATTTTTCCAAATCTATATCAATGAATGATTGTCTAAATCTAACGAGAAGAGCATTAGACAAATTTATATCAAGGGTTGGCCTTAGGCAAGGTCTTTAATAGGGTTGAGGTCTTCTGATGAGAGGAGAATTATGGAAGTCCCCAATAGGGTTGAGGTATGGATTACAGGAAGATTAAGACAATTATCGAAATCTATATTTCATGGTTGGCCGAATCTACATTTGATTGGTTAAACAAATTTACATTCAATGGGTTAGCCAAATGTGGTGAGAGGAGAACTAGGAAGGAAAGTCCCTAATATGAGTGAACTATGAATTAAATATAGATTTGGGAAATTGTCCAAATCTACATTGAGCAGTTGGCCAAATCCCCGTTAGGAGTGAGGTATGAATTATAGATAGATTTGGACAATTGTCCAAATCTGTATATTAAATGGTTATTCAAACCTTGTGAGACGAGAATTAGTTACTAATATGAGTGAGCTGTACATTGTTTATAGGTTTGGACAACTGTTCAAATCTATACTTAATGGTTCTAGTAAGAGGAGCATTAGGTCCCCAATAGGAGTGGTGTATGTATGTGTATAGATTTATCTAAATCTATATCAATGAATGATTAGCTAAATCCAACGAAAAGAGCATTAGACAAATTCGTAACAAGGGTTGAGGTCTACCGAGAGGAGAATTATAGAAGTCCCCAAAAGGGTTGAGGTATGGATTGTAGGTAGATTAAGACAATTATCAAAATCTATATTTCATGGTTGGCCAAACCTACATTTAATTGGTTGGCCAATCTACATTTAATTGGTTAGCCAAATGTGGTGAGAGGAGAATTAGGTGGGAAAGTCCCTAATATGAATGAACTATGAATTAAATATAGATTTGGGAAATTGTCCATATCTATATTGAGCAATTGGCCAAACCTAGTGAGAGGGTAGATTAAGACAATTATCAAAATCTATATTCAATGGTTCACCAAATCCTTATTTAATTGGTTAGTAAAATGTGGTGAGAAGAGCATTAGGTACACAAATCCCTAATAGGAGTGAACTATGAATTAAATATAGATTTGGGAAATTGTCCAAATCTACATTCAGCAGTTGGCCAAATCTAGTGAGAGGAGCATTGGTCATGTCCATGGTTAAGCTTAGCATTAGGCCAATCCCCATTAGGAGTGAGCTATGAATTATAGATAGATTAGGACAATTATCCAAATCTGTATATTGAATGGTTAGTCAAATCTTATGAGAAGAGTATTAGCTACTAATATGAGTGAGCTATAAATGTTATATAGATTTAGATAACTATCCAATTCTTTACTGAGTGGTTCTTGTAAGAGGAGAATTAGGAAAATCCCTAATAAGAGTGGTGTATGTATGTATATAAATTTGTCCAAATATATATCAAGGAATGGTTGTGGGGCTAAATCTAATGAGAAGAGCATTAGACAAATATGTATTAAGGGTTGGCCTTAGTCAAGGTCTCCAATAGGGTTGATGTCTAATGAGAGGAGAATTATGGAAGTCCCCACAATAGAAGTAATATTAATTGTAGTTAGATTTAGATAATTGTCCAAATATATATTGAATGGTTAGCCAAACGCAGTGATATGAACATTAAACAAATCCCCAATAATAAGGGTTAGCCTTAGGCAAGTCTCCAATAGGAGTGAGTTCTGGAAGTCCCCAATAGAATTGAGCTATGGATTAGGATTAGATTTTGACAATTGTCCAAATCTATATTGAATGGTTGGCTAAACCTAGTGATATGAGCATTAGACAAATCCCCAATAAGGGTTAGCCTTGGGAAAGTTTCCAATTAGATAATTGTCCAAATCTATATTGAAGAGTTGGCCAAATCTACTAAGATGAGCATTAGACAAGTCCCCAATTGGGGTTACCATTCAAGGCAATTCCCCAAAAGAGCAAGGTCACACGTGATGGTCATTATGCATTTCTATTCGATGTAGATTTGGATAGTTGGCCAAATGTTTGTTGGTGGGATTTAGACAAATTGAATGAATTTCCATATCTTTGTCCAACTCCCATGTAAAGCTAGAACTTTTGTCCAAGGGTTTGGTTAAGTGGATACCTAAGGATTGGGCTAAGTGGGTGAGAAAGATTATAGTCTAGGTTCCATGGATACATAAGGGATTTGGACAAATTTAATAGTTGTCCATATCTTTGTCCAATCCCCATGTCTAGCCATTATGGTATCGAAGGATTTGGTTAAGTGGATCCCCAAGGATTTGGCCAAGTGGGTGACCAAGGTAATAGTCCACTATCTAAATCTTCATGTTATGTGTGAATAGCTCTAGATTGTAAGAGGTGGTTTTTATTTTTATGGAGGAGTTTACTTCTACTTTAACTCTAGAGCCAAAGATATCTATTTGAAGAGCAAAAGAGCTTAAGCAAATTCATTCAAAGAGCAAGAGCCAAAGCGAATCCACATATACAGGTATGCAATACATCTTTCTTATTTACAAGACTCATCAAAAGAAAGAAAGCATGCTAACATAAGCCTAATCTTAGATTAAATGACTTGCCAATAGATTATAGATTAGAAACAATTTAATGAAATGCATTAATAAATAGTGATAGATTAAATGCATTAATCTCACATGTTAGTCAAATTAGTGACTTTGAATGAAAAGTTAGTATAACCAATTTAATTAGTGAATGAATCAGTTTAATATATTAATTTTGAATAGTTAATGAAGATGAATTAATTAGTATAATTACTGATATTATGAATTATAAATATAGATTAGTTAATCAAGATTCATTGATGGCGTGCAACTTCCCTATTGTATGTGCGTGGGGGGGAGAGAGAGAGAAATGAAATGATGGCGTGCAACTTTATTATTGTCTTCGAAGGACCATAACGGGTCCATGAGACACATGTCAAAGAGAGAGAGAGAGAGAGAGAGAGAGAGAGAGAGAGAGAGGAGGTAAACTCTCCTTCTACCAAATCTCTGCACAACAAGCTATTTTTCAGATTATGTTTGGTGGAGAAAGAGGGAGGGAAAGATTGATTCTAGTTTGGGGTATCACCATTACCATCATGCAATTTGTTTTCGTAAGGCTCTGCTAGGATGAGACAATTTGATATGGAAAGTTGAGAGAGAGAGAAGATGATTTACCTATGCATGTCTTGCTCTGCACCCTTGCTTCTCCCTGCATTTTGCTTCTCCACGCTACAGAGGCAAAAAGAGCGAAATGTTTTTTTTCGAGTTTTGGGCCAAATCTTGTGAGATAGTAACTTTTAATGTTAAATCATCAAAGGTCGGTCACACGTTTTCTTTCTTTTTGGGCCGCATCCCCCACAGACACATAACCATAAGCATAATTATAATAACTACCTAAATTTCAAATTTTGTTATATTATATATTATTTTGAATTTCGTTTTAATGTTTTTCAATGATGTCATGCCCCAAAAATTGTTACACGGGTCATACCATTGGGCCGGGGCCTACCGGCATCCCCCCGGATTCCTATCGTCGGGGGCCTATGGTCGCCCTCACCCCCCGCCCCACAGGGGGGCCTGCGGCCCCCCTAACCCCCGCCCGGGGGGCTTGGCAGCCCCTCGGACCCCCCACCTCTCAGGAGGCTGCTAGGCCCCCCTAGACCCCCCGGTCTCAATAATTCTTGGTAAATTAGGTGCCCCCAACCATCTCGAAAAAAAAGCCAACTACCAACAATATGGACAAAAGTTTGGGAAATCATCCCTTTTTGGGGCCCATAATGTCTTATTCGGGCACGTATGTTGGAGATGTTCAAGAGCTTGATGGATAGCCCTCACATATATGTACATACATACATACATACACATATATATGTATATATATATATATATATATATATATATATATATATATATATATAGCTGTGTATGTATGTATGTGTGCATATGTATATATGTGTGTGTGTGTGTGTGTGTGTGTGTGTGTGTGTGTATGTGTGCATATATATATTATATATATACACATACGTATATATATATATATATATATATATATATATATATATATATATATATATATATATATATAATCACATACACACATATACATACGTATATATATAAGCATATAGATATAAAATCACATAGACACACACACACATATATATAAACACATATACTCACATATAGATATATAATATTTTGTTTGTATTAATGTATGTATATAAATACATACATACAAGATGTGCTCGTGGGACACTCAAAATCATTACAATTCAGATTCGTCATATGCAAGAAAAGGTTCCAACCATGCAATATAAAGTGCATCCTAAATCCATTGAATGGCTGCCAAAGGATGGTGGTATTGAATTATGGAAGAAGGATAGTGATGGTAACACAATACTACCGACAAGGGTTCCATGTGTCGTTTCAATGTTTGAGTACATTAAAGATCACTTAGAGGTGGTAAAAGGAATTAAGGATTACATAATACGATATTGGAAAAGATGGGCTGATGTTCAAGGATCTGATGCAGCTTTCGTACATCAGCGTAGTGATTGAGTATTGGGAGGCCATGGTTCAGGCACTAGAGAGACCAAGTGTCCAAGATAGAGGCATCTATTAAAATTTTTGGCCAAGAACTCTAGGCACACATGTGGATGACATAACTATCGATATTGATGAGATAGGATTGGAGGAACTTGATGATCACTATTATGGACCACAAAGTAAAAGGCTGAAGCAAGCTTTTCAGCCCGTGGTTGATGTTAGAAAGGGAGACTTTGTTCTTATTCGACCATTGTTTATGAGTTAGTACATGTTAGTCTCCTACTATTTAGAATTTGATTGTTTTTTATACTTTTCTTTAAAATTTTCTTGGCTACATTGTAGCTTAAAGGGTGTTTGTAAACAAACCATATGTGTTATTAGCAACCTTGAGTAGCAACACTTTCTCTTTCAAATTTAATGAAATTACCAAATTTATCAAAATTACCAAAATTAATTTAAAGATATCAATTTTATTTTTCCAAAATGCATGGATTTTTCCAAATTCCCTAATATGGACTTTAGTCACAAATTCTCATGTTTTCATGTCTATGTCACGTAGATGGAGACGAGCCTTTATTGCTCAAGATTTGTGAGACCATCCTTGATGACAATGCCTCCCTTATTGTCATTGGTACAATGTATCAAGTGACAACCATGATAGGGAAGGCCGAGGAATATGTCTTCATATTGGACACCTTGTTGATAAAGATTGAAAAGGCATTTAGACAAGAGGTGTGCAACACTAACCATAGAGGTGCTTATGATTCTCATAAAAGGTTGCCATTGAACATTACTTTCTATTCAATAAATCTTATGATACTACACATACCCTCGTTTCTACCTTCTTGAGCATAGCTGGAATAAACCATACACAACTATTTTCACATGATTATATCATTGATCTTTGAACTAGTATGCACTGGGGAAGATGCCTAGATGGGATAACATGGTGAGGTAAGGTATAAACATATAAGTACTCCAAATTATGAGTGTTGCATATTTTGTGAAATTTAGAGAAATGTTTTCTTTATAGGTGGATGTGAATGTGGATATAAATTTTGGGATAGCCTCTTAAAGCACCATGCAAAAGAAGGACAAGTGATTGTAGAGCTTTATGCAAGATGTGGAGATTGTGCTATGGTAGCATGCAAATTAGACATGAACATTGTTTGTATTAATCCCGAAGTTTATGATTATGTCATGATCTTATTTTACATATGAATAAAGAGAGAGAGGGAGAGAGAGATGAGTGTTGGGGTTTAAAATAAAAGATCATTGATAGTTTCAACAATGTTTGTGCTCAACATATCATATAAACTAATAAAGTATTGAAATTTTGTGTATTGTGTAGATGAATAAGGTAGTGTTAAGTTTGTAGACTCAAAGGATCTGTAGGGGTAAAATGAAGTTATGTGTACTGTGTTTACAAATGAATGATAAGTTTGTAGCCTCAAATGATCAGAAGGACAAGAGAGAGAAAACATGAAGAGTAAGAGAGATGCAAGAGGTGACAACATGGACAAGAGATAGAGAACATGAAGAGAGAGAGGATGCTATCTCCCTGATAACGTCATAGGAACAAGCCAAAGATAGTGAGTTTGAAAAGAAGGAAGAGTGAAAATGAGTTGGAAAGGGAGAAACAATGATAGACTACTAATGAAATAGAGGAGGAGAGAGGGTTAAGGGTGAAAGAGACAAGGAGGGAGGAAGGGGGAGAGAGAGGGAGATAAGAGACAAGGGAGAGAGAAAGAAATGGTAGGTAGGAGAGAGAGAGAGAGAGAGAGAGAGAGGGAGAGAGTGAGAGAGAGGGGGGGGGAGAGAGTGAGACAAGAGAGAAGAGAGACAAGGGAGAGGGAGAGAGAGAGAGATGGTAGGGGGGAGAGAGAGAATGGAGAGTGAGACAAGAGAGACAAATAATTTGAGAGAAAGAGATGGTAGGAGAGAGAGAAGAGAGGGAGAGATATAAAGATGGTAGGAGAGAGAGATGAGGGTGGGAGAGGGTAAGGGATAGAGATGGAGAGAGAGAAAAAAAGAGTGAAGGGAGAGAGAGATGGTAGGAGAGAGAAGAGAGATGGGAGGGAGAAGAGAGGGACAGTTGGAGAGAGAGAAGAGAGGGATGGTTGGAGAGAGAGAAAAGAGGGAGAGATGTGAGATGGTTGGAGAGAGAGAGAGAGGAGAGGGAGAGAAGAGAGTGTGCTAGAAGAGAGAGAGGAAAGAGACAGAGAAAGAGATGGTAGGAGAGAGAGAGACAGAGAGAGAGATGGTAATATATAGAGAGAGAAATGGAGGAGCAAGGTTGGAGGGGAGTTGCTCGGCTAGGCTCAACTAGGCTCAGGTGGGAGGTGGTGGGAGGAGATGATGGGGGAGAGTTAGAGAGAGTGTGTTAAAAGTAGAGAGAGAGGGTAGCCAAGAAAAGCTCCCTCAGTGAATAGCCCCCGTTCTATGAAACCAGTATGAAACAATGAATAAGACAAGGATTTAGAACCTTGAGAATCAGCTACTAGCAGGCTTTCTAATGGTGGAGAAGTAGCCAAGTAATTCATTATATGCAGACCAAGAATGTGCAAGATAAGATGGTGGTAGTTAGGTCAACAAGGCAAGTAACAATCTAGTATAAAAGTGCGTTAAGATCTTACCTTAGAGGTATGATGGCTTGGTCACCTCATTAAGCACTCATGTGAGGAATAATACTCATTTGACTTTTGAAGAGTTTAGTGTCATGCTCTCATCAAGGAGGGGATGTATTAGAAGAGTAGGGATGGTGGTGATATTCTTCTTTCTCTGCTACAAATAAAGGTGAGGGGAATGACTTTGATAACCCTCTGGAAAGAAAGGTAAGGGGAACGACTTTGATAACCCTCTAGAAAGAAAAAGAAGACGACGATGAAATGCTTCTAATGTGACAAGCATGAGCACATGTGAAATTCTTCTAATGTGATAAGCCTAGGCACATGGAGGCAAAATGTAAAATGTAGGCAGTGAGAGAGGTAGATGAGAAGAATGAAAGCTTGAAGCCATCAAAGAAGGAGACAAGTAACGTTGATGAAGTGAAAATGGAGCTCTTCGTATAGCAATTGGATAATTTGTGAAAACGCAAAGCATTCTATATAGTACTTGATGGTTGATGGGTCATTGACAGTGGAACATCTCAAAGAAGGAGACAAGTAACATCGATAACATGGAAATGGAGCTCTTTGTAGCAATTGGATATATTTGTGAGAAGGCAAAGCATTCTATAGCACTTAATGGTTCATGGATCATTGATAGTGGAGCATCTCAACCATGACCAGTCAAAAGGATTGTTATAGCTCCCTACATCCAGTAGGGGGTCCATCCTTGTAGAAGTAACTTATGCATTAGTACAAATATTAAAGGACCTTCACATGTGACAAAGCTATTTACAACTTACAAGTAAAATAGATAAAGAACATCATTGAACTACTTCTATAAATTACTTTTGTAAACTAATGCTTACAATTAAAGATAATTTCTTCCCACACCGTGTGCTAGCCAAAGGGTCTTGTCCAAAGCCCAAGCTCTAATACCATGAAAGAAAATACAACTTTTGCATTATTATAAATAGTAAAGGACCTTCAGATGACAAGAATAGGCACAACTAACAAGTGAAAAAAATAGATAGAAAACAAAATTAAATTACTTCAGTTTATTACTTTGGTAAAGTAATGCTTACAATTAATGACAATTGCTTCCCACACCATGTGGTTTGTTGATGGGAGCTTCAATGTCAATCTAAGAAGACACTGAGATGGAAGCACTATGAAACAAGGGTGCACATTCAATGAAGGTAGATAGACTGAAATCCAATATGATGGATAGCTATGTAACCCTTCTATTAATCATCTAGCCAAGCTCAGTTGGCGTTTAAATCAAGATTTTCCATGCTACTCAATCATAAAGTGCCTTCTCCTCATAAAGGGGGCCTTACAAAATAGATAGAGCTAGCTGGTACCTCTGTAGTGATATTGATAAGGTAAAGCATTGATCTTTCCAACATAAAATGTCTCTTCCTCATAAAGGGGGCCTTAAAAACTCAAGCTAGCCAATACACGTGTAGTGATAATGATAAAGGTAAAGCATTAATTTCTAATATAATATAGATATTGTTCATCTTTACTTTTAAGAGTCTCCACATCTACTTTAACAACATAATATGGATAATATGCATATACAGTTACAAAATCATTGTTATGAAATAAATTTTATTTCCACTTTGAAATTTTGAAATTTGGTAATTGTTATATCTAAAACATAATGAGTACTAAGTAGTTATATGATATAAAAATGAAGATACCAATGATGAACACAACATAGTAAAAAATAATTAGTGTAATGATAATACATAATACACATTTTTAACTATAAAAATAAGGAAAAAAAACATTATTACAAGTACTTTACAAACATAAAACATTATGAAAATATGTTGATTATTATGTATTTATTCTCAAACAAAGGGTTCAAAAAATGTTGCAGACACCTAACTAAATAAGAGGCTCTCTTATTTAGTCTCTTTTAGTCCAGTATGTTTTAAATCTCTTTATTTTTTGAAAAACATGGTTTTTTTTATTTTTTTATTGAAAAACATGCTATTTTTATGTTCATTAGTTTATTATACCAAGATAAAACAACTCACATAAATGCTTATTTTTAAAAAATCTTTAAGGTAGCGATACGTGTGCATCATATCTTGTTGAAAAATAAGCTAAAGAGTGATGCTTTTTTAGGAAGCTTCCCCTAAGAATTACTCAATCTATTTGCAACCATGCCTCTTGATGATAATTGAGGGATCAATGGGTTCATACAGGCCTAGAATAGTTTAAAAAGTGACTCTTCCAATTATGTACAAACTCTTTAGAAGCAACTATGCCAGTAGGAAACTAGGAAATGAAGCCTGGGTCACTATATCTAATCTATACTTGTTATGTTCTCTGCATGATGGGACAACCCTACACTTTTTTTCATGAAGTTGGCCCTTTCTGTGGACACACAACAAGATAGTAAGTTGTGATGTGGATTTTCATGAAGTTAGTCCTTCTTCTTTTTTTTGGGCAATTTTCATGAAGCTAGCCTTTTCTTTGTTGGGCGGACACACATTACAAGATAGTTTGTGATAAATATCAATTCCACCTTGATAACTTCTTTGATTATGCAAGAAATCAATTTCAACACAAAGATTAAAGCTAATAGAAGATTGGATGGTATTTGTAGAAGTATGTTCTCACATACAAAACCAAGGACATGGAAAACTGTTCTTGGATTTGCTATTTCTTTTTTATTGTGTATGATTAGAGTTTGTATATGTTGCCCCACTGATACTCGTACATAGAAAATGTGTGTGATTGAATATAGTCTAAATTCCTTCATCATCTCGTTCAACTCTTGGGTGCCAACAATGTGAAATTGAGTTATAAAAGAACAGTTCTTTACTTAATAAGTGACAAATTCTTAGAAACAAATTCAATTCTAATAGTGTCAAAATCCAAGACAAGATCCTATGCACTAAAAAATATTGCTTTTATCATTTTGAGTATAATCATGTTTCTCCTGTGTATAAGTGCATCTCTCTCTCTCTCTCTCTCTCTCTCTCTCTCACACACACACACACACACACACACACACACACACACACACACAATGGTTTACGCATAAGGCTCCTAAGCAAGAAATCATATTCCTTACACTTCCGTGTGACATGTCATGTGCATCATTCGTAGTCTATTAGCTTGGCTATAAGATTATATACATTCCCCCTCTCTCTTCTCCGAGTTCTTGCACTTCTATGCTATTATTTAGATCATATGGCTTCGCTATGAGATTGATTTTTAGTGAAGGTGATTAACACCTCAGATTTACTAGTAGATTAGTAAGATGTTGTATGTTTTCTTTTGTGGATTATGGATTTAGCTCAAGACCAACATGTCTTTTAGTTATATATGTATTTGGTCTTACAAGTTATTTTGACTTTCAGCAGACCTCAATATTACTTCTCTCCCTCTATGTATCTTTTTTTCCCTCTTTGTCTTTTTGGGGCTTTGGTTAGAAATTTGCACACACTAGATGCTGTCACTTGCGTATAGCACCGCACTAACGCACGATTGGCTTTTGTGTCTCTCTAAATCCTCCTCTCTCTCTCTCTTACACACACACTTGTAGATAGGAGGTGGGGGAGATAGCGTAGCGGGGTTAAGGGCTCTTGCCCTACACAGTGACAGCTCGGGCTCAATACCCGCCCCCTTCATCCCTCATGCCTAATGACATGTGGTCCGTCAATTACGTCTCTAAAATTACTCCAAAAAAAAAAAAAAAACTTGTAGATAGCTCTTCTCTCTTTCTCCTCAATCTCTCTTATACAGATACTTATCCTCTTACTGAATAAGCCTTTTAAACCTTCGTATCCATTCCTTGATAAGTGGAGCTGCATGTCTTCATGAGAAAAACACAGCTAATTTTCATAGCAGCACCTTGCCGTTGTGGGATAGCAGACAAGCTACACAAGTCCACCGGATGAGATGATCTGCGCACAGGTGCTTATCACTGGATTACATGTCTAATGCCTTCTATTAGTGTAAATAAGCGCTTTTTTAAAGTCCATTTGCTTGGTTGGATGCACCATGATCGACATAAATTCATTGTAATCTCATAATGATGATAGCTAATCACGTATCTGATGATTACATCTTAAATAGATTGGCTGGTATGATGCGCAGATATGGTCTACTTCATCAAGGGGCAAGTGAAGGGGAAGGATAAGCGGATGCAGGTGTCCCTGATGGAGTTTGCAATGGTGAATTTTCTTTCTCCCCAAGTAGAGATCCTGCCAATTAACCGACGATTGCCGCGGAACAATGGTGACTGTTCTCTCTAATTGTACAAACCAAAACCTGCCATGATTTCTAGTCGTTTATGTGCTTTTTGATAGATGCAATGCCGTGCCGCAGGCAGGCAGCAAAGCAGTTTCCAATGACGGGAATGGATCCGAATCGCAAGGAGGAGGTGTACGGCAAGCTTGAAGAATATATGTCCTAGCCTTTTGATTCATGTTCAGTTTGAACTTTGAGATGTGGTATCATGGGATGCAGTTGCCCGCAGCCTAACAGCCAGGAATGCCATGGTGGTGGCATGACCATTGACCACCTTTACTTGATTGGGGGGCCTGAGAGTTTTGGTAGGGCATACATTGCCAGTTTTGATTCTGGATAGAAGAATAATATAGTGACAAGATGTTGACCTTAGAAGAGGCACTCCGTTCTCTTGACCTTACGGCTGAGCTGCCTGGGTTAGATAACTATATTTGGATTCTACGGGAGTGCAGGCAAGAAGCTACTCTAGCTCATGCCAAGCACATACATAATCACATATGCAGTAATGGGTTAGAAGCACAAACAGTACTTGGCAATCACCTTGTTCCGATGTTTGTGGATTGCGGAAGCGTTACCAGGGCACAACAAATTTTTAACAGGCTGGACCATTGCAGTGAGCATGCTTGGACCTCTCTGATGCAAGGGTATACTGAAGGCGGGGAGTTGCTGCATGCCATCGATTTGTACCAGAAAATGGAAAAGGATTCTGTATGCCCTAGTAGATTTACTTTTATGGCCATGTTGAAAGCTTGCACTAAGATGAAATTGGTGGGAAGAGGTCAAGAGATACATGCGGAGATCGCTGCCAAGGGACAGGATGATGACACCTGTGTTGGCAACACTTTGGTTGATATGTATGCTAAATCTGGGTCACTTGCCGACGCACACGAAGTGTTTGGCAAACTGCCTGTTCGAGATGCAGTCTCATGGACTGCACTGATCGCAGGGTATGCTGAACATGGGCTCGGTGAGGAAGCGCTGAACTGTTTGGAACAGATGCAGTCTGAGAGTCTGTTTCCAAATGCTTCCACATACGTTTGCACTTTGAAAGCATGTGCTAGCATAGAGGCTATTGACCGTGGCCAACAAATACATACCTGGATTGCAGAAGAGGGCCTTGAGAAAGATCTTTTTGTCGGCTGCAGTTTGGTGCATATGTATGCCAAGTGTGGGTCTCTTGCAGAAGCAGAAGATGTCTTTAAATCGCTGCCTGTTCGAGATGTAGTCTCATGGAATGCATTGATTGCAGGTTATGCTGAGCATGGGCTTGAGGAGGAAGCAATGAGTTGTTTCCGACAGATGCAGCTGGAGGGTATCTATCCAAATGCTGCTGTGATTGTGTGCAGTTTGAAAGTCTGCTCCCAAATAGGAGCCCTAGAAAAGGGCCGAGAAATACATGGAGAGCTGATCAAAGAGGGGTATGATTCAGATCATACTGTTGAGAAAACGCTGGTAGGTATGTATGCCAAATGTGGCTCGCTTGCAGAAGCATTGGATGTGTTCGATGAACTGCCAGTTCGGGACTCATTACCTTGGAATTCGATTATTGCAGGTTATGCTGAGCATGATTTTGCGGAGGAAGCACTGAGCTGTTTGGAGCACATGCAACTGGAGGGTGTGTCTGCAGATGCTTTGACGTATATTTGGAGCTTGAAAGCCTGTGGCAGCATTGAAGCTTTAGGCAGAGGGCAACAAATACACAAAGACATTGCCAAAGAGGGATTTGAAGAAGATTGTTTTATTGGCAGCTGTTTGGTTGATATGTATGCTAAGTGCGGTTTACTTGCTGAAGCACGGGAGGTGTTCGATGAGCTCCCAGCACGAGATGTGGTTTCGTGGACAACACTGATTGCAGGATATACTGAATTTGGGCTTGAAGAGGAAGCACTAAAGTGTTTCCAAGAGATGCAGCGGGATGGTGTGTCTGCAGACGCTGTATCGTACGTCTCAAGCTTGAAAGCTTGTGCTACTCTAGGAGCCACAGAGAGGGGCAGAGAAATTCACACTGAGATTGCCAATAAGGGACTTGAAATGGATCCTTTGATTGGCAGCAGTTTGATGGACATGTATGCGAGATGTGGCTCTCTTGCAGAAGCCAGGGTACTATTTGAAGAGCTGCCAGTACGAGCTGAGTTTACATGGAATGCACTGATCTTGGCTTATACCACCCATGGTTACTTCAATGAAGCACTAGGTTGCTTTCAACAGATGCAAATAGAGGGTGTATCTCCAGGTGCTGTGTCATTTGTTCATGGCTTGAAGGTATGCGGCAGCACAAGAGCCATGCATAGAGGGCAAGAAATACACAAGATAATTGTTCAGCAAGAGATGGAAAGAGAGCCTTTAGTTGGCTGCAGTCTAGTGGACATGTATGCCAAATGTGCTTCATTAACTGAAGCACGTGAAGTATTTGACGAGCTGCCAATTCGCAATGCATTTGCTTGGAACACACTTATTGCTGGATATGTTGAACATGGGTTTGATAAGGATGCACTTAACTGCTTCCAACAGATGCAAGTGGAGGGGGTGTCTCCAAATGCCCACACATACGTTTGTACCTTGAAAGCTTGTGGTAGCATAGGATCCATAGATAGGGGCAGAGAAATACACATGGACATTGCTAAGAAGAACTACGAAAGAGATCTATACATTTGCAACATTCTAGTAGATATGTATACCAGATGTGGCTCTCTTGCAGATGCACAAGAAGTGTTCTACAGATTGCCTGCTAGAGATGTAGTTACATGGACTGCACTGATTGCAGGCTATGCTGAACATGGGATTTCCAAGAAAGCACTGGATTGTTTAGAACAGATGGAAAATGAAGGTGTACCTTTTGATGCGGTCACACTTGATTGCGGTTTGAAAGCTTGTTGTAGCATAGGAGCCTTGGACAAGGGGCAGAAAATATATAATGAGATAG
This sequence comes from Cibotium barometz, assembly GCF_041138505.1. NCBI lineage: Eukaryota > Viridiplantae > Streptophyta > Polypodiopsida > Cyatheales > Cibotiaceae > Cibotium > Cibotium barometz. The sequence goes on along the minus strand of NC_141080.1, from coordinate 14,462,008 downwards.
TTAAGAAGGGCTTTGAAAGAGATCCCTTCATAGTCAGCACGTTGGTTTCTGTGTATGCCAGATGTGGCTCTCTGGCAGAAGCACGTGTAGTGTTTGAAGAAATCCCATCTCCAGATGTCGTGTCATGGAACACACTTCTTGCAGGTTATGCCGAGCATGGGCTTTGTGAGGAAGCATTTGCGTGTTTTAGCCAGATGCAGTTGGATGGTCTGTTTCTATGTGCGGGGTCATGGAATTCTATCATCCTAGCGTATGCTGAGCAAGGAAAAGGTGAAAGGGCTTTCGAACTCTATACACAAATGCAAGAGCAAGGCCTATCACCTGATACCTTGATATTTCTTAGCATTTCAAAAGGATGTGGTTACAATGGAGCTCTGGAAACTGGAAAACGAATCCATGCTCAAATTTATGGAATCAAACCGGAGGCTGATGACGTGATTATGGCCACAGCCCTCATTGATATGTATGGTAAATGTGGTAGTATGATTGATGCTCAAGAAGTCTTTGATGCAATGCCCGTAAGGGACCTTGTAGCGTGGAATGCATTGCTTATCGGATATTGCCGTCATGGGGATATTGAGCACGTTCTTCATTCGTTTGAGAGCATGATAAAAGAAGGTACACAGCCAGATGCTGTAACATTTATCTGTATTCTTACTGTATGCAGTCATGTGGGTTCAGTGTGTGAAGGTGAGAACTATATTCAGGCTATGAGCAAAGATTATGACATCACTCCCAGTATTAAGCACCACAATTGCATTGTTGATCTCCTTGGTCGTGCAGGCCAATTGGACGAGGCCATGGTAATGGCGGAGATTATACCTTTTCAACATGATTTTGTGGTGTGGAGCACAGTAATGGGTGCTTGTCAAAAGTGGAGCAATGCAAAGCTTGGAAGACAGGCCTTTGAGTGTGCTGTTAGTGTGGAGGAAGAACATGCTGCAGCATTTATTCTTATGTCCAATATCTATACAGACACTCTTAGAGAAGGAGGAGAAGATTGAGAGCATTGTAAGAAACCAGCAAGAACAAGATAGTAGCAGAACCACAAAAGCACTTGTCAGAGTTGGCAGCTGCTATAACTTGGGTCTTGTACATAGATACTAAAGTCAATGACCTACGAGTTCTCACTTGAAATGTAATGAAACAGCCCCTAATGCTTGCTTGGATTAAGGAGCGCTTTACAAAAGTGGTCTGCTCAGGTTGACATGCTGAACTGGAAAAGGTAGATCGGACGCTCACCATCATTGCACTACAAAAAGGGTGTGAGACAGCCTGGGAAGGTGGATTGCTTGCCTTGTCATTCTCACCTCCTTGAATGCAAACCCATCCGCGTGCCACCCCTAATTGTGGCCCAATAGCCAACTTCCTGCTGAAAAAACAGTTAGCAAATAATCAACTGTCTTGTTCCTTATCAATCTGCCTGGGCAGTGTGTCACACAATCACCAGCGGCTTGACACTACTCAGAGGAGCCAGCCAGCAATGCTTGGATGGGTGTTGTGTCTGAAGCGCCCCTAAGTAACTTGAGGTTAAACTACAAGAAACGTAAGTACAAGGGTCTCTTCAAGCTACACATACAAACGTTATGATTAGGGCCACTGTTTATTGGGTACTAATGTACAAAACATTCAAAAAGGTGAGTCGGAAAAAATATGTATAAATCTAAAATTAGTGAGCTCACTGTTAGACTGTCACGTGCATCCCGCACTTGGATGCCACGTAGACATTTCTGTACAGAAGGTGCAGGACCTGGGATGGTGAACTGGTCCCATGTGAGCCCAGTCCGGGACGAGTCAGCCAAGGATCCATCTCAGTCGTACGAGGTTAGGTGTGCATTGTCCTGCACATGAGTCCAAGGTCAGGTGTGCACTGTCCTGCACACGAAACAGTGCCAGTCCGCGCTGTGAGTCTCCCTCTGGAATGATGTCAGTTGTTCTGTATGTTTGGTCTACCACCAGATGTCAGACAGCTATGTAGATGTAGGTATGCAGCAGGTTTGGACACGCGGAAGGCTATGGGCCACCCCAAGGGGGGCCAGGCAGCCCCAGGACTTGCCCACTAGCCCAAGGAGGGGCTGGGCAGACTGTCGGCCAGCCCAGGAGGGGCTGGGCAGGCTCAGCCGACTGGCTTTTGGTCCAGCCCAGCCAGTTGGCTAGCCCATAGGGCAGCCTGGACTGCAGGCGGCCAGTGCCCAGGTGCTGCCCAGCAGCCTGCGCTGGACTGGACAGCAGCCCACAGAGGCAACCAGGACAGTCCAGTGTGAACGTGGGCATTTTCAGCATTAAATAATATTAAAACAGGTCGTGGAGGGAAAAGTGAACCAGCCGACTGCTCCTGATGGGGAAGTATAAATAGTGGAGGCCACAATCCCATTCTCTATCTCATTATTCACCAAGATCTCAAGCAAATCAAGGGCTAGACAAGCCAAGGGAATTGCTAAGCAAAGGGGTGGAGAACTGAAGGTCAAGGGCAGGGTATCCCTAGCCAAGAAAAGGTCCAAGATTGTTGTATTTTCTTTCAGATTTTCTCATCATTCTAATAAAGCAAATACACCATCCATGGTGGGGGCCCAATTGGGACCCAATACTGTGTCCTCTCCATCTCTCCCTCTCTCTCTCTCTCTATTTTCTGCACTTCTCCTTTCAGTTTGTGCGTTAATTTCCGTCGCGAAAAGAGTGCTGAACTCTGAGTATTGAAGTTACCGATTCTTCTCCGAAGCTTCCGCATATTACAGTGGTATCAGAGCCTACTTCAAGTACAAAGATTCAGCAAAGAAACCAGAATTTTTTCTCGCTCGTGTGGTTGGTTTTTAGACGCCGGTGGACTACCCCTTTCGGAGTGACTCCTGCCCCTCGAAGGACGGTTGGTTTTTAGCCTCCGGAAGCCTCCGGAAGTCTCCCACACAGATAGTGGATGGTCAGATTGCGTTCCAGAAAGGAATTGCATTTTCTTGCTATGGCGAGATTCGACGACGAGAGAGACCAAGAACCATGGACCAGAGTGCACCAGGCAGCCCAACTAGGGCACCAGGCTTGCGTGTCACAGACATGTTCCAGCAGATGATGCGAGCAATCGCAGAACAAACAGCCAAGTTGGATGAGCAAAAGGCGCAGATTTGGCTCTGGAGGAGCGTACCCGCTCTCCAGTGTCGCGTTTTCCATCTCCTTCTCCCTCTCCTTCCGTACCCCAAATACCAGATCCTCGACACAGGGACCCTCTTGCGGGGTCACAGCCGTAGCCAAGCTCCTTGCTTGAGTTGCAGATGCGTGCATTGGAGATCCGACAACGAGAAGACGACGGCATGCGACGCGTGGAACACGAGCGTTACCTCAGAGCTTTGGACGCTAGATTGACACCGGTGGCGCCCTCGAATCATTTTCCCGAGAAAATGAACTTTAGTAAGTATAATGGTAAACTCGATCCCACAACTCTTTATTCATGGTTACATCAATTTGAAGCTTACTTTGCCGCAGTTAGGAAAACAGATACTGACAAAGTGATCTTAGCCAGTTGGTACTTGGAAGGTGAGGCCATTTCTTGGTGAACTCAGTGGGCTCATGCCCACACCAGAGCAGGTATGGCAGCTTATGTGTGGGACGAGTTCGTCCGCGACCTTAAGCAACGGTTTCTACCGCCCCACTACCTTGAGCGACTCGAAGACGAGTTCAGGGGAGCGCGTCAGAACGCGCAACCAGTCCTTCAGTTTGCCAATAAAATTTCGACTTTATGTCTGCAATTAGGCTTATCTGATACGGACAAGAAAGGGCAGTTTTTGTATGGCCTGGACACGCAAATCCAATGGGAGGTGCGTATGTTTAGGCCAGCCACCTTTGAGGACGCACTCTCGCTTGCGCAGAGTGCAGAAATGAAACACAATGGTGGCAAGCCCAAGACTTCCCAGCCGGCTTCTCCCAGGGCTAACGCCTCGGGGGGCAAAAGCCAGAACCAGACAGGGTCTTCCCCAGGACAGAGCCCGAGAGCCTCTGGCTCCAAGAACTCGAACAATGCGTCTAAGCTTACTCCAGACCAGAAAGCGGAGGCAGGCAAGACAGGTGGCAAGTTGAGTGCTAAGGAGCTTGCTCAGTACAAGAAGGAGGGTAGATGTTTCTTTTGTCATACAAAAGGACATACTTCTCGAGATTGTCCGAAGAAGCCTCCAAAGGCTGCCGCCGCCTCCACAGCTTCCGTGGTGAGCTCAGCTCCCACACAGACCCCAGCAGCTAACCCTAGTTCTTCAAACCCCGGTGCTTCAGTTGAAGCAATTAGTAGAAGGGCGCCCATGACCAGGAGTATGAGCGCAACGAATTGCTCAAGTCCTTTGGCTACATAGGTGGCCAGAGAGTCGTCTTGTTTGACAGCGGCAGCACGGAGGATGTGGTCACGGAACAGGCCGCTAGGCGTGCTTGTTTCGAGCTGACTTCGGTGGACAAACAGGTTGAGGGTTTTAGCACAGGTATGACAACGAGCGTCAAGTATGAAGCTCTAGGTGCTAAGTTAGTGATTCAGGGCATAGAGATCAATGAGTCTGAGATACTCATGCGAGATCTAATAGACCAGATATGGGAAAATGCACAGCGTCGGCTTCGAAGCGGAGGCAATGCTGAGTTGCTTGATAGACAGAAGATAGCAAATTTCAACCATCAACATATAACACGAACCATTTTGGGGAGCATGCGTGTAGCATGCAATGATCTTAGAGATGCTGCCCCGCCTGAAGCTAATATGCAACGTCTACAGTTATGGAACGTTGTATGGAGCGAGCAAAGAGCCAAGAGCAAGCGCATGAAGGCACTGGATGCAGAGTCCCTCCCCAAAAGAGTGCGCATTGCCCAGGATGTCGCTGCAACGTCCAGCCAGGCAGATGCGAGTGGGACAGGTGTCATTAATCGTACCATCTACAATTTTATGTGCACACACCTCATTGGGATCCCGCACGAGGCTCTGTTCAAAGAGCGAACAATAGGCTGTTGGTCGGAGGCCAAAATGGTCGATTTTGGCTTCAGACGGCCCAGTCCAAAGTCGAAGAGCTCGATGTTATTGTGCGTGACTTTATGGTTGCCCCTCTCGTAGGAGCAGACATAATTTTGGGTATTCAGTGGTTTCTCAAGTTTCTCTCCCTGATGTCAAGTGAGACAAGCACACGTTCCAGATCAATCGGAATGTGTCAAACGCCCCAGTGACCATTAAGTGTGAGCCAGGAATTTCGAACTTTCCGCTCATAAGCCACTTGCAGGCTAAGCGAGCACTCAGGAAAGGCGCACAGTGTGCGATGATTTACATCCAGATAGCCCAGATGGTGGCCAGTGCTTCCGAGAAGTACTGGGTTCTCCATGAAAAGTTTCAGAAGATTTTTCTTCGGGACAGCCTCCCTCCCCAGCTCCCCCCGTCCAGACCAGAGGATCACAGGATTGACCTCCTCCCAGGCTCGGAACCCCCGAGCAAGTTTCCGTATCGTCTTTCTAAGGCAATGGAATTGGAGTTGGACCGCCAACTCCAAGAATTGTTGCAAGCTGGCTTCATCCGCCCCAGCGTGTCGCCATTTGCAGCACCGATCTTGTTTGTCAAGAAGAAAGATGGGTCTTCCCGTTTGTGTGTTGACTATCGTGCACTCAACAAGCTGACTATCAAGAGCAGATTCTCGATGCCTCGAATTGACTATATTCTCGAGAGGCTGAATGGAGCAAAGGTGTTCTCAAAATTAGATTTCAAGAGTGGGTATCAGCAGGTGTGGATTGCGGAGGGGATCCCCAAGACAGCCTTCCGTACAGAACGGGCCCACTATGAATTTGTGGTCATGCCATTTGGTTTGACAAACGCCCCAGCTACATTTAACCGCATGATGATGCGTATTTTTCGGGGTTTAATTTGAAAGTGTGTGTTCATATTTCTGGACGACATACTCATATTTTCAGCTACAATTGAGCAGCATGACATTGATGTGGAGAAAGTTCTTAAGTTGCTGGAAAGCAACGAGCTCTATGTCAATGAAAAGAAGTCAGAATTTTATCTGTTCCAGGTGCATTACTTGGGATATATAATTAGTGCTAAAGGCATTCGACTTGATCCGGCTAAAGTGGCCGAGATTGTCAACTGGGAAGTACCTCAGACAGCCTATGACATTAGATCATTTGTGGGTATATGTCAGGCATATTCCACCCACATCGACAAGTTTTCTGACCTCTCGGCATATCTCACCGATCTGCTAAAGGGGGTGAAACAAGAAGGCGCAAAAGATTCGGATGACTCCACGAGCGTTGGAGGCATTCCAGAACCTCAAGGTGGCTTTATCAGAAGCACCTTGTTTAGCACTTGCCTCGTGGGACGATCCATTTCAGGTGATCACCGATGCGAGTAACATCACAATTGGAGGTGTTTTACAACAAAATGGTCATCCAGTAGCTTACATGTCTCGTAAGTTACTGCCCACAGAGAAGAACTACTCAGTTCATGATCGTGAACTCCTAGCAGTTATACAGGCCTTGAAACATTGGAAACATTTCCTGTATGGCCGTGACTTCGAGGTTCGCACTGACCATCAGGCATTGCGCTGGATTCAGACGATGCCAAGTGCACAGTGGAGTGATCGACAACACCGTTGGAGTCCGATATTCCAGCAGTTCGGTGGTATGATTGAGTATCTTCCAGGAAAGGCCAATCCAGTGGCCGACGCTTTGAGCAGGAAGGGACTAGTGTCTACGATTCAGACCACTAGACTTGACCTTGTTGGTACAGGACTAGAGGACATGAAGCACACGTACGCGGATTTCGAGGAGTTTGGTACTCAGTGGGAACAGGCATTGGATGCCACAGGACCATGCCATTTTCTGATGCGTGATGGTTGGCTTTTCTACAAAGGTCGACTATGTGTCATGAAGTCATTCAGGGCAGCTCTTCTCCATGATGCCCATGACGCCATTACAGGGTAGCTCTTCTCCATGACGCCATTACAGGTGGTCATAGGGGCATGAATTCGACTCTGGAGAAATTAGAACGGCAATACTTTTGGCCAAAGATGAGGCATGATGTGTTTACATATGTACAACGCTGTGACATTTGTCAAAAGGTGAAAGCTCCTCGTGGAAAGAAGATAGGGTTGTTACAGCCCTTGCCAATTCTTGAGGGTCCTTTCCAAGACATTTCCATGGACTTTGTCACGAATCTGTCTCCCAGTCCGAGTAAGCGTAATACGCAGTGCTTAACTATTGTTGACAGGTCTAGCAAATTTGTTATGCTTATTCCTTGCAGGGCCAATGTGACCGCCGAGGATGTGGCCCAGCTATTCATTCGGCATTGGTACCCGATTGGCGGGATTCCTAGAACCATAGTGTCAGACCGAGATGCCAAGTTTACCAGTCATTTTTGGAGGGCATTGTTTGATAATTTTGGTACTAAGTTGAATTTTCCAGTGCATTCCACCCACAGACAGACGGCCAGACAGAGATATACAACCAGTTGGCCTTTGATGTGCTGAAGTGTTATGTCCACGATTAGCAAGGTAAGTGGGAATTGTATTTGCCTTTAGTTCAAGCTGTTTTGAATGACTCTTTGTCTTCAGCTATTGGGAGGACTCCATATGAGGCAGCGTTTGGAAGACCTTTCCAGTCGTTGTTAACCAGGACTTCGTCTTCAGTACCGGAGGCGAATAGAGTGACGGAGTCTTACCAGGAGATTTTAGAGTCAGTAAAGGACAGATTGGCTAAAGCGCAAGAGGCCTACACTCGACAGGCCAATAAAGACCGAAGGGATATGAAGTTTCCGGAAGGAGATTGGGTTTATCTTCGGATAATGAAGCAAAGATTGAAGCAGGTGGGCAAGCGATGCCCAAAGTTGTCTTTCAGGAGCTTTGGACCTTTTCCCATCCGGAAAAAGATTAATGAGGTGTCTATGCAGTTAAAGCTACCTCCGAGTTGGACTATGCACGATGTATTACATGTCAGTTGGTTAAAGCCATATGCAGGTCCACCCCCTTCAGAGGTCAAAGACGAAGCGGAACCAGACATTGTGGATGAAGCAAAAATTATGGTTCCAGAACAGATCCTTCTGCACCGTTTCAAGCATGGCTCAGGCCAAAGACTACGACAGTTCCTCACGAAGTTTCAGGACCGAGAAACTCATGAAACGGTATGGCTCGACAAAGAGTTTTTCGAAGACTATCCGGCGTTATTGACGGATTATTTGGAGGCTATGCAGCTTCCGTCAAGTTAAGCAGAAGGGGATGTCACGTGCATCCCGCACTTGGATGCCACGTAGACATTTCTGTACAGAAGGTGTAGGACCTGGGATGGTGAATTGGTCCCATGTGAGCCTAGTCCGGGACGAGTCAGCCAGGGATCCATCTCAATCGTACGAGGTTAGGTGTGCATTGTCCTGCACATGAGTCCAAGGTCAGGTGTGCACTGTCCTGCACATGAAACAGTTAGAGTCCGCGCTGCGAGTCTCCCTCTGGAATGATGTCAGTTGTTCTGTATGTTTGGTCTGCCACCAGATGTGAGACAGCTGTGTAGATGTAGGTATGCAGCAGGTTTGGACACGGGGAAGGCTATGGGCCACCCCAAGGGGGGCCAGGCAGCCCCAGGACTTGCCACCAGCCCAAGGAGGGGCTGGGCAGGCTGTCGGCCAGCCCAAGAGGGTTTGGCCAAGCAGCCGACTGGCTTTTGGGCCAGCCCAGCCAGTTGGCTAGCCCATAGGGCAGCCTGGACTGCAGGCGGCCAGTGCCCAGGTGCTGCCCAGCAGCCTGCGCTGGACTGGACAGCAGCCCACAGAGGCAGCCAGGACAGTCCAGTGTGAACGTGGGCATTTTCAGCATTAAATAATATTAAAACAGGTCGTGGAGGGAAAAGTGAACCAGCCGATTGCTCCTGATGGGGAAGTATAAATAGTGGAGGCCACAATCCCATTCTCTATCTCATTATTCACCAAGAGCTCAAGCAAATCAAGGGCTAGACAAGCCAAGGGAATTGCTAAGCAAAGGGGTGGAGAACTGAAGGTCAAGGGCAGGGTATTCCCAGCCAAGAAAAGGTCCAAGATTGCTGTATTTTCTTTCAGATTTTCTCATCATTCTAATAAAGCAAATACACCATCCGTGGTGGGGGCCCAATTGGGACCCAATACTGTGTCCTCTTCATCTCTCCCTCTCTCTCTCTCTCTATTTTCTGCACTTCTCCTTTCAGTTTGTGCGTTAATTTCCGTCGCAAAAAGAGTGCTGAATTCTGAGTATTGAAGTTACCGATTCTTCTCCGAAGCTTCCGCATATTACATAGACCTACTGCCTCAAACTTAAATAAACTTGCCAATGAGAGCTCATGGAATGGGCCAACATTACTTTGAACTAGCACAGCCCAGCAAGTCATTGTATCCTCAAAGGTGCAAGCAAATACAGCCGTGTGCAGATGAAAGAAGTGGTGGCGGATGTGTGGAGTATGGTGGTGAGTTGTGATGTGAGGGTGGGTTGGCCACTTGAGGCACCTGTGGGCTACAAGAGCTGTGCTCAAAGGGCAGCGCGCAGGTTGGTATGGTCTACTACCAAGCCACCTTGTAGTCCCCAACCCCCGAACTCCCAAGATGCTCCCGTAGTCACCATTTTTTACTGCCCGTATGCACCCGCCTGTAGGCGCTTTTATCCACCCGTAGGTGATGCTACCGAGGAAGCACCATGTACCTAGGACCTCCTGGTCCTAGATAAACGTCTCTACCACTTGAGCTATCATCTCATTGGCTAATTTTAGATATATTCAAGGACTTGCCCCTCATAAGTCAATGTCAGTTTTCACTATATTCAAGTGGAAGAAGTCTTGGTGTAATACAGTGATCTCCCTTCTAGAGAGAGAGAGAGAGAGAGAGAGAGAGAGAGAGAGAGAGAGATTAATATTAACATCTACGAAAGACCAGAAAGTGTCTGTGTGGTGGAGATCCTTGGTGTGGGGCACTTGGCATGTAGGGTGAGCAGGCTTGCCCACTTAGGACTGCCCTGTGTATGGTTGGTTTGGGTTGGTATCGATGTGGGTGGTGTCAACGTGGGTGGCTGATATGGATGCTCATGCCGTGAGGAAATCAGTGATCAATCTTTGGCAACGTCTTGTATGGGCTGGCCTTGTCTCTCAGCATGTCCTTAAATACTCTGTCCCTATGTCGTATGAGCTCTATTAGGTACATCCCAAGCCATCTCTAGTCCTTATACTGCATCACCCGTTCTAGCGGCCCGAACCTCCCATGGAAGATGCAATGAAATATCCTCCGTATCTCATAATGCCTGGCCATTTGATGTCACATGCAGAAGCTCTAGGAGTCATCTTTCAGTCCTAAACACCATCTTGGAACAACCTGATGCAAAACGCAAGCAAGAGAGATAGAGAGAAGAGAGAGAGAGAGAGCTGAGTTTTAGTTTATTCATATAGTACAAAGAGGTGTACATTTTGGCAAGCCCTTGGCTGCCCCTCAAAAGGTGGTTTTGACTCAAGAGAGTCCTAATCTACTGATTCTACTCCCTAGAGGAGTGAATGAATCTACAACGAGCAAAGTGTGCCTTTGTATAGGCCTTGTTGACCTGCTGTCGGCCAGGTCCTTGGACAAATAATCATCCTTAGCTGCAGCCAACAGAAGCATAGTCCTTTTATGTGCTGGCCGACAGCCACCTGGTTCCTCTACAAGCCTTCCTTGCCCACACAAGCTCCTGTATCTGGTTCTAAACTGGTTCTTTATATGTTGCCCCTCAAGGAAATAGCCTTGGGAATGAGCATGCACACGTCTTGCACATGACATTTGAACATATTGTGGGCCTCGTCCTCTACCTCCTGCTATGGTGCATACTCTGCATATCTGCTCCTCATGGCATGTTTTCGACTCTCTTGGTCTCTACTTGGAGGAGGCGGTGGGAAATACTCTAAGCTGACCAATCGCGATGCACATAGCATGTGACATGTGGATTTGCATGGAGCTCTGGATCTCAAAGAATCCTTCCCTGGTGAGTAGACGACACCCAAGTTTGGTGTATGTTTAGGCCGAGTAGATCCAACCGGATGATCTGGTTGATCTCCTGTCATTTGTGAGAGGTCGAGGTGCGGGGAGTCTAGGTTGTAGTAAAATGGGGGGAGATGATCCATCTGCAATCCATGTGCATGAGACTATTCAACTACCTTCGTGTACCATACCTGCTTTGGTAATGGTGGCGGCTGTCTTCTCCGCGAGATGGAGGGTAGTCTGGCCTCTCTCTCCTGTTCCCTCTCCCTCTCATAATACAACTGCATAGAAGACTCTAGTGCTAGTCAAGGGAGACGGTCTCTATCCAAGGAGTAAACACACTGAATGGTCTGGAAGAGAGCATCTATGACTAATGGGGATACCCCAAATTCTGCATGTATCATGTGATGGGGCACCAATGGCTCTCTCTCTGAATCATGTGTAACAACATCAGCACCTGAAGCCTCTCAATATGGGTGCCAAATTTTAGAATGCATTAATTAGTTGATGAAGGATGGAGCGAATAGGAAACCTTAGGAGGAAAGGGTGCCGGAAACCTTAGCGAGTAGAGAAAAAAAGGCATGCTCCAGAAAGTTGCCATAACCACCTCAAAATGGCGTATAAAAATGGCTTCGCCTCACCATTTACAGCCAGGGGTGGCTTCGCCTCACCATTTACAGCCAGGGCAAAGCCCCCATGTGTGAGACGCTGCGAATTTAATTAAAGCCAAAAACAATAAAACACGTCCACTGCGTGCACACGGGAGAGAGAGAGAGAGAGATGTTTGCGCCCGTATGTGGGAGAGAGATGAACGAACGCTGTGTGTCTGCGAATATGAGAGAGCAAGAGAGATGTCTACGAATTGATTATGTCCTAAGCTTGAAGCCTTAGGTTTGCGCTATTAATTGCAAGGCACTAATTAATTAATATGAGGCATAGCCAGAATATATATACATAGCTCAAATGGCTGCTCCATACGTAGCCCTTGGGAGCACTAAGGTGCCAAAGAGCCAACACTTAGTGCGGGGTTCTTGAAAATGTGCCTGGAAGCACTATCACTCCAAACGGGCCAAGGAAGCATGCCCTTGCACTAATCTGTCAGTGCAATATGGGGCCTGCAAAATGTGACTCCAAGGTATACATAACTTGGCACGATCTCCATTGGTGCCCTTCTGAATAGAAAGGATAGCTGTGGGGAGTTCAAGCGGTTGGTGTTAAATACCATCACTTTCGTTTTGCCCAGGTTGACTGTAAGGTCTCTCTCCCTACAAAATCTGTCTAGAGCATCTGGGTGTTTTTGCAGTCCCTCTTCTAAATTTGAAATGAGGGCAATGTCATTGGCATATAGCAATATGGGCACCATTGTTCGGCCCAAAGGTGATCCTCTACTTCCGAAGCTGTCCAGAAAGAATGCAATCTCATCAATATATAGCCCATAGAGTAGACATCTTTGCTTAACCCAAATAGTGCTACATATCTAGAGAGAGAGACGGTCAGGTGCATGCGCTCATTACTACCTCATATAGTGACATCACAACCCGAATTGTATCATGTGGTAACTGGAGCTCCTTGAAGCATCCAACGAGCCGAGATCAGGGACCAAATTAAAATCTTTGCAAAAATCCGCAAAGCAGCAATACACACGCTTCCATCACAATCACGCTTCCTCTATGAGAGCCTTTACAGAGTGAATATATGGTCTGATGTGGAGAAATTTCTCATGAAACCTGCCTGACCAACTGCCGTGTGACCCAGAATCTCTATCACTGAGCTGATTCCCTCAAGCACTGCCCCATAGATCTTGGCCATACCATGACTGAGAACATAATAGTCATGTAGGTATTGGGATCCATGGGGTCCCCCACTTTATGAATGGGAACGATGGTGTTGGTAATCCAGGAAGTGGTAAAGCCTTCACATATTGCTATGTTAAATAAGCTTGCAAGAATGAGGGCTAAAACATGGTGTTCATGTTCAAAGTGCTCCACTCATAATCCTCATGATCTCTTGCCCTCCCATTGTGGAGCTCCTTTAGGGCCCTGGAGACATTGATATTGTTGAAAAGATGGGACGATGTGGGCTTGGGGATGTGTACGATCTGCGGTATAGGGTGATTCGGCATGTCATATAGCTTCCTCACATATATGCCTCCCAGGTCTGTGATGAGGGTGGGGGTCTTCTTCTCATCCAAAATGTGCCAAGCCTCCGAATTGTCTTCACTCAAGAAGAGTTGACACAATTCCTGTTTTTGTCTGGCAAGGAAAGCCCTCCGACTGAGTTGGTGAAAGCTACGCTGCATGTCACGTATTGTCATCATCATAACTTCCATTATGAGGCGTGGGTGTTTGTTTCCTGAAGACTGATTCCCATACGTATCGTATGGGTGCGTTTCCTTACAATTGATTCGTTTCCATCCGTATCCTGTCGCCCTCGTTCAAAGGATTTAGTGAGTTTCTATATAAAAGACTACATCTCTATCTGTGTATTGGCAAATAAATGAAACGATGAAAGATTTTATGATTAAAAAAGAAAGATTGAGTATATGTAATCCTATGTCTGACCTAAGAGTTCCAAACTACCATTTCTAAGGCATCTTTGGTCTCATAGGCCCCATGCCATCGTATGCGGGGCATCTATCCATGATGATCACCTAGCCATCATGGTTACTAGTACTCAACCTGCGCGTTATTGCGGTATATAAAAGACATCAAGAAGCAAAACGTAGGAATGGATTACAAAGGGTCAATCGAAGGGATATTTTTCTCTTATTTTTTAGAAATCCAGGATTTCTTTTTTCTCTCCTCTCTTTGTGCCTTCGTTGTCCATGGTTAATAGATAGAATAGATATTAAGATGTCTTTGAGAGAGAGAGAGAGAGAGAGAGAGAGAGAGAGATTTTATTAACAATTACAAAGGGGTGTTTGAGAACAAGAAAGATGTCACATATGATCCATGAATAGAGAGGATGTTAGACAACATGAAAAAGAAAAACCAGCTACCAAAAGAAAAAATTTGCTGCCACTTACTACATAGACCTTGTGTATATAATGGAGTTGGTAGTAAACACAATGTGTGAGAATTCTTCATGTGCCATCCTTCTCATGGATGGAGTACAAGGTTGTGATATCCACCTCTTATGGATATGCATTTCTTTGGCACCTAATAATGAAGATTTGCAAATGGTGGGTGCGAATCTCTGTGGATGGGGGTGACTAGGTGTTGTAACCTCTTTGGGATGACTCCATGTGTGCATGGGGCTAGGGCTTGACCTATTTTCTATGCCATATGCTTTGTTTAGCTATGTAGAGGGTGTGTGGAGGCTGACATATCTGTCTAACAAGAACTAAAGAAATATGTGATGGAGGTTCGAGTTTGATCATGTTTATCTGTACTCTATAAATGTAGTTGGTGCCATCGTAACTCGAGAAAGTATGTACCCAAACATATGTACTCTTTATAGAGTGCATCAACCATGAGAGGGGGACAAAACCATCCGTTAGAGGGAACCAAACCATCCGTGAAGAGAGAATGAAATCTCCCTTATATCTTTATAGTGCATCACTTGTGAGAGGGGACCAAACCATATGTGAAGAGATAATGTATAGAGAGGATGCTAGACAAATGAAAAAGGAAAACTATCTATTAAAAGAAAAAAAATTGGGCCCACTTACTACATAGACCTTGTGTATATAATGGAGTTGGTAATAAACATAATGTATCAGAATTCATCATGTGTCATCCTCCTCATGGATGGAGTACAAGGTCGTGATATCCACCTCTTATGGACATTCCTTTCTTTGGTGCCTAATAATGCCCAAGATCTGCAGATGGTGGGTCTGGATCTCTATGAATGGGGGTGTCCTTTTTGCAAAGGAGCAGACAATTTTCTATCCTGCAAGGTGCTTCTAACCCATCTAGGCATAAGCCTAGACTCATTAATTATTGATCTTTTAACATTTACTATATCTTCTAGCTGATCAGAAGTTAGTGCATCAATTTCTTAAGCATTTCCCCCTTGTAACAAATGAAGATCAGTAGGCGAAATCTGCTAAGCATCAATAGACACTGCACTGGGTACAAACCATCAAACTTGTCTGAGAAATCGGCATAGATATGTTTATTGACTTACATCATAGGATGTACATAATCCTTAGCAAAAAGAACATCCTTACTAACAATAATCTTCTTGGTAAGAGGGTTGTAAAGATGATAGCCTTTGGTTTCTTCACTATAGCCAATAAAAATGCATTTCACTGCCTTACAATCAAGCGTAGTCTGCATCTGAGATGGCACATGTGCAAATTCCAAACTACCAAAAACATGCATGCATTCAACAGTAGGTTTTCTATTAAACCAAGCTTCATAAGGAGGGATTGTCTTTAAAGCTTTACTAAGGCACTTGTTTAACACATAGCTAGCACAAAGAACCACTTCCATCCAAAACTTATGTGGAAGATGCTGACTTTTAACCATGCATCTAACCATTCCATGAGAGTCATGTTTCTTCTTTCAGTAACACCATTTTGCTGTGGTGTATAAGGAGCTGTGCATTGATTCTTTATACCTTTTTGTGCCAACAAGTCTTTGAAAATATTAGACAAATATTCCCCCCCCCCCTCCCCTTTACTTTTTAAACCAGTTCCATTCTCAACCATAGCAAGAAAGTGTTGAAAATGAGAAAATACCTCTGATTTTACTTTCATGGGGCAAGACTAGCCAAATTTGTTGTTATCATCAATACATGTCACAAAGTAAAGATTTCCTCCCAAAGACGAGAGTCCACATGGACTACACACAACACTGTGTATGAGCTGCAATTTGTGTTCAGCTCTATGGATCCGTTGCATAATTTGGAAAAGGTTGATGGGAAAGCTTGCCAAGGATACATCCTTCACATATATATATATGTGTAGGGGATCAAGTTAAAGTAGGTCCTCTAACATCCCATGTTTCTCCAAAAGCATTAAAACACCAATAGATGTATGGCCAAGCCTAGCATGCCACAACTGGGCATCTTTCATTGCATTTGAAGTGTTTGCTGCCAAATAAGCATCATTGTACTTGTCGTACATGTTCAATTTGTACAAACCTTGACTGAGAGTTCTAGTAAGCACAATATGTCTAGCCTATTCTCTATCACGAACAATGCATCTGTTTGCTGTAAACTCAACATTAAGACCCTCCCTTATTAGATTGGGCATTGAAAGCTGCTTAGAACATTCTTGCTAAGAGAGGCTTGGCCATGCTTTACATGTTCTAATATAAAGCTTCCACTGCTGGCAAAAAGGCATGCCCATATAATAAATATGATAACATGGCTATAATCATTACAATCAAGGAACTTATAGTGCTCAAGCAGCTTTCTAAAGCTTCTATTTATTTCATTAAATTATATAAAAGGAGTACATACTTGTTGAGTCAATTGGTTACATCCTTGTTTGCATAATCATTTAAAAAAAATTATCGTTCAAATTTGAGCATGTACAAAAGGATTACACTCTATTGACATTAAGCATATATAAGAAATACATGGACTCCTATGTTGCACTAGGCTAATAAATAGTAGAGTACACCAATCGTGTTATATTGGTAAGAGATTCACAAAAATCCAAAAGGGAGAAATTACTCCTGCTCCAAGCAAATCATGAGTATGTTTGCTCCCTTCAGAGTGCAAACTATACTTGGTTCTTCAAAAGCCTAGGCTGATGCATAAACATATTTGACTTAGTCCCATTACTCATAAACAAGTACACATAGTACATGTGTTTGCAAGGTAGGAAAGATGCTTGTGTATCAACATGCCCTTAAAAGTCAGGGCAATCACAAAATGGGGTCTCAAATATTCGCACGGCATATGGTTTGCCTCATGACATGGAACCTTTTGTCTCAATGTGGAATATGCAACCATGTCCAGTTATTAACTCAACTTATGTGATAACCTATCTAACAAGCTTAGGAGCCTTGTTTATATGATCTTCTGCCTTGTGGGAGATACCTATACCGTAGTCGCTTATTTCCGGTACTTGGAGTTACATTGGGTGTCTCCATGGCATGTTTGCTATTATTACTAGGTGCATGAACTTGTGGTGTTTCTTGCATTCTTGTTTCAAGCACAAATCTAGCTCTTGTAAGTGATTCTACCTCAGATGCTGTAATAAGTGGCTAGGGAAATGGCCACACATTAGGCACTTCAGGTGGCATAGGGGAGTTGTTGCAACATCAACTTGCCATGTGTGAGTGACATTGTTACAAAACCATATCCACTGTGATGTTTTCCCTTGGGGATGGGAACGTTGTGACCAAAAGCATGGGGCTTGCACACCTTCGCTGTAATTTTTGAGTAGTTGACCACATTTCCCCTCACCTGCAACCTACTAGAGACTTCACCTTACTTTTTAGTTTTTTTCATCAAATGGCCCAACATTTCTCATGGATATCTTGCTCTGGCATGTGTGTGCCAAGAATCTATGGTACCATTTTACGACTTAACATGCCCCCCTTTGGCTCTATAAGAGTGGCAAAATGAAATTGTCGTGGTCTCCCTTTTGGGCAATGATTAACATCGTGCAAATTATAGTCTCGAGATGACTGACCTCATCCACTTCTTATGTATTTCTTGACTTACATTTTCGTCTCTCTGTCTCCTTATCTCCTTCCAAGGTCCTAGTAATAGTATGCATTAGTGCTCCACTAGTAGCCTCTTGCAAAGTTCGCACCACATGTGATGGACCTAGTGTTTGTCTTGCTTCAGCCCTACTCACCAACTCGATTAAGGCTCGGACCATCACCAATGTGCTTCCCTTGTATGAAGGCTAGTTACTTGTCACATTGTAGTAATGTGTTTGCCATATCTAAGATGTAAGCATCATAAAGAGATATCGTATCTTTGTAACCTTCACCTGCTAACCAACTGTAATATCTGAGATGCAAGCATCATAGAGAGATATCTTATCTTTGTAACCTTCACCTACTAACCAACTGCTATGCTTACATTAAAAAAACTTTGTGGTTGGTCGTGATGCTATCTACATGTAATCCATTACTTATTCTCTAGGTGAGCACAAATACATTACTTATTCTCGGTGAGCACAAATACAGGCTCTTCCTTGTGAAAAGTTCAAAGCTTTTTGCAAAGCTTTGGGCTTATTGTCTTGTGGGAATTGATCAGCCATAAGGAGGAGGATTTTTCCATGGCATGGAAACACCCCAGAGTCACATAAAAACATGTTTTGTTTCTACAAAACTCGAAATGGACAAAAATAGAAATGAAACTCAAAATGGACAAAATAGACATAAAACATTTCGAAACAAAACGAAATAAAACACTCCTAAACAAAATATCATTTCTCCTGTATTTGATTTTGAAAGTTTTTTTTGTCCTTCTCCTTTTCTTCTTTCTCTTTACTTTCTTCTCCTCTCCATCTCAATTTTCTTAAGAAACCTATAAAGGTGAAATGATGAAATAGACGAATCGTTTCTTGTAACTATGTGTTAGTCCCAAAATTTGACTTTTTGTTTAGTTTCACCTATTTTCACACCCAATTGTTGAAATTTCTTATCAATATTCTACTAGTTACTTTTTTTCAATTTTCCCCAATTTAGAAATCCCAATTTCATACTCTCAACCTCAATGTTGAAACATCGTTTTTTTGCTATGTCAACACAAGCTATATATCAACTTTTTTTGCAATTTCTTAATTAAAAAAATTTAAAAATAATTTATACACTTTTTATCCATTATTACATTATTCAAATAATATAATAATTACATATCAATTTGTATGCACAAGCAACATTATGGAGTATGATAGATACACATTATCATCATTCCTCCCCACACTCATGAGAAATATACTTAATCGTATTTGTAGACCTTTGTACAACCATTCACCAACTCTTTTATGTTGTCCTTTTTCTGTTAGACTTGCCATAACACCATGCATTAGGAACAATCTCCTCTCTATTCCTTCTCTCTTGGTCAGAATGACAATGCTACTTATGTAATATAATTAATCCACGTGGCCAATGGTGAATGGATCGTTCATGAGTGCCCTAATAAATAAACTCCTCTTTCTTGGCAAAAGAGTGGGCTCTATAATGATAATATCTACGACTAGCAAATTGAAATAAGGAAAAAAAGCAAGTCAAAGCCTAGATGTGAAATAGCCCAAGTGTCATTTGTTCTTGTGTGTTACCTCATATGTCGTATCCTCACTCTATTGTCACACTGGAATGCTTCCTTTGCTTAAGGAGGTGAAAAAACAACTCTCTTTGCCTAGATGGAGGCAAGAAGAGAAGAGCCTTCACGGTCATTTTCTCACAAAGACGTGTTGAGAAGAAGGCAATGAGAGGGAGAAACCTACACTCAACTTTATGAGACAAAGAGGCCTACAGTCAAACTTATTCAAGAAGGAAAACTGTTAGATATCCGTAACGCCGCTACGGGCGTTACCACAAGAGGGGACGGCCTCTGGCTCTCCACCCAGCCATAGAGGAAGAATGAGGATTGCCCCTCATCCCCCAGGCTATATAGTATGTGGCCTACCGTCCACACTAGCCTGGCCGCCCATGACTCCGCATGGGCGTCCTCTCCCACTGAACCCCAGACATGGCCATCCGGTCTGCCCCGTCGATCACAGGCGTTACAGCCTACGTGACATTACCCCCCCCTTAAGAAGAGTTTTCGTCCTCGAAAACAAACTGGGGAAACTTTTTGGAAATTGCACTACGGCGTTCCCAGGTTGCCACCTCCTCATCCCTATCTGTCCATTTAACAAGTACCTCCTGGTACACTTTATGTCGGGTTTGTCTGTCACGATACTCTGGAATCTTTTCAGGTTCATGTGGTATCTTTGGTGCCTCTATCAAGTCCACCAAAATCTCTGGAGAAACTGCGTTCTCTAACCCGTGAACTGATTTCTTCAGTTTACTGACATGGAAGACAGGATGGACTTGAGAACTCTCCGGTAACTCAAGTTTATATGCTACGTCCCCAATCTTCTTAAGGATTTTAAAAGGACCACAATATCTTGGAGAAAGTTTATCACACTTTCCCGATTTTATGGTTTCTGACTGCGCAGGAACCTTGAGAAATACAAAGTCACCTTCTGTAAAGGTCACCTTTCTCGTCCTTTATCCGCATAAGTTTAAGCGCGATCCTGAGCACTAAATGCTCTCTTGTGCGGCTCTAAGCATATCATTCATATCTTCAAGGAAATCCTTGACAGACTGAATCTTCTCCTTTTCTAGGCCTACAGCCATCGGAGATCTCAGCTGGAATCCATACATTAACATTGGTGTAAATCCAATCGCTGAGTGTTTGGAGCTGTTATAGGTAAACTCTAATAAGGGCAAGTACTCTTCCCAATTAGATTGCTTCTTACTAACATAAGAACGCAACATATCCTCTAGAATTTGGTTAACTCTTTCAGTTTGACCATCAGACTCCGGATGATCTGCCGTACTCATACTCAAAGTAGTATCCAACTTTTTGAAGACTTCCCTTCAAAAATGACTGTTGAACTTTCTATCTCTATCCGACACTATATCTGCAGGCAGGCCATATAGCTTGTAGAGATGTTCAATAAAGAGTTGCCAACTCTGGCGTTTTTACAGTTTTCTTCGTGGCAATAAACTTTGCCATTTTAGTTAACCTGTCCACTACCACCCACACCGAGTCATTCCCTCGACTCGTCTTGGGTAAACCGGTAATGAAATCCATGGAAATGCTTTCCCATTTCCCTTGAGGAATCTCCAGTGGATGAAGTAGTCCTCCAACCTTAAGACGTTCATGTTTATTGACCTGGCACTTACTGCATTTCAGCACATAAGTCTGGACGTTCTTAAACAAACCAGGCCAATAAAACTGTCTTTTTACTAGTGCATAGGTCTTTTGAATCCCAAGATGACCCGCACTTGGACTATCATGACTTTCTTTAAGAATTTAGGCCCGAAAGTCACCAATAGTTGGTACACATACTCCGACGTGCCATTACAGGCTACGTGACATTACCCCCCCTTCTAAAGAGTTTTCGTTCTCGAAAACAAACTGGGGAAGTCATTGGTAAGCAAATGTCTAGTAGTACTCACGCAAGCCGTGATTTGGTATTTCAACCAAAACCCCAAGGCAAATTTCATGCCTTGATTTTTATCATGTCATTAGCACAGAAGCTAATGTACGGGAGAGCACTCTAGTAGCGCAAGTTCTTAGACTATGCTACTAGATATTTGTAGACTACGCTACCATGTTGCATCACCAACTTGTTAAAACTTCTCCTTGGAAAACTCTACGGCCATAGGAGAAATAAACTAGAGCCAATCTAATCATGCATCACAAGGATTAGTTCCAAAGTTGAGAGATACTTTCTCTCTTAGAGTAACATCTTTGCACAAGCATATGCTCTAGAATCTTGTTGAGTTTCTAACTACCATCAATCTACGGATGGTTAAACTCCACTCTAACTCAGAGTAAATGTAAGTTTTTGAAGATTTTCCTTCAAATGTAACAATCAAACTTCCTATCTCTTATGCCATACTATATCTGCGGGCAGATCATATAGTATGTGGAGATGTTTGATAAAGATTCTTGCACCATTACGGGTGTCTGGAGTTACATCCAATCACTTACAACTCTTTGTTGCTATTACCAGACACATCCCTTCAAGTATTGTCTGGACTCACACAACTATTCGAGTTTATGTGATATTTGAGGATATCCCTCCTTTCCCTCAAGAAAGGATATCCCTCCTTTCCCTCAAGAAAGGTTTTTGTCCTCAAAAACTCTACTCTCAAGCGGACTACGCGCTAGTGTCATAGGTCCAAGAACAAATCTAGACCGTGTTTAATATCATATGTTATATTCTTGAGTCCTTCCAAGAAACTTTTAAACATCTTGCAACGAAGATGTGGTATAGTGTCTACGCACAGATGGTGGTACTATTGATAAACTGCTTTGCAACAGATCAGTGGTTTCACACTTGTAGCAAAGTGCCTCATTGTTGCATATTATTACCCTTCATAAGCGGTTACACACTTATGAATCATTTGGGTGGGTTGTACCATCTATCAAGAAAAAATTCCAAACTACTAAAAACCACATTATCAATCCACACATAATGACTGAGCTTGCTGCGAAGCCATAGGTTGCTAGATAATTGATGGTAATTACACAAGCCCAATGTCTCATTACATCATACATTCAATATAAATGCAAACATCACAGTACTTCGTGATGATGAACTTAGGAATATCATCCTATCCCTATTTGGTGTTGGTATGAAGTATAACTATGAGAAAATTATTTGCTGCCTCCTCATTATAGCGGCAAAGCTACCTACCCATCACCTCACAGGTGGCAATCTCTACCAAGCTATAACCAATGACAAGCAAATAAATGAGTACTCTTGTAAGAACTTCATAACCATATCTCACACCAAACTCATAATCACTATACGGATTAAATGCCAGGGCTTGCAAAATTGAATGTTATCTGATAGGTAGAGGGGATCATCAAACTACGGATAACCTCAACAACTCACTAGGACTAGTGATGTGTAACTTTTAAGTTACTCCATTCTCCTCTTTATTTCATACCATCGAACAAATCGGTCCCTCGATTTGAGCAACATCAACATATTTATGAGTACCACGATACTCATGGATTGTGGTTCGGTAATTTAAAATGTTGATCTAGAGTATCTTTCACTCGAGGATCGTAATTTTATTAGCAGCTATGTATTAGTAGTGAGTAACTACGTACCCACTATCATCACACTAGTAGCTCCATACTAGTCTGTGAGTAACTCCGTACCCAATGGCGTACCTCCCCCGAGTGGGAGTACCATATACAACCATCTATAACAAGATGCTTAAGTCACTTGGCTGCTAAAAAGTGACTACACAAATTGACCCCTCCATTGCACATTGCAGTACAATCTCTGGTATTACAACACGAATTTTTGGACGTCCTTATCATAGAGGTCAACTTAAAAACTAGTGCATAGGTCTTGTGGAGTCTCGGCTGACCTAACCACACCACTGGTGACTTCCTATTTAACTCCGTAAAGTACATGGTCTTCATCTATCATCTATGGAAAGTTGTAAAACATTCCTGCGATGGATTTTTATCACCCTAAAATTATTGTGCACTATTTTAGTGTGAAGAGCTTTTTTCCTGGGTACCATGGTTCACCCCAAGCTCATCTGTTGCTAAATTCTCCGATTTAACAAAAGATATGTTTGCCTCCGAACACTCCAGTTCAGCCCCAGACTTTGAGTTTACTTCTTAACACTCCGGTTAAGTCAAAACTCACCAGATACAGTAGGATTTACCACTAAGCTCTCCGGCTTAGCCTCCTATCCTAACTCAGCCCGAGTTTATGTACACTACATGTTGGATCCGATACTAACAACAACCAGGCTCGTCTGGAGTGAGATACTACTCACTATTGCCATGTAAAACCTTATTAAATCCTAGAAATGCTCCACTCATTTCCCAGGGGTCATACGACTTATAGGGTTTACACGCACATGAACTTTGTAAGCAAAATAGCCTGTCATGCAATATTACAATTGCTTATGTAGGAAAGTAATATATTTCCCAAATTCATATGGTAGCAACTAAAATGTGCTCACAATCGCACACTTATGTTGAACATAGGCAAGACTACGCTTGCAAAATGCTATAGGGCGTCCCCCATGCATGAAACTGCCCAACCAAACTAGTCTTACTGCTAACCTCTAGATTTAGATCACTCCGGAACTAAATCACTCTGTTAGCACTAGTACACCATCATGGTCTTGCTACCTAGAGCTTCTCCGAACTCTGTATAATAACTGGGTTTTATCCCAACTTATGGCTATATTTGGTAATTTTCAAAGTTTAAATTTTATCTTGCACACTTTATCACTACAGACAAGTGTACATACAGACCTGCCAAAGAGTCAAGTTACATGCACAAGCCTTGGCGTCCCATTCCACCAAGACTACAATCGATTCCGTGAGAATTTGATGTCCCATACCATCAAATTACCACCAAACCAATTGATGTGACATATAAAAAGGCTCTTTCCCCCCTCGAAAGATCACCACAAACTCTCGAGCAGTGGGATGTCGACGCATGGCAATAAAAAGAAGAGAAAACCATGTAGTAAGTTTAAGAACAGTTCTCTTCGTCGATTAACTTCTATAAGGGCATTGAGCATTACATCTCAAGACTATAACCCTTCAGATTTACCTTTGATTTTCAAATCAATCCTAAATCTGCTATTATTATCTAGGCGTATGCTAATCCCTCAGATTAGTACTCCTAGATAAACCATTTAATTGAGTACTACTAGCAGCACTACTAGCCCCTTTATCCCAAGTAATACACACCTCAGGGATTACTTTTACTAGGCAATCACGTGACTAAATCAAACTAGTCACTAATCTCTAGGCCCAAGTAGTGACACTATTTTGTTACTACCAAAACAAGGGCCAGCTTGCCTCTATGCGCCAAGGCTCTCTTGTTGCTACAAACAGTAAGCAACTTGTTTGGACACAAGGCATAACCACATCAAGACTACGCTTGTACATGGTTCTCATTTGCCAAAGTTCATCACAATCTTCTAGCAACTGTTAAAAGATTGTGAAGGGTTATGAGCACTACGGCTCAATTAGGCTTACCTTGATTTCTCGTGATAAGCACTTCGTCTAATTTGGGCACAACTGACACCACTGCCGGTCCTCTTAGCCCAAGTAAAACACACCGCAGTTTTAGATTTACACTATAGCCAAACTACGTGACTTTGATGGTCAATACTAAGTCTATGCTCAGCTTAAATTTAGTCTCTCTGAACCAAATGTGTGATCACCACATGTGGTACTTTCGAGGCGCTACGGCCATAGAAGTGTTCACCACGCACAACGGCCATAGAACGTCTCTCTCTCAAAGGACTCGGCACTACGGCCGTGGGATTTGTCTCTCTCTTAGCACACGGCGCTACGGCCATGTGCGGTGGGTCTTTTGTGGAAAACGGGCACTACGGCCACACGGCACGACGGCCGTGTTGGGTTTGGTTCGTGGGGTTTATCGTTGTTTTGTGTTTTTTTTTTTAAAAAAATAACGGGCCGGGCCGGCCCTTGCCGTTTGGGCCGTGGCCGCTTGCCCGCCTATGGGGAGCCTGGCTGTCGCCGTTTGGCTAGCCGCCCCCCGCTGACCGCCAATGTGAAATTTTTTTTTTTAAAAAAAAAAACGGGCCGGGCCGACCCTCGCCGCTTGGGCGTGGCCGCCCGCCTGCCCGTGGGGAGCCTGGCCGCCGTCGCCGTTTGGCATGGCCGCCCGCTGGCATGACCGCCCACTGGACTGGCTGCCTATGGGCTGGCCTGGCCGCCTATGGCCGCCCGGGCTGGCCGCCTGGGCTAGCCGCCCGTTGGGCTGGCCACCGGGGCTGGCCGCCCCCCTCAGACGGCGCACATGCGGTGGCAAAGTTGGCTCCGCTTTCGGTGCAGTTGGCATTGCCCTAGGTGGAGCTGGTACGCTCGTGGTGGTGGTGGTGGTGGTAGGCTTCGTTTGCGCTTGCAGGGTCGACATTTTGCCACGTGAGCTCTCTTGCGGAGAGTCGTCTGCAAGGGCAGATGAACTGCACTCTACACGCTTACTTGCCTGCGTGTCAGTTTGTTCTGTCTCTTCTGGCCACTCGCCATGCGCTTACGTCTGGTTCCATGGCCTCCGCCGCCACCACTACCTCCATCTTCTTCTTGTGTAGCCAGCTCCTTCTTTGGGCTTCGGATTTTGGCGCCATATCTCTACAGACGGAGTTCGCCCCACCTCAAAGCAGGCGCTCCAGCACAAGCTTCGCCGTGGGTCTGGTTTTTGGCCCCCCCCACACCAAACGTTGCCTTCGCCCCCCCTCCCCTCCCCCACACAGTATAGAGATAGTCGATTTTTCTCTCCTACCAAACGAATTCGGTTTGCAGACAATTTCAACGCAGAGAGAGAAAAAAAACAAAACGAGATGCTTACTTGCAATTCGTATAGTTGTGTGAGACAGGGAGAGAGAGAGAGAGAGAGTTAGAGAATTCTTCCCTTCCATTCTTCCTTGGCCGCCTCCCTCTACACACTCCATTGGAGATAAGGATAAGGAGATGAATGGTTGAAAACCATCGAGTGGGCTCCGGTCCCCCGGTCACGCGTGGACTCTGACGATCCCATCGAACCACGCTCTGATACCAGTGTTAGATATCTGTAACGCCGCTATACGGGCGTTACCACAAGAGGGGACGGCCTCTGGCTCTCCACCCAGCCATAGAGGAAGAATGAGGATTGCCCCTCATCCCCCAGGCTATATAGTGTGTGGCCTGCCGTCCACACTAGCCTGGCCGCCCATGACTCCGCATGGGCGTCCTCTCCCACTGAACCCCGGACATGGCCATCCAGTCTGCCGTTGGTCACAGGCGTTATAGCCTACGTGACAAAAACCATCAAACATACAAGAGATCCAACAATACACAAGCAAGAAAGAGTAGAGAAGGAGAGCTCACAAGTATTCTATTGCAAGGGAATGAATGTGTATTGCTTAATCTCAAAATTGACTTATATATAAATGATTTGCTTTCATACTAGGCCAAACAAAACTTTCAAAAAGTCCCAAACCATTAGTTCTAGTCTTAAGAAAGTATATAAATGAAGTTGGCAAGTTCCCCTTTTTGGCATTAAGCTCAGGGTAAACTCTAGTTTTGTCTTACAAAAGATGGGCTTTCGATGGATAAAATGGCAAATCACCTTATGGTAGGTCAGGTAGGAGAAACCATGTTAACCTTGCAAAGTGGATTAACATACTCCCCTTCCTAATGTTGACTACATCCTCACACATTGCCAAGCTTGGGGGGGTGAAGACGCTACCAGTTCTGGAGAGGTATGGAAATTCAAGGATATAGTTAGTGAAGAGACTAGTCCATGTGCTTCAAGAATGTGTTGGAGATAGGGCTTGGTTGGTGGTTATGGAAGCACATCAAGGTACATATGGTGTAATGTGGGTTTAAAAAATGCTTGATGTGATGCCTTATCTTTGGGTATGTGAGTTAGTTTTAGTGGGGCGGCCCATACAAGGAAAGAGGGCATGTGGGTAGGCCTGTGGCTTTGTTTGCAGATCCATACCGTGCTAAGACCACCTACACTTAATTGACAATCATGGTGATCCTAAATTATTTGGCATACTTGATGTGAGGCCTTATCTTTGGGTTTGTGAGTTAGTTAGTGGGGCCCATACAAGGAAAGAGGGGATGTGGGCAGGCCTGTGGCTTTGTTTGCAGATCCATGCGCTAAGACCACCTACACTTAATTGAAAATGATGGTGGTCCTAAATTATTTGGCATGGCAAGGTATAATTCCCCAATCTCATGGTGGTGAAACTAGAGATTGGGTTGCTTTGTAGGTGCATGATGTTGAGGTCTATGTTGTGATAGTGGTGAAGATATTCAAAAAAGAGGCTAATGGTACAATGAATACTAGAAGGAGTTAACTTTTTTAAAGATCTTTGGAGGTTCCTCCAAGTTCAAGAGGATCCACGTGATGGGTCATACCACAGCCCCCCATTTAGAGATTAAGATCCAAGACTAGGTGGTCTTTACTTGTCCATTGGTCCAAGACCAGGTGGTCTTTAATTGTCCACCATTAGTCCTTTGGTACCTCGTCAAGGGTGAGGATGATGAGATGGAAGAAATGATATGTTAGAGAAACTATGACTGGGTCAAGGACCTTTGTGTAGTATAGACCATTGAAATATTCATTTGACGCTACATCTTCATCGTTGGTGAGTAGTGTGGGTCCTTCAATGTAAAGGAAAGTTATAGATAGGCTCTCAAGGATGATGATGATGAGCTAGAAGAAGTGGTATATGGAAACTATGGCTAGGTTGAGGATCTTTGTGTAGTAGAGGTCATTGAAGTTCTTCATTCGGAGTCACATCTCTGTGGTGGTGAGTGGTGTGGGTCCATCAATGTAAGGAAAGTTGAATACATTCCCTTTTCCTTCTATCTAGCACAAGAACTTATGCTAGGGCCACCCTCTTTTGATCAATATAAACCTTGAGTCAATGGAGACTTCTCTTGGCATGGCTATGTACCGAATCCACATCGAGATAGGGCTTGCACCACTCATGTTGTACTCCTAGCACAACAGATGGCCTCCTCTTGTGCACTGCATGTGGTTGATCTTCCACTAGGGTGGGAAAAGAAGTTGTTGATTCACTAATCAAACTTCAGCTATATGAAAGGGCGTGCCACAAGGATGTCACGAAAGTTACCTTGGAAGATAATATCCTACACATTGTGGGTGGATAAGTGAGTTGCTTGTCATGGACATGCAAGGAAATCCATGGGTCCTTCCCATCATCACTACCCTCTTCTTATGTGTTTGGGGGCAGTGGTGCCACATTAAGGTTGGGCCCCTCATGGAATGTTCTGATGATTATGGGCTCATGGATTTGGGTGATGAGGTGGTTAAGATAAAAAAAAATCTTGAGAACATGGGGTTGGTCCCCTCATGGAATGTTCTGATGATTAGGGGCTCATGGATTTGGGTGATGAGGTGGTTAAGGTAAGGAAAAAGCTTGAGAACATGGGGTTGAAATGTGTATGAAATTGGTAATCTTATGGTGGCTAATGATGCATGAATATTGATGGGAGGGTGTTGGACAGGAGGGTGAAGCAACTAGTGGGTCATCTTTGGCAGATTTCCACGTTCGGTTTTGCTCATTGGGATCTTCTTTGTCACCTAAATAGCCATAAGAGCGAGCCTCATTAGATCTTCTTCTCTTGACGGCTGGCCCCCAACCTACTTACCTTCTAAGGGTCTTTAATGTCACCCTCTTCATCTATAGTTTGTGGCTTCTGAAAACGGCATAGTCCTCCTATGCCTTGGTCTTACGGTTGAATGGTTTAAATGGTGGAATATCTTGTTGGACTTGTGTAAGGTATGTGTAAACTATTTGATGTAGTTGGAGGATGCCCTGTGGGCTATATTGGTTATTAGGCTTATGGCAAAGCTAGCAGTAGGTTGATTTCACTCTTCTCTTCATGGCTACCATGGTTCCTTGTTGGCCACCCATTTGCAGCCTTGAGCACTTGAATCAGCCAACTCTTCTTCTTTTGCTGACCACTTTACCGGATTTTGGGTCTTCTTTTGCCACTCATAGAAGTCTTTGATTAACCTTGGTCTTGATAGTAGTGTTTTCTTTCATATCATTGGTGAGTTGAACTATCATGTGCTCCAGTGAATCAATTAGTGAGGGTATTACATCATATGTGAGGTAGACAATAGGCTTTCCTAATGGTAGAATTAACTCCATAGTGTGATCTTTCCGATTAATGTGGCTTATATACCATGCCATCTAACTTCTACTTAAGATCACCTCTTCAGTCATTTCACCTACATTCATAACATAAAAACTACATTCCAAAGAATCATTTCCAACGTAAGTGGAAGTTAAGAAGCCAAGGCACTTTGAAGAATATGCATTTCTTGATGGTAGAATTAACTCCATAGTTTTATCTTTCCAATTGATGTGGCTTACATACCATGGCATCTAGCTTACATACCGTGCCATCTAACTTCTACTCAAGATCACCTCTTCAATTATTTCACCTACATTCATAACAGAAAACTACCTTCCAAAGAATCATTTCCAATGTAAGTGGGAGTTAACAAGCCAAGGCACTTTGAAGAATATCCATTGAAATAATTTAGGATCATGGTACTTTCATGAAGTGTCAGCAGTCTCCCCATTCTGTTCCAAGTCTCGTCTGTTGTGCTGGCATGAGGGTTCTTCTCCTGATCCTGATTCAATAAGACCCAAAGATAGGAAGAAGTTAGATTGTGTTGGGAAGACTAACCATAGACATTCTGT
Organism: Cibotium barometz; assembly: GCF_041138505.1. Taxonomy (NCBI): domain Eukaryota; kingdom Viridiplantae; phylum Streptophyta; class Polypodiopsida; order Cyatheales; family Cibotiaceae; genus Cibotium; species Cibotium barometz. The sequence goes on along the minus strand of NC_141080.1, from coordinate 14,432,164 downwards.
GTACTCCTCCTCATCATTAAGATTTGGACAATTATGCTCGGCCTTGTTTACATAATTTCCTCTTTGTTGAATTTGAGCTTTCTCAGCAAGGGCCCTAGCCTCTACTCAGGCTAGTCTTTTTATTTCTATTTCTTTCAATTTCCATTGTTTAGCATAATGCATTTCTCTCAACATAGTTTTAGTCTCATCAGACCATGAAACTTTCTCAGTTTACTTCCATTCAATTTGGAGTCAAATGGAATGCCGTCTTTGACCATTTATCTGTAGTTGGGATTCATAGGCTCTCGTTTTAAAGGGTTTTGCGTCTTTATGAAGAGGGATGGTGTGTGTTTCACCACTTCTAGAGTAATTCCCTTCATGTCATTATATTTCCTAGCGAAAACATAATGGAATTCTTGAAGCAAGGCTATCAATTTTCCTTTCTGCTCAAGGGTGAGATCTTTGGCAATGAAAACTAGCTTAGGTTCTTCACTTGGGCTAGTAAGATTTACTTATTTAACCTTGGCGGGGACATCATATGAAGCATGTGGCTCTCCACCTAGGGTTCTTTAAGCCTTCTCTCACCATCGTGTGGCTCTCCACCCAGGGTTCTTTGAGCCTTCTCTCTCCATTGTGTACCACTATGTTCCCAATGTTGTAGGACTTAAAGTACTCGAGCACTTACCTCAGATCTTCCTCCTGATGCTCAAGTGTCTCCTTGATTTTGGCTTCTTTCTTTGACTCAACCTTGACTTTATTGAGCATGCATCTGAAAGCTCGATAGAGCTTGGATTACTCGGAGCTCATGGGCTTCTGTTCACCTTTATTGGCCATTGTCTTGGCTTGGAGGGTGATCATTTTTAAGTTAGCCTCCCACTATCCAGGTCTCATCCAGGTCTCATGTGAATCCACGGTCTCCACATAGAGAATCCAATGAAGATCCATCTCGTGGTGGGGAGAGGATACTTCTTAGAATGTCTATGTAGTTTTCTCCTTCTTGGCTTGGTGATTGTGGGCAATGCAAAGGTGGATCCTTCAGCAGAGGATTCCTTACTAGATAAGTCACTAGCTACTCTTGGTTCGAAATTGATGTTAGCTCCCAACAGGCATGCTATACTGAGCATGACCAAGGAGGTTATTTTTGTCTCATCTAGTCTTGAAAACCTTGTTCCAAGCTTTTTGTGAAAGAGTGTCCATGGTTACCAAGACATGAAACCAATCCTCAGAGTTGTCAAGCTCTGGAAGAGGCTCGTAGTCATGGTTTTCATCTTCACTATCAAGCAACTTGTTGCAACATTTACACATGTTGACCAAAGTGGTTCGAACAGTTGTGAGTCAATGGTAAGAATATGCCTCGACCAATGGGATGTGTCTTCCTTGTTTTCAAGTTTTTTTAAGGCATATTTTCCTTTGTGAATATGAATATGATTGGTTTTCCAATCATAAACTAGTCTTGTTTCCCTCAAGGCCTTTTGAGGATCATCATGTATGACCCTCTTCTTTTGAAAGGCCCTCCAAAAATTATCATGTATCAACCTTGCTTCCCTTAAGGCCTCGGCGATCTTGGATGGGTGGTGCAAGATTGTAGAGACCATCAATACCTTATACATGACTTTCAAAATAGTGCCCTAGCTTGTTTATGGGAACTTTTGGTTGTCCTTTAATTTTGGTTGTGGAGGGAGGGTTCTCAATGATGGGGCATGATGCATCCTCCTCTTCAAGTTCAGGTCCGGTTTAGGTTCAATTATGTGGGCTCTTAGATTCCCATTTATCCAATCGAATAAGTTTCTCCAAATTTGGGAATTTCCTTGCAAAAGAGAACTTATCAGAACTCAGACTTTTGAGGACAAGAAAGTGTGAGGCCTGCTATGTCTTTCTCAGGCAATATTCACTTTCTATTCACACTCATTGGGTCCATACTCACTTTGAGTGCACTAGGACCTGCAAATCACACCTAGGAGAAAATGTTACACGCCTATGTGGAAGTCCAACTTTCACATACCATTGAGTCCTCCTTCATTGCACATATAACAATGTGGGTGCTTGTTGAATTAATTCCAAATGTAGAGACAAAGGCTCTAGATTTGTCTTTCTTTATGGCCTCTTCAAAATGGTTATAGGCATTTGAAAAACTCTAGGGTTCCCTCCTTATTTTTATAATTGGATTTAGGATTAGGTCTATGATATGCTTAGGTGGGGTCAATGATTCATACTCGACCACTTTCTCAAGTATTGGCTCTGCACCTTCCACACAAGGTCTCTTAGACTTATTTCATTATCTATGTCTCTATGTCTCAAACATGGGGTTAGGATACCCCTTGAGTTTCTTTGGAACGTTTTTGTAATCTATGGGTTTCTTTTCCTTAGGAAGAGTTGCAGGAGATTGTTTGTTGTCTCCCCACAAGGGAGGCAACTTCAGATCTCTCATCCAAATGACTTCCTTCAATAGTTACAAAATTGTTGTCCTTGACAATTGATCGTGAATTATATTTTTATGTGGTTTTTGAGGACTTCTTATTTTGGACCTTTAGTTCTAGTTCATTAGCCTTTCTAGTGGCTAGTACAACCCTTGGGACTTGCTCTTCAGGCTTCTTTGCAGCTTGCTTTGAAGTTGAAGCATGAGCTTCCTTCTTATTAGCAATCTTGGATGTTACCTCGACTGCCACTCGCACCTTAGCTTGGAGACTTATGATGGCGTTAAGGGGGAGTGTATTAAAAAGTCCTCCTTGCACACTCGACAAACAAGTTAAGGCTCGTCGAAGTGACAATAAATTCTTTTGCCATGGGAAAAATTTTCACTCTATTGGGATAATCCTTGTAAGCATGGTCAAATCCGGACTTATAACATGTGCGTCCTTAAGGAATTACGTTGTGGTTTGGCACAGGATTTGGAGTGTTTAGAGCACTCGAGGGATTTGATGTAAGGTCTTTATGAGGACACTCCACAATATGATATGGCCCTTTGCATTGAAAAAATTGCATATCGATGGCCTGTGTACCATATTGTTGAGGTCTCTCGCTCTCTCTGTTGCACCATGTCTCTAAACAGAGAGGCATAGTCTTTGTTGCACCATGTCTCTAAATAGAGAGGCATAATCTATGGGTAAATCTTGGTCAGGATATACCATAAGGATCATACTATTGCAGCTCATATGAGTCTTGTTATTCATATGAGTCTTGTTATTCATATAAGTCTCATAGCTCTCTTGTTCTTGGGTTTCTATCTCTCTACATGTAGTCACTAAGTATTGTTGTACTAGTGTGGTTCTTGGGGGAATCAGTTGAGATAGTAGTACTGGAGGTGGATATGACAGCTGTGTGGCGGACTCTACATACCTCTTAGTTAAGGTTTTTGGTAGGTAGGCATTAGAGCTCATATGAGTCTTGCTATTCATATAAGACTCATAGCTCTCTTGTTCTTGGGTTTCTATCTCTCTACATGTAGTCATTAAGTATTGTTGTACTAGTGTGGTTCTTGGAGGAATCAGTTGAGATAGTAGTATCAAAGGTGGATATGACAGATATGATGGACTCTACATACCTCTCAGTAAGGTAGGGCTAGTAGTGCTGATAGTTACCTTGGCGTGGAAGGTGTCTACGTGTGGTAGTGGTTCACCTTGATTGGTTTCTTTGGTACCAAGAATGAGTTATGTCATGGTTCCTTGTGGCACTAGAAATGAGCACAAAATTGTTGTTTTCTAGGCCTCAACATCATTAGACACTATGTACTTGTTTTATTTTGTTTTATTTTGAATGCGTATTGCACACTTTGGAAGGTATTGCTTGGAAAGTGGTTGAGGGTAGTGACCTTGAGGTTGTGAGGTTTCCCTTAGGGCTAGCCGTGAGGTTGCGATTGGGGTTGGCCCTACCCCACTACTAGCCTAAAGAGTTTAGTAGATTTTTTTCCAACTTGTCCATGCTCATGTCCTTGACCAAGACTCTAGCTAGTGCTACCAGGTCACTCTTAGCTTCTGAGGCTTTGGATAATATGCATCCCCCATCTCTTGGTTTGGGTGGATGTCTTCTATATCCTTGTCTTGTAGATTGTCTACTAGGTCTATTGCCTTGGCAACGATTATCAAAGATATAGGTCTATTGCCTTATGACAAATGATCATAAGGCAACGATTATCAAAGATATAGGTCTATTGCCTTATGACAAATGATCATATTAAAGATGTAGTGTAGACTTATAGAGATGGTCATGAAGCCTCTTGCTCTTGATCGATTAATGAGAGATAAGTGATCTAGTTTCCCGTTATTAGGGACTGTATCTTATGTGGAGATTCTTGGTTCTAACAAGATAATATCGCATTGTTTCTCTCTCCTCTTTCTTGAAGTTATAGATTTATGCGATTTGGTTCCCCACAATGAATGTGTGTCTCAAGACCTCATGGCTAGCCATTTTCGAGTGGTTTTAGAGACCTAAACCATTGGCCTGCTTTGCCTTTGAGGTAAAGTCTTAATTAACACAGATCTTAGTGGCATCAATCATCAATCCTTCCCATGGCCTCACAAATTTGAGCAAACTTCTCTAGGTATACTGAGTGGGATCTCTAATTCCATCAAATTTGGTCATCATCCTTAAGATGTGGATGGCTTAGTTTCAACTATGAGCCTCTAGGTGTTATGTTTGTTGCAACCCCCTTTTCCCATTTCAAACACCATTATAAGCATGCCTTCTTCGTATTCTCATGGCGGTGGAACATAAGGCAGTGGTTGCACAATGTTTGAGATATGGATTAGCTTAGTTTTGACTAGAGCCTCTAGGCGTTACATTGTTGCAACCCCCCATCCCAAATGCCATCATAAGCATGTCTTCTTCGTATTGTCATGGCGATAGAACTAGCTCTTTTCGCAACCTCTTTAGAATGGTAATGGTATCGATCAAGACCTTTGGTAGGCACTAAGGTTCCCTCATTGGTTAAAAATGGGATTTGGGTAGTTTGGGCTTACACCACAGGCTCTTGGGTTTCTAGCTTCGAGGTCGAAGCTTGAGCTTTATGCTTTTTTATTGCCTTGGATGTTTCCTTAGCCGATTCCCTTGACTTGGTTTGGAGCCTTGTGATAGCATTAAGGGGGGATTGTATCAATAAGCTCTCCTTATACACTTAACAAGTTAAGGCTTGTCAAAGTGGCTGTAAATACAACTTCCCATTTGTGGGTGCACTAGCTTGTCCATCATGTCCTCACTCTACTGTCACACTGGAATGCTCCTTGCCAAGGGGTGAAGGGAGAGCTCTCAATGCCTAGATGAAGGCAAGAAGAGATAGTCCTTCACAATGGTTCTCTCTCACAAAACGTAGGAAAACAAGAAGCTAATGGACGAGGAAAACCTACAATCACACCTATTCAAACAAGCATCCATTAAGCATGTAAGAATCTACAAGAAAACTATTTCAAGGGAATGATTGTGTCTTTCTTTGTATGACCTATATAAAAATGAATAGTTTTCACACTAGCTGGCCAAACTTAAAAATGATCCGACCTCTATTACTAGTCTTAAGTAACTATGTACACTAAGTCCATAGATTTTTCCTATTTGACATTAAGCACATGGTAAGGTTGCTTTATGTGTTTGAGCGCCATCTTACAAAAGTTAAATGCCCATTTAAGCGAGTAAAATGGCAAAGTTCCTTATGAAATCGACAAAGTTAACAACAGAGCTCTACCAAATACAAGTTGGTAAGTGGATTTGCCAACCTTTGTTTATAACTTTTACATTATCCAAAGCCTTCTCATCCTCATACACCTCATGAAGAAGGAGAAGTGGAGGGGTGTATCATTCATTGATTGTTTTATTTTTCATGAATTGGGACATTACCAATGTGATTACACAAAATCAACGTCTATAGCTCCAAGTACCCCGAGGGTCAACCTTCTTGAGATTTCTATTGAGAGGAAAGAAGAAGTGAATGCCTTAGTCCTAGTAAGTGGACATGACTTAACTTTCATTGAATCCAATGAAGACAAGCATTTATGTGGAGATGGGCCTTAAGATGTGGATGCATTCATTCAGTGTGAAAATACGTAATACATATTCATGGCCACTAAAGCAAAGGGATGTATATGTTCATTAGTAATTAAATTAATTTGAGTTCATGGTTGTTATAATGCCTTTTTATTAGTAACATTAGCACTTAATTATATATATATATCCATCCTACTATGGTCAAATGGGTATCCAAGATTCAATTTTGCTAAGAAAAAATTCTGCAAAAAAAAAACAATCAATGAATAAATATACCTTTCACTAGATGTAGCAAGTTCGTGATAGGTTGGTAACTGTAGTGCAAAAGTAATCTAAGAAGCAACAATTATGGGTAAAGATTCAAACTTCAAAGGTTATAGTTCAAGCACTTCATCTTAATTTAAAAATGAGCACCATTTTAGATAAATGGACAATGTAAAACATGCCATCAAGGTTAAACACAAAAATTAAGGTAGACCAAATAGTCACATTGAGTGAAGCTCAATTTTCAACACCCATCAATGTTTGAAACCCAACTACATGTGAAGAGAAATTTTTTAGACATGGATCTTTGATGTAGAAGCTAATTCAAATCCATAAATGGCTAGATGGCACAAAGGTATTTTTGTTGAGGTGCCTACACTAATGATTTGAGTATTATAAGTAGGGATCAATAACTTATGAGATTGAATCAAGGTTTTCATAGATTATGGACTAAGTACACATATGAATGGTCCTTAACTTATCTTCTTTCTTCCTACACAAGCCAATTTATCTACATTCTAATGGACTTTTATGTGTGTATGCTCACATTAATAGCTTTTCTTTTCTTGCCCTCTTGTTTCACACAACTCTTTAATGTGGTACACTTGTCAATATTTGTAAGTTACATGGACTCTAGGAGTTCACATGAGCTTTGTTTGTGGATTTGGTGAGTAATTTACATCTGTCTTGGGATAAAAATGCCATGGAGTGTGAAAAAGAAATTTAAAGAGATTTTCTTGAGTGGTGGTGCGTTCACTCTTTTTTGAACTCTCTTCCTTTAGTGAAGTGAAGATTGGAATTGGAAATGAGCAATGCTAGAAATTGAGAGAGGTATAGAGAGTAGGTAATAAAATGAGCTTGAGGAAGTGCAATTGCGAATGCAATTATCTTGTTATGTATACTGTTAAGTAGCGTGAGACGGGACTATACATGAGGAAACATTACCCACTCCCACTCACATACATACACATACATACGTGTGTGTGTGTGTGTGTGTTTTAACTTATTTTCCCATGTAGGCTCTCGACTTTAATGAACATATTGGCTAGAGGAAGTATTGAAGAATAGGAAGAGCTCTTTTCCTTGAGAAGGATCATTGAAAACTTCGAATCCTGAGTGCCAATCTTCGTTTGAAGCTAACCAATGTACAGATGTAGGGAATGGTACAGAAGGGGGGAAATAATGACATCAACCAACTCATGGCAGCATCTATTACATATGAAAGCAAGGAGAACTTTGTTTACTTTCTGCCACTGACATTTTCTCTTCTTTTCACCCAGCCCAGAAAAAGGGGGGAAAAGGGGGGGAGGGGGGGGTGTTGTGTGTAAGAACAGAACCCAAAATGTAACTGTCTCATTGGAAAAGTTTCCCCTAATATAAAACGTAAAATCTACAACTTGAAAATCAATAAAATAAAGAAAGAGCTCAAAATCTTGAATCCCGACCTCTCCATGGCATCATGTACAGCCTATAAATACCACTGCTACTGCAACTTGGCCATGGCATGAAAGCTTATTCACATCAGCACTCAATCGAGCGACAATTAAAAAGCCATGCTTCACCTTAGTTTCTGACACTAGTGACATATTTCAGAAGAAGTCCAACTACCTGTTGAATAAAATCAGAGAATATCAGAAGCCAGGACATGCGACAAGTTTCCTTGAGTGTGTATGCATGCGCGCACGCGAGAGAGAGAGAGAGAGAGAGAGAGAGAGAGAGAGGTGTACTTCTGGTGAGACTTTGGATGCATCCTTGGATAAATGCTTGATCTTTTCCTGTGTTTCTGCTTCAAGGCGCTTGATATTGGATCCAGAATCTCCACTGGACTGCCAGGCAATACACCTTCTTAGATGCTAGTCATGCTTAATTGAGCGACACAAAGCTAGGTTGGAAATCCATAACAGTTTCAGTAGGGTCTATGCCTCTCTACATATATATAGACTCAAAAATACATCTATGTTTCACTCACAAATTGCCCGTGTGTGTTAAGTTTCAGTCAGATGAAGGAAAAAGACCTTGCCAGTCCCTCCAAGAAGGTCCATTAAACTGCTTTATATTTGCAAGCTGGTTGAGAGGTTCTTCTTATGCTTTTTGGATACCAGTCAAAAGCCCTAATCCCTTATGTGGCTGTTTCAAGATCGATATGAATATGCTAATCCTTGTGTGTCTGTTTCAGTACCTAATCCTGATACGTCCTTTCTGTATGCATACCGCAAACGTAATGTGCATACTGTGCCTACCATATCCAATGAAGGAAAACGTCGTACCATGCATTGTATGTACTGTCCCACACACGTATCACACATCCTACCATATCTACAACCTTGCAGCACCTAACGTACCTTCGCCTGATCAGTACTTTCTGTACTCATCGTACCCGCAGCGTACGTACTATAACTACTGTTTCTCACCTTCTTGCAGTAACAAAGAAGAAAAACTCTGCAACCTGTGTTGATTGGGAGCAAGCTGCTATCATCACAACAGACATTCAAAAAATGTCCATCCATTTTTAAACCTTCTACGCCTAACAGGTGAAGCTCGAGGTTGACTAGACTAGACATATATACCTAGATGAATCCAGGTACATGCCCAAACCATCTATGCCTACCAGGTGAAGCTCAAGATTGACCAGACTAGAGCTTGTTCGTTGTGGATATCCTTGCAAATGCGTAACACCTGCAGCCCCACACACATCCCCGCCAAACATCCAAGGTTGACACTGCAGTGGGTTTCAAATAATGCTATATGGTTTTCTTCCTTTGAAATAAAGGAAAGTCACTTTTGACAATACTTCCAGGCAAACATGTATGAGCCTCTACATCCAAATAAGCTCCATAGTGGCATCAAGATACATGATGTTGATATAAAATCGTGCATGCATTGCACACACACATACATACACATTGCATACGTATATACATGCAGACATACACTGGAAACATACATATACACATGCATTGTGCACACACACACACACACACACACACACACACACACACACACAAACACACACACAAATATCATTGGAGCAAAAAAACACACCTGCCGGCACTCATGTGCATAATATGAAGCAACGTTTGTTTGACCAATCTCTTTTTAAGTGCATAATTTTTCAATTTCCAACGAATTTTAACAGCTTTTGTACATATTTCTTTTCTCCCTCAAAAAAAATGAGCTTTACTATCAGCAGATACAGATCAGTAACAAGGAGATTACTATCAGCAGATACATATCAGTAACAAGGAGAAACGGCTAATACATACCTCAGACAGTTTTTTTCTGAATTCACTCTCTCTGTGTGCCCTGTATGCAGCCACTTCCCTCTCAGCTTCCTCCTTGGCTTGCTTTAGTCTTGCTGTCTTGGCTGCAACACACAGAATTGGGTTTAACACAGTATGCAGATAAGTCTCTAAAATGCCGTAACTATACATGCGCAGATTGTTGGAATTAGGGTTGCAGGAATGCACACACAACTTCAAGAAGATGAGGAAGCTTGAGCACAACACAGTAGTGTATTATGAGTGCCAAAAATGAGAGATAACTAGCCCTAGAAGATAATGGGCGTATATACAATGCACGGGGGAAAAAACCTCCTAGTGAGGGAAAAAGTGCCCCGGCGGTCCTAAGTGTGTTCACACACATCACTACTATAATATGGTAACAAATCCCCCCTGGAGTGATGCGGTGAACAAGAGCTAGCACTCATGTATAGGGAAGTGTCTAGCTATGTGGACGAATCCACAAAAGGGAGTAAGCCCAAAGCTTTGCGAAAAGCTTCGAACTTCTCACGAGGCAGAGCCTTTGTGAAAAGGTCTGCAAGGTTATCCTGTGTTGGCACATAAGCCAAACTGATCTCTCCTGCAGAGAGTCTCTCCCTGACATAATGGTAGTGCACCTCAATGTGCTTCGTACGAGCATGGAACACTGGGTTCCGCGCAACTGCCAATGCGCTCTGACTGTCAGTGAAGATGGTGGTGGCAGATGGCTGCCCAACACCCAAATCAGCCATAAGGCGTCTGAGCCACACACACTCAACCGTAGCTGTGAAAGCTGCCCTGTACTCAGCTTCACAACTAGAAGTGGCCACAGTAGGCTGCTTCTTGCTCAACCATGATATGCATGAGCTTCCAAGCATGAAGCAAAAACCACTCGTGGACACGCGTGTGTCATAACAACCAGCCCAGTCAGAATCTGAAAAAGCATGTAAATCTGGCGGCAATGATCCCCCCTTGGGATAAAACAACCCAAGATGCCGAGTACGACTCAAATAGCGAAAGATACGCTTCACTGCCTGCCAATGCTTAATGCCTGGGCTATGCATAAATCTGCTCACCTGTGAGACTGCAAACTGAATGTCTGGCCTCGTAATGCATACATAAATGAGGCAACCAACAGCTGTCTGATAGAGTGTGACATCAAAGTGATCTCCAGCATCATGAAGACTCAACTTCAAACCTGTCTCCATTGGAGTAGCAATAGGCTTGCAGTCTTCAAGGCCAAATCTCCGCAACAATGTTTCAATATACTTTGTTTGACACAAAGCAATACCTCCATCACACTGCTTAAATTGTATCCCCAAATAATGATGCAAATGCCCCAAATCTGACATCTCAAAAGAGGCATTCAAATCAGCCTTAAAATCAGCAATATGACTCTCATTTGGTCCTGTGAGCAGCATGTCATCGACATAGAGAGCAATGATTAGATGTACACCATCCACACGTTTAGCATACAAAGTGCTTTCTGTTGGACTATTTTGAAACCCATGTGCAGTCAAATATGCATGTATTTTTTCATACCAAGCTCGTGGAGCTTGCTTTAAACCATATAAAGCCTTTTTTAACCTGCACACTTTGTTTTCCTGCCCTCTTTGAACAAAACCACGAGGCTGCGATACATACACCTCCTCATGCAAATCTCCATTTAAGAACGCAGTCTTTATGTCCAGCTGATGTACATTCCAACCATTATGAGCTGCTAATGCACAGATGCTACGAACAGTGGTCATACGACATGTGGGAGCAAAAGTCTCATCAAAATCAATGCCCTTCTCTTGAGCATAACCTTTTGCAACAAGCCTAGCCTTATGGCGATCCACTGTGCCATCAGGCTTACGCTTCAATTTGTATACCCACTTAGTGCCAATGGCCTTCTTGCCAGGAGGCAAGTCACATAAAGACCATGTACCATTCTTCATAATAGCATCGTATTCTGCTTGCATAGCAGCCATCCAATTTTCTGAACTTTGTGCCTCATCAAATGAAACAGGCTCACTTTCATCGCACATACTAGAAACAGCCAATGCATAACAATCTGACGCATAAGAGGCACCATGAGAGCCAGAACGAGTGCGACTAGACAAAGGGGCATCCAACTTGCTGTCACGCAAAGTCTGCACCAGCCATCTAGGCATGTTCCTAGAGCCCTCAATCTCTTGTCTCTCATCCTCAAGTGCATCATGCACATCTGCATCAGATATAGGCTGATCTGTGCCATCATTTAAAACCTGCATAGGCTGAAAAACTGCCTCATGAGGTATTGCACTTGACTGTGCACCACTGAAAAGAGGCAACAATGTATCATAGACATCACGTGAGCTGATATCTGTCTCCTTAGTACATGAAACCAAGGGCTGAACTGCATCTTCCACAAATACAACATCACGGCTAACCAAAATGCGCTTTGTCTGTGGATGATACAAACGATAGCCTTTGCTCTCAGCACTATATCCAACAAAAATACATTTGACAGCTTTGTCATCCAATTTTCTGCGATGTTGCACAGGCACTAATGCATATGCCAGGCAACCAAAAACACGTAAATGGCCAACAGATGGCTTGCGGCCATGCCAAGCCTCATATGGAGTGACAACCTGTAATGCTTTGGTGGGACACCTGTTTAGTACATAAGTGGCACACATGACAGCCTCAAGCCAAAAACCATGTGGTAGACTTTGACTCTTAACCATACATCTTGCCATTTCCATGAGAGACCTGTTTTTTCTCTCAGCCACACCATTTTGCTGTGGTGTATACGGCACTGTACATTGGTGTTTTATCCCACGCTCAGCCAGAAATGCATTAAATTCTGAAGACATATACTCCCCCCCTCGATCTGAACGGAGGGTGCCCATCTTACTTTCTGACACATTTTCAGCCATAACCAAAAACTGTTTGAAGCACAAAAACACTTCGGACTTTGCCTTCAAAGGATATACCCATGCATGCCTGGTAAAATCATCAATGAAAGTCACGAAGTAAAGGTAGTTTCCAAATGATGGAGTTTGCATGGGTCCACAAACATCACTGTGAACAAGCTGCAATCTGCGTTCAGCTCTCACTGATCCATCTTTGGGAAAGGAAGCACGCTGCATTTTACCCAATATGCAGCCCTCACAAACATGCTTGACAGGTGCCTCAAGCTTAGGCAAAGAAGACACCATTTCAGATTTCTGCAGGCGCAGCAAACTTGCAAAATTCAGATGACCAAAACGTGCATGCCACAGTTTTGCATTTGAAATAGCCTGCGTATCCATAATAGCACATGCTGAATCCTCTACACATTTGCCATCCATATTGAGCTTATACAGCCCTCGACATAGTGAACCAGATGCTACAATGATGTCACCACAAGAGAGATCATGAACAGTACATCTGTCATCCACAAATTTTACAACCAAACCTGTTTTGGCAAATGCGGAAACTGACAGCAGATTCTTTTTGATCCCTGGCACATACAATGCATCAAAAAGTGTAAAGGTGTTGCCATTTGCAACATTCAGCACAATCTGTCCAACTCCTTTAACGGGATAAGAGGAGTTATTGGCACAAGTGACAGTATTCCCTGTGGGAGCAGACTCAAGGAAAGTGAATAAACTGCGCTGCGAGGTGATATGCTTAGTGGCACCACTGTCAAAGTACCATACATCTGAATCTACTGCAGACATACATGTGTCATGCAAAGATGGGTCATAACTGCACTGCGCATTGAATGCCCATTCTGTATCTAGCACAACATTAGCAGATTCATTGTTAGAAGGAGAGGCATCTGCAACAGCCATACCAGCCTCTTTCTTCTTAGCCTCTTTCGCAGCCAGCTTAGGACACGCTTTGATGACATGATCATTTCCCTTACAGTACTTGCAAAATGTCTTCTGTTTGTCACCCTTCTTCTCATCTTTGTCTTCCTTCTTTGGTTGCGCAGCATTTGCAGATTTCTGCTTACTAGAAGAAAAGCCAGCTTTACCTTTCCCGCTTCTCTGACTAGCACCGAAAGCTTGATCTGCGACACGCATACTATTCCTGTTTTGCCTTGACTGGTCTTCTTGCAGCAAAACAGAAACTAACTCCTCAAATGATAAGGCATTGGGATTGCCTTTCATCATCAAGCGAAGAGTGGAAGCAAAACCCTGATAAGAATCTGGTAGACCATTCAAAACAGTCTGCACAAGTGAACTGTCTGACAGGATTTCATCTGCAGAAATGAGCTGCTCTTTGAAATCCTTGATCTTTGTCAAAAAGCTATCCATAGAATCACCTTCGTTCATATGCTCATTCTCCAACTGTTTTCGGAGATAAGCAACACGAGCCTCATTTCTTGCCTGATACAATGTGGCAAGTACATCCCAAGCATCCTTAGAAGTCCTGCAGGAGCGAATATGTGGGATAATGGTACGTTTGACAGACAGCGCAATCAAGGCATGAGCCTGCGCATCTCTACCATCCCAACGAATCTGCTCTGCTGAAAGTGGTGGTTCTCGAACAGCTGCTACAGCACTTGTGCCTGCACCATCATCAACAGTACCTGTATCTGATGTGTTTGCAGCATTCCCAGCCACAATAGGACGTGCATCAATACCCTGCACAATGTTCCATAACCCCTTTGCTACCAATACATGTCGCATCATATATGCCCACAATGGATAGTTGGTGCCATCCAACTTATCCTCAGCAGCCAACATGCGGAATACATCATTGTTGTCAGCCATGGCCAATGACTGTACTACTAGATGTAAATGCTGTCTGTAAGAGGAGAACCTGTATAAAATCGACCTGTGCTATGTAGCACAGCCCAAAACAGACGAATGGGCACCTGTCCTGCAGATTTTAATCTTGACAGAAAATCTGCACAGTAGGACGATTTTGCCTGCGCAGTACTTGGAATGCAAAAACGGAGGGCGAAATGACCTCAGATCAAAATTCTGAAATGACCCAGCCCTATGGGCTCTCCCACGGCATATACTAACCTGCAGTCGCTCGTGAAACCTCGTCGCAATCGGAGGAGATGAAGCGGCAGGTGCCGGTGATGCTGCCCGGGAGGAGGAAGCCTGCTCTGATACCAATTGTTGGAATTAGGGTTGCAGGAATGCACACACAACTTCAAGAAGATGAGGAAGCTTGAGCACAACACAGTAGTGTATTATGAGTGCCAAAAATGAGAGATAACTAGCCCTAGAAGATAATGGGCGTATATACAATGCACGGGGGAAAAAACCTCCTAGTGAGGGAAAAAGTGCCCCGGCGGTCCTAAGTGTGTTCACACACATCACTACTATAATATGGTAACACAGATCATCTAATCCAGTAGATTAAGCATCTAATCGACCTAAAAAATACTTCAGCCACAAGTTCGGATTCCATGGCAACAAACACAGCGAGGACTATGTTGACATGAATCTGGAGAAATGATAGCATGTTTGGCAAAAATTAAGCGTTTATTGAATCAAATTTGGAGCAGGTACGTAAGTCATTACTAGATCTAGCAGAGTCGATGATGTGCTGAGCCTCTTGCTCGGCCGCAAGCAGCATTTGAATACCCCCCTGCCCCTTCTCCATCGCCATAGCTTTCAAGATCCGTTACAAAGAAAATGACTTCTCAACCATCTAGTTGCTACAATTTACAATGAACAAAACGTGGGGCATTGGCACACGTGGCAGCACACCATTTGTTTTTTGTGCTATGTGGAGGTGAGTCATTGGATGCGTGGCATCACACCATTGGGTCTTGCCAGGAGCTTGTTGTGGTATATGTAACTATTTCGCCCTCTTAGCACTCATGATGGAACCCTTACCCAAATTGGTAGAAGAAGGCATGGGAACAGGGACCATAAAGTTTGCCCATGGAAAAGCACCATTTTTGGTCAAAAAGCAAAGAAAAGCAAAAAGTAAAATTGAGTTGACCACGAGCCAGGAGCACCACAAGAGGAGATTGAACCAAACCAAAAAGCAAAAAGCTACTTTTTCAAACTCTGAGGTCAATAAGCCAATAAGCAAGGCCTTGCAGCTAGAAAAGCAAAGCACAATAACTTTGGTAAAAGCTAGCATTATCTCTGTAAGTACCCTGTCCCCACCGCGCAACGGATTCGGGGTGCTAGCAGCGGAAGTAGCACATCTTGCGCGGGGCAGGGTCCCACACTCGGGGCCTCGCCCACGGATATCCGGACAGGTGACTAATTCCTCGATTCTTCCAAACCCAACTCGGAAAAACTTCTCTTGCCCGGAAAGCACGGGCGATTCCACCAGGATAACTTTTCCCTAACGTAGTCAAAAGCCTTAACTAACTAAGCTCATCTGACCGAACCCGTAAGTCCCATAGTCAGATCAGGGAAAAAGACTGTACTTGGATCATAGAGATCAACGCTTTTTTCCTCATTGAGAGGCACAGCCGTTGATTCTTTTCTATAGAACAATTTTTGTCCGGGGTTTACTTCATCTATCGAACTAAATAGAAATTGAAATTTACGGATCCATCAGTCCAGCCTAACCCCATCCAGTCCCATGGGTTAGCCAACCGCCCAACCACTGTAGTGATGGGATCCAATTAGGAATTTGGTTAGGTTTTGTCCCGGGTACCAGGGAAAAGAGTTCCCAGGTCCCCTAGCCAAAAGTTCATGCAAACATAAAACTAGTCACACCACTTACACACCCAATATGAAATTGCCTTTTTCTCAGCATCAGCTAACTTTAAAACAATCCTTTAATGAAACCATTATGTCACTGATGACAATCCTCAAAATCTCTGATTGAATCCATATTTCCAATCATTCATTCATCGGTGTACTCATGGCATCATTGGCAACCAGAACGCTCACCGCCTGTTCACTCAGGGGCCTTTTCAATAGTTCCTAGCTCATAGTACCCGGCAATATTTTCACATATAAAAATCAAGATGGAATCCTCGTTGAAGATCAGCAAGATCAATCAACAGATCCATATAAGAGAGCCATGGACTCATCCGTTGAGGACCAGTAAGGTCAATCAACCAGATCCATGCCCGGTTTCAGAAAACAACTCTTACTCCTTGTTTCAATATCTTCCACGACGCACGTGTGGGTATCTTCGGCGACCCAGAGCCCGAGCACCGTATGGTCAGCACCCTCTAGGATCCTTCGCAGGTCACCTAGCGCTTCACTCATAGGCCGCTTCCTTGGTCCCTCATCCACCGTACCGGAAGCTCACCATTTAAATCAAACCGAGGCTGGTCAAGACCTCGGCCCACCTTGCTACGCGAGACGTCCTCCATTGACTCTCCGTCAGCAGTTGCAACTTTATCAGTTAGGTCTCCACGACCTTAATCACAAGACAGTCAAAATGCTTCCCCAACATTCTTGACATAAAACAGTCATTTACAAACAGGTCATAAATACAGTTTCTATAATGAACTCACGTTTTTCCAGATTGTTCCACATCAATCCATATTACTTAACCCAATTCCAAATCATATGTGTATCCATTCTTGACCAGATACATCATTTTCTATCCCATCACATCAGATTCATTCACTTCACATAACATCCATTCCTATCTTTCTTAATTTACATTACGTCTCATCACATCCATTTCTTATTACATCTCATTCGTTCACATCTTATATTATTCATTCACATTATTCTGATTCACATGACATCTCATCTCATCCATTCGCTCATATCGACTTCATATCCATTCACATACATTTTTGCATTCATTATTCCACATACACATCCACATTCACATCTACATCCATACATCCATTTTCACATCCACATCCATACATCCATTTTCACATCCACATCCACATCCACATCCACATTCACATCTACATCCATACATCCATTTTCACATCCACATTCATACATCCACATCGATACATCCACTTCCACATCCATATTCAGACATCCACCTCCACATCCACATCTACATCCATATATCCATTTTCACATCTACATTCACATTCTTACATCCACATTCACATCTACATTCATACATACACATCCATACATCCACATCTATATTCATACATCCACACCCACATCCACATCCATACATCCACATCCACATTCATACATCCACATTTACATCTACATCCATACATCCACATCCATATCCACATCCGCGTTCACATTCATACATCCACATCCATACATCCATATCCACATTCACATTCACATACATCCACATTCTTACATCCATATCCACATCCATATCCTTATCCACATCCCATATCTACATTCATACATCCACATCTACATTCATACATCCACTTCCATACATACACATCCATATTCATACATCCATATCCACATCCATACATCTATATCATACATTCACATCCGCGTTCACATTCATACATCCACATCCATACATCTATATCATACATTCACATCCGCGTTCACATTCATACATCCACATCCATACATCCATTTCTACATTCCCATTCATATAACCACATACATCTTCACATCTATTCTTTTACATCACATCCATTCTCGCCCTATCACAACCCATATACATCTTATCCCATCAGATACACTTCTTACCTTATCCCATACACATCTTATCACATCCTAACTCATCCCATATGCATCTTATCACATCCTATCACTTCTCATACTCATCTTATCACATCCTATCATCTCCCATACGCATCTTATCACATCCTATCACATCTCATACACCTCTTATCACATCATATCACATCTCATATGCATCTTATCACATCCTATCACTTCTCATACACATCTTATCACATCCTAGCACATCTCATACACATCTTATCATATCCTATCACTTCCCATACGCATCTTATCACATCCTATCACATCTCATACACCTCTTATCACATCCTATCATATCTCATACGCATCTTATCACATCCTATCACTTCTCATACACCTCTTATTACATCCTATCACATCTCATACACATCTTATCACATCCTATCACTTCCCATACACATCTTATTAGGCATAAAGACAACTTTAGTAGGAATAACACTTTTATAATAATCCTTTTATGCATTTTACTATGCATAAATTCTAATTTAATGAGAATAATACTTTCGAAATAAAAATAAATCTTTTATACATCTTTCTATGCATAAATTTCCATCTTAATGAAATTAACACTTTTAGAATAAATCTTTTATGCATCTATCTATGCATAAAAATTAAAATTGATAAGAATAACTCTTTTGAATTAAAAATAAAATTCTTTATGCATCTTTCTACGCATAAAATCAAAATTGATGAGAATAACACTTTTGGGTTAAAATAATTTCTTCATGCATCTTTCCATGCATAAATCCAATTTAGTAGGAATTACACTTTTAGAATAAAAGAATTTCTCTTATGCATCTAATTTGTGCATAAAATCCAATTATGATGAAAATCTCACTTTTAATATAAAAAAATCTTTTATGCATATGTTTATGCATACAAATCATTTATGATGAAAATCATTCTTTTAATATAAAAGAATTTCTTTTATGCATCTGATTTATGCATAAAATCTTTTATGATGAAAATCACACTTTTAATATAAAAAATTTCTTTTATGCATCTACTTATGCATAAAAATCAATTATGATGAAAATCACACTTTTATAAATAAATATTTCTAGTATACATTTTTCTATGTCTAGAATGAAATAACCCTTTAAGAATACTCATACGATGGGGATTACTCTTTTTAACATAAAATTTAATTACTAGAAATCCTCTTTTTCTTAATTCATCAATTATGCATAACATAAAAATCAATTTCTCCATGATTACAATGAAATTCTTTCAATTAATCTAGGATGATAATTCCTAGAATATGGTAGGAAGTCCTCTTTTCATGCTTTGAATGAAATTATTTTATGTGTAATTTTTATAAAAATTTTACCATAGCTCGCCTGCTATGACTGATAAATCTCAATTATTTTAAAGGATAAAGCTTATCATTAAGGGAATGATTAGAATGATCCCTAATTGGATCATTAACCCATAATGGATTGAATCATCAATATTCATGAAATACATAAACTAAAAGTATAGAAAAAAGCCATTAATTTGGCCTCAAGCATAGATTAATCTTGGATTAAGGAAAAGCTTTATGAAAAGCTTCATTTGGATTGAGAATAGGTCATGAGAATGACCATTCTTTGAGTGAGAGAGAGAAATTACATAAAAACCATTAAAATTAAGCATAAATAAAAATTTATGTAATTCTTTACTACCATTCATCAATTAACTTCAATAGCATTCAAAAACCATTCCAATTAAGCTTCTCAAGCTTGAGAGGGGTTGAGAAGAGAGAAACATTGAGAATTTATAGAAAAGATCAAAATTCACCATTTACCTTACAAATTGCTTGATTCTTTGTTCACGGTAGAGGCCCCCAACCAATCAATTGGTTTGGTGTGCTAATGGAGTCACCAATGGAGATTGAAGAAAGAGGGAAGCTCCAATTTCTTCAATTTGGAGAGAATTTTAGAGAATAGTAAAAATTAGCATTATTTTGAGCATAATTTTGGCATAGTATAATTCTCCTACTTTTTTACAAAGACTCAGGTTCTATTTATAGGAGAGGGAGGCTCTAACCAAGACCAACTGATTTCTAGAATTTTTTAGATTTCAGTTTGGTTGATTTTGGACTAGATTTGGACCTAGTTTGGTTCCTTTTTTATTCGGTTTTGATTCGGTTTGATCCAAGAGAGAGGAGAGATAAAAATATCATATTATTTTTGAG
Organism: Cibotium barometz; assembly: GCF_041138505.1. Classification (NCBI taxonomy): domain Eukaryota; kingdom Viridiplantae; phylum Streptophyta; class Polypodiopsida; order Cyatheales; family Cibotiaceae; genus Cibotium; species Cibotium barometz. The sequence goes on along the minus strand of NC_141080.1, from coordinate 14,411,960 downwards.
TTTAAAACTCATTCAAGCATGTGAAGTATGCACCTCCTTGAAGGGACTCCCTTTCCTTACATATGTGTCAAAATGGAATGATTATACCCAAAATATCTCATTTTTTTAGTAATACTCATAGTTTTTTTACTAATAACCCTTGTACATAGTCAACTCTTCATCTTATGTGAGCATTTACTCATTTTTGGGTAATTTCTTTTACAAATTGGATTTATCTCCTCCCCAAGGTGTATACTATAGTATACATCATTTTCGGGGTTTGCGGTGGCCGCAAACCCCGAAAATGACGTATACGACGCGATTCGACCGCATTTTGGGCATCGCAAGGTTTCTGCCAATGTTCTAAAGAGGTGTCATTTTGGATTGGTTCAGCTCAATTTTGGGTGTTTGGGCTGTGTAACGGCAAAGATTTGGTGTGCAGCAGCATCTACAGTGTCTTCGACAACATCGACCATCATACTTTTGCCAATAACACTCTATTCTCTACTCTGTGTTATTTTTCATACACTTTGCAGGTGATTCAGTCAGTTGGCAGCCATCCAGGGTTGCATTCAGTGAATACTTGCAGTGTGTTGAAAGATTTGGTGTGCAGCAGCATCTACAGTGTCTTCGACAACATCGACCATCATACTTTTGCCAGTAACACTCTATTCTCTACTCTGTGTTATTTTTCATACACTTTGCAGGTGATTCAGTCAGTTGGCAGCCATCCAGGGTTGCATTCAGTGAATACTTGCAGTGTGTTGAAAGATTTTGCATTTGGTAGAAAGTCATGGCTGGCAGTAGTGATATATTCAACATGTTGTCTACTGAGGACAAACTTGATGGGTTCGGTCATGTAAGACTTCAAAACAGGCATGGGATGCACTTGTTGCATTATACCAGGTGCGTAATGAAGCACGTGTTGCATATCTGCGCAAACAATTGGAGTCTGAGCACATGAATGAGGGAGACTTAGTGGACAGCTTCTTGACCAAGATCAAAGATTTTAAGGAGCAACTTGCTAGTGTGGATGAGATATATCCTGCAGTGGAGTCATTGTGCTCGCTGCAACAAACAGACCTGATGTTCTACAAGCTGAGGCCATGCCTTGGATGGTGGGCAAAACAAAGAATGACAATCGGGATCCATCTCAAAAAAAGAGGTTTAAAACGGGATCTCAATCAAAGACTGAGCCGCAAGAGAAGGAGGATAGGAGTGAGGACAAACCTCCACTCTTTCAAAGGAAATTATCCCATAAGAAACTTGAAGATTATGTCAAGGAAGGAAAGTGTTTCCACTGTGGAAAGAAGGGACACATGGTTGGGAAATGTTCCGACAAGCCACTCCACGTCAAACTAATGCATTACCAAAGGAACTTCAACATCAGGATGATACACCACCAAAAAGAAGGTAACTTTTCAAGGCTTGGGACAAAGGGGGGATTTTTTTTTGCGAGCTTTTTTTGCCGAGCTTTTTGGAGCAATGAACAAGTAGTCCAAGCTTTGCAAAGGACCAAGAACTTACTATGAGCTTTGTAAAGGACCAAGAACTTACTTATATATAAATAACAAGCTTTGAAAGATCAACAATATAAATTTTAGTCTTTTAAAGATCTAGTCCATAAAAATATTAATTACAAAGTCTTTTGATCCACATCATACTTATTGGTATAATTACATATATACATATACCTATCTAAATTCATGCACCTCATACATATACACATACAAAATATACATATGCATACATACATGCAAGAGCTACCTACATACTAACATACATACTTTCTTACTTACTTAAATACATACATGCAAGAGCTACCTACATACTAACATACATACATACATACTTTCTTACTTACTTAAATATAAAAAACAATCCTTTAAAGATAAAAAATATATATACCGATCTTTAAAGTTCCAAACCATGAAAATCTCGATTACAAAGTATTTTGATCCACATCATACTTATTGATATAATTATATATATACATATATCTACCTAAATTCATACACCTCGTACATATACATATACATACATACATACAAGAGCTACCTACGCACTAACATACATTACATACATACTTTCTTACTTACTTAAATATAAAACACAATCTTTTAAAGATCAAAAATGTATATATCGATCTTTAAAGTTCCAAACCATGACAATCTCGATTACAAAGTCTTTTGATCCACAAATTATAGCATTCTTCTACGTGTCATCCCGACCTATCCTCTAATGAGAAATCTCCCAAACATGCTTTGGCTACCTCCATGTCATTCTCTATCCCCATATAGTGCCTTTTTAACTCTTTGCATGCATGTCCCAAGCCTCCACATCCCGCAAAAACGTCCAAGACACCATCTCCTTCACTACTTGAGAAGGTCTCCACTACTTGAGAAGGTCTCCACTAGCCACCTACAATGAAATGCAATCATAAACGTGCATCTAAGTATTTTGAAAAAGTAGTTATGAAAATGAACAGAATGAAAATTGTCTCACACACCTAAAGAACATAGGAGATCTTTCTGCTGAATAACTTCTTTGAAACATTTTGCCCAGCCTCGCGATCAATAATAGGGACATGGCAATTTACTCGATAGAACATACTAAGCGCCAATGTATCCACCTACCATAATAACGAGAAAACATTATGTTTGGATATCCATACCACATAACATGTATACATAAAGGAAAATATTTGAGAGATTATGACTTACCTGTTCTCCATTCTCATACAAATAACTTGATTCCACATGAACAGACATTGTTCGATGCATGACCAATCCAACTTTCTTTCCCATGGAATATATTTTAGGAAGTTGATCCATTAGACTCAAACCCTCATCAGCCACACAAACAAACCAACAAAACTGAGTGTGGCACGTATCAGTGATGAAGAAACTTAATTCCATGAGGGACACCCATCCGTATCTACATCAACAACCTGTAAACCTGTAGGAAAGTCAGCCCATACAAGGCGAGCCACTGTATCTGAGGGAGCACCTCTATGAGATAGAGCCTTGGGAATCTTCATCAAGAATTCTTCCAGACTACATAAAAGATTTATGATGTTTGGTTTTGGTAAGTATAACTTGGAAAACTAATTATATGGTGAAATTATTCTTTTTACCTATCTAAGCCCTCCGAAAGAGTGTGGACGTCTACCAGCAATATGTGTGAAGAACATCTCTCACCTACAAGTAAATAAGACAAAAAATGAGATGCATTTCGAAAGCACACACTTCTCAAAATAAATTTGCGATGGAAAGTACTCTTACTAGTCATGTCCATGATGTCACATTGTGCTGACACCTCCCCCTCTTGAAGATGCTCTGGAGGGTCTCTCTCTTGATCTTCATTTGTGGGGTCTCCCTCTTGAACATCATGCATAATGTCAAGACATCTCTTTGTTCACCTCTCAAGTTGCACTTGAGACGATGTAGATGTATGCTCTTGGTGTGATTGTGGCACTCGTGACAGTGGTGTGGATGGTTTTGGGGCCACGCGCGAGGATCCAACTACTGGAGACTGGGTCAAGTTTGTTGGCTGTGGGGAAGGTATTCTAGAGTCTTCTTGAGTTGGGGGCTCTCTTTCAAGCTCAGATTGGTAATTCTTAAATTCTTCAAGAAATAGATCAAGATAATTTAGTAAAAAGGTAGAAATTCCCAAACCTTTTTGTATATGTATATGTATGTAGGTTTATATGCATGTATATATATATGTATGTATGTATATATATATATATATATGTATGTATGTATGTATGTATGTATATGTGTATATATGTATGTATATATATATATATATGTATGTATGTATGTATGTATATGTGTATATATGTATGTATATATATATATATATATATATATATATATATATATATGTATATATATATGTATGTATGTATGTATATGTGTATATATGTATGTATATATATATATATATATATATATAACATATGTATATGTATATGTATGTGTATATGCATATGTATATGTATATATATATGTATATTTATATGTATATGTATGTAGGTATGTATATATCAAAACTTAACAACGTTTCTTTAAAATCTGATATGCCAAACCTTAAATGTAACATGAACTATGTATGTATGTACAAATTTGTAAAAAAATGTAACATGAACTATGTATGTATGTATGTACAAATTTGCAAAAAAATTGGACAGCATCTCCTTTGCATTTTCTAAAAAATCCCAAAATAAACTTCAAAACTTAACAATGTTTCTTTAAAATCTAACATGCCAAATCTTAAATGTAACATGGTATGTAGGAATTTAGTATATAATTTAGTGTATGTATGTAGGTATGTATTTATGTATGCATATGTATATGTACATATATGTTTACATATGTATTTGTATATGTATATATATGTATGTATATGTATCTAATATATGTATATGCATATGGATGGTTTATATATATTTATATGTATCTAATATGTATATGCATATGGATAGTTTATATATATTTATATGTATGTATAGGTATGTATTTGTATATGTATAGGTATGTATTTGTATAGGTAGGAAGGTTTACATATGCATATGGATAGTTTATATATATTTATATGTATGTATAGGTATGTATTTGTATATGTATAGGTATGTATGTATAGGTAGGAAGGTTTACATATACATATACATATACATTTACATGCATAATTCAGTAGAAAGCAAAAAAGTACCTTTTTCTAGGAGCTCCTCACTTGGAGGCACATGATTTAGAGGATAGTCCAACCACCAAGGACATCTCTTATATTCCCAATCAGAAACCCCTCTCTCAACCCATTCCTTCAGGTACATTGTTTCCGAGGAATTTGGATCTGCCCATTCTTTGATTGCTTCTGTCTCTTCGTCCATTAGACCTTGGCCAATGAGTAGCTGAACCCACCTACATATCCAAAATAAAACAAATAGCACTAAAATATTTTTTTAATGCGTATATGTATTTTCTACAAAAATAGAATGGCATTAGAAGATATATACCTATAGACAACTCTCTTTGCGGCATTCTCCACCTCAGGTTGCTTTTGGCCTTCCTTCACTTTTCCAATCTTTGCCCACACCTCATGGAAGACCCATGGTATGTGTTTCGATCGCTCCTCTTTCACCCATTGCATAAATGGTGGGGTGTAGATAACATCATCATATACCAATAAACCCTCCAAAATAGAGTCCGCCTCCCCTATTAGCTCTTCCCAATACAACTCTTTCTTCATATGCAGCAACGTCTTTTTGTTATCCCCAAACATCTCCGAAATTACCTTGTCCTTCGCCCTCCCAGTCATCATAAGCATTTGAAGCAATTTCGTCTTTCTATTTCAGCATCATGCCAAAGCCATAAGAGATTAGATGTTAAGGTTAGTTTATGTTAAGGGAGGTTTATTGACATGTGACATACCTTTGAGTTGAAATCCGAGATATGGCGACTGTGTAGAGCTTTTCTTTGGTCAGAGGAACCAATCCCTTCTTAGACCAATCATAGTTATATATACGAGTTGAAAGAATGCATCACCATTGGATGGGTTTGCAATTATGAGCATCTTGTACGCTCTATCTCAAAATGTTTGCTCTACAACACGTCTGGCTTTCTCACATTTTGTCTCACATTCTTGCAACCCCATGGCATGTCTATCAATGCATGGTATAGCTTGCTTCACCGCATTTTCAAACGATGTCTACGTATAACGAAAAGGACTCATTATCACTCACACGATTAAAAAACATTGATAACCCGTTTATTAATAAAAGATGGGAAATGCAAACACTACCTTCCACACAAGCTGTGCCAAGATTGTAGCTGGAGCATTGTACCATTGCTCTCCACTTTGTCGCTCCAAACTAAGCTCCATTAAAGCCCATCTCCTTACGTCTTCACCAAGGTAGTCCAATATGGATGATTTGTCCGCCATTCCAGATCGTTGAAACATGAAGATCTCATGTGACAATGTGGGTGTAACACTAGTGCGCACCAATCTGTTGTAAAGAGTCACAATGAGCCAAGAACTTCACAATGACTTCACAATGTCCGTAATTAAGTAGAGAGAGATCACTTACTCATTTTGAGATCGCAAAGCCAATAGCAATTCTCCTTCTTGCTTCTTGTCCACAACCAAAAATTGGCATTTGACCCGAACATGGCGTGAGGCGCTATGAGACCAAGCTAGAGAAAAAAAATAAAGATATTACAATATATTACTTTTAATGTCGCATAAAATCACTCTATGGCATTCAAAAGAACATACCTTCGCGCACTCGAGACATCCATGCCTTCACACGATGATTGCCGTCCCAAACAAGAAACTTCTTACCACTAAGATCCTCCCACTCAATTCCTTTGATTTCATCCTCAAATCTGTCATGTTGTACCACCCAGTATGGTCCCCATTCTTGCAAGTCTATTTGTGTGACCGCGAAATACATAGAGCTTCCGGGATGTGTAAGTGAAACTAAAAAAGGAGGAGATGCTTCGACATAGCCATGGCAGTCAATGGAATCACGAAACACCTCAAGTTGGCTAGAAACTGTACGGATGGCTTCATTTGGAATCAGCCTGCATAAAGGGACCAATGGAGTAGAGGAATTGCTTTGCACAAAAAACTTAGTGAATACATCACCAAGCAATCCCAATTCAATAGATTTTCCAGGAAGCCTTCTAAAGGTCTCCCCTTGACCAGTACTAGATTCAGGCATCTCTGTGTGAGTTGGAGGAGGTGAGCTCATTGAGCCAATTTTGTTCTCCAACACAAGCGCTTCTTCCTCACATGAACAAGAGAATTATGCGCTTCTGTTTCCTCTCTAACAGGAGATACATGTGAGGACACAGGTGTCCGTGATTGAGCTTCCTCTCTAAGAGTCAAACAAACACGCCCAAATCTAAGTGAGTATCCCCTGTTGTCTGTAAGACACTCACACCAAGCCCAAGTAAGCATATCTAAAAACATAAAAACACAATCTCGGTAGAATCTTGACTATTCACATCATATACCTTTCTTAGACTTTGCATGTTTTTTTCCTGCTTTTCTTGGAGCCATCTCTTTCTCTTTTGCCTTGAATATGAGTAGCAAAACAGTTTGAGCTGAATGACAGATAGGAGACGAAAGGTCATGAATCTTGCTCTACTACTATTGCATAGACGGTGACTCCTCCCATCACACCTGCTTGGACCGCCTCCACCTCCATCTCCATCTCCACCTCCACCTCCATCTCCATCCACGTGGCCCTCCACCTCCACCTCCAATCGCCGCCGCCTCCTCCCCCTCACCATCGCCGCCGCCCCTCAGTCCCCCTAAGCGCCCAGGCCATCTCCACCACCGCCCGCCGGCCCTCTCAGCCCCCCTGAACGCTGTGAATGCGCCCTCTCAGCCCCCCTCAACGCTGTGAACATCTCCCCCCTTGCCCCCCGTTGCTCCGGCGCTAGACCATCCCCCGGCTCTGCCGGGTGCCTGGACTGGCCGGAGCAACGGGGGGCAAGGGGGAGATCTCCACCTCCATGTCCATCTCCATCCACCTCGCCCTCCACCTCCACCTCCAACCGCCACCGCCTCCTCCCCCTCACCATCGCCGCTGCCCCTCTCAGCCCCCTTGAGGTGATCTAGGCACCCAGGCCATCTCCACCACTGCCGCCACCTCCACCACTGCTGCTGCTGGCCCTCTCAGCCCCCCTCAACGCTGTGAACATCTCCCCCCTTGCCCCCCATTGCTCCGGCCAATCTAGGCACCCAGCAGAGCCGGGGGATGATATGCGCTGCGCCGGGTGCCTGGACTTGCCAGAGCAACGGGGGGCAAGGGGGAGAACACACCTGCCTGGACCGCCTCCACCTCCATCTCCATCTCCATCTCCACCTCCACCTCCACCTCCACCTCCACCTCCATCTCCATCTCCATCTCCATCTCCATCTCCACCTCCACCTCCACCTCCATCTCCATCCACCTCGCCCTCCACCTCCACCTCCAAGCGCTGCCGCCTCCTCCCCCTCACCATCGTCGTCGCCCCTCTCAGACCCCTGAGGTGATCTAAGCGCCCGGCCATCTCCACCACCGCTGCCACCTCCACCATCGCCGCCGGCCCTCTCAGCCCCCCTGAATGCTGTAAACAGGCCCTCTCAGCCCCCCTCAATGCTGTGAACACTTTAAATTTTTAGAAAAGAGAACATATGAGAATAGTGAGAGAAGTACTTGTTCGAAGTTCACAGATCTGTTGTTGCAAAAGGCATGGAAGCAAAATGCATTAATCGCCAGCTGAGTTGAGAGTCTCCATTTGGTTAGATGTAGATACATATAGGAGATAAATATAGGAACTCGAACTATAAACCTTGATGTCAATAATAATAATCGTCTACTATTTAAAGTATTTTTCCACTGCCTCCACGTCCTTTAGGGTGTGTTCAGACGGGTGTGTTCAAACGGTATCTGGGGTTGCTGGAGTGCTTACCTTCTTGGCCCAAGCTCAGAACTAGAGGAGAAGATCTAGATTCTGTCTTCCTTTTCTCTCTCGTCTCGGTCTCTCTCTCTTTTTCTCTCTTATTCAAACTCAATGAATAAATAGGGCCTATAGACAGTTACATATTATTTTCATTTTAAAGGTTACTTACATATAAAAAACTAATATAAAAAGATACATATAATATTTAGAACCAATAAATGTATAATTTAAAACATACATATAATAAATTAATATAAAAAGATACATATTTAACTTAGAATTTTTATATATATTCGTATATTTTTTATTTAAAAAAAATTCATGACCATTCTCAATTGTGATTGCTCCACCTTGTTTTATCATTTCAGCCGCCTTACCTGACAATGATTGATTCGGCCTAGATACCTGATCTTCTATTTTTGTTTTATAAAGTCCACCTGTTCCTTCGTTTTTTTATTTTCATTTCACATTTTCGTCTCTCTTGTCCTTTCTGCATCTTCGTATTGCCTTCCCTATAGAGAACACTGTGACCTTTGAGTGGGAGCTTGATGGCTGCAGTAAAAAATCTCAAACTTTAATACTTCTCCACTAGACCACGCTTGTCAGTCATGGATATCTACAAGGGTTTCTGCCTTCATATCACACGCCCTCTCTGGAGTGAAAGCTACTAGGACCAATGGAAGCCTACTAGAAATCATCGCTCATTATGACATGGAGGGAAATAAAAACTACCTTGTAGATATTACTCGAAGTAAAACATATATGCTACAATGTAGTCCTCTCTATGCTACTGATAGTCTTGATTCTAGTGCTAATGACATTGCCCAAGATGTCCGACATTTGGAGACCTCAGTGGAGAAAGAATTAGGGACACAAAACAACCATGTTCATATCTCGAGCTCCTCCTCTGAGAGTGACTTGAATGGCTCAGCAATTGTTTTGCAACCAAGTGAAGGCACAAGCAATCCAAAAGGTTCTAAGCACAATATCTTTGAAGATGAATGTATTGCTTCAGAGAGTATACTTTCAGTTCTTCTTGTAAAAGAAGGAGCAACCTTCTCTTCTACATTCATTGCTAGAAAAAGTTACTCGAGTCATCCAAGTCCAGGAGGTGCCAAGACATTATGATGGTGATTCCATCCTAGAGTTTCCACCAACATATGGCACAATAGGAAATATGGATGGAATGGAGCAAAAATATGATGGTCACCTATGGACACGTCCAGTAACATCAAACATGTCTGTAAGTTGTACTGTGCGTATTAGCTATTGTGTTGGTGCTTTGGAGTGCCATAGGCTCAGCTGTCCTTTTTACTTGAACAATAAAAGGTATAACAACACCTTCTTTCACGGACATCTAACAAAAAAGATTGCAGTTGGACTTTTGACAGAGGATGAGAAAACTAAAATAGTTTGTCACTTTTGTCGCAAAACTGCACACTATGTGCAAGTGTGTAGATGTGTTGTGTATTACGTAATGCCTCGTGACACAACTATTACAAGAATGATACTCCACACTGGGCTGCATGAACATCCAGTTCAGCCAGGAACTTCAAGGTCAATGTTGGAGCGCATGAAAATGTTTGTTTCTCAAGTGTTGAAAGCCCAGAGAAGTGCAGGTCCTCGAAAAATACAGATGGATATTGTGAAGGATATGTTGTTTTCCTCCATGATGAATCAAAATGATGAGCTACCGGGGATCATGAGCTCTGCAATTGTTTGGAGGAGTTGAGTCCTCTTGTGGAAAACCAGAGGTGAGTATTCATTCTGTAACTTATTTATATTTGGATGTATTTTTCTACATTCGGTCCTCTCTTTATTGTGAAATTATGTTTTTTAGGTTTAGACGCATTGTATCCCAAGAGAAAAGAAAATTGATGCCGGCGGCAGGAGAGGGCTTTGATAGCATCCTTCTTATACAAAGAAGATCTCGCTATTCATTTATACAAGGTAGCCGTTTCCCAGGACAAGGTGGCCCTGATGATAAATGTTATGTCTTTAAGATGTCTTTGTGCGAGGACCAGCATCAGGCATGGACTTGGTGAATCGCATGCGGTGTGATAGTGGAGGTGACTTGGCAAAGTCCTGGGTTTTGTTTGATCACACTCATCGAGTTTTTGGTTGGTCAACAATGGCTTGTCATGTTTACAACCCAAGGTGAGACTACGTACTTCTATTTTTTCCTTTCTTTCATTTACCTTGAATGATAGCTAATTGAAAAAAATTCTCTCCAAAATCCTATAGTGTTCAAGAGCTATTGACAATTGCCACATGCAAAATGAAGGAGGAGGATACAAAAAGCCAAGTACTATTTTGGGAAATGCTGAATAGCACAATGGAGAAATGCGGTTATGCACCTGCACACTTTTATGGATTTATGGCTAATGAAGCAGGGTCAAATTGGTGTGCAGTTAGGACCGTTTTCAATGGGGGTCCACACATTATGGAGGACAGGGAGTGAACGTGCTTATTCAATTGGAAACAAAGTTTGATGAAGCATGCTAAACAATGTGTGAAGGCAGAAAGTCGACAACACCATATTGACTTGTGTGAAGAATGGAGATTGGCAACCAATAAGGAGTCAGCTTTCTTAAAAAGTAAAGAGATTCGTGAGTGGTGGAGAAATGGACATGTTCATGAGGGAAAACTATCATAGTAATGGATACGTGGATGAGTTGGTGGGAAGTACGAATAGCACATTGGGGCAACCTCATGTCAAGGGTGAGAAATTTTATGGAGAAATGATATGTTGTATGGATGTATTTGCATTGGAGTCAATTTTGTGAATTCATGTATGAAACCTCTTGTGTGCAGGTGGTCTTAAGCTCGGTGGATTTAGCACAAACCCCTCAAACAAACTTATCTGAAAGTGTACATGGGAGTTGGCTTGCTAGTGAAGGATATAAGGAAAAGGTTAGCTTGTATGATGCGTGCATTTCAGATATTGCAAATGCTTTACTACTACAAAGTGCAAAGCAATATACATATCAGATGGGGAAGCACAAAAGTGAGGGACCAAGCTTGAGCAAGTTGCTGGACAGGGTGGCAGCAAGTTCAAGACCGACACCACCACAAGTGGCTCGCATACTCCTATGTGTATGAGGAATCAAGGCCTCTACATGGAGATAAGGAGACTATTCAACGGAAGAGGGTGAGGACAACGGAAGTAGACCAATGCTCACATCATCCAGGTTATGTCATGCAGAGCAGACATCGTCAAAACCGGGGAATAGCAAGAAGAGTAAGTTTTGGAGATAGATCTAGAACAAACAGTGCAGCAAGTCACGCTTCAAGGGGAGGACCAAAAAGTCCAATGACTAGAGGAAACAAAGATGTAGGACATGAAGAGCCTAAACAACATTATGGCACAATGAGCGGAGGACAAATGCATGTAAAGGAAGAGGCCGTTGGACGCACAATGTGGGCCATTAGACGAACCCCATTGAACTCAAAAGTCAAATGTTTGGGAGGTATTGATGGAAGACTTAAGTATAACTCATACATACAGGGAAGCTCTATTGGAGTTGTTGCCTCTAGCTTCTACTCAGAGTGACGACATCTTGGTCCGGGAGGGCCAAAGGCTCAAATGATGTGGTTTTGTCCTTCAGATGTTTCACACACATGGCATGTAGATCCAAACATAATATACAAGCCATCATACCCAGATATATGGAAAGTGGATGTTGGGACCAACATAACCAGCCAAGAGGTAGAGAAATTAGTAAAGGCAGGGTTCCAGTTAGATGTTACTCATGAAGAACCTTTTGTGTCAGGGGTGGGAGAAACGTCCACACAAGCAGCAGGCAACAAAGAAAGTGACAAAAGGCCACATGATGCTACACAGAATACAAAGAGATCAACCAAGTGGCGGCATTGGATTTCCAAAGAAGCAAAAAAGAGGATTGGTAGTGTCGAGGCCATGACAGCGACAGTCCTTAATGAGAGTGCAATGGAGCCGTCCCCCTACTCTATTTTTCATTTGGCATGTGAGAGTGGAGAGGACTATTTTATACACATCAAGGTACAACCTTGGTGTACATGTCCTGATTTCATGCAAAGAGAATCTAGAGGAAAGCCTTACGTTGCATGTAAGCATATCTATTTTGTCTTCTTGCGAGTTTTGGGATTATATAAGAATGAGGATATGGTAATGCATCAACCGACACTATCACTAGAGGATGTGGGCAATATACTATCACGTCCTTGAAGCAAGGATGTGGGCAATATACTATCACGTCCTTGAAGCAAGGATGTTTGTGCCTATACTTAAGCTTTAATCAAGCCTCTCATGTTTGTGCCTACTTAAGCTTGTAAGGAAATGTGAAGTCAATCTTTTTGTAAGAAAATTTGAACCCAATATTTTTGTCTTGCTTTGGGATGGAGTATACTATCACGTACTCTAAAGTCTTATTGTAGGTAGCTTACGACGCTATGGTAAAGGAGTTGTACCAACCATATATCTTCTTGTAAGGAAATGTGAACTCAATCTTTTTGTAAGAAAATATGAACCGGGTATACTTGTTTTTACTTGTGTTGAAATAAATATTGGTCTTTGAGTATGCATGAAAAGTTGAAGTATCCTTGTCATAAATTGTATGTATTGAAGAAAGGTACATAGATAGGTATGTTTGTGCTTATATTTAAGTTTCTTTGACATAAAATGTGTGTTTATATGTAGGAAGGTAGGTAGGTAGGTATGTAGGTATGTATGTATGCATGCATGTATATGTTTGGGAGTATGCATGCATGTATGTATGTATACATGTGTGTATATATGTATGTATGTATGTATATATGTAGGAAGGTAGGTAGGTAGGTAGGTAGGTATGTTTGAGAATATGCATGTATATATGTATGTATGTATGTATGTATGTATGCATGTGAATGTATTTATTTCTCTTTCATAAATACTTACTATATAAAAGCTCACCAAAATGTATCATTTTTATTACAAGCTCGCATAAAACTATCTTATCTCCAAAAAGCTCGCCAAATAAAGCTCGCAAAAAAATCAAACCCGGGACAAAGTGGTTAACCAACCAGTGCTTATTCATTTTGATAGTGGTGCTACCCACCACTATATCCATCCCCGGACCACATAGAAAGTTTGTTGGTACTTTCTTTAATGAGATTATTATACATTTTAAGAACGAGGAAGAGCATTGAAAGCACTTGGACATTGTGTTTTAGGAACTAGAGAAGCAGAAGTTGTATGTGAATGGCAAGAAGAGTGAGTTCTTTTTGTCAAAAATTCACTACACTTGGGCCACAGAGTGTCCAAGGAAGAGATCAAGATGGATCTAAACAAGGTCAAGGTTATTATGGAATGGACATAGTTGACTAGTGTGCATGCAATTTGAAGTTTCCTTGGCTTATGCTCTTACTAAAAAAGTTCATCAAGTGGTTTGTAGTGGCTAGTCCATTGCAAGACTTGACAAAGAAAGCCATGGGATTTTGGTGAACCAAATCTGAAAAAGAATCCTCTGAAGCATTAAAATTCTATGCTAGCAAAGGACCGGTGAAGATTACAATGAAATCTTGCTTCAAAAGATAGCATCGAGCCACTTACATCAAGTGTATGAACTCATGCGTACATCATTAAATAGCATGAGCTCATGCTCATGCTCATTTCACCTTCATTTTTCAATAATTATTTGCTTCCGGAGGCTTCCATTGATCACAAACAAACCAACTTGTAACACATGCCCTCACCAAGGCATAAGCATAAACACAAGCCTTGACAATCCCACTTCTTCCTAATTACAACTTCTTCTATGTGCAATGTAGGAAGCTCATAAAATGATTTGGAAGCATGAATAGAGTCATTGCAAGGTAGAGATGAGGAAAGGGAATAAAAGCAAACCCTAATTTTTGAGATTTTTACCCTAAACCTTGTTTCTCTAAGCTGGCTACCTTTAACCTTTCCATCACACCATCTGTTCTAAGCTAGCTACCTTTAACCTTTCCATCACACCATCTGTTCTAAGCTGGCTGCCTTTAACCTTTCCATCACACCATCTGTTCTAAGCTGGCTGCCTTTAACCTTTCCATCACACCATCTATTCTAAGCTGGCTGCCTTTAACCTTTCCATCACACCATCTGTTCTAAGCTGGCTGCCTTTAACCTTTCCATCACACCATCTGTTCTAAGCTGGCTGCCTTTAACCTTTCCATCACACCATCTGTTCTAAGCTGGCTGCCTTTAACCTTTCCATCACACCATCTGGCTACCTTTAACCTTTCCATCACACCATCTGTTCTAAGGTGGCTGCCTTTAACGTTTCCATCACACCATCTGTTCTAAGCTGGCTGCCTTTAACCTTTCCATCACACCATCTGTTCTAAGCTGGTTGCCTTTAACCTTTCCATCACACCATCTGGCTACCTTTAACCTTTAACCTTTCCATCACACCATCTGGCTACCTTTAACCTTTCCATCACACCATCTGTTCTAAGTTGGCTGCCTTTAACCTTTCCATCACACCATCTGTTCTAAGTTGGCTGCCTTTAACCTTTCCATCACACCATCTGCTGTTCTAAGCTGGTTGCCTTCCCATCACACCATCTGTTCTAAGCTGGCTGCCTTTAACCTTCCCATCACACCATCTGTTCTAAGCTGGCTGCCTTTAACCTTTCCATCACACCATCTGTTCTAAGCTGGATGCCTTTAACCTTTCCATCACACCATCTGTTCTAAGCTGGCTGCCTTTAACCTTTCCATCACACCATCTGTTCTAAGCTGGCTGCCTTTAACCTTTCCATCACACCATCTGTTCTAAGTTGGCTGCCTTTAACCTTTCCATCACACCATCTGTTCTAAGCTGGCTGCCTTTAACCTTTCACAGATGGTGTGATGGAAAGGTTAAAGGCAGCCAACTTAGAACAGATGGTGTGATGGAGAACAGATGGTGTGATGGAAACGTTAAAGGCAGCCAGCTTAGAACAGATGGTGTGATGGAAACGTTAAAGGCAGCCAGCTTAGAACAGATGGTGTGATGGAAACGTTAAAGGCAGCCAGCTTAGAACAGATGGTGTGATGGAAACGTTAAAGGCAACCAGCTTAGGAACAGATGGCAGCTTCTTGGAAAGGTTAAAGGCAACCAGATGGCAGCTTCCTGGAAAGGTTAAAGGCAACCAGCTTAGAATAGATGGCAGCTTCCTGGAAAGGTTAAAGGCAACCAGCTTCCTGGAAAGGTTAAAGGCAACCAGCTTCCTAGAAAGGTTAAAGGCAACCAACTTCCTAGAAAGGTTAAAGGCAACCAGCTTAGAACAGATGGCAGCTTCCTGGAATCCTTACTATGACCCTATTCTCATAACCAAATTCCTACACTCTTATGATGTAGATAGAGGGATGGATGTAGTAACCATAGGAGACTATGAGGCTGAGATTAAGTTGCACAGAAAGTTAATCATTAAAGCATTCCGCTTGCCTTCAAAGGTATCATATTCAAAAGTAAAACCAGGCACTAGAGATATTATGTAAGATTCCTCCCTTCAGCTTTTGAGATGTAAAGGTGTAAGAATCTCTCCTTCAATCTTTGTAATCATCCCCTAATTCAGAATGCAAGAAAACATTATTTTTCCTTGTTTTTGGTCTCTAGAGAGAGAAAATATTCTAGAGAGAGGTAATACAGTTTTGAAATATTTTTGGATAAGTATTTTCTCCCAATAAATAGGAAGAGATTCCCTGAAACAGAATCTTAAAAAGAGTTTTCTAATGTTAAATTCCAAACTTGAAACCCATAAATGAGGAATCCAGAGTGGAGGTAGGTTTTACAACAATAGAAGAGGAGGATAACCTAGCAAGAGTGGTGGGCAAAGTAGAGGACCTTCTGTACACCAAAAAGGATATTGAGCAAATGATCAACCACCCTACGTTCTTATAAGACATGGAACTTCTAATTTTGCAAAGACGTACGGAGGCGACTAATGATGAGCCACTCTAAGGTACGGAGGGCAAGACCATCCCATGGACTAGAAATACCTAGAAGAGCCAATACAGGAAGGGGACGAGATCTAGAAAGGGGGGGATCAATTTCAAAGGTCAAGGATGGATCCAACCATGTACCTTAATGCAACCACAAGGACAGACCTGCTAAATATGGCCAACCCCAACAAGTGGCTGCTACGCCCAATGACATGCCAGTACTCACCTGTACTAAATTTAGGATTGATCAAGGATTGTCCATACCGCGCAAGTGGTTCGAGTTCTACTGCCAATCAAGCCACCATCCAGACCATTAGTGTACAACCTAGAAATATCACACCACTCAACGTCCTAACAAGAGCTCAAGCTCAATTTGGAGACAAGGGAAAGAACCGAGTGGAGGTGACTGTTTCCAGAACTGGCCACATGAGAAGAGTGAAAAAAGTGAGTAAGGGTGACACAAGGTTCACAATCCAAGATGGATTCGAAGAGAAGACACAATCGACACCGAATCCACCCAATCGAGGGAGGAGGGGGATCAAAGCATCAATCACAAAACAGGTCAGACCAAGAGGAGCAAAGGGAGCAACCAACAATTCCTAAAGGGGTTGGTGAATACCCCAATGCCGATGAGGAAATAAGAAAGCTCGAAGATGCCAGGGCCTTGGTCGGAGAGTGCCAACGACTTCATGAGGCCAAGTTAAGGGCTAACCGGGTCACGGATATAGTTTATCCACAAAAAGAGCCAACCAGGGAAAGGGAATTGGACGTGCCTACTCCAATTCTGCAAGAAACAGAAGAGGGGTCCCAAGCAAACACACTCCAGAATGTTTGAGGAAAATGTGTTGGGTTCCCTATGGAGGAATACGAGGCACATACATGGCGAGAACCCTCTATCTCCAAAGAACCCGACATAGGAAGTCTTGTGGATGTGCTGTACACACCCATACAAATGCCATTAGGGCAACTATTACGCAATTCACCAACCCTATGGACAAACATAAAAGAATGGGTAGAAGGCGGACTAAAGTCAGCCAATCCTATAGATGAGAATCTGCCACATCTGACAGAAAGAACCTTGAGACACACAAGGAAAACCCAAGTCGTTAAGATACCAATTATTCAACTAGGACGTTACTACAAAAGCGATGACACAAATGCTATAATCATGATTCATCATAATGGGTACCAGGCATTGGCTATCCTGGCTGGTGGGGCAAGGGTTAGTATCATCATAAAACGTTGCTGGGAAAACTGGCAGAAACCTGATCTAAAAAAAGCAGATCTAATCGTTGAAATGAGTGAGACAGAACATCTTCAAGGCCCATTGGACTTCTAGAGAATGTAAAATTCAAACTCTTTACGTTCCACTACCATCATACATTTGTGGTCATGGACTTCCTGCGCCGCCAACATGATTCATATGACATAATATTGGGGAGACCCTTCATGATGAGGGAATCCAAATTGGTGCATGATTGGGCCTTAGATCACATGTATGTATGTAGGGATTCGCAAATTTTAAAGATTGATCCGAGAACATGGAAAGCACACCCCATGGAAGGGCAATTGTTTGGTAACGATTCGGTCACAACAACAGAACGTACCACCTCTTACAAATATGCCAACCCTTGGTGGGAGATTCCAAGGAAGAAGAGAAAATGAAAATGTATGCGTCACTTCCTCCTTTGGACTTCAGTGAAAATTGGGTGTATGTGTTGGCCACCATAGATGTGATGCGACCCAGGGGAACCCAGTATATGGAATCTGGAACCGTCCCCACCCACGACCTCTATCTGTATGGTTAATTAGCAGACCATTGATGAAGCATCAGAAGAGGAGACATCGAGTAAAGAAGGGACCATAGCACAAGGCCGTACCAGTGCTCAACGCCTCAAATGGTGGGCAAAAATAGAAATAATATATAGCCCGACGAAATCCCCTATTACAAAGAAAACCCACATATGCCTAGTGGTTGAGATACCTTGAGGCCACTAAGGTACACGATGAGTTCTCCAAGGATTGGGGTGAGGAGTTGAGTAAGATATTTTTGGAGGGAAGACACAAGGAGAAAGTCACCCTTAAAGAGTTAGAAACATCCAAGCTTACAAAAATGGGGCACCGAAAACGCAATAAAGCCTTGGCAGAAGCAGAACTTGAGGCTAGATAGATCATGGGGCTAAAACCAAAAGTGAAAATGAGGACAAACCTAACTTGCTCTCAGTCCTCGACCATTTCAAAACCTATACTGTTGGTGAACAAAAAGTGGTCCGACTGAGGGAAATAAGGGTCAAGAAAGATGGGCTGTCCACATCATACGATGGCCTAGCACAAAAGTCAAGGAAGTGGATATTGCGGGACGAGGGGAGGAAGCCCAACCCGCATACATTACTAAGGACTTGACTTCGGTTGAAGAAGATGAGCTCGTCGCTCTCCTTAAGGAATTTAAGGACTGTTTCACCTAGAATTACAAAGAGATGAAGGGTGTACCACCTGAGGTAGTACAACATACGATTCCAATCATGGAAGGGTCAAGACCAACTAGGCAGAAATCATACCAGATGAATACTAAGTATGCAAGGAGGAAATAGACAAGCTCATTTGCTGCGGATTTCATCTATGAAATTGAATATATGGATTGGTTGTCACCAATCCTGATAGTGCCAAAAAAGAATGGAAAACTTAAGGTTTGTGTTGATCTTAAAAAGGTCAACGCAGCCACTAGGAAAGACCATTATCCGCTGCCCTATAAAACGAAACATGTTTTGGAAAGAGTGGCTGGGGAAGAAGCTTACAGCTTCTTGGATGGACGGTTACAATCAGGTGTCTATAGCACCAAAAGACCAACACAAGACAGCTTTCAATACAATGTGGGGGACATTTGCATACAAGGTTATGCCCTTCGGCCTCACCAATGCCCCAACAACATTTCAACGGTTGATGTGCACAGCCTTCAAGGATTACTTACAAAAGTGGTTGGAGGTATTCATTGACAATCTGTGTGCACACTCTCGATGGGCAGACCATCTGGCCTGCTTGAGGAAAGTGCTCAAGCAATGTCGATTATATCGCATATCCCTGAACCCTTTAAAGTGTCAGTTTTGGGTCAAGCATGGTATGATATTGGGACACATTGTCTCAAAGAATGGTATATCCACGGATGATAGCAAGGTCTAACTGATATTGGAGCTACAACCGCCTACTAATTACAAGGGTGTGTAAAGATTTATGGGCCATGTGGGGTATTATCGCCACTTCATAATTTTCTATGTTTAAAAAGCTAGACCATTGTACAAGCTCCTTATTGTCTTTGAATGGATTGAGGAATTCCAGGAAGCATATGATCGACTGAAATAAGCATTGGCTAGCGCACCAATTCTATGACCCCCCCAGTCGGGATCTCATATTTCACGTACATATTGATGCATCAAATTTTGCTATTGGTTCAGTACTAGCCCAACCTGGTGAGTTCAAATTGGACTTTCTAGTTTGCTTCACTAGTCGTCAGCTAAATGATGCAGAGGTAAACTACACCCACCACAAAGAGGGAAGGATTGGCCATGGTTTATGCCATCAAGAAATATCAACATTACCTCTTGGCCAACAAATTCGTATTCTTCATGGACCATCAAGCCTTATTATACCTAGTGAATAAGCCTTGCAACACCACAGGGAGAATAAGCCTTATTATACCTAGTGAATAAGCCTTGCAACACCACAGGGAGAATCACACGATGGTTGCTAATATTGTTGGAATTCAACTTTATAGTCACAGCATGTGTTAGCCGATCACATGTCAAGAATTCCAAATGGGGAACTAGCAAACTGGTGTTGATGATGATCTCTTTGATGCTTGTTGTTCATCCTGAATGGAGTGAGGAAATCTCAGATTATCTAGCTTATGGTTTTTCGCAAATACCTTTGAACAAAGATAAAATGCGACGGCTTATCAAGCTTGTTGCACCTTATCAAACTGATTGGGAGAACTATATAAGCTAGGAAAAGATAATGTGCTGAGAGAAGATGAGTTTGTCACCATATTGAAAGAAGCTCATTCAAAGATAGCAGGCGGTCATTTTGCTAGAGAAATCATAGCTCAAAAAGTGCATCAAGAAGGACTATGGTGGCCTAGGTTATTTGGAGATGCCATAGAATTTGTCAAAAGATGCGAAGAATGTTAACGTTTTGCTTTCCCACAACAAAAGGACAAGATACCACTCGTCTCTATTATTGTAAGACAACTATTCGAGAAATGGGGAATAGATTTTGTTGGACCTATTAGTCTAGTGGCACATCCATCCCAAGCCCGATACGTGATCGTGGCCACGCACTATTTCACAAAATGGGCAGAAGCCAGAGCCTCAAAGAGAGATGATGCAGGAATAACATAAAAATTTTTATACGAGCAAATTATCTCGAGGTTCGGCTACCCATTAGAATTAGTTAGTGATCGCGGCTCACATTTTATTAATGAGGTGATTGATCACTTACTTGTTGCAGGATTCTTAGTGGTCCATCAAAAATCATTACCTTATTATCCACAGGCCAATGGTCAAGCAGAGAGTATAAACAAAATTTTGTGTACTATCTTGACAAAAACCTTGGAAGCAAGTCGTGAACAAACTGGTGGGAACATAAGCTGACAGAGTCCTATGGGCGTATCGAACCTCCTATAAGGTAGCGACGGGGTACACTCCCTTCCGTCTAGCTTATGGTGTTGAAGTAGTTATGCCCATGGAATACTCAGTCCCAAGCTTAAGGATTGCCATCCAAGAATGTTTGATGGAGAATGCATTAGCTGAAAGGCTAATTGACTTAGAGAAGCTTGATGAGACCAAGTTGATAGCATCACATCGACTCATGGTCAAAAAACTACGTAGGAAACATTGGTTTGACAAAAATCTAAAGCAAAAAGAATTGGCAATGGGGGACCTTGTCCTCATGTATGGTGTCGGAAGCACCAGGAAAGAGAAACTCAAATACCAAGGACTGGGACCATTCCGAGTATCGGAGATCACATCTCAGGGTTCTATTCGAATTGAGACAATTGACGGCATACAGATGGAGGGTTACATCAATGGAAGTAAATTTAAAAAATATTTTGGACCAATAACCCAAGAGATGCTCTTGCAACAAGAACATCTATTAAAACAATAGAAACAGCTTGCAAAGAAAAAAATCCAGCAGGCTCAAGAAGAAGCTAAGGCTAGGGAGGCCAAAACCAAACAATTACTGCACAATAGACTGATACATGTCAACATGGCTTCTGTGACTCACTTGGGTGAAGAGGAACTAAACATTGAGCCAGCATGACTCAAGGTGGGACTTACTGCAGCTAAAGGCCATACAACAAGCATTACATTAATAGATATGGGGTCAAGTCATAACTTGATCTCATATGAAACCTGGGTAGCATTGATATGCACAAGTACATAGTGTTCACTTGATAACTATGAGAGCTGAGGGATTTTAAATGTTCACATCTCCATCAGAAATAATTCTTTAGTCAGGAAGGTGTTTGTCATACCTATAGGTTCCATGGAAGAAGAAATGATTCTAGGACGATCTTGGATCTGTGCAAGTAAATGCAATATCCAATGGGAAGAAAGGACAACATTTTTAGGCATGGGCGACAAGGTCATGTCCATACCCTTATGGAGCTTGACAAACAAAGGGAAACACATCATAACTGATGAACAAATAACACCAAGTGCAGTGGCAACACCTCATAAAACAGAATCAGCATCAGTCCCACGAAGCTTGCACACATAATACCCAACATCTAAGGGTACACCAAAGTAGGTGTCCAAGATTCAACTTAAAAATCAACCCGACCAAAAGGACACCATGAATGATATGGGGACCACAAGAAGAATCTGCAAAAAATTCAAAAGTCAGACCTTGCTAACACAAACAAATTGGTAGGACTCCAAGCATCCCAATGGACCTCAAAAGTTCTAGAAGTAATGGGTCTGAAAGGACTTATTGGTGGCGAGCACAATGATACTACCAAGGCAATACGGCAATATGGGTACTGGAACCCCACTGAGTGGCCAATACCACAAGCAGTTCAAGTCATAAAAAAGAGGGTAGTAAGAGTATACAATATCAACTCCCAACTCAAGCAAGAACCTCGCCAACCCTTGTATGGAGGAAAAAGAAAACTCAGCCAAATGGGTTGGGAATTGCCAAAACAACAAAAGTACCCACTCCGGTTACAGAATTGAACAAGAAACCTAAAGGTATAAACAACGAAGTTCAACAAAGAGACACAGATAGAAGCCCTCCACCACAAGGCACAGTGACAACATTGTTCAGTTGAGTGGAAGGAACAATCAAAAACTCCCACATAGAGCTAAAACGACTACATCAACAAATGCCCAAAGGTGCCCAGGTGACCCCTTGGTTCTCGTGGCAATAAAACAAAAGGCTGTCCAATGGTTACACAATGGGTACGAGGTAAGCAAGGTATCATTCACTCATCATGTGCATGTTTGACTACTTGAGCATGAAGGAAAAAGTGAGAAGGTATCGATCTTATACATTCAAACTTTGAAAAGGTTCACGCCATGAACAAATTCACAAGCATTCATGCCGTGAAAATTTTAAAAAACATTCAGGCCGTGAACAAATTCACAAAGGTTCATGTCGTGAAAAATTCAAAAAAATTCACGTCGTGAAATGGTAATTTCTCACGAGCCAATCAAGTAATGCCATGTGGTGTTCTTCATTAAGGCAGCCGCCCTGTCCGATGACTGTGTTATAAAATCGAAATTCTTTCCTCTTTCGTCATTTTGCATTGTGTGCCTTGAATCTTTGATTGTGCATCGCTTCCGTCTGCATCTCCCGACCCGCCATCTCTGGATTTTGACCTTTTCGACTCTCCTTTCGAGGTGTGGGAGCTTGATCCTTTTTCTTTTCGTTTTCTTTTTCTTCTAGTGTTTTTGATCTTCACAGATTCATCAAAATCTTATGTACATACATTGCAATTAGTATAAACAATTTCTTCATGGTCTCCTCACATATGCAGATATCTCTATAATAAAATTAAAAAATGAGAAACCCTCATAACAAACAACCATAACAAATTATTCACAATAACACCCTGCAGTTTCATGGAAACTTAGGTTCGTGAACCTGCAGTTTCACAAAACCTACAGTTTCATGTATCCCCACCTTTTCACGGAACCTGCAGTTTCACGAAAACTCATTTTTTCCACGACTAACATTTTCACGCCTAGACTTTTCACGCCAGACTTTTTCATGCCTAAACTTTTCACGTATAACTTTTTCACGCCAAACTTTTTCACATCTAAACTTTTCACGTTTTTCACGCCAGAATTTTTCACACCTAAACTTTTCACGTCTAACTTTTTCACGCCTAAACTTTTCACGCCAGACTTTTTCATGCCTAAACTTTTCACGTCTAACATTTTCAAGCCAGACTTTTCACAAAAACTCAATGTTTCACGGAAACCCATTTTTCACGCTTAACCTTTTCACGGCCTGTAGATTCACAAAATCACTCTAACCATGCACCTTCACGCCACAGCTTTCCCCATGATTGCTCCTACACTAACAAACTCCTCAATCCAACTAACCTATTACCCATTATTTTTAAAAAAAGAAAAGAAAAGAAAAGATGATATTAACCCCACCAGTCGGTATTAACCCCACCAGTCTCGGTAGACTGATGCGCTGTCATGTACAGATGTTGACCTCACGAGCTAGCACCACTAGATCCCTAGCAAGTCAAAGAAAGAGGCGAGCACAGTGCCCACAAAGATAAAATTTTTGGGCCCTTATGCCCAAGCCTTCCATGGGGCCATCATCAGTAAAGAAGCTCTCATGGCCCATGGAAAGGTAGCCCTCCAGTACCATAGCCTAAAATGCCTCCAAATTCTGGAGGAGACCGAAGTCAAAGTAAAGCTGGACAAGGTTGGTCTAGGGAAGATGGCGCACATACTCCCCAGAAGTATCGACACAGAATTCTATGCAGAATACCTTAAGACCTACAACAAGGGCACCAAAAGGGGACGAGCAACTCCTCATCACAGAAGATTTCATACGGGATGCTCTGCAACTTCTGCCTACACTTAAGGTCCATGCACACGCCATTGACAAAATGCCTCTGGATGCAATGTGCTCAAGAAAAATTCTTACAACTCAAATGGGGCAAAGTACAAAAACAACCAAGATGAGGCTACGGAAAAAGCTTGCAGGGCCATGTCCTTGATGCTGCAGGTGAAGCCCGTGGGGACAGATACAACAAGGTCACCTTAAACAGGGTTGCAAAAGCACATGAGAAGAAAGAAGAAGACTGGGCATACTGTGTTCATAAGGAGATGGAGAACTACTTAAAGGCCCACCAATCCAAAATTTGTAACCCATACCTACTCACACAGGTTCTCAATCACGTAGCAGAAAGGCCTCTCAAGGATCTCGAACCAGAGGAGCACATGCTGTTGGCATTGGTACCAGACCAACCCAAATTAAAAGAGCTGAAGATATGCAAAAAGGGTAGGCTATCTTGATGGAGACCCAGGAAATCATGAAGCACATTAAGAAGCGGCAAAAGAAGATGAGGGGAGTGCTTCCAAATATAGATGTTGAGTCACAGAGATTAGAGGCGAAAGTGGCCCAAGAAATTCACACATACCGAGGCACTGCAAGAGACCACTCTCATCCAAGCACACATACCGAGGCACTGCAAGAGACCACTCTCATCCAAGCACACAAGAGCCCCTGCAACAAATTACTCCTCCGACAAGCCCAGCTCAACTAGTATTTACAAATCTATCTCCTCTCAAAAAGAATCAACTCTGGTAGACACGCCAACAGGGACAGCGCCCGAACAAACAACACCAATATAGGATGAGGAACTATAAGGCGTTGAGGCGACCACAGCTCTAGTACAAGAAACAAAGACCCCGATTGATGCAAGCAAAAGACAAAGAACTCCAGAGCCATCCAATCCAAGCAAGAGAAGGTGGTTGGAAGATGAAGTAAGACTACCCCAACTGGCCTCCCTACAAAACATAGACTATCAACAATTCTTGCAGGAAACCATGGAAGGACTCGATGAGTTGCTCAACCAACCACATGCTGGGTTGAAAGCAGAAGCAAGCACCAATGCAACGTGGGAGCAAGAAAAAAAGGTCTGGTTGTGCCACCTCCTGATAACGCACATGCTCCACGACCATAATGCCACCCTCTAGAAATAGGTAAATAATGCATCCACACACGTGTAAAAATTAAAAGCCAACTTGGAAGCAGCTGAAGCTACCCATAAGGATGTCATCTCATGAAGATCTTATGGGCAGCTGAAGCTACCCATAAGGATGTCATCTCATGAAGATCTTAAAGGCCACAGAGGAGCAAGAGAAAAGGTATAACACCCTGGTGGAGAGCAATAACATGGTCCTTAGCCAAACAATCGTGCAAAGAATCAAGGAGAATGTGGACCTCAATGCCAAATTAGAACAGGTGAAGGAGCAGCTTTAGAAAGAGGTCACCCACACAAAGGAGCTCACTACACTTCATGCACACCAAATACAGGAGCTCCAAGCCAAGGCCAGGGAAAAAGAAGAAGATCTCTGCAATGCCAAATCTAACAGCTAACAGCACAGCTAAAGGCAAAGGAGGAAAGGGTAACCCATTTACAACATAAAAGGGAACAAACAAAGCTAGCTCAGCCACACTAGAAATTGGATCAAAAAATCCAAAAGGTGGCACCTTCAGAGAGGCTTTTTGTTTATTACATATACCAAGATACATTGGATATATACAGAGACTGAAAATTTGTAATAGCATGTTGTTGTTGCACACATATTGTGTGGCATAGTTTGCTAATAATAAAAACGTGTGAAGGATATTGTTTCTCTTATAGCCAAAGTCTATATTGAGAATTGTATATCTATATGCATGGAGAGCTTGTTTTTCTTTCTTTTACTGTTTCTAGTCAAGTGTAGGTGTGTGTGTTGGTTCTGGATCTTAGCAAGTCTCATTACTATGATAAACAAAATCAAGGCGCGTAGACTTGAGATTTGCATCTAGAGAAGATTAGGGTAGAAAACGTGAGATGGAGCACCATATCTCGCTCGAACATCGTTTGATGGGGTGACCAAATTTTGCGAGTGTGCAAGTGTGTGGGGGAGAGGTACCCCACACATAGATGGTGACTAAACTTTGCAAGTGTGTGGGGAGGGCATGCAAGGTGGGAGAAAGCCCCAAATATTGTGCATTTAGGCCCTCTTGGAGAAACTCGCATAAAAAAGGTGATATAAAGCCATATCCCACTCGAATAATGTTCGATGGTGGTCAAACTTTGCAAGTGTGTGTGGGGTACCTCCTTTGTGAAAGATGTAAAGAGGGAAGGCTGAAAATACATAGCCCAAGGATGCCTCTCAAAGAATCCTTTAGGCAAGTTATGTTAACACGTGAGGATCTACCTTTTAGTCTCCTTATGTGGCTTAATAATAACCATATTCAATTTCAATACTTAGCTCGTTCTAGTGCCATCAACTTAAGGAACTATAACCTTAAACTCCTATTGGTGTTGTTGCCATGAGGCACATTCTAGCTTTTGGTGTTTAACACCCATGTCTCCCCTCCCTAGAATTAAGGGCATTTCATTGCATGCACCTACTTGAATGCACCTACTTGTTTTCATGAGGCACATTCTATCTTCCAATGTTTGGTACTACGCAAGTCTCCCTAGCAAATTAGAGAACTAAGGATGTTAATTGCATGCACTACTTATTCATCCAAACTATCAACTACAATGTGTTTTTCATGCTTTATATTGTTGATTTTTTGAGTTTTGAGTTATAATAATAGCATGCATCAATGATAGCCAAATGAATGCCTAACTAAATGACTAGGTAATGAGAAAGATTACTCTAAAGCAAAAGGATCCATAA
The DNA here is from genome assembly GCF_041138505.1 of Cibotium barometz. Taxonomy (NCBI): domain Eukaryota; kingdom Viridiplantae; phylum Streptophyta; class Polypodiopsida; order Cyatheales; family Cibotiaceae; genus Cibotium; species Cibotium barometz. The sequence goes on along the minus strand of NC_141080.1, from coordinate 14,384,676 downwards.
ATACAACCCGTTTAAAATAGGGAGGATTCATCCACAAGAAAATTTTGATATGTGGGGTGTGCACATGTGTGTACAATGATCTAAAACTAGTTATATCTATCAGCCATGCTTGTTGATCATGTGAAGGCTATAAACACACACATGTGCATGCACATGCACATATACTCACTCACACTCATCGAGACACACACATACACACATATATACACACATTGATTTCTTGTAAGTCACCCTTAAAAGCTTTAACTCTTATCTCTTCCTCATTCCTTCGATTCCCAATAAAGGAATATTTTGTTGAATGACTCTCTAGGTTTATTCAATTCTTTGACATAATTTCTCCTTGAAAGGTTTTTAACCTTAAAACTTTAAATCTAAAAGCATATGCTCCTAAGTCATGTGAACCTTAAGAGGGAAACTTTTACATTAACTTCTCCAAGATTTTTGAGAGTACTCATTGATAGATAAAAAGGTAGCATGACTCTTTGATGCTTTTGGAACCACTTGCCAATTGGGAGCTTCCCATGCATGTCTCCCTCATTACACGCAAACCCAAGAATCTCTCCTAAATTTTGTGGAAGAAATCATGTTCCTAACTTCTACCTTGGTGCGCCTAATGACCCTTGATTATGCCAAGATTTTTCTATAGCAAGTTAATTAAGTTAGAAAAGATTGCATATTGTTGTGCTTCATCTTCTTCATTAAGAAGATCAATTATCTCTCATGGATTCTTAAGTATATAGTTGCACTTTCATTAATCTTTATCGGGTATAATAAAGTTCACACTGCTACATAAAGGGGGCAAGAATATTATACTAGCCTTGATTTTAAGGAGAAATATGTAAAATATTATGTCTTCAATTGATGAAAATATGGATCTCAATGTATCATACTTGTATAGAAGAATGAGTAAACTAGATTTTTGACAAACATAAGAATATATTTAGGGTGATTTAAAGAATTCATATTTGTATAGAAGAATTATTAAACTAGAATTTTGACAAACTTAAGAATATATTTAGGGTGAGCACACCTGTCAAAGTGCCATTGACCTTGTGAAGATGGTTTTATCATCCGAATGGCATGAAGTACTCAAAGAGGGAAACCCGGGGCTATAGGTCCCTCCAAAGCCATTCTCCTTGGTCTCCCAAATCCATAGACACCATAAGGGATTAGCTTCAACCTTGAAATGGGAGGATTAGATATGTAACTTGTGATTGTAGAACCTGATCACCTGTACCTGCCGTTAAGGGGAATGTAGTCCTTAATAGTAGGAAAACAATGTGCTCTAGGCAACCAATGTGCTATAGGCACCCATGGTTGTCACTCTCAAAGAAGAAGGGAAGGCTTCCCTCATAAAACTTGGGGTTATGGGTCCCTACAATCCATTCTCTTTGGTCTCCCAAATTCATAGACACCACAAGGGATTATCTTCAACCTTAAAATGGGAGGATGCTTATGGAAACTAATCACCTATACTTAATATTAAGGGTATTGTAGTCATCAACAGTACATAACCAATATGCTGCAAGCACCCACTGTTGTCCCACTATTGTCACTCTCAAAGAAGGAAGGCATCCCTCAAAGAAGGAAGGCATCCCTCACAAACAACTGCCAAAAAATCATGAGAGGGATATCATGCCAAGAGAACCACCCACAGCAGGGAAGGGGGTGGGGGGTTCACCACTCCAATTAAATGGCCCAGTCAATGATTTTGATGTCAAGGCCTAGGGTCCTCAACCCTTATGTAGCTACCAAGGAGAGAAGCTACCTAAAGTGGATCCATGATGTGCTAGACCAATACAAAGTTGACCCCAAATGATGTGAGCACAAGCTCCAAGGGGATGGCTACAGAGGAGAGATATGATAGGCTTGTGCAAAGTTGACCCCTAGTGATGTTAGCACAAGCTCCAAGGGGATGGCTGAAGAGGAGCTAGGATTTGCTAGGCCTATACAAAGTTGACCCCTCTTAATAAGTGTGAGTTGTGACATGCATGAGCCAAAAGTCCTTCCCCCTCGGCTCCCTCCTTGGCTGAGCTGTAGATTATAAGTTTGCCAAAAAGAGGGTTTTGCACTATATCTCAAGAACATTGATACCTGGGTAGACTATATAATGCCATTTCCCAGCCAATTTGGCCCAAATTGGCCATGCCCTCTTGCCCACACAAGAAGTTCATAGTGGCTTGGTTAATGTGACCTCAAGAAAGCCTAGCAAGAGGTAATATACCATACATGGTTAATGTATGGCCTCCAGAAAGCCCAACAAGAGGTAATATACCATACGGTGCCAAAACCACCTAATTGGCCACCACTACTCTCCACCCAAGTGGTGCATTAGAGTGCCTAGAGAGATCACCTGAAGGTCACTATGTGGGGAGATATTATTCACAATTTTATGGGCCACATGGGCTTATATATACCAACACCATCCAAATTTGCACGTGCACTGTTTTCATAAGGAAGTGGGATCAAGGGATCTTTTTCTCATCAACCCCCATAGGACTCTCTTGGCACCTTTGTGCCCCCAATTTGTTGAGATCACCATACATTTTGGGATAAGGATTTTTTGTTTCAACTTTTAGCCCTTATTTTGTATGGTCTATTCATACGTAATAAAAGTCTCTTTTCTACCCGACCCCCCCAAAAAAACTCCTCTTCAATCCCAATATCTTGGTTCCCTTAAGCTTTAATGGCAAGAGATTCATCTCCAAGGCTTTAAAAATCTTCCAAGCTCTCCAAATTGTCCTCCAAGAGTCTTCAAACAATGTAGATAGCTTCTACCAGCATTTAAATGCATAGACCAACTCTCTAATCTTCCTAATTGCTCCCAAATGGGGCGTTGACTAATAGAACATCCTCAAAATTAGTTGTAATGATTAGTTTGAAGTGCATACAATAAGGGATGTACTATTGGAAAAGCATTTTCTCAATGCTCCACCTTTGTGTTGTTATTAGGGGTGACAGATGTACTCTATTTTTTAAGGCCCCCTATATGAGTAGTATCCATTGTGGGTGGTGAGCATGCCTAAGGAGCACGGGATTAAGAGAGATTTGACATTTACTTATACTCTATGCAATAAAATGGTGTTATAAAGCGTAAGAATTGCACAGTTATGGAGATGGTGCAAATTATGCTTAAAGATAAAGGAATGAAGAATTCTTTTTGGGCCAAAGTAGTTAACATAGGGCATATCCTTAAACAAGAGTTACGAAGGCAATGAAGGGCATGACACCTCAAGAATCTTATTATGGTGTAAGAAACCTTCAATTGTATATTTTAGGACATTTGGATGTGACTATTTTGTGCATGTTCTAGACTTATCTAAAACGAAGTGGGATTCTAAGAGTAGGAAGTATATAGTGTTATCGGCTATATGACCCATAGGCAAAGAAGATAATTGTGAGCCGTGATATAGTGTTTGAGAAGCAACCTCATTAGGTGGAGGAGAAGGCTCCATCCACACTATTCTTAAATAAGAAGTAGCCTAACACACACAACCCACCAATTGACAATACCAACTCCACAAGAGGTGGATTCATCAAATGATGAAGAAGAGAAGCCTGCAACACCATCGAAGGGAATATATCCTAAATGGGTGAAGCAACTTTTGGATGGGAAAGCTCTTTGAGCAATCACATAAGATTTTGCAACTCCAAGAGCATAGAGAACAACAAGAGGGCCTCCATTCACATTGTCAATATGGCCTTGACATAGCTAAGATGATGAGTACAAGAGCTAGCTAGCGTAGAGGAAGCATTAGCACATCCAAAGGGGAGAGAGGGGCCATGTAGTTAGAGTATGACTCAATTACGAGAGACCACAATTGGGATCTTATGGATGTTGTGTCCTTCAAAACGGAAGGTTATTAGTACCAAGTGGGTTTGGAAGGCCAAGTACAAGTACGATGGTATATTGGATAAGTATAAGAAAAGGCTCATGGCAAAGGGTTTTGCATAAATCTAAGGATTCAACTTTTAAGAGACATTCACCCCCACAACTAGATTGACCATTATTCATACAGTGCTAGCCTTGGCTGCTCATGGTGAGTGGCCAATATAACAAATTAACGTGAAGTCGACATTTATGAATGGCCATCTCAAGGAGGAGGATTTAAGGTAGCACAACCACCTAGGTTTAAGATACTCGATTCAGAAAACAAAGTGTGCACACTTCGAGAAGGCATTGTACGAGCTAAAACAGCCCCCTTGAGCATATTACCAGAGTAGATAGATGCTTTCTTTGTAAGTATTAGCCATTCTAAAAGCCCATTAGATGTAAATTTATATATTCAATGTAGGGTGGTTGGACATAGGCCAACCTAGCATAGGACCTCCCTTGGGTACTATATATAAATGGGTTTGGTAGTTTTCATAGTATTTTGATTCTAGTTTTAAGGTCTATTTTCAATTCTATGTGCACCCTTCTTTGATAATTTATATATATTCATGCATTATAAGAGAAGGTAAGCCACTACTACAAGGGAATGAAGGCTGTAGCCACAAAAGATAGCCATGAAAGTAGTGAGAGAGTGGTGCAAGTAGTGATAGTGATGGTGCTGACTATGACGTGTGCTGACTATGACGTGGCTATTTTATTGCTATACACATGGACCAGTGTGGTTGTGCCGCATGTATAGCCGCGTTTATGGACCATGGTGGCTAGCCTACAATTGACTCGAAAAATTTGGATTCTCCTGCACAGGCCTCAATGCATTGTAGTACCTCTCATTACATGACCTATGTACCTGGCTCGTCATTTATCTCATTCATCTTCTTTCTTCCTTGCTCTTTCCCAAGCATAGTGCTCTCTTCCATAAGAATAGTCTCTCAATCACAAGGTACGTGTCTTCTTCCTTCTATGTTTAAAATATTCTATATGGATAGGGCAAGTACATGATCATCGTTCTATGTATGTGGATGACCTCATTATAATGGGGAATTATGAAGAGAATATTTGACAGCAGACATAGGAGATGTTAAGTTCAAAGTTTTTAATGACCAAACTTGGGCTTATACATTTCAGTTTGGGTATTGAGGTCTGGAAAGAGTCAAATAGAATCTTCATTTCCCAACAAAAGTATATAGGATAAATTTTGAAGGTATTTGGCATGGTTGAGTGTAAGTCAGTGAATACACCCATAGAGGTTGAGGACAAAGCTTTCTATAAAATATGCTTCTCCACTTGTCAATATTAAGGAGCACATGAAGTTGGAGGGGGAGTTTTATCTTTTTGTGTAATACATGGCCTAACATCAACTTTGTAGTTGGTGTCCTTGGTAGGTTTAAATTAGCTCTAAGAGAACCACTGGGAAGGTAAGGATACAAGTGTTAAAGTACATCAAAGATACCATTAGGTATGGCATCACTTACACATTAGAAAATAGCTTTATTTGATTTTGTGACTCAAATTAGGCACAAGATTATGACATCAAAAAATATGTTTCTAGTTACTATTTCCTTATTAGGTCTGGAATTACATCTTAGATCAGTAAAAAGCAACCTACAGTTGCACTTCCTTTTGCAAAGTCTGAATACAAGGCATCATGCTTTGCTCTCATGTGTGAAGCAGTCTAAAGAATCTTAGAGAAGACATGGGTGTTGCTGAAAAGGGAGCGATAATGTTGTTGTGTGACAGTCAAAGTAGCATGGCAGTTATTAAGAACCCAATGTTTCATGCCCTCACGAAGCACATTGAGATACAATATCATTATGTGCATGACCTTATCATGGATGGATAGTTGGAGCTTGTTGTCTACTACTTAACAACATAGAATTGCGTAGACATTTTCACAGATGCTGTAAGTAAAGATTTGCTGAGCGCCATCTTCATCGACTAGATGTTGGAACAAAGACGTAAAGCGTGTTGGAAAATAATTTGAAAAGACATTGGATAGTGATGTGCACTTTGATGGTATGATTGTCATCATGATGTCAGGATTGACATAGTGATTCCTCTTACACCTTTAGATTCAAGGATAAGACTAGTAGATAGATTAACTACATTAGATATCAATATTCTCAAATAATCCACCGAAGAAATTTCATAAAGGTTGTTACTTTAATTGCAAATCAAGATTTCTCATAGTTGAAGTGACTTGTGCAAGTAGCTACTTATAGTTATTGTTACTTTTCACGATCATCACTCGTCTTGCCTATTTTGGAATTACCGATTATAGCCTTGGTTCAATGATCTTTTATGTTCTTTAGAAAATGGAGATAATTGCACACATTTTTGTTGTAGTGCTTAGTACTCTTAGAGGTGTATTCTTTGAGCATTCTCTAATAGAGTTTATATCTTTACGTTGGGCTTCCATGTTGTGCACGTGGTAGTTTTTTTGACTCAGATAAGTCCAAGCCATGGTGACTACCATCAAGACCGGTTCATCGAGGTGATTGGTACACTGATGTGGCTTCTCTATGGTCACATGAACTAGCTTTAAAGTTATCAACATTACGTGGAGGATGGTCCTTTTGAGGTATTAAGTTTCCTTGAGGTGATAGACTTCACATCCATTTACATTACTCCATAAAACTTGTACTTAGCCTTCCAAACCCTCGTGGAGCCAATAAGCTTACGTTTTGTAGGACGCTCCATAAGATCCCAAGTGTGGTTTCTCATAATTGAGTCATAATTTGTTTGCATAGCCGCCTCCAATTTGGATCGATGCTTCATATAAACTAGTTAGCCTTTTGTACTTTCATTATCTCAACCATCAAGGCTATACTAAAAATGTAACGTGCCTCATGAAAACTCCAATACCATTTGTGACGTCCCTAGAATACACTCATCAAAGAAACATAGTCCGAATATAAATGATACCAACAAAATCATAAACCAACTCAAAATATAGTTTATGATATTACACATAATATACCATCTATACAATATTCACACTACATGACTATTCTCAAGGTACCACAAAGACGTAATCTAACATACCAATAATAATCAACAATCTACTCTAAATTATAATCACCGTGATGGCATATAAATTATAAACAAAAAAGAACAAAGGAAGAAGTTCCTTATCTTGAATAAAGGATAATCCAAGATTGGGAGTCATTCAATCACTCACAGTTCATTCATAATCACAAGAGAGTCTTCTCTTGGCCCGCCGAACCACCCGACCACCCCCGAGCTATTTCAATCTCAATCTCAATCTCCATCTCAATCTCAATCTCAATCCCATCACTATGGAAACTTCATGTTTTGCTATGAAGATTCTCATGAAGTAAGAATAAGGAAAACAAGAACCCATATCCTGTCTAATGAAAGATGTCTCTTGTCTGTTATCCTGTATGTTGCCCTACCACAGGCTGCAACTTGATTTGATCATAAAATCTTCATCCGAAATCCATTTGGGGTCATCCAGGTACTCAAAAATACGGGAAGCTATCTGGTCGACAAGCTAGCGCGGGCAGAATGTCCAAATTCTCCTTATTTTGGTCAAAAATCGCGTTTTTAGTAAACGCGCTCCAAAAAGCACTTTGCTTACTTTCCAGCAACTTTTTAACTCTTTTTAGCTTCTCCCATCACGTTTTTTCTGAAAAACCACAAAATTTTTTTTAGAAAACTCTTATATTCACCTATTTAATACTTTAAAAACAATACTGTACTCTCAGAACTGCACAAAAATCTATAAACTATTCATATAATTCTCAATTTTAATCCTCTTTTAATTATAATTTCTGATAGAAATAGTTTTACTCAAAACAATGTCAGAAACTATGCAAACATTCTAAATCCTATATATTATTTTAATTTACAAACTAGGAAATATGTTTCAAATATTTCAATGATAGAGTAAAGGTCATTACAAAAAATGTGAGTAAAGGCCATCTTTTGATCCTTTATTCTCTTGGATCTGTAAACAATTGTAGGCTCTTATGTGATTGCGAGTGGAGATTTCCCATCTAAGAGTTGCTTCACCCATTTAGGTTATGGCTACTTCTGTAATAATGCAGGCTTCTCAACTTCTAGTGAATCCACCTCTTGTGGACCTTGTATTATAACTAAACTATCATTAGTGGATGTGTCTACTAGGCTACTTCTTTATTGAAGGATAGTGTGGATGAAGCCTTATTCTCCACTTGATGAAGTTGTTCCACATGAACACCACCACATGACAAGCTTATAATTATCTTCTTTACCTCCAAGTCATCAAGTTAGTACTCCATACTATAGACCAAGGAGATACACTTCCTGCTCATCCCACTTGGTTCAGGATGAGTCTAGAACATGCATAAAATAGTCACATTAAAATATTCAAAAATACACAACTGAAGGTTTCATATAGAATAAGCTTCTTGAGGTGTTATGCCCTTCATTGCCTTTGTGTAACCTTGTTAAGGATACACACTATCTTTGTGTAACTCATATTATAGATATGCATGACCTTTGTACTGCCTTTATGTAACTCCTATTAATAATATGCACTACCTTTGTGTAACTCCTATTAAGGATATGCACTACCTTTGTGTAACTCCTATTAAGGATATGCACTACAGTATTAACTACCTTAGCCTAAAAGGTATTTGGCATCCCTCTCCCTTTAAGCATACCCTTTCTTTCAGCAGCATACTCCATGCCATCTTCACAACTGTGCGATTATTGCACTCTGTAACACCATTTTGTTGTTGCAAAGTATAAGAAATTGTCAAATCTCTCTTGATTCCGTGCTCCTTTGTATCAAGCCGATTAAGTTCTTCTGATGTGAATTCTCCTCCTCAATCTGTTTGAAACTTCTTCAACTTCTTTCGTGTCTCATTCTCCACCAAACTATGCCATATTTTTAATTTTCAAAATATTTAACCTTATTTCAAAGAAAATACATCCACATCATCTTACTAAGTCATCAATCAACAAATAAAAGAAGAACCACTCAATGTAGTGGTTGGCATTTTACTACAAAGATCCATAGATAAGCTTTAGAGGAGCCTTTACACAATTCTTGATGTCTCTTGGTGGAAATGTATAATGATGCCACTTGCCCATCCATCACATAAGCTTCACATGCATTTGAAACCTTACAAAATTCTAGTAGATGTGCCACAATCCTAGTTCTTTACATTTTTCAAGCTACAAAACTTAGGTGCCCAAATGTTTCATGCAATAGCTTCCTTGTCTCGACATCAGCTTGGGCTGTAAAAGCCGAACACTTATATAAGTTATTATGCTAATGCACATGCTTTGATAGAATTTTCTACAAATAAAATCATAATTTACTTATGCAAGACTACTATAGAGGCTTGGGATACCCTTGTTGTGCCTTACTAGGTACGCAACAAGGCACGCGTTGCCATCTTGCATCGATAGCTTGAGCCAGAGCATATGAATGAGAGAGATTTAATGGATGGTTTTCTCACAAAAATTAAAGATTTAAAGAAGGAGTTTGAAAGTGTGAGATGTATTGTGATAGTTCATTGCCCATTGTTCTCAATGCATTACAAGTGTGGATGAGATGTATCCTAATAATTCACTAGTGCCCATTGTTCTCCATGCATTACAAGTGTGGATGAGATGTATCCTGACACTTCATTGGTGTGCCCATTATTCTCAATGCATTACCAATCTCGTATTATCAGAGTTTTGCCTCTACAATTAGAATTATGATAAAGGGTAATCCAAATGCCCAATCACATGATGAGTTGGTTTTAATGCTCTTGCACGAAGAGTAGTCAAGGAGGCAAAACATATTTTTTATGTACATATTGAGGATTAGGCATTTGTTGGAAATCAAAGAGCAAAGTGTATGAAAAATTACAGTGTAGAGTGTGGAAATGATACTTAGGAGGAATGTAGAAATTCTCACGACTGTGGTGGCCAAGTTTGTGAGAAAAATTCTAACTATGCCACTTTTAGGACAATTAGAAAGCTAATGGATTAAGTTGCATTAAACGACAATTAGAAAGCTAATGGATTAAGTTGCATTAAATGACAATTAGAAAGCTAATGGATTAAGTTGCAGTAAATGACTTTGGCCATGTTGACTTGGCTCGTAGTCAAGAAAAGCTTATGAGCCGCTGTGTACACATTAACAAATACTAGCTTTCAATTAAGCTTTTTGGGAGCCTTAAAACAATTCCAACCATTTTTACATTTCTGTTGAACCAACAATAGTAAGAAACAATTTATCAAGCACAAGGTAGCAATCTTCAGTAGCATCTAGGTCTCACCCAACCAAGCAACAACTTGAAAATGTTATCTTCCTTAGCCCCATAACTTTGAGCAACTTGTTTTGTTTTCTCTTGGACAACCTTTAGTAGCATCTACATCTCACTCAACCAAGCAACGACTTGAAAATGTTATCTTCCTTAGCCACAACTTTGAGTGACTTGTTTTTGTTTTCTCTTGTGTGGCTTCAAACTCTCCCACAAATCAACAAAAAAAGATGGCGACATCAAATAAAAAGATGGATTTTTTCATTTTGTCTTCTATGGCTTAAAATGCTAAAGGATGTTAGGGTTGTTGGTATAAATAGCCTATAATTAATAACCCTAAAAACATCAACAACACAAAGAGATTTCTTATAGCATGGGGAATAAAGATGTCGGTTGGAGAGCTTGAATCATACTAACATCAAAATCAATCTCTCTCTCTCTCTCTCTCTCTCTCTCTCTCTCTCTCTCTCTCTCTCTCTACATGTGTGCATGGGCATGTGTATGTGTGTGAAAACATAATGTATGCAAGGTAACATTTACAAGGTGTAAGTTCTTTCAAAGAAGAAACATTTAATTGAATTTGCATAATGATAAATATGCAGAAATAATGTATCATAGACATTTTTGAAATAAGAAATGGAGTAAGATCAACTTTGTGAGGTTTGAGGCCAATTTGGAGGTTGTATAATAAAGGCAACTTGCTTGTAAATAAAGAAGGTGGATTATTACTATGTAGATGGACTAATTAACTCTATGAATAGCTTTTTTAACATTATATATGATCATGGGAGTCCTCATGGTCAATATGTGGTATAGGTGTTGAAGTGGAGATCAATGTGGAAGCACACACATAGTTGCAACAAGCAAGAAGAGATAGATGAAAGCACAACACTCAAAGTAGATTGATGAGAATGAGTGAAGTACAAGTAAAGTGATATGATAAGGTCAATTACACACCCATAAGAGTGTGTACATGCGCTTGGGGAAAAAAACCTCCTAAAGAGAAAAAAAGTGCCCCAACCCATTATTAGCCTATGTCCACACATCACTACCATATAAATGCTACAAATACCCTCTGTAGTGAAGATGTAAACATATACAAGGATCATGTGGCTATTCAATCCCCAAATGGCAATAAGCCGCAAGCTTTGCAAAAAGCTTCAAACATCTCTCATGAGAGAGCCTTCATGAACATATCTACCACATTGTTGTATGTAGAGACATATGCCAGGTTAATCTCTCTTGCAATGAGCCTTTCCCTAGCATAATGATAATGCACCTCAATGTGCACGAGTATAAAACACTAGGTTTCTCATAAAATGGCTAATGCACTTTGGTTATTGTCTGTGAAGATGGAGATGGGAAACTATTGTCCAACACCGAGATCTACCAAAAGTCATCTTAGCCATACACACTCCACAGTTGTTGTAAAGTTGCCTTGTACTTAGCTTCATAGCTCAAAGTGACCACTGTTAGCTGCTTCTTGCCTGAGCCATGATATACATGAATCACCAAGGCGAAAGCAAAAGACACTAGTGGACATGTCATAACATCTAACCCTATTAGAATCATTGAAAGCATGCAGCTAAACATCACTCCTCTTAGCATAGAATAAGCCAAGGGACTAAGTGTCCTATAAGTATCTAGATACTCACTTGGTAGCCTACTAATGCTTACTTCCGACTGGGAACCCCAAATTGAATGTCTAGCCTTGTATTACATAGATAGATAAGGCACCCAACAATCTCCTAATAAAGTGATGCATCAAATGGTTCACCTGCATCCCAGAGACTAAGCATCACCTCTATCTACTGGTGTAGTAAAGGATTACAATCTTAAGACTAAACCATGTAAGCAGCCTTTGTATGTACTTGATTGTAACATCACAATACTATTATCATGATGCATAAACTGTATGCCTAAATAATAATGCAATGAGCCCAAATCTGTCATCTTAAATGACACATGTATTTCAACCTTGAAGGCTGAAATCTTCTCCTCATTAGGGCTTGTGTGAGCAGCATGTCATCAATGTATAAAACGATGTCCAAAAAACAATCTTAACTCCTCTTTACATAGAGGGTACCCTCAGTTGGACTATTGCAACATCCATTTGCAACCAAGTATGGATTTATCTTCTTATACCATGATATGGGAGCCTGCTTAAGTCCATATAAAGCTTTTCTTAACTTGCATACTTTAGATTCTTGCCTCTTCTTAACAAAACTATGAGGTTGAGATACATAAACCTCCTCATGCAAGTCACCATTTAAGAAGGCAGTTTTGATATTCAACTGATGTACATTCCAACCATGATGCAGTACCAATGCAATAATACACTTGATCATAGTCATACGAGATTGGGTTCAAAGGTCTCATCATAATATATGCCCTTCTCTTGAGCATAACCATTTGCAACAAGCCTTGCCTTGCTACCATTAGCTTTATGCTTTAGCTTAAAAACCCACTTTGTACCAATGGCCTTTTTACCATAAGGCAAATTTGTTAAATACCAAGTGTCATTTTTTAGGATTGCATCATACTCATCCTACATGGTTTACATCCAATGATCATTTTCTTGTACTTTCTCAAAGGAAGTAGGTTCCCCTTTATTATATATATTGGCAATGAAATATGCACGTGTCCCACCAGGTAAAAGAGTAGCTAATTTGTTGCCCCACAGTGTCTACACTATTCATCCATAATTGCCTTATCAATAAACTGATCTATGGTCTGAAATTCAAGCTAATTTTAGCCAGTATAGGTTGATTTGCAACATCTTTTTGAGTATTCATTTTCTCCACATATTGTTGCCTAGAAATCACAAAGGTAGAAGTGTATCAAAGATGTCTGTGAGCATATATTTTGCTATTTTTTACATAAAAGCATTGGCTAAACTGAGTTCTTAACAAAGACAAAATCTCTACTTACCAAAATCCATTTTATGGCTCGATGGTAGAGTTTATACCCTTTGCTTTCTAAGCTACATTTTATCACCTTATCATCCAGCTTATTGCATTGTTGCTTAGGAATAAGTGTAAAGCAAGACAACCAAAAACATGCAAATGAGCTACAGAGGGCTTCCTACCATTCCAAGGTTCATGAGGGGTAATTGTGTACAATGCCTTGGTGAGGCATTTGTTTAGCACATAAGTGGCACACATAATTGCCTTCAACCAAAAAATATAAATCCTAGCACCTCCATGAGAGATATGTTCTTCCTCTCAGCCACACCATTTTACTAAGGTGTACAAGGCATCATTGATGTTTTATGCCTCTTTCAGCCATATATATATGAAACTCCTTTGACAAATATTTCCCCCCTTGATCTGTACGAAGACTGCCAGATTTACACGTAGACACATTTATAGCCATAGAAACAAAGTGTTTAAAACATGTAAAAACCTTTGACTTTACCTTCAATGGATACACCCAGGTGTGCCTAGAGTAGTCATCAATAAAAGTCACCAAGTTGAGATATCCCCCGATCGATGGTGTCCTCACGAGACCACATACATCACTATGGTGTCCTCTCACGAGACCACATACATCACTATGGTGTCCTCTCACGAGACCACATACATCACTATGGATAACCCTAAATGATCCATCTTTTGAGCATGATGCCTGTTTGCATCTTGCCCAAAATACACCTCACATACAGTTTAACGAGGGTCTCAAGATTTGGCAAATCTAACAACATGCAACTCTACCACCATCTCTTGCCTTTAAAGGCACAACAAACTACCAAAATTCAAGTGACTAAAGTAGGCATGCCATAGATCCGGGTCACTCATAAGACGTGTAGTAGTAATTGAACAAGCATTATGTGTCAATCTCTCATACCTATGCAACTAGTAAGCTTATGGCTTAGAGTACTAAATACTAGTGACGTCACTCCGGTTATGAACTATATAGCTGTCACCGCTAGGCCTACCCTAGCAATGGCAAAGACTGAGAGCAAGTTCTTTTTTATGCTTGGCATAAATAATACTTATGAGAGAGTGATTATCCCACCATTTACCAACTCCTTTTATTGGATATGAGGAGTTGTTTGCACATGTGAGTGTTCCCACTGGAGAAGTAGACTAAGTAAGGAAAATAAATCATGGTGAGAAGTAATTTGCTTGCTAGCACCACTATCAAAGTACCAGACATGCTAATCTGATAACATGCATACGTCATGGACAAAAGGATCATAACTATAGTGTACAATAAGTGTCTAATCATCTTGTGCATAGTTTGTTGACTCCTTCTTTTCAACACTTAGTGCTAATGCATTAGCCACAACCATGCTTGATTCTATCTTCTTCTCCTTCTCCATTATTTTTCTATATTCATCGATGTACTGGCCTGGCTTTTGATAGTAGTTGCATTTTCCTTTCTTCTTAGGCTTATCACCCCCCTTCTTGGCATCCTTTCCCATAACATTGGGTTGATTCTATCTTTGGCTTCTAGTTGCCTTTAGAAAAGGCTTCGCCTTTACCTCTTTTGATTGGTAGTAAATCCATAATCTCCCATACACATACTAGTTTGGTTTTGCCGAGATCGCTCTTCTTGCAAGAGCACTGTAACCAACACGTCAAAAGTAAGGACATTGGGGTTACCCTTCCTCATGAACCGAAGTGTAGTTGCAAAACCCTGTATGAATCCATCATAAAAGGTTGCTCAAACAATTTTTAAAATGATGTGGAATCTCTGATAAGACCAAATATGTTTTTTGACATTATATGGTTGGTCATGTTAACAAGAGGAGAACCTACTGTAGCATTTATATGGTTGGTCATGTTAACAAGAGGACAACCTACTGTAGCATTTATATGGTAGTGATGCGTGTGGATGTAGACTAATAATGGGCAGGACACTTTTTCCCTCTTTAGGAGGTTTTTTTCCTTGAACGTATGTACACACTTTTATGAGTGTGTAAGTGACCTTTTTATGTCACTTTACTTGTACTTCACTCATTCTCATCAATCTACTTTGAGTGTTGTGCTTCCATCTATCATTTATGTGTGTGTTGCTACATTGATCTCCATTCCAACAATTAGTATCATAGTGGGTTCTCTTGGCTCTCACTCCATTGTCATCTTCTCCTTGAGTTGCTCTCTTATTTGTCCTCCTCTTAGGTGGAGAAGGTATACCATATAGTGCTCTATTAACTACATTAAACGTTAATATAAATTTTGCACGTTTTGAAACTTTTTAGGGCTCATTCGCATGCTATAAGGTTTTCGTATACATCTTGGACGAGTGTCAATTCGAATTGTTTTTGTTCAATTTTGGTTTACTGCAGCACAACAACAACATTTGGTGCGCAGGCACTGCCGTCATCATCTTCAACATCACATGTTCAAGTGTATCTTCAACAACATGTCAACTGCATTAAAGAGGTAATAAAGGAATTTGGCCAAGTTAAACTTGGTTGTGGGAAGATGGCTTCAATTGCTAAAAATAAACTGCTTAACGACTCTCTCTCTCTCTCTCTCTCTCTCTCTCTCTCTCTCTCTCTCTCTCCTTTTTTTTGTTCACCTCTGAGTGGTGCAAAGGTAGAGAAGGGGCGTCTAAAGAGTAACGAAAAGGTGTCAATCTATCCATCGAGATCCCATGTAGACCAAACCATGTAGTCTGTGCATACCAACATGTCTCATCTCCCCTTTCTGCAAACTGTCCTGATGATGACTCTAAAGCGAGCCTAGCATATCTCATTTTCTCTCTACCTCTCTAATCCTTAATTACATGTGCGAGGAAAACGTGAAAGAGGGACGAGGAAGCACAAAAGACTTGATGTTGATTCTTGATGTTGATTCTATCCCTAACGACTACTTATCTTGAACATCATTGCCTTGATCCTATGCTTTTTGGAGGCTTTGATACCAACTCAAAAATTCTACAAGCTAGAGATGGAAAGTAAATAATTAATTTTATAATTAAATAATTGAGATAATAAAAAAACTTAATTAAAAGAGGGCTAAGTTACTAACCAAGATAATGGACTTAACAATCACATAAATCTATTCATCAAATCTTCATGAGAGCTAAGTACATCTTCAAATAGCTCAAATAGCTATTTGATAAATGGTCTTAACAATCACATAAATCTATTCATAAATCTTCATGAGATCTAAGTACATCTTCAAATAGCAATTAATGCATACCCATAAATCCATGTGATTGGAATCTTCCATGTGACTCAAATACTATCCATGTGACTAGCACTTTCTATGTGTCTAGCCCATGTGACCCATGACTATCCATGTGACTAGCACTTTCCATGTGACCCATGATGTCACCCATGACTATCCATGTGACTAGCACTTTCCATGTGACCCATGATGTCACCCAACTTACATCATCCATGACATAAATTCTCCTTTTTTCTCATCCACTTTCAATCACCCAACACTACATAACCTTAGGCTTACACATTAAAAAATTCAAGAACTATGCTCTTGCTCCAACACACATTAAAAAATTCAAGAACTATGCTCTTGCTCCAACACACATTATCCATCACCACATTTTTTAATACTTAATTCTTTTGTGTAGGCTAGAAGCCTCTATTATTGTGACAAATCCTTGAGGTGTGACCACCCTTAAGAGCCGCTTCACCAGTATTTATGTCGCTTCACCAGTATTTATGTCGCTTGAGAATGCGTGGAACCCATAAATAAGTTTTTTTTTACTTGATATGATTTTGCATGCGTAGGAGGACCCCCTTTAAACATTAACATTGACATGCTACATGCTACATTGAAATTCACAACTTTCTATATACTATATAATAGCTTTTCATACTATTCCCACCTATTATAATATTTGGTGATAGTAGTAAGCAAGGGCTAAGTGTTTGATGAATGAGCAAATTTCCTTGTCTAGATCCTCTCCATACAAAAAGTGTGACCAAGTTTGTAAAGCCCTCTAGTAGATTATAAGGCCCCATTAGTAGACTCTAAACTTTAAATTCTAAATCATGAATGTGGTAAGAAATGTTCTCACGAAAAACATTTTTCACAGCAAATACAAAAATCTTTTATATGCAAGATTTCAAGTTTTTGATATAAATTAAAAATTTATTATTTTCCACATAAGGAGATGTTAAAATGCACCTTCAAATATTAAATTTTACCTTCCAAAACCTTTGAACATGCAAATTTAAACATTCAAGAGAAATTTAGACATTGAGAGGAGGGATCTAAAATAATACTCATTTCACACCACAATAAGTTTTCATTTTTTATTAGGCGGCCAAGCATTTAATTTTGCAAATGTGGCCATGTAAGCACTAGGTTGCTGGTTAGAGAGTGATTTTACCTTCCAAAACCTTTGAACATGCAAATTTAAACATTTAAGAGAAATTTAGACATTGAGAGGAGGGATATAAAATAATACTCATTTCACAATACAATAAGTTCTCAATTTTTGTGAGGCATGTAAGCACCCCCCGTGCCGTGCCCTCATGCCCCCGGCCCCCCACGGAGCCGTGCGGTCTCACCCCCGAGCTCCACTCTCTAACCCCTATAGAATGATATTTTATATAAAAATTCGAAAGGCTTTTATATTTTTCCAACGTCACATGGAAAAATGTATGTTTGTTTTTTTCCATGAGTCCATAAGCTCATGAAAACCTCCTTTTGAAAATTTTAAAATTTGCTTTTCACTTTACATTAGACTAGACATGGTTTATTTATTTATTATTAACCATTTAAAAGGAGAGGTTGGGACAAGGTCATTCTACGGCCTGTCTGGTCACTGTGGAATCCATGCTTCAGGTACAATATTTCCTGCAGCGTCCTTGCAGACTGTTGTTCCTGTCTGTTTGCTATCCGTCTGTGTGCTTATTTTACGTACTTTGCTCGAAACAGGATCAATTCTCAGGCTGGATCCTTTGACGGCGTCTTTGTTTCGTCGAACGCCAGTTCGAAGGCTCACCTATCTGTGCGAATTGACGAAGCAGAAGCAGCCGGGGCTAATTCGTCTGTACCAGCATCAGCGTTCAGGGACAGGGTTAGCGCTAGGGCTAGGGTTAGGGGTTAGCTTCAGGGCATCTCAGACGTTAGGGTTAGGGCCAGGACATCTCAGACATTACAGTTAGGGTTAGGGCATCTGAATCGGTTGGATCTGAAGCTCCGGTGTTGCTTCAATCGGACCGCAGAACAGAAGCTTCGAAGGTTGGCCATGGCCGGCCACAAATTAGGGTCTTTGCAAGCATTGACTTCTTGCTCTGTGTGCTTGGAAGCTGTGAGCGATGCGAGTGAGCGGTCTATTGCGAAGCTCATTTGTGGGCACCACTTCCATTTGGGTCAGTCTCTCTTCCACAGCTTGTTTTTGGTTCTTTTCTAACCGCATAAGTTTACAAAGATCAAATGCTGTAAGTGAATGCTTGGTAATCCTAAATCAGACATCTTAGTTTCTCAGAGAGAAGCTGTTTATTTGAGGTTTCTACTCCTGGTGACACCAATTGCTAGCTCTGTTGTTGCCATAAACACATTCTGAGGTGACTCATATAGGATAGGAGCAGATCACATGAGGGACTTTGCATGGCAGTTGTAGGGAGCTGGCTGTGACCTAGGTACAGCCTCCATCATGGTTGAGTCTGCCCTTCACCTCTGGTAAACTTAGTTCGATGGTTTATCTATGAAGATGTGCCTACTATGGTGACGAATCATTATGCATGAACCTGCACCTACTCTTGGGCACTGATGATGTGAAGGGCAGCACGTGCCGTGTAGTCTATGTTATGCATGATGGAGTTGATGATTTGAAGCTTTGTGAGTAGATTCTCATGGAGTCAAGATCACACTTTGGTTTTTGCTAAGTTTGGGAATAACTTGAAATTTCGATCAATATATATTGTTTAGGTTATATAGGGGATGTTCTTTGCATCTTCCTCACTTTTATTGTACCATCATTGTGGGCCATTTCTGTACCCCCCCCCTCCTCCTCCTCCTCTTACCTTCATATGGATCAAATGTGGTCCACTGGCTAGAATGACTTATTTCATCTCATCTCATCTCTCTCTTTCATATTGTCATGTTGTAAGATTCACCAGGATCTCCCTAACCACAAACAACCAGATTAGTACCAAATAGAAGGGGTGCACCACCCAATTGTAGATTCCATCTGGAATCACCCGAGTTGGAGGCTAAGGCTCCAACCCCACGACCCATGCCAGTGAGATTCACTAGGATCTCCCTAACCACAAACAACCAGATTAGTACTAAATAGAAGGGGTGCACCACCCAATTGTAGATTCCATCTGGAATCACCCGAGCTGGAGGCTAAGGCTCCAATCCCATGAACCATGCCAGTGAGCACTAGTATACCACCGACGGTTGCCTGTTGAGGCCTTCGGCATGACCATCCGTGATTGGTTGAATCCAATCATGTTCCTAATGGTAATCCCGGTATATCACAGACCATAGAGTGAATAACTCCCTTTGTGAACAATAATAACTGAAGTCTCACTTATACTGTGGCTACTGTTGCTATAAATTACTTTTGTTGCCTCTAACAAGGGCAAGGACAAACGCAAAGGCGGAAAAGGGAACTCCAACAACAACAAGCAGAAAGTCACCACAAAGTCATCTTCTGATGACGACGACGATCCTCACAGCAACAAGGGTTCCAGGATGAAGGAATCTTGTGAGTTTTGTGGCCGACTTGGTCATTCTGAGGCCAAATGTTTTGCCAGGCAAGCTGCTTCACGCAAAGCTAAAGCAAAACAAGAGTCCTCCTCCGATGGCTCAGACACTTCACCCACGACAGATGGTTCAGATACTTCGCCAACGACAACGACAGAGGAGGGTACGAAGTCTCATGCTAAGATGGCTTTTCTTGCTGTCTATGATCCCCCTGTTCTTTCATCTTAATAGGAGCAGGATGACTCCATCCTGGTGGTCACAAAGGAGACTTCTGATTTAGAAGTCAGTGCCCTATCCGCAACAGAAGATTATTTACAGGAGTTTCTGATAGAGACCTTATCAGTTCCTCTAATCCCTTTGGATGAGTATCTCCCTTCCCTTGTGTTGTTTCCTGCTGATGCTATTATTGCAGATTTTATCTCGTCTCTTTCAGAGGAGGATACTGGTTCTTCTACTGGGCAGGTGGATGATTTTGCCAAGATATCCTCACATATTCTCGAGCTTTCTATTTTGGCAGTTGCTTCTCCTTACTATGTTTCAGAGGAGGCATCTTCCACTATCTTGGAGCATGTCCCTACTTTCAACCTGATAACTTCTACTATCATTGATGATCAGTTTGTTCCAATGGTTGTTTCATTTCCTTCTTCTTCAGAGGAGAAGTCTACTTCGATCCCGATACTTGTTGCAGATGCAAAGGAGGTACCATCTATGGTTCCATCTCCTGAGGGCTTCTCTCTTCAGATTGATCCTATTGTTTCGTCTTTGATATCTTCTTGATCTTCTCGTGGCTTCTTTCGAAGACCTTCTCGGTATTTAGATGTACCATATCTTCGTGAGCTTTGTGTCTTTGGTGAGGAGGTTGTTCCTTTAGACTCTTTGGAGGTCTTTCTTCAGCGTGCTGGAGTTGGTCCGCCCATCTGGCGTTGAAGAGGAGATGTTGGCATTATCATCTCCAGATTGGGCATATATGTGCATATTTCATGCTGTATCTGGCCAGATTTATGAGGCCATGCATTCATCTTATTTTAGATATTTTTTTGCTATTTTTGTCTATTTTTTAGACATTATTCTAGTATTTTTTTGCATAGTTGGCCAGCCCACTGTTTTTATATTGGCCGACCAGCTCTTGTCCAACCTATAAATAGGTGGCTTGGGTTAGCATCATTAGCACATCATTATTCAACTATTGCTGTTGGTTGTATGCACCTACGGGCAGGCCTTGTGCTTTACTTTAGCAGATAACAAGTTTTCTACTTCAGTTCTTTTGCACATGTGCTTCTTTGCAAGATCTATTTGCTGTTTTTCTGTTTTACAGCCATTCTTTCATGCATGTGCACATGTAATGGACAAAATCTCCCTCTCATGAAATTTGTACAAAACATTCTAGTCGGGCACAAAACTGGCGCGACAGAATGTGAAAACCTTGGCCTTCTTATGGAGTGATAGTCCCATAGGCAAGACGTACAAACATGGGTCCTTCCATGGAGTGACAATCCCATGGACAAGACACCGTCTTGGCCATACACAGGTGGCACGATACAAGCTCCTGCGCGTATGACACAATCCTGGTCACACACGGGTCTCACGAAACTGACTCCCGTCCATGTGACACAAAGTAACTGGCTCCTTTCACATGAGACACCGGCCTGGCCTCATGTGTACATGACACAAATCTGGCCGCTCTATGGAGTGGCAATTCCATAGGAGTGGCACCAAAAATGGAGATGAACCAAATGGTGACAGGGTCTCTGTCCAATTGATTTTCCTTGAGGTGTACTAGTTGTACTGGTATTTATCTGGTTATTTAGAAGTGTGCAAGTTAAGGTTCAACAGAATAGATTGGATAGTCTTTCACTTCATGGATTAGTACATTTGTTGTATGGCTTCTCATGGGATATTCTCTACTTAGTCTTGTCTTAGTGTTTCTAGACGAGAGATGCTATAGCTTTGGTATGTGAGAAGACGTTCTTTGATAGAAGGTATTTTGGATCTACTGGATGGGGCATGTATGTTGGGTTGGGCGGATACAAAAGGTGGAAAAGGGGTGAATTTCCTCAGCACGATTGGGAACTTCGTTGTGTAGGGATTTACTGTCTCCTATGTGGAGCAGTGTGATTCTATTCTCAGTAATATTTGGGATTATCTCATGTTATTTGGACAGTTGTCCATGGGTCCTTTGATTTGAATGATGAGTTATTAGTGCTCTTCAGAGATTCCTTTGTAGGACTTCGTTGTGGTAGCAGTACTCAGAGACTGGTTAGCCATTTATGGCTATGCTTGGTTCTAGTGAGTAGCTACGGGCACAATGTTCATTGGGTATTGACATAGTTTGTCATTTTTTGAGTGTTAAGTGCTTATGGTAGTCCCATGATTAGAGGAGGTCTTAGGGGATGTTGTATTGGAAAATTGATATGGGGGTCTAATCTAATAGTGGCCGACATTAAGGTAGTAGTATGGTTGTCTCAAAAAGTAGGAGTATGGTTGTCTCAAAGCAAGGTCCAGGAAGGAATTGATCACTCTAACCTCGATTCATGGGTCTAAAGGAGGTCTTATGCTAGGATATGCTGTATATAGGATTTCTGAATGCATCCATATTTCTGTTTGGGTGTCAGTTGATCGAAGGTGAGATGCGTTGTTTTTTGAATGAATTACAAGGAAGAGGGAAAAATGGATTGGGGATTCGATGATTGGAGTGCTGTTGTGGATTGAGGTGGTGAAACTCTTTGTTTTGTCGTTGGTATGGTAAAGTTGTTATGCTTTCCCCAAGGGGGAGGGAGTGTCTGATGATATTCAGCAGTGGAGACCTATTACGATCCTCAATACTGTCTACAAGGTCCTGGCCAAGGCCTTGAGTTTGAGGATCCAGCCCTTTCTTGGGGAGTTGATTCATGCTACCCAGACAGGATTCGTCAAGGAGCGCAGTATCCTTGACAATATCTTCACCTTCTGGGAGGCGACGACCCGAGCTAGATTTCTTGGCGAGGACCTGGTCGTTATGCTTCTCGACTTCGAGAAGGTATACGATAGAGTCGATTGGGGTTTCCTAGAGGGCATTATGCTTTGCCTGGGTTTTGAGCCAGTCTGGATTCGAGGGGTGGCGGCTCTATATTCCACAGCTCGTAGCCAGGTGCCGATGGCAGGAGGACGGGGGCCGAGTTTTGAGTTGACCAGATCAGTCCGTCAGGGGTGCCCTCTCGCCCCGTTTCTTTTTCTCTTCTTTGCCGAGGCTATGAGTATGTATCTGACAGCAGAGGAGGTTGGTTTGAGAGGACTCCAGCTCCCAGTCCGGGGAGAGGACCTGCTCGATTCTGAGTTTGCTGATGACACGGGATTATTTTTGCATGGCCAGGAGGCCAATCTTCAGAGGGCAGAGCAGGCGCTATAGGTTTTTGGGGCAGCTTCGGGAGCATTGATCAATTGGCGCAAGACAGTGGCCTTTTGGATCAGTAGCGCTCCCACTCCGGCATGGAGCCCAGACCCGGGTTTTAGATGGATTCCTCCTGGCACAGCAGTGCGGTATTTGGGATGCCAGATTGGACTTGATTTGTCACCTGAGCAGCAGATCGCCCCGCTTCTTCTGAGTATTCGGAAGAAGCTTTTGTATTGGAGTACAGCTCGGCTATCCTTGGCTGGGAGGGTGGTGGTGACAAATCAGGTGCTTTTAGCGACCATGTGGTACATCACGTCTTGCTGGATCTTCTTGAGCTCTTGCATCAGCCAGGTACAGAGGCTGATCAGGAACTCTCTTTGGTCTGGGCAGGACGGTCAGCCAGCCCGGGCTAAGGTTGCTTGGACAGTTATTACTCTTCCGCTGGCCCAGGGGGGCTTGTGCATTATAGATCCAGTTAATTAGAGTAGAGCCTTATTGGGGAAGCTTATTGTTCGGGGGCTGCTTCCAGGCGCTGAGCCTTGGAAGGAGCTTCTTTTTCAGCGACTGCAGGCTAGGGCTCCTCCAGCAGGGGGCACTTGGGCACCAGAGATACGATGGATCTTCATAGAGATGAGGACAGGCCTCAGTAGAGGATGGGAGGACAGATTTGCCTTGAGCATCCTGCGAGCTTGGGAGCTGCTGAGACCGGGGCTATCTCAGAGACATCCTACTTGTGATGAGGAGCGGGCCAGACAGCCGCTCATATGGAGCCCCGCGGTACGCACTGAGCAGGGTCATATGCTGGGTTCTCGGCCTCGTCTAGGCTGGGGACTGGCAGGCCCAGCACGCAGTTTTGGAGACTGGCAGGCCTTTTGCAGTCTCCCAGAGGAGGTCAAGGTGGAGAGGTTGAGTCACTTCAGAGGGGGGCTGATTATGCGGGATGACATTCAGGAGGCACTCACTGAGGAGTGGTTCACGCCTCTTGAGCCAGCGGCCCCACGGTGGATGGGAGCCTTTACACAGTTGGAGATCCTGATTGCTGTCAGAGCTTGCACTGAGGATGGTAGATGCTCTATTATGAGATCCAGGATGAGGGCAGACTTCAGAGAGTGGAGGCGGAGTCGCCTTTGGTTGCAGAGTGCATCTTTCAGAGGATACGCGTAGTGGCCGCCACTTCCCGGAAGTGGCATATTGATCCAGACCCTGCAGATGTGGACTCTGATTGGCGCATTTGGGCATATGATGTGCGCCCTTTGGCCCGGCTCCAGTGGGACCCTGGCGAGTACGAGTGGCATGATCCTTATGCGTTCCCCGAGGCCACAGAGATTACCTTTTTCCAGTACACTGTTCGGTTGGGGAGGCTTCGGTTGGGGAGGCATATTCTGACTGCGATGAGGATGGTCTCTCCAGCCGTAGCAGAGCATTGGCGGCTACAGGGACTCTCACAGGAGTTCTTGGAGGATTTTTGGGCCAGGCTCTGGGCTAGTCGACAGGCACGCAGGATCTCGACTTTTCAGTGGTGGCTGGTTGCCCATAGGGGCTCTGCAGTTGGCACCTGGCTTGTCTACAGTGGTCTTCCGGCGGCCTGTGTCTGATGCGGCCACCCTTGGAGACACAGAGACACTGCCTATGGGACTGTCCACAGGCGCATCAGATTTGGCTGAGGATGCTGCGCATTTAGGCCCCCCTCTCTCCAGAGGGCATGTATACGTGGGGTGTCGCTGCTTGGTCGACGTCGTCAGGGCTTGCTCTGGGATACGAGCCGGAGCAGGACAGCCAGGCCATCAGATTCATTAGGGGCCAGCCTCGCCTTGTTCCTTCACCGGACTTCTCGTCCGTCGTCTGGACACAGGAGAGGGATCTACGATGGGAGCTCCTCAGCAGCCTCACCATCTGGTTCACCTGGAGAGCCCGGTGCTTTAGGGCCTTTGAGGGGAGACTGGAGCCACCGTTCGGGGGATTTGGCAGGAGCTGATCCACACCCTGCGCGGACAGTATGACCGCATCCGGGGCGACTCGGATGCGGCGATCTTGTGGCGCCAGACCTTCCACACCACTTGGCGCAGCGGCCCCTTCTATACACTACACGTGGGAGTCCCCCCGCTGGCATTACAGGCCACCTGTTTGGCTTTTCCCCCCTCCTATTGTATGATATAGCTCTCAGTTATTTGTATTGATCTTTGTACCTTTTTGCACCTAGGGAGAGTCTCCCTAGCTGCCTTGATTGGATCTCTGCTCTGCCTTCTTATGAGCAGGAGAGGTTTTTTGTAGCCCAGTGGGCGGTTTTTTTAACTAATGAAAGGATCTTTTCTCGGAAAAAAAAAAGTTGTTATGCTTTGCCTATTCTAAGTGGTGTTGGGAAACCGGTTGGGTTACCAGTGGATCTTGAGGCGTGCGTGTATATTTTGCAGAGATCCGTACTCAGAGATAGTATCACTGATGGTATTTCAGTGGATTTCATGGATAGATTTTTTCTTATGTGATGGGTTAGTTTGTGGGTCAGATAGCTAGCAATTTAAATATTCGGGACTAGTGAGTGATGGATTTGTAAAACGTATATAGGGCATATCTTGGTGGTATGGGATGCTAAGGTCTACTTCATGTGCGGTTTACGGGTTTTTGGTGAGGAAGATGCTTTAACCTCCGATGTGATCCAGAACTCGTGATTGTTGGATGGTAAGTAGTTTTACTTGCCTTTGTTCATGAGGTAAGAGATCTATCCTCTAATGTGTTAAATATGCGGTTATTGGATTTGTTATGCACGACTGTGTGGTAGAGTGCTGACTGGTGGGGTTAAACTAGTTCGACCCGGTCCTAGTAACATTATGATGTTCTTTGGCATTTGGATTACCTCGACACAGCGGTTGGGCAGAACTTGAAGTTTCTACGTACTTTAGGCAGCTAGGATTGAATGGGTTGAGTTCCTGCTCATGATGATTGTCCTCGATCTGTCAAACAACAGAGAGGATATATCATATTTTGGTGGAATGTTGGACACATTCGGCACCATGAGACCATATGATTTGGTCAAATTTGCCTATAGTGTTGCTAAGCATAGGACTCCTAGCGACAACCAGGTTATGTTTAGTGCAAGTTTCGATAGCCCGGGTTTCCCTGAGACTTTAGAACGTGAAGGTATAACTATAGGAGCAGTTAACCTTGGAAAAGGGCGGATGGTTTGTAGTCATTGCATGGATTTGCATTGATAGATATTGACTTGCACTAGATGGTTTTTATCGGCAGTCTTCTGGTTTGAAGATGGTCTCGATGTCTTATATCAGTGGTGTTTTGGATTGAACACATTCCTGACAGGAGCATTCTCTTAAGGTTATTTTTTATGAGAGTGTAGAGATACTTGATAGTCATATGATTCTCAGATAGGGAAATATTTGTTGATCATCCTCGGTTTGTTGGGCAAACATGAGGCTGCATCAGGTTTTGGAGGATATGCTTTATGCATATGTCTCCAGGTGACCATTTGATTGGGAGAGGTACATCCCTATGGTCTATGTTGTACTAGCATTCGGATACTAATTACAGTCTGAGCATGCTGATGTACCGGTTTCAACCAGCATCTTTGGTAACTATGGGACTTAAGGGTACGTGGATTGATGCAGCTAGAGATTTCTGAGAGGATTGTTGACTTGATCCTCGGGACAAAGGCACCCAATAAGTTCTCCTATCGCCTATTTAAGGCATTGGAGGGAAAACTGGAGCAGTAGTTATCTCAGCTACTCTGGGTTGGATTTATCCATCCATCATCCTCGCCGTTCGTTGTATCCATCTTATTCGTGCAAAAAAGAAAGACAAGATCGCATGTTTATGTGTGGACTGCAGGGCACTGAATTAGCTCAACATCACAAATAAGTTCCCAATGCCCATAAATGAGTACATTCTGGAGCGTCTTTGTGGTGCTAAGTATTTTTTAAAAATAGACCTCAAGGGGCCTATCACAAGGTTCGGACTTTTACGACCAACATTCCAAAGACGACTTTCTAGACCGAACATGGCTATTATGAGTTCATGGTGAGGGCGTTCGGTCTCGCCAATGCAACATCGACGTCCAATAAAATGATGTCTCGGATATTCATTGATCTAATTAGAAAGTGTGTATTAATCTCTTTGGATGATATACGTATCTTTTTTGCCACTGTAAAGCAGCATGAGTGGGATGTGGAAAAGGTCTTGCAACTTTTGCGGGACAATGAGCTCTACATTAACGAGAAAAAGAGCACATTTGGCCTATTAGAGGTCCATTATTTGGGATAGTGATTAGTGCATTGGGTATTCACCTTGACCTTGAAAAAGTTGTAGGCTATACTAGATTGGGATGTACCCAAGATTGCTCAAGAGATCAGATCATTTGTGGGTCTTTGCCAAGCCTACAACACCCATATGAACAAATTTTTCCGACTTTGCAACACGTCTTATAAATCTGCTCAAGGGCGTGACGATGCGCCGTCAAAAAGTGTTACGGACAAGGCTCTTGAGGCCTTCCATGCATTGAAGAAAGTGGCCTTGGAAGCACGAGTTCTCAAGCAAGCATCATGGGATGATCCGTTTGAGGGTATCACTGACGCTAGCAATCTTGCCATCGGCACTGTTTTACAGCAAAAGGACAGACTAGTGGCTTACTATTGCCGCAAGTTGAATGATGCCGAGAAGAATTATTGAGTGTATGACAAGGAGCTCTTGGGGGTGATAACAGCTCTCAAGCATTGGAAACCTTCCCTTTATGGGAGGGAATTCATAGTGAAGATTGATCACCAGATACTTAAATTGTTGCAAACCATGCCTAGTGCCCAATGGAGTGATAGGCAGGTGAGGCGGAGTCAAATCTTCCAACAGTTCGGAGGCATGATTGAATATGTCCGTGGCAAGAATAACTCTGTTGCTGATGCTCTTAGTCAGAAGTCCCACCATTCAGACATTGCAGGGGTTGAATGTGCTAGAAATTCAAGGCAAAGATTTGAATGGTATGAAGGGCATACTACATAGTATGCAGATTTTGTGGAATTCACCCTCAGTTCAGAACCGGGTCATTACACAGTTCAAGATGGCCGGTTGTTTTACAAGAACCGGTTATGTGTGCCAAGGGAGAAAAGACATGCACCTCTTCATGGTGCCCATGATTCTCTTGTTGGGAGTCATTGAGGTATCAACAACACCTTGGAGAAGTTGGAGCGGTTATTCTATTGGCCAAAGATGAGAAGGGATGTCTACTAGTATGTCCAGGCATGCGAGATTTGCCAAAAAGTAAAGGTTCCACACTCGAAGGAGATTGGGCTGCTATAGCCTTTACCTGTTCTCGAGGGACCTTTTCAGGATATCAGTATGGACTTCGCAAGCCCTCTTCTAGCAGCTATGGGAACCAAGATTACACAGTGTTTGACCATTGTTCTTTGGTTCAATAAGTTTTGCATTCTGTGCAAGCAGATGGCCACAACAGAAGATATTACTTGCTTGTTTATTCGACTTTGGTACCCCATTTGTGGTTTACCACGGACAATTACTCAGATAGAGATCCCAAGTTTACTTTTCATTTTTAGAGGATCCATCTGTGGATGAAATGCACTAGACAATTGCAACTTAGTCCCAAAGTTATCAAACAATGTGGTTAGACATAAATATACAATCAGTTGGCCTTTGATGATGTTTGTTGGAAATAAGTACACACTAGGTGTACTCTTTTCCTAGTCTAGTATAAACTTTTGTCTTAAGTCTTGTGTGTCTGCCATGTGGCATCTTATTTGTCCCACATATCAGCGTGGCTACTATCTCTTGTACTACACACCTATATATTGTGGGTGTCACATCATAAGAAGTATTCAGCTTGTGTCTTGTCTACACTCGTATCAAGGTAACTCTTTGTCCTTCAATCTTGTTGTTATTTCATTTCTAGTCTTCTAGTTTCTAGCTCTTGCTTCCATATTTCTACATGGTATCAGAGCCATTGCTTCCTTGCTCCTAGAGATTGAGGAGAGGGAGGCCAAAAAGAGAAGCCATGTCCTCTCTCTCTTTCTCTAAGTGCAAGAGAGTATGCTCTCTTTCCTCCTGAGGACCTCTACTACCTACGTGGAGAAGCGACATCTTGAAGAGGAGGCATCTCCATCTTCTGCCCGTCTTCTGAGTTCTCCACGATTGCTGCTATTCAGGCCGTCACCTCTAGCTGTCGCCGTTCCTGTTCGGGCTGTCTCTACTGCTGCAGATTTGCACGCCACTTCTGCCCCCTGCAGCCGCTCTTCTCAGAACAGAAATCTGCCACCATTATCTTGCTCAGTTCCGCTCTTATTCTCAGCCACCACTCAGCCTCGCAGGCCTGAACTTCTTACTGCACGCTGTTATTCGTGGAGAGAGAGCTAGAGCAGCAGCCGACCAGCATCTATTTGCTACCGACTTGCTGCTGCAGCAGCTCAGCAAATTTCCGCCGTTTTTTTTGGAGCCACCTCAGCTTTGGACGTTCATCGTACTACCCTGATGCTTTCCTTTGGCTGCCTTCTTCATCGACTCAAGGGGCGGTCTCTGCTTGGGATTTATTGGGCCTGAAGAGTCTACAAGGTATTGTGCATTGTCTCCTTCAATTTACTAGCCAGTACTTTTGCAATTTGGATCTCTTCTTTCATTCATTTCTACAATCTTGTAAGGGAATAGACACTGCCCTTGCATCTTAGCAAGAGGTAAGACCTTCCCACATGGCCTCTTCTACTCATTCTCTCATGTCTGTCGGCAAATTCAATGGGTCCAACTTTCATACTTGGCAAATCAAAATCAAGTGCCATCTTATGAAAGAAGGTCTTTGGGACGTTGTTCACCATGCTGCTCCCGAAGATTCCGACATTGAGCAAGTTATCACTTACGTTCCCACTGCCAAGAATGACAAAGCCTATGCTATCATCTTGCTCAGTCTTGGAGATGATTACATTCATCACATCTCCGACATACATTCTGCTTCTGAAGCATGGATCACTTTGGATACCCTTTTTGGACCCCGCTCTAAAAACTCTAAGATTGCACTTATGATCTCATTCTTTGATCTACATATGCAGGAGGGAGCTACTATAGCCTCTCATGTCAATTATCTTCGCAGTCTTATGGTTCAGCTTGCATCAGTGAAGTCCCCCATCTCCGAAGATATTGCTATTGCTGTGCTTCTCAAGAGCTTACCTGACACCTATGCTACTCTTGTCACTACCTTCAAGTATCACGATAATCCTACTCTTGAAGGTATCATCAATGCTCTCCAAGAAGAGGAAAGAACTCAACAACAAAAGGTAACTGACACTGCATTTTTAGCAAAGAAAGGAAGTTCTAAAGTAAGAAAGCCTTGCACCCATTGTGGCAAAACTAATCATATGGAGAAGGACTGCTTCAAGGCTCATCCATGCACCATTTGTGGCCGTGATAATCACCGAGAGGACTGCTACTCTAAACCCTCTACATCAGCCCCTGCATCTACCTCAGCCCATGTTGCTGCAGCATCTCCATCAGCAGATCTTGGTGTTCATTCCTCATATGATGAGGAGTGGGCTTTCTGATTACTTCATCTTTCTTGTCTACCACTTTGACCACCGATGATGTAGGTCAAGGGGTTCTATTGTCTTATTCATTCGGCTTTTGGACCTCTTTCTTGTCCCTACCCAAGAGGCAGAGGTTGCCCTTGAGGAGGGGATGTCTTCAAGGTCCATCTGTTTGTCTACAGTCAGTCTTGGTCTATCTAGTCTTGTCTGTCTGTCTATTTGTCTATCAATCTGACTGTGTCTTGTTTTAGATCCATCTTGTCCCTACCCTTGTGGACCCATATGAGGATATCACTTGAGGAGGGGTGTCTCAGGATCTTTTCTATCTTGTCTTCTATCTTGTCTTTCAGTCTTGGTCTTGTCTTGTCTGTCTTTCAGTCTTGTCTTTTGTCTTCCTCCTAGTGTCCACTTAAGGAGGGTGTTGGAAATAAGTGCACACTAGGTGTACTCTTTTCCTAGTCTAGTATAACTTTTGTCTCAAGTCTTGTGTGTCTGCCATGTGGCATCTTATTTGTCCCACATATCAGCGTGGCTACTATCTCTTGTACTACACACCTATATATTGTGGGTCTACACTCGTATCAAGGTAACTCTTTGTCCTTCAATCTTGTTGTTATTTCATTTCTAGTCTTCTAGTTTCTAGCTCTTGCTTCTCTCAAATCTTATTGCCATGACAAAGCAGCCGAAGTGAGAACGATATCTTCCTTTGCTGCAGGGTATTCTAAATGATACTCATTCATCTAGTATTGGCAGGACTCCATATGATGCAGCATTTGGTCACTGTTTGTCACGTGCACACTCTCCTGAGTGTGACATGGACATGCTTCTACACATTTGGCCAACACAATGGTCGAGTACATGGCCAGATTTATGTGTTTGTAAGGGCTATTGTGCCATATCTTTTCAATATTGTCCAGGCGCGCAATGAGCAGCCTTGTGTGAACATAGTTATTGGGTTATTGTTCGAATACACCTAGTTGGACATTATTAGTAGGGTTGGTAGAGTTGGTAGTCAACTCACCAACATTAGACACCATAAATCTCTAGGCTTTAGCCGCATTCATTCATTGATCAGTAAGGAATCATTGAGCCATCGAGAATTGAGGAGCAATGCTACCGTTGAGTATCTCTGCTCAGCATTGTATACATTTCCTGTTAGTAATACATGATAGATTAGGTCTTCTTTCTCTACTATGTATTGAGCATGAAGAAGTCTCTGATTAGGAGTGCCCAGAGATCTGCCACTTCCCCGCCCTGTTAGGGTTTCTTGAGCATGGAGATTCAACAGAGAGCTCTCTGCATAGAGCTTTGCCTATGGCTGGATCTCTTTCTTGCGATAGTGTCGACGAGGACCTTGGCTTTGGAAGAGGAGGCGGAGGGTTTCATAGCTTCTACAAGGCCGTGCGCAGGTGTCACAGGATGAACATGCTGTGTGCATTCTCTAGTATAAGATTTGATGGCCACAACAATGAAAAAAACTCTGTTGACCCTGCAGACAGGTTGCAGGAGCGGGCAATTTTGAAGATGAGGAGAAGACGTTGGACTGCACTGGTACAGGTCTAGAAGCTTGGCTTTTAATGTGAGAGATCTCTACCTTACAGGCCTTGAAGCTTTCATCTTAGGGTTTTCAGAAAGTGAAGACAATGCGAGGTTTGGATCCTTGCATGCATCCAGAGTTGCTGTGGAAGCCATGCCCATGAGCGAGTTTAGTAAGAACAGCCTTGAGTCCAAGGACATTCAGTGCGCTGTCTGCAGGGAGGTTTTTTTGATGGGAGCCGAAGTGAGAGAATCCTCAGCGCCTGTTGGCCATTAGCTGCAGCAACAGCCCAAGTCTCTCTCAATGAGGACGACTATAACAGGGCATTCTAGTTGTTTTTGTGTATGTGTCATGGGTTCTTTGCTCGGGTAGTCCCCCGAAATCTGAGTTAAATAATCTGTGTGTGTTCTTTCCTTTATATGTTTGTATTGTCTTCACTTATAAAAGGCTCCGTGATATCTTTTATCCCTGTTAGGAGCTAGGGGGGGTGATGAAGAGCTGACTTTGCTGCTTCTGTCATGTGCTGATTGGAGGATTAGCATCGTAGGGGAGGTGCGCATGGCTATATCGCCCCCTTGCAGCATGTGATTGAGTTAGAAGGTAGCTACTTCCTTTGTGTGTTTGGTCTCACCACCTTCTCTTTGAAGGGGGGTTTGTTGAGTATTTAGAGCTTCGTATGTGTGAACCAGCCCTTGTTGTATGTGTTTGTGTCCACGTATGTGTGAACCAACCCTTAGATGGCTTAGTGTGTTTATGTGTGTGAACAATCTCTTATAGCCGTTTTGTGTGTGAATGTGATAAGCAGGGATGTCATAGGCACTTGCCATGTGTCAATGCCCCAGTGTGTGTTGTGGCTCTAAAACCTATAAAAGCACTGTACTCTTTGAAGCTATTAATCACATTAATCAACAGTTATTGAGTTTTGCATATATCCTCTCTCTATCTCTAATCAAGTTTGTCTCTAGCTTTCTCTCTCTGCACACACTACCAAACAACATGGATTTGTTTGATCTTCATAGTTGTTGCTTCCTTGCTAACCCTAATTACCACACAGTGGTGACTAGATGTAAGCAATGTTCTAGCAATTTAAGTGTATCATGATGCAATAGGGGGAACAACCGCTTCAACAAAAGGCTTTGATTCAAGCCTTGGAGAAGCGGCTATCTCTTCCAGATTTCTCTTCACCCATCACCCCCCCCCCCCTCCTTCGTCAGTTCTCACCCAGATCCCTTCCCAGACTCCTTTTCAGATCTCTTCCTTGCTAACTCCATTGCGGAGTTGACGCAGCAGTTCCGTGTTTTACATGAATTACAGGCACGGGAGTTTGAGCTTTGGATGCAGGCGGGTTCAAAACCCAACAAGGTGCTTCCTTGGCGTGCACTGCCTACGGGGTGTAGGCCGATGGGCGGTGAAAAAAGGGTAACTGCGGGAGGATCTTGGGCCTTAGGCTAGTTGGAAAAAAAAAGACATTATGGGCTATCATATGTTCTAAAGTTTCCCAACTATCATCATCATCTAATTACATGCACATAAATGAGTAGTGGAGCTGTCTTTTTTTTTTCTAATAGCGTGTTTTCTTACAATGTGGGGTATTTGGGTCTCTCACAGACTGCATAGGCTCAGCATTCAATGCTAAGGGATCAATGCAGTGTCCAAATTGCAGACACATTGAGAATGGTCAGTGGTTGTATGCAAATGGTTGTCGACAGCTGGAGGACTCTATACTTGAGGACATAATGAATGAAAATGATTATGGTGTGCTTGCTGGAGTGTCAGGTCTCCTTCTCCCTCATGATTTAATGGTAAGTTCTACCAAGTTTTATTTTGCGCATGTCTTGTCTTCCTCTTGCCTTAAAATTTACACTGAGTGCCACATCTGTGCGCGCATATGTGTGCAAAACAAGTGCATCTACCACTGTTTTTGATTCTTCTTATATTTGCTCTCATGTTTTTTTTATGCACAGCTGCCGTTGTCCCTCAGGTGATCCCATACACTACCTTTTTTTACAAGAAAGTATGTCACCTCATGCATTTGATTTTGTCACCTGCTGATGCCCGTCCTTGTTGTATTTGTCAGGGATGTAGATCTTTCTCTAGCTACCTGTAAGTACTGTTCAACCCATCATCACTTCAGGGGCTTTATAGTCAGATCCCCACCTGTTAAAAGGGGAGATCTCACCTGCCCATCACTTATGGGTAGGAGATCTTCCCCATCCAATGCTCACCTGTCTGATGGGCGGGGAATCTTTCTGCAAACCCTCACTCACAAGAATACACCATGTTCTCTTTTTGCTCAAACATAAAGGATGTTTTGGATATGTTCTGGATGTGCAGATGCAGACTCGGTTGTCAATGTATTGCTTGCCGAGGACATGGGAAGTAATGATTCTTTGCAGCCATGCCCATTTCTTCAAGCCCAAGGTCGAACATTGCCTAGACAAATACCAGTCCTGGTGGAGGAGAATGTGCAAGTGCAAGAAATTCATGTGCATCCACATCACGGAGTTCCTCCACAGTTTTCACCTCCAAGAGGGCATTGGGCTCGATGGGCTTCAACAGTATTGACACCGATTGGTGGTGTTGGAGGAATCGCCTTCCAGGGTAGACCAAGATGGCCCGAATCTGAAAGCCAACCTACAAGGAACCCTTTTCCTTTGCATCCTAGGAACAGTAGGTATGTACACTGAATGTCTTTATCGACGGCAGTTTTTATTCTCTGAAAAGTAAAGCTGGATACACGTAAATCTATGCCTGTGGGAACTGGTGGGGAATGGCTCGGGCAAGATTGCCTATCCAACAGTACCTGGGATCCTCCGGGAGTACTTGGTCGCTGTCGTGCCCATATCATGGGTCTTCCGGGGCAATGCCTTAAGTAGCGAAACCGTCTGTGGTTGGGGACGACGAACAGCGTTTCTCTGTTCGAGTCTTAGAATGAGTCCGCTCGTCTGACCCCAGCTCAAAAAACAAAAAACAGAAATTGCCTGTCCAAACCTTGCAGGCAGTCATGATGGGCCCCCCGTGGTGGGCCTCTTTATGTTGTACCAGCCTAAAGCATATGACATGCTCATGCTTGTGTGCTTGGGAAGAAGCATCATATTTGGTATTTCTTGATCTCAGAGAATGCCTTGGCTATCCATGTCGTGATGTCGTGTGCACCATAGCACCAACTTACATGCACATGGAGACTCTGGTTAGTGATTGCAAGTTGTCCTTTTTGTGTTTTGATAGCAGGAGGGAAAGAGTTCCAACTTCAACTCAACTACCAACACGGAGACAGTTGGCTCACTATCCTGAAAGCCAGATATTGCCAGGACCATTGAACTGGGATTTTGTAGGTACATCTGCTGTACATAGTGCTCCAAGGGAGACAGAACCCAGGGACAGTGCAGCTTCTAGACAGTGGAGACAAGAAGGGGTCTCTGCTTTTAGGCAGTATCCGGTGGAACCAGAAGTGCAAAGGTGGGCTCCACCGTCATTGTCTGGTTTGTATAATGGCTTGCATGGCATCCATGGCTCAGAAATATCAACACAAGCTGGATTTAGGGCTCCTGGTATGCAGTTTTCCAACCAGTTTCAAGGACCTCCTTTTCAACTGTTTCAACCTTTAATGGCAGAGCCTGAAATTGAT
The DNA here is from genome assembly GCF_041138505.1 of Cibotium barometz. NCBI lineage: Eukaryota > Viridiplantae > Streptophyta > Polypodiopsida > Cyatheales > Cibotiaceae > Cibotium > Cibotium barometz. The sequence goes on along the minus strand of NC_141080.1, from coordinate 14,348,825 downwards.
ACTGGATCGTTCCAGCCTAACATCTTTTGATCCCCCAAGATTGCTGGGTGGCTGGCTGTTGTGGAGGAGTTCTTAATATATTGAAAGTGGTGAATTTTTAAAAAACATGGATTGAGCTTTTGCATAAGACAACTGGGATGTTTGGAATTCATCGTGAGATCAGCATTGAGTGATATCTTCACCTCACCTCACATAGGTGTAACTGGTTAGACTCTAAATGTTGATGCAACAATGATGAGATTGCCTTTTGAGACCAAGGTAAATACAAACTTCAGCAAGCAACCAATGATGCACCCCCCCCCCCCCCCCCCCCCCCCCCCCCCCAACCCAACCCCTGCGGGCGGTGGATCTGTTGCATACAAAAACAGACAACCAAGCCAAAAAACAAATAACTTTAAAAGAGACGACTTACATTGGTATTGCCAAGCCAATGGACGGCGTATGATCTCTATGCTATCTCCATGATGCAATGAATAACACTTGAAATTGGGATCTTTCAATTAAAAGGCTAATGTGGAGGGAGAGTTTTATATTATAAAAGGATGTATGAGACCATGCAAGTGTACTTTGTATATAAAATGGCATGCTACTGGGGATGTGGTGTTGAGTATAAGCTAATTACATTTAACTCCTTGTTTCTCCATCTTGATAATAGAAGAAACTTAACAGTTCAGTGGGGACAACAATCTCACCTCTAAACTAAGAAATAGGTAAAGGTAGTGTGACATTCGAAATTAGAGATAATAATGAATGTATGAAATTTAAAAATGAGTTCAAAGAGTGATAAACAAGATGATGTCAAGATTGTGAACTCTTTTAGCTATAAAAAGCTCAGTTACCTTGTGCATTTCTGCATGAGTTGCAAGTATGTTACTATGTCTTAAGGGTCTTTGTTACTTTAGCTATAAAAAACTCATTGTTACCTTGTGCATTTCTACATGAGTTACGAGTATGCTACTATGTCTTAAAGGTGGTAGGCTAATTATCCATGACTGATTGTACCTTTTTAAATCTACGTAACAATTGTTGTTATTACAATTGTTATATGATAACGATTGTCGTGTAAAATAGGTATATCACAGACTACAGAAGTGCTTGTTATTGGCAACATCACAACTTAATACATTAGTCTTAGTATTCCATGTGATATATCATTCTTTGCTATTTTGTAGTCTAAGGTAATGCTATATAGCAGTGTTTGTCCTATATGGGGAGAGGTTGACTTGACACAACCAACAAAAGGAATGCAAGTAGGGGTGCTTCTTCTCTTTTGTCTTCTGAAAAACTTTCATCCTTTAAGCTTAGTTATGGGGAGACTTGGACATGACACAAGCAAAAGGAATGCAAATAGGGATGCTTCTTGTCTTTCCTCCTCTAAAAAAAATTCAACTTGTGATCTCCTTTCACCATTTGGCTTTATTTCATCCTTAGACTTCCCTTTGTTTTATCATACTTTCCTACATCCTCAGTTTTCCCCTCTTCCTTTGACTTCTCTATGCACTCTAACTTTCTATTAACCATTTCGTTGGTTAACATGGTTTTGCTTGCCTGAGCTATCGTAAGGTGCTTTACCATCTTACCCCCCGTGCAAAAGAGCACGTAACTTTTGCAAGACGATATTGGAACATATAAAGTAGCCTTACCATGTGCTTAATGTCAAATAGGAAAAGTATACAGACTTAGTATGCATAGTTGCTTAAGACTAATAATAGAGACCGGACGATTTTTAAGTTTGATCGGCCTAGTGTGAAAACTTTAGGAGTCACTTGTATATTAGTCATTTTTAACAATAAGAAATACACAATCATTCCCTTGCAATAGTTTTCTTGAGAGCTCTCCTCCTCCCCTCTTCTTACTTGCTTGTATACTTTTGAGTTCATGCTTGCTGGACAGATGCATGCTTGAATAGGTTTCTTTTCCCGCTTTTTGTGAAAGAGAATCATCGATGGGAAGGACCATGTCTTCTTGCCTCCATCTAGGCATCGAGAGCTCTCCCTTCACTCCTTTGGCAAGGAGCAGTCCGGTGTTACGACGGAGTGAGGATGCGATGGACGAGCTAGTGTACCCACAATAGGAAGTTGTATTTGCGGCTTGAAGGCAAGACCCAATGACACATGCTTTAGTAAGGCTAAGATAAGTTCTTGGCTTGGACATATTTAGCACCACTACGGGGAAGGCCTTCATGCTGGAGAAATGTACACACATGGGAATACCATCTGCCCATTACGCATGCACATCACCTCTTTAGAATTCACTAGGCATCATAATTTTTTTCATTTCTTTCTCGCATCTCATACGACATGCACATACGCATACACTTGTAACTAACCTCGTTAATGCTAACTCTTCATAGTAGATGAGGGACCATGGCTGGTGCAAGCCCGGCACATGGTATGATCCATCGCTTAGAGAACTCTCCACCTTGGAGGTACCTCCAAATGAGCTTATGTGCCTATATTCCCTCTACTTTTATTCTAACTCAACACTAACAACACCTCGCCTTGGTTGACGAATTCCTCAAGTAACAGCATAATCTCTAGGCATCACTATGAGATCCGAGCATTGTACCCTGTTGCGCCATGCCATTGCGGACCTCCATCTACCCTTGTATATCCTTCTAGGGGTTCTTGGCACTCATTCTGCCACTCACAAGGTGCGAATAGCTTGTACCAACAATAACTACCTCATGTTGAAAACCAACAGAGGCCACGCATTGAAGAACCTCTATATCACTTATCACTTTCCATGCTGCCTCTACAAGCTGTCGGTCCTCAAGAGTGCCCAAAGCTTCCCGTCACCTTATCCTTATCCTCAGCAGCTCCATGGCATATCTTGGACCATCCACACCAACCACTACATCATCACCACTGACTTGGGTGACGACGCGAGGATGGAGTCACCATTAGGAAGGGGGGTATGCCCATTTGTTAACATGGTTTTGCTCGCTTGACCTATCATAAGGTGCTTTTTCATCTTATTTGCACAAACGAGCACTTAACTTTTGCAAGACGGTGATTGTTAACCAAATGAACATGCTTTCTTGCACAAGACAAGGGAGAGAAGAAGAGAAAGAAGACCATGACCATGCAAGGGTCGAGTCAGAGACTAGCACTTGCCAACCCTAATGAGGGTCAACTCCCTGATGTGAGCCCACTAGGGACTCATTTCGCTTCCACTTATGTCACTGGAATAGAGCTTCTACAAGCTAGGTAGAGAGCAAGGAGGAAGGGAGCAATGGAAAGCTCTACCTTTACTCAATGCCTTTGTGTATGCAAGTGATCTCAAGAAGAAGACAAGAAGAGGGAGAAGAGAAGCCAAGACAAGAATCATCACCTACATGCACACACCACAATCAAGCAAGCATGCATCAACCAATACAAGCCTACCACCATAGCCACAAGGGAGTGAGTGAGAGAGAGAAGGAAAATCTCCCTTATGATAATGGGATTGTGCCTTTTCATATTTCATAAATCACTTATATACATGAGCTCACTATTTACAATGGCTGGCCACCCATTTACAATTGGGGGCCCAAAACTGACTTCCTAGCTCTATGTACACCTAGGCTCATTCCTGTGAGACCGACATTACAGAAGTCGCAAGCTCGGTCATCCCATATATCTTTTTCATGAAGCGCTTGTGCGGTTACAAAATAATGAGTTACAAGAAGTGTAACCACACTTGAAAATGATGTTAACCAATGTGGTTAACACAAGGGTACTTAGCGGTAGTAGGATGGAGTAGGTGCGGATGAAGTCAAACCACGACTTGGGATGTGGGGGGGGATCGATGGAAGACCTTGTAGTTAGCTAGTCCAAAAAGCAATCACCATCATATCTTCAAAGGTCTGCAGGTGCAAGGTGGGCATCCATATTGGATGCGCTCGTAGTAGCGAATAACTGCTTCAAAGTGGGCATTTTATTGAGGTCAAAGGTGAGGCCTTGGTTGCCCTCTTATCTAGAAGTGTGATAATTAAGTGGAAGAAGTGGATGGTGGCCACAATCGCTGGATCAGGCACCTGCTCTTATCTGTCAATGAAGGCATGGATCTTCATGAGCATAGTGGCCTCGGTGTAGGGGCTTTGGGGGACGTGGGTGGGGTGAACCATGGAAAGTTGTAGTGAAGCTTGGGGTTCGCCGTTTTCTCCTTCTTGAAGAGATTCCAAGCCCAGTGTCGGTGGATGGGCAAGCATGTGGGGTCGATCCTTAGGTGGCGTGGTGCCTTGCAATACTACTCCCATATGTATGGCTTGAGAAGAAAAAGCCGGCGCCAGGCAGGTTGCTGGCCCAGAGTTCAAAGGTGATGGGCCTAGCAGTGGAGGGAGGTCCTTGTGGTGGTAACTGCCTCATTTGCCGATGGGGGTGTTGGCGCTTCCATGTGTTGTGCTTGGCATCCAAATAAGGCCGAAGGACATGGATGTCCATGCGGTTTGTAACGCTACTAACGGGGGCTTCATGGAGTTGTCGACCGAGAAGGATGTTGATGGCTTACTCAAACTCCATTTGCGATCTAGGGGTTCGTCTCGCCAGTTGAGGGGTGGGTCAATTTCTTCATTCTCGTCCGGTGGTGGCAAGGGGTCTCACCTTCTTAGGGGAAGGGAGGTCAGGCATAGTGATTGCAATGGTGGTGGAGAATTTGTCAAAGGTACCGTGGTGGCAAGGGAGGTCAGGCATAGTGATTACAATGGTGGTGGAGAATTTGTCGAAGGTACCGTGGTGGCAAGGGAGGGGGGAAAGAAATAGGGGGGCCTTGCTGATGTCAGGGTGAGAGGGAGGCCCAAATGAAGATTTAGGGTGGGGGTGAAGGAGGGGTTGGTGATGGAGGAGTGGGTAGGTGGGGGGGTATAGAGGATGGTGGGGTGGCGGAGGGTGGGAGATGGTGTTGGGTTGGGATGAGGGAGGGGGTGGATGTGGAGGTTGATGAGAAGGAGAAAAGAGTGCCGGTGGATGGCGGGGGGGATGCCTAGGTTGGCACCTCCATTGTTGCCATCGTCACCGAGGAGGCATTGTTGTCTGGGCACTTGGAATAGAAGAAGCAGTGGTGGCGGGCGTCTTCAGCTTCCTGGGGGGAGTAGTCGAGGGGGAAGGCCACATGGGAATCATCAAATTGGATAATCCCAGTGGCATGGATTATTTGGAGTTAGAGGTGGAATCTGTGGTAGAGGATGAGGAGGTTCTGGTGGGGTGTAAGAGGGGGGGGAGCTTGTAACAGCATAGGGACTTGTAGGCGGCATAAATGATCTCCCACATGCGAAAGGGCTGTGGCGGTGCAGGATGGAGGGTTTGGATAATGGGTAGAGCCCTTTGGGGACGACGAGGTCGATGGTGTCATCAGTGGTAGGGTGCCCACACTAGAGAAGGTGGGCCTAGTTGAGGAGGTTGGCCTGAAGGGGGTGAATAGGGAAGTTGAAGAGGGTGGTTGCTTTGGAGAAAGAGATTTGGGCCTGGAAGAAGTGGGTGACAAGAAGGGAAATAGAGGCAGATGGGAACTTGGTGACAAGAAGTGGGTGACAAGAAGGGAAATAGAGGCAGATGGGAACTTGGTGAGGATGTAGGAAAGGGTGGTAGGGGAAATGGGTTCGTTGATGAAGATGTTGTGCGTTGGAGGAGGTTTAGGCAGATGGCTCGATAGTTGAGGTCAAGGATTTGGGTAGGGTTTTGGGGAGGGGTGGCGAGGTTGGGGAGTCGGTGGCTGTGTCCATCACAATGCGTCAACTTATCGTGCGACGGCGTTGGGTATTGGGCCAGAAGGGGTGGGTGGAGGTTGAAGAGCCTTGGCCTAGGCAGCTTGGATTTGTAAATCCTTCTGGCACGTAGGGCGTCCTCAGCAACTTCCTTGTACTGGTTGAAGGAGAGGCGGATATTGTGGCCTTCCTCCTTTGCACACATTGCTTGGCTGTTGGAGTTGATGGGCTATTGTTTGGGCGAGGGCAAGGGTGTGAAGGGCATGCTACTCCACTTCTTGGGAAACTTGAAGTTGGTGTTAAATCTCGGAGGTGGTGATTGGCCAACATGGCCTCGTGGAGCGCCTCCTGCTGCTGGTTGGCTTTGTGATGATCAGCATCTGTTGCTGTGCAACCGTGAGACCTACTCCTGTAGTGGCGATGATATAATTTGTCATTTGGTTCATGAGCTCTCGGGCGAGGCTGGAAAACCCTTGGGCAAAATTAGGCACCGCGTCGTGGGTGGAGCGAATACCCTCTGAGTAGGCCTCCTGCGGCAAGCGAAAGTTACCGGTCTGGGCGCATTGCACAGCGTGTCCATGGTATTCCGGTGGAAGGAGGCGGGGGAGGAATTTCCTGCTTTTCAGAGAAGGGAGGGGGCAGAGAGGACACATGAGAAGGAGGGGTTTCATAAAGGTTCTTCTCGAAGAATTGGGCTGTGCGCAGTAGCTCCTCCTCTTCTGCGGCTCTCCGACGGGCTTCAACGTCCTGGGCTTCCATGTCTGTGCCAGCAGTGGCTTAGTGATGGGAAGTGTCGTGTTGTGCTGGGTATCGGGGTGATGGCATTTGGGGGTTGGAGAGGTTGGAGAGGGGTGGGGTGGAGGCAGAGGTGTGGGAGTAGAGGTGGCACCCTCCGGGAGAGGTGTGTCTAGCTTGCAGCGTGGTATGAGACTTTGGTGAGGAGCAAGGCTGCCCCACGAGCTTGCCCTGTGGGTTTGCGTAGACCATGTGGAGCTCCTTATGTAAATACTCGACCCAATTTACCTGTACTCCTTGATGGACACGGGTAAGGACAGAGAGGTAGCACCGATTGAAGCGATCGGTCCAGCGGCGGGTGGTGAGGAGGAGGAAGGAGAGGGTGCGTGTTGGCATGACAAGCTCTTGAAGAGAAGTATTCTACCACTTGACCCCATCCTTGGTGGTAGGTCCCGCGGACATGGTGCATTACATTGGCCAATCAAACATATGGTTTCTCCACGCTCGGGAGATGGAGCACCTCCCGAACGAGGTCTAGACTAAGGTGGATCATCTCGCGGTGGCCCTTGTTGTCCAGCACCTACTATGTAGCCTCATTGGCATCATAGGTTTTTGTGAAGTATATGTAGTTGATGAGGTCCGGACCCCAGGGTTCCAAGGTGGATAGGCCGCTTGCTCTAGGTGGGCCATTATAGTTTGGCTAGGGGGGAGAGAGAAAAGTGAGTGAAATAGAAGTGGTGGACCCCTTTTATAGATTTCTAGGAAGGGTAAAGTCGTGGCTTTAGGAAGGCACGAGCGTGGCTTCGTGAAGGCACGGGCATGGGTTAGGGAAGGTACGACCATGGCTTAGGGAAGGTACGGCTATGGCTTAGTCTGCTGAGAAGGGTACGATCGTGGCTAAGCACAATGAGGAAGGTACAATCATGGAGAAGTGATTGACAAGGGAACGACAATGGCTTCAGGAGTGTACATGCGTGTCTTAGATTTTTGACAAGAGAACGATCGTGTCTGAGAAGGTACGATCGTGGTTTCAGGAAGGTACAGACAGGGGTCTTCAAGAAGTTAACGGATGTGGCTTCGTGAGGGTACGGCCATGTCTTTATTCCATTCAATTTTTTTGGGCACCCTATAAATAGGTTTTGTACCCTAAGGCTATGTAGCCAACACCCCATTGCAGGTTTTATACTGAGTCCGTGCCTAGTTTGCTAGAGTGAGAAGGTGGCTCCAATTGGGTGGTTGCAAGATCAGGGTGCCCAGTTTTGTCCACTTAGGCACCCTGTAAACAGTAAAAAAACAGGCATTTGTTTACCTTTAGTGGCTAATCTCTCCTAGTAAATGAAGGAATTTTGTTTCAAGTTCTTTTGTTGGAACATCATATTCAAAGTTGGAAATATAGTTGCATAATTTGATTAAGCATTAGATGGTCAAAAGTCCTCATTTTCTTAGGTACAAGGTTAATGTATACACCCTGTCCCAAATTTGAACTGATTCCATAAAATGCTAATATCTTTTACATATAAACTCATATGAGATTCCCACTTTGTACCTTAGATCTTCACATAATATGGAGCTTAACTTGATTTTTCAAGAAAATTTTAAGATATTTGTCTATTTTCTTTAAATATTTCAAGGTCTCTAAAGTGTTATAATATACGCCTGTTTTTGTACCCACAATAGCTACCACTTAAAATCCTCAATCTTGTAGATCAAAAGAGTGGGTAGATACTAAGACATTAGTAGAATGTGGTGGTTAGTAAAAATTACAAATCCAATGGTTGGATTTTTAATGATCTCTTTTTCAAAATTCTTCCAGACTATCAGAAGGCCTGCAAATAATAATAATCTAATTAGTAAAATTATATTTTTGATGTGAATCATCTAAAACCTATAGGGACTAGTGTACTTGTATAATGGTGCATCTATGGAAAAATAAATTGGATCACTCTAAGTATGGAAAGATCATTTGTTTATTATTTCATCATATTTTTGATTAATTTTGATTAATTAGACTAATTTATATTAATTTAAGTTATATTAGGTTAATTTAAGGGCAAGTGTATTTTTTATTATTTGCTTGATCTAATTTTAAGTACCTTGCCCCCCAAAATTTGCTCTCCAAGCTATGTCCCAGTTCTGCATAAACTGGACAAAACTGGATACCCTGATCTTGCAACAACCCAATTTGGTTTTGGCAAGGTTGGTAACTCCATGGGAAGTTTGGAGGCTTCCATGGAGGGAGCAGCTGGGGTTGGAGAAGCAAGGGGTTGAGTGGGGGTGCACCGAGGGAGTAGGATAATAAGGGGGGAGGGAGTAGCCGAAGTCGAGGGTGCATCATTGCCAGGGATAATGGACTATGGTTGGATGGACAAGGCGTCCTCCTGAAGTTTTGCTTTCCCCTTGTCCTGTGTAGCAGTAGTGGTGGTAGAAATGGAGGCTATCTTGGGCATCCATTGAAATTCGGGTGATTTTGAAAACGCGGGGGTAGGAATGGTGTACCTTGGGTGGCAGGGGACCTAAAATTTTTGATTGCCTTCATAGAAGTGTTGAGCTTGGAGGAGAGGCTTGGGGATCCACTTGTAAGTAGTCATGGGGCAATGCCAAGGTTTTGGGCGATGATTGTTTTGGTCTTGTGGAAGGTTTGTGCTAGAGGTTCTCCCGTACCATGTGGGCTTGTGGGTGCTGAATGGGGGGCTGTCAAGGAGTACGAGATGGTTTTGCCAGGATGTGAGTTGGGGAAGTGGATCTTTGGGGAATGCATAGAGTTGCAGCACCTTCATAATATCCTTGGGCTACAAGGAGTTTCTTGGGCTGCGAGGGCTCTTTCATTGTGTGCCTTGGAGACAAATTTGTACCTAGGGTGGGTTAGGCTTGTTAGTGGGGTTAGGATCAGTGGTAGCGGTTTGGATAGCTTCAAAGTTGGGTGTTGATGAGGGTTCGTGAGGCAATTGGGTATTCGTGAGGCAATTAGGTAGCTCCAGAGTTGGGTGTTGATGAGGGTTCGTGAGGCAATTGGGTATTCGTAGTGGGGAGAGGCCTCTATTTGGGAGACATGGTGCTATGTTGGTCAGAGAGTAGAGTGATGGTGAGGGTTAGTGGAGGGGAGTGATCAACTGGAGGCCAAGAGGCCAGTTTTACAGTTGGGTGGCTGTCCTTGCATCCCTTTCAATTTGGCACCGGTTGTGTCCCATCCCATCCATGTCCTAGAAGGATTTCTTCACTTATGGTTCCTGCCGCCTCAGGCATCACATAAAACTTCCCTTCCAAGGGGTTATTGCCAATGTGGAACAAAGTTGTGATTGTGCATAAACATTGAACCAATTGTGAGGCAATTGTAAGTGACCATGACTGGGATGTTCATTATTGGGGGTCTCTCTCTCGAGAGCCATGTGTCATAGGACATCAGATTCTAATTTGCTCCTGTATCAACAAGAGCCAATTTTTGAGTGAAACTTGTCGGGGTGGTCATTCCTAACCACAACCAAGTGGGTTTCACTTCCTAGTCCTCTTCTTCAAGGTCCACTACTTAGGCCATGTTGACCACGATGTTTTTACCCTAAAGTTTTGCTTGCCGCTCTTTGGCTTCTTGTTGGGCTGTTTCTTTAATCTCTTAATGCTATTTATCTTATTGTTTTTTTGGCATGAAGGGCCCTTAGTGTGATAGTAGTGAGTGGCCCTTAGTGTGATAGTAGTGAGTGGGCCATAACAGCACTTTAGTTTGCTACCATTTAAGTATCTTGCCATCTTGACGCCGTCGAGTGTTTCTATGCGCATTGTGCCTTGCGGGGTTATTTCAGTGACTAGGAAAGGTCCTAAGCCTCTGAATTTAAGTTTCTTTTTGTGGTTTTTCATGTTGTAGAGGAGGACCATGTCGCCCTTACTCATTTGTTTATCTTTGAGTTAGTTGTCAAACCATTGTTTACGTCTCAGTTTTTTATTATTTCAAGTTCAAAAAGGTGACAGCCCAGGACATTGCCCGTGAGTTTCTCTTGTACCACAATTCTCAAGCTGGGTACCAAGAACTCCATAGGCATGACCGCTTCAGTACCATAGGTTAAACTAAAGGGTGTTGCCTTTGTGGCTAGGATGTGCGATATGCCCAAAGTGCCATGGTAAACTTCTTTTCCCAATCATTGCGGCTAGCCATAACTGTTTGGATATCAGGATGGCACAAAGGACTTTATTTGTGCTCTCAGCTCGTCCATTGGCTTGGGGATAGTAAGGGGAGGATTTCTTGTGGGTGATTAGGGATTCTTGTAGTAGCAAGAATTGTATCACTTGATTGACAAAGTGTGTTGCATTGTCGCTCACTATCTCAAGAGGGCACCCAACGCGAGTGATCACTGATTCATAAAGGAATTTAGTTGTGGATCTCGTGTCAGCTTTGTGGGTAGCCCTAGCTTCGACCCATTTAGTGCAATAGTCCGTGGCTGTTATGATGTATCGAGCTTGAGTGTATCGAGTCACTGGACTAATGGGTCATATGAAATCAATGCCCCGCTTCTTGAATGGTTGTAAGGACACGACATGGTCTAGGGGCACGTTTTCCTTAAAGCATGGGATTGCCACTCGTTGTTGGCATTCATCGCATCGTTTGACATATTCCTCCGCATCTAAGGTGGTCCACCATAGCCCTACTGTTTGAGGACTTTGTGAGTAGTGATGTGAAGTGTCCTCGAGTGGGCCTACTCATATTCATCTTTGCTGACACAACATCTTATAATTTTGTCATTCCCTTGCCGTAGAGTTGTCCCACATTCTTTGTTGAGGAATGGGTTAATGGGTAGGCCTTGGCAAGGAAGTGTGCAACCTCCTCTCCTCACTCAGGGATTATGCAGGGTTGGAACAAAATGGCATCTGCAATGTCATCATTGACACCCACTGGTGTCTCTCCATTGGGGATGTGTGACATGTGGTCGGCGCCAAAACATGCTATGAGTCCTTCCACACCGTGTGACACTGAAGTCAAACTCAAGCAAAATTAGCAACCATTTCTATTAGTGATACATGGTTTGTTTACAAGATAAAGGAGAGCTTGATGGCCTACAAAGAATATGAACTTGGTGCCAAAAGATAATGGTGAAACTTTTTAACCATGTAGGCCATTGCTAACCCCTCCCTTTTAGTGGTGGTATAGTAGCGTTCTACCTCGTTGAGTTGGAGATTGGCAAAACTAATAGGGAAATCCCTATTGTGTTCACCGAGTTGAGCCAATACACTCCCAATTGCAAAGGCAGAGGCATCGATGTGAATGTGAAATATGATGTCCCAATTGGGGGACCTCAAGATAGGAGCGCTTTTGCTGCCAAGGCTTTCTTCACAGTGTTATACACATGCTGGCACTCCTCTGTCCATTCAAAGATGATCATAAGTCCATAAAGGGGGCAAGCAACGTCGGCATACATGAAGATGAAAAGTCGATAGTACCCAACATGTCCCATGAAGTGCTAGACTCCTTTGAAGTTAGTCGATGGTGGCAGCTCAAGGATGAGTCGTACCTTGCTATCGTCTGTGGAGATTCCTTGTTTTGAGAAAATGTGCCCGAGGATGACTCCATGCTGAACCCAAAATTGCATTTCATAGGGTTGAGGGACATTCGGTAGAGCCGGCATCTCTCTAGCACTCTCCATAAACACTCTAAGTGTGCTTTCCAAGTAGAATTGACACAGAGGTCATCCATAAAGACTTCAAGGAATTTCCTAAGATATTCCTTGTAGGCTGTGCACATTAGGTGTTGGAAGTTGCTTAGGGCATTGGTTAGCCTAAAAGACATGACACGGTATGCATACGTACCCCATTTAATCGCAAAGGCTATCTTATGTTGATCCTTTGGATCAATAAACACTTGGTTGTATCCAAAGAATCCATCAAGGAAGTTATAGGCTTCCTTTCCTATGACTCTCTCAAGCACATGTTGTGTGAAGGGCAATTGATAGTGATCTCGTATTGTGGTGAAATTGAATTTTTTAAGGTCTACGAACACCCGCACTTTTCTTTTCTTCTTGGGCACTATCACTATGGGTGAGACCCATTTTGTGTGCTCAATTTTACAGATGAATCTGGCATCTATGAGTCTGTCAAAGCACTTATAGACAACACCAACCACCTCCCTCATAAAAAAGGAGTACTATTTTGGAGAGATTAGTTGAGGTTTCTGTGGGAAGAGGAGCCAGTGCTAGTCCAGAGGTGACTAGATGAGTCTCTTGGTTATGTACCAAGATGGAGAGATCGGGGGTAGACCCTTCATAACCATTTGACACTAGTTTACTTGGGGGGGGGGTGATAAAGTTCATCGGGGGCAAAGTATAGACACTATTCCATAGACGATGAGTATCTGCTCTACAAGGGTAGAGTTTGCGTACTAGACAATTGGTGATTTTTTAGGACTAACTTCTTATAGAAAGTCATAATAGTTCGAGTGCTAGTCATCCCAAGATACATAAGATCTATGCACTAGTCAAAAGATAATTTTATTGGCCTAGTTTGTTTAAGGACGTCTAGGATTTTGTGTTGAAATGCAAGAAATATCAGGTCAATAAACGAGTGCCTCAAGGTTCGAGGTTTGTTGCATCCATTGGATATTCCAAAAGGGAAATAGGAAAGTATTTCCATGGATTTCATCACCGGTTTACCAAGAATGAATTGAGGTAATGATTTGGTTTGGGTAGTGGTGTGTGACTGATTGACCAAGATGGTCAAGTATATACTTACTAAAGAAATGGTGAAACTCCTGAGTTATCTAGGTTGTTCATTGAACATCTCTACAAGCTATATGATAGCCCGTAGATATAGTCTCTAATAGAGATAGGAAGTTCAATAGTCATTTTTAGAGGGAAGTCTTCAAAAAGTTGGACACTATTATGAGTATGAGTATGGCTGATCATTCGTAGTTTGATATGGTCAAACTAAGAGAGTCAACCAGGTATTAGAGGACATGCTTCAAGCAAATGTCAGTAAAAAGAAATCCAATTGGGAGGAGTACCTGCCACATTTGGAGTTTGCTTATAATAGTTCAAAACATTCTATGAGGACTGGATTTAGACTGTCCATGTTGACATATGGCTTCTAGCCGAGATCTCCTATAGCTATAGGGCTAGAGAAGGAGAAGTTGCAGTCTGTCAAGGATTTCCTTCAAGGCATGCAAAATATGCAACAAGCAAGTGTCGTAGAGAAGTAGCCTTTGAAGAAGGTGACTTTGTATATTTGAAAATCCTTGTGAAGTCATAGAATTCAAAGACGAGAAGGTATTAAAGGCTTTCACCTAGATATTGTGGTTCCTTTAAAATTCTTAAGAAGGTTGGTGGATTAGTGTACAAAATGGAGTTGCCAGAGAGCTCTCGAGTTCATTCTATTTTTCATGTCAGTAGATTGCAAAAAACCGTTAATCATAACGAGAGCATAGTTTCTCCAAGCGTTTTGGTGGAGTTGATAGAACCACCATCTCTTCCACATGAACCTAGGAGAATTCTCAGATTTAAATATTGGAACACGAAGCACACTGTGTACTGAGATGCACTTGTTAAGTGGAAGGATCGTGAGGATGAGGCATCCATGTGGGAACGCTTGAGTATGCTAACTAAGAACTTTCTGAAGTTTTTTTTTAAATGGAAAAAGACTCTTCTGAAGGAGGGGGGAGGGGGTAATGTTATGTAGCCCATAGCGGCTATGGGGGGAGCTCGACCAGATTTCGAGATCACCCACTAGAGTGTGGGCGGCGAGCGAGCCGGGGTTTAGGGGAGAGGGCGCCTAGGTGTAGGTCCATGGGTGGCCGGGTATGTGTGGGTAGCCACGCCACCATATATACTCGGTAGTGGGAAACTTACCCTCATTCTTTCTATGGCTAGGCAATGATCCAGATCTCTTCTCCTTTTTCATTGACGCGTTGCCACTACTGTAGAGTAACATCTTCATTGGCTTCTTCCTGGGTAATTGGTGTGGCAGTCCCTCACTCATTGAGATGTCACCCCTCGTGGAATGATTCAAGGATGGGGGGATTGTGGATGCATTTTTAATGAGGGGATTGAGTTGATTGTGACAGAAGGGCAAGGCTTTGGGGTTGAGTGGTGGATGAGGTAGGGCCTTCTATAAAAGGTGCTGCGGTACGGGAGGGTTATGGGTGGGGGTTAGAGTTGGGACGGTTGGAGAGGTGGGTGGGTTTGTCTCTAGGGGATTTTCTTTGTTGCCCAAACTATCTAACAAGGGGGCTTGATTGGCTTGCAACAAGAGTGTGATCATGTGCGGGTGTAGTGTGCACATACGTGTGCATGTGCAAGAGTGTGCACATGTGCATGAGCAAGTATGTATGCACAATCACATGTATGTGTGTGTACGTGTGGGTGCATGGGTGGGGTGCACATACAGGCATGCAAGAGTAGTGATCATGCATGGTGGTGTAAATGTGTACAAACGTGCATGTGTGTGTATGTGGTGCACGTGCACGTGAAAAATAAGTGCACGGGTGTGTTTTTAGTTTTCTTTTGACGTTTAAGTTTTGTTTTTAGTCTTTTGTGCTTTTTGTAGTTGTTGTACACTTGAGTGGGAGTGCTATGTTACATATGTACAACACGGGCTTAGGGTTAATGGATTATCATGTGTGTGCTTAATAGGGAGGGAAGAGAATTGCTTGCCCATCCCTGAAGAAAGCTTGGATGCCACCACGATCAACTTTGCTGGTGTACTTGTCTGAAGTTTGCCCTTCCAGATGGTGAATTGATGTTGTGGCATGGCACATAGGGGTGTCATGGGATCATGGGAACCCTATGGGTTTAGGGAGCATTTGGGAAGCATAATGGAGGAATAGTTGGAGAAAATAAACAAGTTGCTGAAAGGTGGGTTCATATATCACATGGGAAAATAAGAATAACTATCAATAGTCAATGTCCCAAAGAAAGTCATAGAGAAGAATGGAAAGCTGAGAGTCTACATAGATTATAGGAAACTCAATATGCAACAACAATTCTTGATTAGTTTCCTATCCCGTTCATAGACTTTTGTTGCATGTAGTGGCATGCTATGAGATATGCTCATTTGTGGATAGATTTAGTAGGTATCATCACGTCCACATAGGAAAAATAAAAAAATAGACTTTGTGATAGAATGGGGAGCATTTGCTTCCAATACGATGACATTTGCTTCCAATACGATGACACTTGGGCTGAAAAATGCACCAACAATGGGATGGTTCAAGAGATCTTCTATGAATACATGACCACCTTCATGAGGGTCTTTGTTGTGGATGAATTTAGCATGTTTAGAAAGAAGGTGAATCATTAGCACACCATCTCACTCTATGCTTGAAAAAATGTAGAGAGACAAGGTTCAACCTAAACCTAGCAAAGTGTGCTTTTGCAATTACCAATGGGTCCCTACTCAAACACATAATGTAAGTAGATTGATTGGCAATGAATCCAAGTAAGATCCCTCCTCAATGAATTCTTGCTTAAACATATAATGTAAATAAATGGATTGGCACTGGATCTAGGTAAGATTGAAGTCCTCATAAAATTGCACAAGATCCATGAAATGTAAAGGGATTAGTTAGATTCGTAGGCTAGATCAAATGGTAGAGTAGGTTCATGAGGTTTCTAGATGATGTGGCTATGCCCTTGTATTGCTTACAGGAAGGCTATCTATTGGACAACATGTTGGAGCTCCACATGGACCACAAGGAAACACTTTTGTATTTGGTGATTGAACAAACTTGATCTTGTAGGAAAGTTGGCACGATGGATGTTTCGTGCTTTAGGAGTTCAACTTCATCAAGCACACTCCAGTTAATCAACATGCAGAAGATCTAATTTCCAATCCAAGTTGGAGTTGGGAGAAGCTCCAAAAATAGGGTTAGAGGAGATGACTTTCCAGATGCATAATTATTTGGAGTGAATGATTAAAAGTTAAATTGGTGAAAAGAGATGATGTAATTCATGTCTGAATTTTTAGAGAGTATATGTCAAGAGACCAAAGAAAGAATTTGATCATCCAAAAGTAAGTCATTCATGGTGGTAGTGTATGTACTTTCTATGATTACGATGTAAGTGGAAGAAAGTTTATAGTCTAGGGACAATGATTTAGGTCGAAGACTTTACCAGGAATGGGATTTGGACAAATTTAACAGTTGTCCATATCTTTGTCCAACTCCCAATTCAAGCCATGATAATATCCAAGGGTTTTCATTAAGTAAGGATTTAAAATAAAATCCTCATTAATTAGTCATTTCAAATGAGCCTTAATCATTGTAGCCATATTTGGTAGTGATGTGTGTGAACACACTAGGACTACCCGAGGCTCTTTTTCCCTCTTTAGGAGGTTTTTCCCCCCATGCTAGTATATACCCATCTTGGGGTATACTTATTATCTTTATACAACACACATTCATTATCTGTCTATCATCTCATTGTGTTCTTCCTTGAGCTTCTCCACTATGTATATGTGTGTGTGTGTGTGTGTTCCTGCAACCCTATTTCCAACATTTGGTATCAGTGCTTATGCTTCCTACCCCTGTGTTGCTACCTACCCTTCACCTCGAGTCACATGTCTTCTTGAATCAAATCAAGGAGCCCTTCTGGGAGAACACAACACTTTGCGGTTTGTATGATTACTTGCTTGGGTATTAATAGAAATGGCAGACAGTGATGTATTTTAGAAGCTTGACGGGACCAAATACCTATTATGGTCCATATAATGCGGCATGTATTGGTAGCCAAAAGGGATATGGAATATTGTGGTTGGTATTGAGAAACGTCCTGGTTCCTCTGATGAACATGATACAAAAGGCACATATACAAACAAACTCATTTTCACATGGTGCATTACCATAGCATAGCATACCTCCTACATAGGAACAAACAAAGTGGGATGGAAGAGATGTGCAGGAACATGCATTGCATGCTTTGTAAGTCAAGAGGAGTATCATTTCTCACATTTGGCCATGTAAGATTACTAAACATGCTTAGGATGCACTTGTATCATTGTATCAGGTACGTAATGAAGCACATGTTGCTTATATACGCAAGTAATTAGAGGTAGAGCATATGGATGAGGGAGACTCCATGGGTAGTTTCCTTACAAAAATCAATGATTTTAAGGAGCAATTGGCTAGTGTTGATGAAATATATCATAATAGTTCATTGGTGCTTAATGTCTTGAATACGTTGCCGGACTTATATCAAGGTTTTACTTCTACCGTTAGACTCATGATGAAAGGAAATTCAAATGCCTTGAAGTTTGAGGAGTTGGTTCTGTGATCTTGCAAGAAGATCAATCCATGCAAAACATATCTGTCATGCATACAAGAGATTAGGCTTTTGTTGCTAGTCTCAACAAAGAGGAAAAGGTAAATCCTTTCCTCAGGGTAGTTACAAGCCCAAATTAGAGTCATCGGGCAAGCCTATAGACAAGGAAGGCGACAAGCCAAAGAAAAATGGAAAATGCAACTATTGTAGGAAATCTGATCACAAGTGTAGGAAATGGTTGGAAAAGGAGAAAAAGAAAGACTCAAGTATGGCTGTAGTAGCTGATGTGGCAGTATCCGATGTAGAAAACAAAGAATTTGCAAACTATGCACATAATGATTGGGCTTTCATTGTGCAATGCAGTTATGACCCTTCGCATAAGGATGTATGCATGGTTGTTACAAATGTACATGTTTGGTATTTTTACAGTGGTGCTAGTAAACACATTACTTGCCATCGTAGTTTGTTCTCATCACTTGAATCTGCTCCACAAGAAAACACTATAACATGTGCAAGAAAATCCTCATATCATGTAAAAGGAGTTGGTAAAATTGTTCTCATTGCTAGAAATGGTGGAACAATCATTCTTTCATATGTATTATGTGTACCAGGGATTAAGAAAAACTTATTATCTGTCTCCAGCATTACTAAGGCTGTCTTAGTGGTTCAGTTTTGTGGATGACAAATGTATTATTCATGATCGCAAACGGCAAGGCAATTGTTGCTTCTGGTACTTTGTCTCATGGCCTTAAAGGCTAGATGCATAAAAAGACAAAAGCATGTTATATGTACAGTTCTACCACAAAGGCGATGGGTGATGCTAAGTTATGGCATGCATGCTTTGGTCACTTCTTAAACTTTGGCAGTTTGTTGCGTTTGCATAAGCATGACATGGTGTCTAAGCTGCCACATCTTGAAGCCCCTATCAAACATGTTTGTGAGGGCTGCATTCTTGGAAAAATGTAGCGCCCATCATTTTCCAAAGATCGTTTAGTTTGAGCGGTCTAACAATTACAGCTTATACACAGTGATGTATGTGGTCCTCTGAGGATACCATCTATCGGGGGCTACCTCTATTTTGTCATATTCATTGATGATTATTCCAGACATACCTGGGTATATCCATTGAAATAGAAATAATAGGTTTTTATATGCCTCAAGCACTTTGCTGCTATGGTTGAAAATGCTTCTACATGTAAGATTGGTAGCCTACATAGTGATTGAGGGGGGGAGTATATGTCTAAGGAGTTTCATGCATACATGGCTAATCATGGGATAAAACACCTATTAAGAATTCAAATATGATTTAAAATCATGGTCGATCAAAGCATACGAGAATCATGATTAAGCATATGATTAAAGCAATATCGAATGTAATTAAGCTAATAGAAAGATAATGATAGTAATTATCATAAACCCACATAATCTCATGCATTAGAGTTGATCCAAGTACATCCTTTTATAGCTCTCATGGAGCTCCCTACTCACATAGTGCCAACCATGTGTCCATAAATGCTCACACTACATGTGCCTCCTTGCACTTTCCATGTGCTACCTTTTTGACCTTTGACTTCACCTTTTACAAATGACCGTACAAATTAACCTTGCCAATGTACCCTTAGTCTATTCTTTTCTGATGTGCATGCTCCTCCCTTTGCTCTACTCATGTTGCACCCTTACACTGCATTTCTTAACACCTCCCCTCAATATAATGAGGGTCTAACACCTAACACGTATTGACTTGACCCACACTCCATATTCATGGTGATTAGAACGGTCCGTCTAGGTTGCTCTATGAGCTATAATGTTGGCATTGTTTTGACACTTTATACATCGGGAGAGTGGGGTTACAACCTGGGCTTAGGAGCTAAGCTCCTCATATTATCTAGAAGAGGTGATCTTTGTGTTGCCTCCATCCTGCGAGGCCTCATCACTATCTTCCTTCTTTGACATTACATTGGCTTCTTTGACTCTCTTTTTATGCTAGAAATCCTTTGCTATGTGACCAAT
The DNA here is from genome assembly GCF_041138505.1 of Cibotium barometz. NCBI lineage: Eukaryota > Viridiplantae > Streptophyta > Polypodiopsida > Cyatheales > Cibotiaceae > Cibotium > Cibotium barometz. The sequence goes on along the minus strand of NC_141080.1, from coordinate 14,329,169 downwards.
TTTGTTACAATGATGAACATGTTATCTTTGTCCTTGGTCCTTTTCTTGTCCTTGGTCCTGGTCCTATATGTTACCATATTATAGTAGTGATGTGTGTGAACACACTTAGGACCGCCGGGGCACTTTTTCCCTCACTAGGAGGTTTTTTCCCCCGTGCATTGTATATACGCCCATTATCTTCTAGGGCTTGTTATCTTTCATTTTTGGCACTCATAATACACTACTGTGTTGTGCTCAAGCTTCCTCATCTTCTTGAAGTTGTGAGTGCATTCCTGCAACCCTAATTCCAACAATTGGTATCAGAGCAGGCTTCCTCCTCCCGGGCAGCATCACCGGCACCTGCCGCTTCATCTCCTCCGATTGCGACGAGGTTTCACGAGCGACTGCAGGTTAGTATATGCCGTGGGAGAGCCCATAGGGCTTGGTCATTTCAGAATTTTGATCTGAGGTCATTTCGCCCTCCGTTTTTGCATTCCAAGTACTGCGCATGCAAAATCGTCCTACTGTGCAGATTTTCTGTCAAGATTAAAATCTGCAGGACAGGTGCCCATTCGTCTGTTTTGGGCTGTGCTACATAGCACAGGTCGTTTTTATACAGGTTTACCTCTTACAGACAGCATTTACATCTAGTAGTACAGTCATTGGCCATGGCTGACAACAATGATGTATTCCGCATGTTGGCTGCTGAGGATAAGTTGGATGGCACCAACTATCCATTGTGGGCATATATGATGCGACATGTATTGGTAGCAAAGGGGTTATGGAACATTGTGCAGGGTATTGATGCACGTCCTATTGTGGCTGGGAATGCTGCAAACACATCAGAAACAGGTACTGTTGATGATGGTGCAGGCACAAGTGCTGTAGCAGCTGTTCGAGAACCACCACTTTCAGCAGAGCAGATTCGTTGGGATGGTAGAGATGCGCAGGCTCATGCCTTGATTGCGCTGTCTGTCAAACGTACCATTATCCCACATATTCGCTCCTGCAGGACTTCTAAGGATGCTTGGGATGTACTTGCCACATTGTATCAGGCAAGAAATGAGGCTCGTGTTGCTTATCTCCGAAAACAGTTGGAGAGTGAGCATATGAACGAAGGTGATTCTATGGATAGCTTTTTGACAAAGATCAAGGATTTCAAAGAGCAGCTCATTTCTGCAGATGAAATCCTGTCAGACAGTTCACTTGTGCAGACTGTTTTGAATGGTCTACCAGATTCTTATCAGGGTTTTGCTTCCACTCTTCGCTTGATGATGAAAGGCAATCCCAATGCCTTATCATTTGAGGAGTTAGTTTCTGTTTTGCTGCAAGAAGACCAGTCAAGGCAAAACAGGAATATTATGCGTGTCGCAGATCAAGCTTTCGTTGCTAGTCAGAGAAGCGGGAAAGGTAAAGCTGGCTTTTCTTCTAGTAAGCAGAAATCTGCAAATGCTGCGCAACCAAAGAAGGAAGACAAAGATGAGAAGAAGGGTGACAAACAGAAGACATTTTGCAAGTACTGTAAGGGAAATGATCATGTCATCAAAGCGTGTCCTAAGCTGGCTGCGAAAGAGGCTAAGAAGAAAGAGGCTGGTATGGCTGTTGCAGATGCCTCTCCTTCTAACAATGAATCTGCTAATGTTGTGCTAGATACAGAATGGGCATTCAATGCGCAGTGCAGTTATGACCCATCTTTGCATGACACATGTATGTCTGCAGTAGATTCAGATGTATGGTACTTTGACAGTGGTGCCACTAAGCATATCACCTCGCAGCGCAGTTTATTCACTTTCCTTGAGTCTGCTCCCACAGGGAATACTGTCACTTGTGCCAATAACTCCTCTTATCCCGTTAAAGGAGTTGGACAGATTGTGCTGAATGTTGCAAATGGCAACACCTTTACACTTTTTGATGCATTGTATGTGCCAGGGATCAAAAAGAATCTGCTGTCAGTATCCGCATTTGCCAAAACAGGTTTGGTTGTAAAATTTGTGGATGACAGATGTACTGTTCATGATCTCTCTTGTGGTGACATCATTGTAGCATCTGGTTCACTATGTCGAGGGCTGTATAAGCTCAATATGGATGGCAAATGTGTAGAGGATTCAGCATGTGCTATTATGGATACGCAGGCTATTTCAAATGCAAAACTGTGGCATGCACGTTTTGGTCATCTGAATTTTGCAAGTTTGCTGCGCCTGCAGAAATCTGAAATGGTGTCTTCTTTGCCTAAGCTTGAGGCACCTGTCAAGCATGTTTGTGAGGGCTGCATATTGGGTAAAATGCAGCGTGCTTCCTTTCCCAAAGATGGATCAGTGAGAGCTGAACGCAGATTGCAGCTTGTTCACAGTGATGTTTGTGGTCCCATGCAAACTCCATCATTTGGAAACTACCTTTACTTCGTGACTTTCATTGATGATTTTACCAGGCACGCATGGGTATATCCTTTGAAGGCAAAGTCCGAAGTGTTTTTGTGCTTCAAACAGTTTATGGTTATGGCTGAAAATGTGTCAGAAAGTAAGATGGGCACCCTTCGTTCAGATCGAGGGGGGGAGTATATGTCTTCAGAATTTAATGCATTTCTGGCTGAGCGTGGGATAAAACACCAATGTACAGTGCCGTATACACCACAGCAAAATGGTGTGGCTGAGAGAAAAAACAGGTCTCTCATGGAAATGGCAAGATGTATGGTTAAGAGTCAAAGTCTACCACATGGTTTTTGGCTTGAGGCTGTCATGTGTGCCACTTATGTACTAAACAGGTGTCCCACCAAAGCATTACAGGTTGTCACTCCATATGAGGCTTGGCATGGCCGCAAGCCATCTGTTGGCCATTTACGTGTTTTTGGTTGCCTGGCATATGCATTAGTGCCTGTGCAACATCGCAGAAAATTGGATGACAAAGCTGTCAAATGTATTTTTGTTGGATATAGTGCTGAGAGCAAAGGCTATCGTTTGTATCATCCACAGACAAAGCGCATTTTGGTTAGCCGTGATGTTGTATTTGTGGAAGATGCAGTTCAGCCCTTGGTTTCATGTACTAAGGAGACAGATATCAGCTCACGTGATGTCTATGATACATTGTTGCCTCTTTTCAGTGGTGCACAGTCAAGTGCAATACCTCATGAGGCAGTTTTTCAGCCTATGCAGGTTTTAAATGATGGCACAGATCAGCCTATATCTGATGCAGATGTGCATGATGCACTTGAGGATGAGAGACAAGAGATTGAGGGCTCTAGGAACATGCCTAGATGGCTGGTGCAGACTTTGCGTGACAGCAAGTTGGATGCCCCTTTGTCTAGTCGCACTCGTTCTGGCTCTCATGGTGCCTCTTATGCGTCAGATTGTTATGCATTGGCTGTTTCTAGTATGTGCGATGAAAGTGAGCCTGTTTCATTTGATGAGGCACAAAGTTCAGAAAATTGGATGGCTGCTATGCAAGCAGAATACGATGCTATTATGAAGAATGGTACATGGTCTTTATGTGACTTGCCCCCTGGCAAGAAGGCCATTGGCACTAAGTGGGTATACAAATTGAAGTGTAAGCCTGATGGCACAGTGGATCGCCATAAGGCTAGGCTTGTTGCAAAAGGTTATGCTCAAGAGAAGGGCATTGATTTTGATGAGACTTTTGCTCCCACATGTCGTATGACCACTGTTCGTAGCATCTGTGCATTAGCAGCTCATAATGGTTGGAATGTACATCAGCTGGACATAAAGACTGCGTTCTTAAATGGAGACTTGCATGAGGAGGTGTATGTATCGCAGCCTCGTGGTTTTGTTCAAAGAGGGCAGGAAAACAAAGTGTGCAGGTTAAAAAAGGCTTTATATGGTTTAAAGCAAGCTCCACGAGCTTGGTATGAAAAAATACATGCATATTTGACTGCACATGGGTTTCAGAATAGTCCAACAGAAAGCACTTTGTATGTTAAACGTGTGGATGGTGTACATCTAATCATTGCTCTCTATGTCGATGACATGCTGCTCACAGGACCAAATGAGAGTCATATTGCTGATTTTAAGGCTGATTTGAATGCCTCTTTTGAGATGTCAGATTTGGGGCATTTGCATCATTATTTGGGGATACAATTTAAGCAGTGTGATGGAGGTATTGCTTTGTGTCAGACAAAGTATATTGAAACATTGTTGCGGAGATTTGGCCTTGAAGACTGCAAGCCTATTGCTACTCCAATGGAGACAGGTTTGAAGTTGAGTCTTCATGATGCTGGAGATCACTTTGATGTCACACTCTATCAGACAGCTGTTGGTTGCCTCATTTATGTATGCATTACGAGGCCAGACATTCAGTTTGCAGTCTCACAGGTGAGCAGATTTATGCATAGCCCAGGCATTAAGCATTGGCAGGCAGTGAAGCGTATCTTTCGCTATTTGAGTGGTACTCGGCATCTTGGGTTGTTTTATCCCAAGGGGGGATCATTGCCGCCAGATTTACATGCTTTTTCAGATTCTGACTGGGCTGGTTGTTATGACACACGCGTGTCCACGAGTGGTTTTTGCTTCATGCTTGGAAGCTCATGCATATCATGGTTGAGCAAGAAGCAGCCTACTGTGGCCACTTCTAGTTGTGAAGCTGAGTACAGGGCAGCTTTCACAGCTACGGTTGAGTGTGTGTGGCTCAGACGCCTTATGGCTGATTTGGGTGTTGGGCAGCCATCTGCCACCACCATCTTCACTGACAGTCAGAGCGCATTGGCAGTTGCGCGGAACCCAGTGTTCCATGCTCGCACGAAGCACATTGAGGTGCACTACCATTATGTCAGGGAGAGACTCTCTGCAGGAGAGATCAGTTTGGCTTATGTGCCAACACAGGATAACCTTGCAGACCTTTTCACAAAGGCTCTGCCTCGTGAGAAGTTCGAAGCTTTTCGCAAAGCTTTGGGCTTACTCCCTTTTGTGGATTCGTCCACATAGCTAGACACTTCCCTATACATGAGTGCTAGCTCTTGTTCACCGCATCACTCCAGGGGGGATTTGTTACCATATTATAGTAGTGATGTGTGTGAACACACTTAGGACCGCCGGGGCACTTTTTCCCTCACTAGGAGGTTTTTTCCCCCGTGCATTGTATATACGCCCATTATCTTCTAGGGCTTGTTATCTTTCATTTTTGGCACTCATAATACACTACTGTGTTGTGCTCAAGCTTCCTCATCTTCTTGAAGTTGTGAGTGCATTCCTGCAACCCTAATTCCAACACTATATTGAGAAGAGTGATTTCTCCTCACTTGATGAGAGAAGAGTGATTTCTCCTCACTTGATGTAGCTTGAATTGTCTTTCCTCAAATATGCTTCTCTTCTTCTATGAGTGCTTCTTCCACTCCTAAAATGGTTGGAGTTGGGAGATTCTTCAAGGTAGCCACTAAGGGCCCATACTACTCAAGTGTCATGTTTTTTAACAATATGGCTATGGCATTCTCTTCTTCTACCGGTGCCCCAATGTTAGCCAATTGTTGAGTTATACTCTGGTTACAAATGAGTATGTTTTTCAACCCATAGATTAGCCTATTGATGAGACAAATGTGAATGGTGTAGTTGATAATAAGGAAAGAAGGAAAATTGAGGAGTTAAAAAGTATGCCGAAATAGTTGGTGCGAACATTACGTGACAGTAAATTGGCAACTCCTTTGCCTAGCAGAACACATACAGGTTCTCATCAAGCATCTCATGTTGACACAAGTTAAGCTCTTATTGCCAGTTTATGTAATGAGGGGAAGAACCTATATCCTTTGATGAAGCAAAGGAATTTAAAAATTTGATGAGTGGTATATGCAATCTGAGTGTGATTCGATGCTTTAAAATGATACATGGAATTTGGTAAACTTTCCTCATAGCAAGAAGAACATTGACACAAAATGGGTTTACAAGCTTAAACATAAAGCTGACGATAGTGTTGAGAGATACAAAGAAAGGCGTGTTACAAAGGGTTATGCATAGGGAAAAGGCATTGACTATGGTAAAATCTTTGCACCCACATGTCGTACGACTACCATGTGGAGTATCATTGCATTAGCAACACATAAAGGTTAGAATGTATGTCAGTTGGATATCAAACTACTTTCTTGAATGGAGATTTGCATGAGGAGGTCTATGTATCTCAGCCTCATGGTGGTTTTGTTTAGAAAAGTCAGGAATCAAAAGTGTGCAGATTGAAGAAAGCTTTATATGGTCTTAAGTAGGCTCCCAAAGTATGGTATGAAAAGATACATGTATACTTGGTTACACAAGGTTTTTGTAACAGCCCAACTAAAAGTACCCTCTATATTAAGACGACTAAGGATGTTTTATGAGTCATCTTGTTATATGTTAATGACATGCTGCTCATCTCACAGGCCCTAATCATGTGATCATATTTTAGCTTTTATAGTTGATTTAGAGAAGTCTTTTGAGATGTCAGATCTTAGACCGTTACACTACTATTTAGGCATTGAGTTGCTATAAGCCTGTAGCTACGTCTATGAAGCTAGGTTTACGACTATGTCTTGAAGATGCAGGTGACCCTTTTGATGTTGGCTTGTATCAAGAAGTTGTTGGATACCTTATCTTTTTGTGTAACACCATGCTTGATATTCAGTATATGGTCTCAATATTGAGCAGATTTATACATAGCCCAGGCACAAAGCATTCATTGTGGAAGGGAAGTCTATCAAACGAGTGTTCCATTACCTAAAGGACACTAAGGAATTTAAGTTATTTTATCCCAAGGGGGTAAATCACAACTGCATGTATTATAGACTCAGACTAGGTTGGATGTTATGACACGAGTGTCCATGAGTGGTTTTTGCTTTTACCTAGGTGATTCATGTATATCATGATGCCCAACAAAAGGTAACCCACTATGGCCACTTCTAGCTATGAAGCTGAGTACAGGGTAACATTTACAGCTACAATTAAATGTGTTTGGCACTTAGACTCCTTATTGCCGATTTTGGTATTAGCGAGTCCTCAGCCACCACTACCATCTTCACTGATAGTCAAAGCGGTATGGCAGTTTTGTAAGGACTCTAATTTTTCATGCTCGTACAAAGCACATTGAGGTGTACTATCATTATATCAAGGAGAGATACTTTGTAGGGGAAATAAGCTTGGCTTATGTGCCAACATAGGATAACTTGGCAAATTTATTCATGAAGGCTCTTCCATGAGAGAAGTTTGAAGCGTTTCACAAAGCTTTAAACTTACTTCCCTTTGGGGACTAGTCTAGGCTCCCTATCATCACAGTCCAAAGAGCCAGGCACATCTTTATACTTCTAGTGCTAACTCACCACCCCATTTTCACATCATCACTCCTAGGGGAGATTTATAGCCATGCTTGGTAGTAATGTGTGTGAACACACTAGGACCAGCCAAGGCACTGTTTTCCCCTTTATAGAAGGTTTTTTATCCTATGCTAATATACACCCATCTTGGGGTATATTTATCATCTTAATAACATCACACATTCATTATCTATCTATCATCTCCTTGTGTGCTCATGTGAGCTTCTCCACTGTGTGTGTGTGTGTGTGTGTGTGTGTGTGTGTGTGCATGTGCGTGTGTGTGTCTGCGTGTGCATGTGCGTGTGTGTGTCTGCGTGTGCATGTGCGTGTGCGTGTGTACATTCCTACAACTCTATTTTCGACAATCATTATACTTCACTTACTCTAATTTTCATTAGGTAAGGATTTAAAATAGATTCCTCATTCTCTATTTTAAAATCTCCCTAGTCTAACATCCCCCCTCTCCCCCTTCCAAATCCTCCCCTGTGTCATTAAAATCAAATATTTATTATGAAAGAGAGAAAAGCAACATCTACATTTGATTTTAAAGTTACTATCGCAATGCATTTGAAAGACAACTATTCAAATAAAACTTGACATTAAAAAATAAAATCTAAATTGATTATTGATATTAAATTAGGAAAGTCTTACCTTAAATTGATGAGTTGCTTGTTGTAAAAATGAAAATTTTAAAGTGATAATAATGTTAACAATGGCAAATTTTATAACCTTCTACCAATACAAGTATGGTCAGATACAAATATTTTTTCGAGTGGTAACTTAGATTTAAGACAGTAGTAATGAATTAGAAATTCTTCAGCAGCCTTCACTATTGGATCATCTTCTCGACACTGTACCCATGAATTATATTTTGATGCTCCATGATTCGACAAAAGTGGATGTTAGGAGTGAAAACTCTAGTGTTACCAATACATATCATGACGAAGTATTCTTTGTGATCCCGTGTCCAAAATTTTGACCATTCATCATCTTGTTTAAGATTCACAATAGCATAGCTGTTTTGTTGGAATAAATTAGTATTTCATTTTGATAAACAAGCTAGTCGGGTACACTTTGACGACATAAGTCATAGAAGTTTGGAGGGTGGATAAGGTCATTAGGAGATGTACGAGTCATAGTACTTCAAACAAAATATTTATGGTAATAAGAAACTTTCAAAATTATAGGATAAAGTGTTACTAATGAGTTTGGTCTCAATGGGGAGCTTAATAGGAAGCTCTTTTAATTTTTCTCTCTTAAAAGAAAATACAATATAGCTAAAAGTTGAATACAGACTTCTAATAATACTTTTACCAAAACAAAATAATTTTAGATCCTATAACGTAGTTAAGAATCAATTTCTAATTAAGTTTTCCAATTGATACCAATTCTAAGATTCCTCTCTCTAGCTTTTGAGGTGTAAAGGTGTAAGAACCTTCCCTTCTATTCTTGTAATTATTCCCCTCTCTGAAATAAAAGAAAGATCTTGTTTTACCCTGTTTTGGCCTAGAGAGAGAAAATATCTAGAGAGAGATAATCTAAAATTTAGATATCTTTGGATATAAAAATCCTCCTAGTGCCTAAAATGGACTCCCTTGAAACGGAAGTTCAAAATGAACTTTCCAATGTGCATTAGGAATTAATTGAAAATGGTAAGGGACCTTAGCCTAAGAGTCTACATTTTCAGAAATTTTTGGATTATGGTCCAATTAAGGCTCCTATGGGCCTATGGGCCAAGTGTTGGGATGAGATAAATCTAAAGAATAAAAGAAAATACCCAAAAATGAGTAAATGCTCACATAAGATGAAGAGTTGACTGAGTAGAAGGTTTATTAGTTAAAAACTATTACTAAAAAAATGAGATATTTTGAAATAATGATGCATTTTTGATACCTTGGTAAGGAGAGGGGGAATCTTGAGGTAGGTGCCTATTTCACACATGTGGAAGGGTTTTTAATTCCAAAAAATTGTGATATTTTTATCTCTTCTGGATCAAACCAAATAAAAAGGGGAGCCAAATTGGTCCAAATCTTGTCCAAATATTGAGTCAAATTGAACCTGGAAAATTCTAGAACCCAGTTGGACTTGCTTAGTGGCCTCCCTCACCTATAAATAGATCCTTAGTCTTTTGTAAAAAAATCTGTGAACTATACCATGCAAGTATTACATTAAAATAATGATATTTTCTATTATCCCTTAAAAATCCTCTACTTTTGGAGAGCTTGGAGCTTCTCTCTCTCTCTTCAACAACTCTTGGAGCTTTCTTCTCAACTCACTAAACCAATTGATTGGTTGGGGGCTTCACTTTTAGATAAAGAAGCAAGCCAAACCTAGAGGTAAGAAGGAATTTCATGGTTTTTGTTAATATTCTCAAACGATTTCACTTCTCAACCCCTCTCAAGCTTGAGAAGCTTCTAATTAGTTGTTTTTAATGCAAATCAAGCTTTCTCTAAAAACTTTAATGATTAATCACAAAAAAAGTTAATCTTTATGCTTATTTTGAATGCTTTTTATTTATATATCTCTCTCCCAAAAGAATAGTCATTCTTATGGCTAATTCTTTAGAAAATGAATGCTTCTCATTGATAAACTCTTAATTCAAAGCCAAACTCTAAGCTTGTTAAGCTAGAGGTTAAGAAAATTATATTTTTATGCTTTTATGTTGATAAAATTATAGTAAATTTATGATTTAATTCCATAATTTGGATTTAAGTTTAAGGATAGTTCTTCTATCATAATTGTATTACAAAGTCTTGTTCTTTTCTAGAAAAATTAAAAATTATGTGTAATAGCAGCGAAGCTATGGTAAAATTTTTAGAAATTAACACATATCTTATTTTTATGCATAATGCTAAAAGAGGACTTCCTACTATATTCTAGGATTGGACGTCCTATGCAAAAAGAATGATTTTCATCATATTCATGAGAAATAAATTTTTTATTAATTATGCTTAATTAATTGATTAAGAGAAAAGAGTAATTTTTGGTAAATTTATTTTTATGCAAAAAGAGGAACTCCCATAATATTTGAGAATATAAATAAAAAAAGAGAAATTTTTGGTAAATTTATTTTTATGCAAAAAGAGAAATTCCTATGATATTTGAGAATCAAGTAATTAAATGGAAAAAGAGAAATTTTGGGTAAATTTATTTTATGCAAAAAGAGGAATTTCCATGATAATTGAGATCCAAGAAATTAAATGGTAAAAGAGGAATTTTTGCCATAATTCAAATTATGAGTATTTATCCAAAAGTGAAATTTTGAGCATTATTAAATTTATTGGAAAATATGGGTAGAATTGATTTTTGTAAATCCCATGAATCTTTTACTCAAAAAGAAGAATATTGAATATATTTCACTTGAGAAATTTGAGAAAGATTATGAAAATATCCATCGAGAAAAAGTACCTTTAACTAGGCCAAGCAATTGGCAGAAACTTAGAAAAGTCTCATCGGTATCGAAAGTAGAAAACCGTATTAAAAGTGATGTGATAAGATGTGAATGTGATGTGAGGAGATGTAAATGGATGTGAATGTGGATGTGAATGTGATAAGATGTGAATGTGATATGAGATGTAAATGGATGTGAATGTGGATGTGAATGTGATAAGATGTGAATGTGAGTGGATGTGATGAGATGTGGATAAGATGTGATGCGATGTAAATAGATGTGGAATTGAATCTGAATGGATGTGATGAAATCTGAATGGATGTGATGTGATGTGGATCGGGGTAGATGTGAATGGACGAGATGTGGATCGGGGTAGATGTGAATGAACGAGATGTGATGTGAATGGATGTGATGTGGATCGGGGTAGATGTAAATGGATGAGATGTGATGTGATGTGGATATGGGTAGATGTGAATGGATGAGATGTGATGAGGATGGATGTGACAGTAATTGGACGTGATGAGATGTGATGTGGATGAACGTGATGTGATGTGGATAGATGTGATAAGATGTAATATGATATGATTGGATGAGAATGGATGAAGGATGATGGAAATAGATATGACTGGATGTGGAATAAGCAAAGTGAATTGATGTGGAACAATGTGGAAAGATGAGAGTTCGTTAGAAACTGTATTTATGACCTGTTTTTAAATGACAATTTTATGTCAAGAATGCTGGGGAAGCATTTTTTACCATCTTCTGAATGAGGTCGTGGTGACCTAAGTGATAAAGTTGTAAAAGCTAAGGAGAGTCAACGGAGGACGTCTCGCGTAGCAAGGTCAGCCGAGGTCTTAACTAGCCTCGGTTCGATTTAAATGGTGAGCTTCCAGTACGGTGGATAAGGGACCAAGGAAGCGGCCTATGTGTGAAGTGCTAGGTGACCTGCGAAGGAGCCTAGAGGGTGCTGAACATACGGTGCTCGGGCTCTCATGCGTTGAGGAAGAAAATGGAACAAGGACTTAGAGTTGTTTTCTGAACTCAGATATGGATCTAGTTGATTGTCCTTGCTGGTCTTCAACGGATGAGTCCATGACTCTTTTATATGGATTTGTTGGTTGATCTTGCTAATCTTCAACGGAGAGTTCATCTGGATTTTTATAAGTGAATATATTTCGATTACTATGAGCTAGGAACTATTGAAAAGGCCCCTGAGTGGACAGGTGTGGTGAGCGTTCTAGTTGCTAATGATGCCATAGGTACACCGATGAAGGAATGATTAGAAATTAGAATTCAACTAGATATTTTGGAGGATTATGATCAGTGATACTATGGTTTCATTAAAAGATTGTTTTAAAGACTGCTAAATCTGTGAAACAGGAAATTTCATATTGGGTGTGTAAGTGGTGTGACTATCTTGAAGTTTGCTTGAAGTACCGGCTAGGGGCCCTGGGAACTCTTTTCCCTAGTACCCGGGGCAAAACATAACCAAATTCCTAAATGGACCCTATCACTACAGTGGTTGGGCGGTTGGCTACTAACCCATGGGACTGGATGGGGTTAGGCTGGACTGATGGATCCCTAAAATGAGACTCAATTCTGTTAAGTTATGATAGTTGAAGTAAATCTCAGATAACCCTTGTTCTATGGAAAAGAATCAACAGCTGTGCCTCTTGATGAGGAAAAAAGCATTGGACTGTATGATCTAAGTGCAAGTCTTTTCCTTGATCTGACTATGTGACTTACGGGTTTGGTCGGATCAGTTTGGTTAGTTAAGGCTCTTGACTACGTTAGAATAAAATTATCCTGGAGGAATCGCCTATGTCTACTGGGACGAGGGAAGTTTTTCTAGGTCATTCGGTTTGGAAGAACCGAATGATTAGTCTCTTGTCTGGATATCCGTGGGCGAGGCCCCGAGTGAGAGGCTCTGCCCAAGAAGTGCTACTTCCGCTGCTAACACCCTTGGAATTCGTTGCGCGGAGGGGGTAGGGATCTTTCACTAATGACTATGATTAAACTAATCTTAGCCACTATGGGATACAACTTTATTTTGCTAATTGGTCAATTAATCTAATTCTAGACATGGTTAAAGTTTCAAAATACTTACACTATTTGGTTAGAATCCATACTTTAGATTTTATTCTAGCTTGAGGTTTCAATAGTACAGGGACAAGCATTATTTTAACACCTAAGCTATGAAGGAATCAAATGTCAAATGTGGTCTCAAATAATGGTTCCAAAACCACCACCATGAAAGAGAGTCATGTGAAAGGTTAATAAGGTACAATGATAATTTAATCTCGTAGGTCTCTACTCTTAAGCTTGCTTCGGTTTTAAATAATCTATTTATAAGGTAGTCTATATATATATATATATATATACATCATTTTTATTTTTTTTAACAAAGTGAACTCCTCTTTGAAGAATTCATTAAAGGTTAACTCAAGGTGACACAATTAGAAAACATAACAGGGGTTTTAATTTAAGGTTTCACTTTCTTTTGTTCCCAAATATCCCTTCTAACCAAGGTCCTCTTAACCTTTGTGTAGGCTTTTGTTATGTAAGCATATTATATTAGAGTAAAGAAACACTTTGGATGGATATGCCAATTTAAAAGTGGGGCCCAAAGTCACATCATATAAGAATTAGCTTAGTGTGTAGGCTTTTATCATGTAAGCATATTAGGCAACCATACTATCAAATCACACGTATCCACTATCATGGCACACACGAGCATCTCCGATATAAAATAAACAATATAATTCCCAATAACTCAAGGGTTATTTTTTATAACAGTCACATCACACCTTATGGGCTCATGTATGTCTAGCTTGGCTCATGAAGATTTGGATGAAATAGGCTTATGTGGGTTAGGTGAGCTAGACTCAAATCACGCCTGGGTAGGCTCACATCACGACTAGATGGCTCACATATCATGATTACTTCGACGCACATGCTTTTAATGTAATGGGCTCATGTTTTTATTTTTATATGAAATAGAATCAAGAATAATTTGATGGTGTGCGGGTCTTTAGGTGCAAAATATAAGAATAATTTTGTGCTCTATATGCATGTGAGAGAGAACATGAGCTAGTGTGGGCCGACTAGAGTAGAAAACTTTCCATTATCAATAGGTCTTTGGGCACAAAAGCACAAGAAAAATTTGTTGTTGTGTTAGGCACAAAACACAAGAAAGAATTCCCTACGCTTTATGTGAGAGAAAGAACATGAACAAAAGTACATAAGGCTAAGTTATGTACCTTACTCTTCTTCAATAAGATCTTCTTGTGTTAGGCGTAAAACACAAGAAAGGTGAGAAAGAACACAAGCTAGCAAAAGTACAAAAGGCTAAGTCATGTACCTTGTTCTTCTCAGAAACATGTTGGTTTCAAGGTCCTAGGGCTAGCCACTTCCTCTACTCTAACAAAGGCAAGCTAGTGAGGGAGTCTTGGCCTAGGTTTACATGAAGTTGTTGGGTGTGGCAAACCCCACGCCTTCAATGTGGCCCACATCATGTGAGAAAAAGCAAGGAAGATAGGATGGCAAGACACTGCTTTTACATGCTGTGTGGTGGCTAGGTGATGGCCTCTACTGCACCACCAGTAGGCACACAAGAAGAAGACATAGTGGGATCAAAAATGGGGGACACCAAAATCCCAGCTCTCCAAGGGCACCAATCAGACTTGTTGTTGTCCCCAGCCCTCCCAGTTGACACAATGGGACACTTCAACACCCTCCCAACCGCCCTTGCTAGTTCAGCTGTCTCCTCCACCTATCCTTCCCAGGTAAGTTCAGACCTCCACAATCTCTATTCTTTCACCTAAAAGCCTCTCCTGATGACCATAGCTGACATCCAGCTGACCAAAACCCTCTCCAGCTGATGTAGAATTGTCTGATTTTGCCTTTGAAATCCTCTTCTTGTCCCCTGTTAGAAGAACTATCCTCCAGACTCCTCTATAATCCTTTAGCATCAGCTGACTTCAAATCCACTACCTCAGGAGCTCTCTGGACACCATGCTGACCTTCTTCTAACCCTCCTTAGACTAAACCCACTGAAAACTGCCTCAACAGTCTCTACTAAAACAGAAACCTTCCTCATTTGTCCTTTGACATCCGCCGCCGTAGGTTCTCAAGCTACACTAATCTCAACAAGATGTCACACTATAGGTTCTCAGCTGACTACATCTGACACATAGCCACCTCCAAAACACCTTTAGCCCTCCGGTCTTTCTGACTCTTGACTGTGCTGACAATCCAGACTATCAGTCCAAACTCCAAATAGGTTCCTTTCAACTCAAATAGACTAGTTCTCACCCTCTACATACTCTGCTGCTGACAAGATCTTATTCTTATCTGACTGAGTCTAACTCTGGTCTCTCATATGATTATGTCTGACTTAGTTTTGACACAATAGATTACAGATTTGCACTCACATGGGTTCCTCCTTCACTATCTCAATCATAACAACACAAATAAAGCTCCACACACTATATTCTTCATTAAAATAAACAAATTAAACTCGACATCCCTGAGACTTGGGACTTCAAGGAAAAGGAGAAAACACAAAAAACTATTAGGGGTCCTCCACTAATAGACATGTGCAGGAACTCTTCATAGCTTCATCTTCAACCATGACTAGAAATTTCACAGAAACCAGCATCAGTTGACACTCTGTGGTGGTGGTAGCTACAGTTGACACTCTGTGGGGTGGCAGCTACAGTTGACACTCTATGGCAGCTACAGTTGAGCAGTTCTGAACTGGATCAAGTATCTAACAGAGGTTTTGTACAGATAATCTAAGAAACACACCTCTTAGCTAATTCTCTGATCTTCTGCCTCCCTCTGCTCTGATCCAATCAAATCCTCTCGCTCTGCGCTTTCTTCACCTCTACTAACTTGAAAATATGCAGGGAATCCGGCCAAACACAAGATCGGTCTAGAAAAGTTTGTATGGGTGGATCTAAGCCAAGGCATCTTCTATCTAATCACAAGACTATTGAAAACCACATAGAGGTTGATTTGTTCCCCTTTTTTCCTAAAGATAATTTCCATATCAAAAAATTATAAAATTTAAAATTCTGTGGATGTAGGTAGATGTAGAAACAAGTATGTGATTGCACCACCTATAGCGGAATTGAGAAAAATGTGTGGGTTGCACTTAACTCTATTATTTCCGTACCAGAGAAACAACTTCCATGAAAGGCGATTACACCCCTTAACAAAAAAATTGATGAGTTTACTATACCATGGACAATACTTGTGGGTTGCACTTACCTCTGTTGTTTCTCTACTAGGGAAGGCACAACTCCCACAAGAGGAGGTTATAGCCCTTAATAACTCTAGCCTACAAACAACAATTAGGCACATAGATCTATAGGAGACATACTCAACTGCAGTCTCACTTCTACTCTGCTCTCTGGTGTGGTCACTCTCGTCTATCAAAAAAAACTCTTCTCCCTTGCTCTTGAACCTGCATCGCCGACGTCACCTTGCTTCGTTTGTTCATCCATGCAATTTCTATTTTGATTTAGCGCATGTGCGCTTTTTCACTTCGCCACCTATGATTCACTTCACACCAAGTTATGAACTTTTCTCCTATCTATATATCATGTTGGGATTGGGCTTAGGATTCACCTCACATATAGCCGACCCCCTGGATGGTGAAACACTTTCAAGTGTTTCATTGCATCTTTTTGCTCCAAACTCTTCTCTTCCACAAACCATTTAAAATGACTCTATTTATGGCAAAGTCATGATCCAACATTTCATTTCCCTCCTGGATGAAAGGGGAACAACAACATGCTCCAAAAACACCTAGCTGCACTGATCCACTCACTTGGATCATAAACCTGCAAACTGAATGCAGACACCTTTAGTGCCTTGCCTCCCAATTAAACTGAATGCAGACACCTTTAGTGCCTTGCCTCCCAATTAAACGATAGCATCATCCAAGCATACTTCCCATTAGCCTTCTTCCTGTCTCCTTCACCTTTGTTAGCACTAAGCTTTCCACCTACCTCAGAGCATATCACAACTCTATGTATTCCCACCAAACCTTCATTCCATTCCCCCAATTGTTATATGCACATTATGTGTGCATCCCTTAGGCTCGGGGATGGTCGGGTGGATGAGTTTATGCCTGATTTATGCATAACAATTATCTAGAGAGATCTTAGGGTTTTAACAGTGGTATCAGAGCAATCTCTAGTTAATTGTTGTTATTTTTTCTTTCTTATTGTAAATTTTTGACACTTTTTGAAATAAATTTTAATATCTACTAAATAAAAAATATTAAATTATTGATTTGTGTTGATGATTTGTACGTGGATCGTCAATATAGTGGTTGGATCGTGTGTTACTACTACTCAATGGACGAATCGACGTTGCGGAGAAATTCCGTGAGTTTAATGCTATTTTTATTTTTATTTTTATTTTTTATGGTTTAAAATAAATATTAATAAAAATTTTAACAAAAATACCACATATTTTATTGTGGATATTTTTGGTAGAATGGATTTCTTAAATTTCTAAAATTTTTAGGGTAATTTTTTAGAAATTTTTTGAGCATTTTTACGGTTTAAAATGTATTTTTATGCATTTTTACAGGTTTTTCGCAGATATTCTATCCGTTTTCTCTGCTGAAATATAGTAGGGGCAGCATGTGGATGCATGGAATGCTCTCCCGTGTGCGTGGGACCCTCTTCATCTCTCAATTCTGAATTTTTGTTCTATTTTTCTCTTGCCCGTGTGATCGCCTCTTAATAGGCATAATTTGATTAAATATTAATCATAATTAAACTTTAATTATGATTAATAGAAGGTTAATTAAATTCTTAATCAACCTCCTCTCTATTAATAGAGAAGGAGGGGGTGGATAGGAGGGATGGAATGGAGAAGAAGGAGAGGAGAGAGGGAGTCCTTTCACCCTCTCCCTCTCAATTTGGCGCACACGGGGGAGGCTGCAGCGCAACCTTCGGGCGAAAATCCTCCCCTCCCCCCATAATACGTTTTTTAAAAAGCTTAAAAACTAAAGTTATAAAAGCTTTTTTTTACCTTTTAAAATATATTTTTAAAAAAAGAGTTTTTTTTCCAAAAAAAATCATCTCAATGCTTTTCAAAAAAGCTTGAAAAAAAAAGGGAAAAAGGAGATGTTATCTGAAAAAAAAATTCACGGGAATTTTTTTTCTAGAATCTCTTGGCTTTCAGCTTTCCAGAAACGTGCTTTCCTTCTTAGAGATGTTGTCCAACAGGAGTCTTTTGAAAAGAGAGATAGCCTAGAAACGAGAAAAAGAGAGAGACGTTTCTCCAAGAGTCTTTAAAAATTGACGTTTCTCCAAGAGTCTTTAAAGAGAGAGACGTTTCTCCAAGAGTCTTGTGAAGGTGCGGGCGGTGGAGGCGTCAGACTGCTCTAATTTAAAAAAGGGAGCACACAGTCTGACGCCTTCTCCGCCCGACATGGTTCCCTTCTCCACCGCCCGCACCTTCACAAGTCTGGGAACCGGTAAGAGCTCTAACCTCTTTCCTTGATCTACACGGTTCTCGAGTACCATGAACAAGAGAGAGTACACCTCGGCATAATATAACATAAAACTGTCGAGTGTAGGAGATGGGCGATGATTGTTGGAAAATTACGTTTGTTTTTGTTTTTTTTTTGGGCAAGTATAACAGATGAGCGATAAGAAAATTAGGGAGTTGTGCTGCATATTGGCGATTCGAAATTAAGGTTCTACAGGTACCGCAAATGGGTGGTTGGATTGGGAGGTTAAGAGCCACAGAGGAAAACATAACTGTAAGATCGGGCAAAGTAAAAAGATGAGAAGATCAAGTTTTTATGCAAGGCGCAGCTGGGGTCACCTCGTGAGACAACGGACATCCGCTGTTGTAATGGTCGTTCAATTTGCGGACCGGATACTCATCATCACCTGCAGAGTGTGCGCCGCCAATATCGTGCTCAACTGTCGACTCGATATGCTAGTGGAAATTACGAAAACGTTTAAAAAAAACAAGTATATTTTTTCGACTAGAAAATCATTGTAATTCAAATGTGGGTTCTTCTCATAATTTGAATATGTTTTTATCGTGTGAAAAATGTGGGTCATCAATTTTGCTAGAGGATCCTTTGACTCCACAGTTGGAGTGACTCAGTTTGGGGAGGAGATCCGGACACGAGGAGATCTACTTTAGGCCTAGGAGCAGTTTTACGGAGCAGTAAGCAGTAAGGGGCAGTCATCTTTTGCCTTGTCGAGGACAGAGGCAAAGTACCGGGCTGCTTGTGATGCTGCTTCTTGTGAGGTGATGAGGATGCAGAGGTTGCATTGGAGGATTGGGCTTCCACTAGAGGAACCCATGGTCATCCAGAGGCACTTTGGTCATGAAGAGATCGTTGATGATGACATCTTGCTAGAGTGTTGTTCGACGGAGGACGAAACGGTGGACCTCTTCCTCCTCACGAAGTCGCTATCTCAGGATTTTCTCAGGCGACACCCCAGTGCCCTATGGTTGGTTTCACAACTAGGAGCTGAGAGGGTGTTAGAAGTCATCTTCTGTCTATACATATACACCAGGGCCTTTGTTGTGGGTGTGCCCGCCCTTATTAGGTGCTTTCTCATTTTTCCCCTCTCCGTATTTTTTTCCATTTTTTCCTATTTTTCTGTGGCATGGGAGGCAGTCTTGTAGTGGCAGGAGGACCTTGAACTTGGCGGACTGCATCTGTGGAGACACTGGAGGTGGTCGACTGTTCTGCATAGGTTGTGGACCTTCTTGATGCTGGCCGACCCCCCTGCTCTGCTGGCCCACTGTGTATTTCAACAGTCATGGGGTTTTGTGGTCCTGTCGGGGCTACCCTACAGCAGGCGGACTGCTGTTGGGAGGACATATAAAATGGCCCCCAATCCCCTTGTCTTATTTGTATCATTCCGAGATTCTTTTGTGTATATAGAGCAGAGTTACACGCCTCTATCTCTCTATCTCTTGTGCTATTATTTTCTGCATCGCGTTTGCTCTTGTGTTCCCAGATCTGGTCATTATCTCCTCTGCGTATTCTGACACAATTGTATATAAGGTATTTTTTCAAATGAATGGACACAATCCCCCTTTGTGCTATGAGAGCTCTTGCCTTGTCTTGAGAGACAGTGTGAGAGAGTACTCTAGTACATGTGCCTTCTCTATGCTTGTATGCATGCATGCTTGTGTAGAGAAGTGAGAGAAAGAGATTGCCTTGTGTGGTGGTGTGAGCGTCTCTACGGTGACAGCGTGAAGGTGAAGCCTGGAGGATTAGAGCTTCTCGAAGTGAGCTGAGCTTGGAGACCTTAAGGGGGACACGAGCTCGAAGCATTGGTAAGTTCCCTACAACGGTTGTGTTCTATTGCTTCTTCCAAAGGTGAATGCATAGAGTTCCTTCTTTGGAGGTGCAGTAGCCCATAACATTTTTGGTGCCGCTCTCGAGGAAACACCCTTGTTTCTTCCGTCCTCCTTGAGTTTCATCTCCCACTATACAAGTTTCATCATTGCCTTTGCATTTTGGAAGTGCAGTGTATGGAATGAATGGATAAGGTTTGAGTGGAAGTGAAGGTTTGTGAGAAATTGGTTGTTTTTGTTGTGTGGGTGAGTATTGGGGTGACCCTAGAGGAAAGCTACACCATTTTTTCCTTTTAATTTTGATGTTTGTATCACCAAATTTGTGAACATGAATGAGCAGGGTGATAGTCTGTTTTTGTTTCTTCAAAAAAATCCACAAAAATCACAAAAATAAGGAGCCATTTGTTGTGTTTTGAACTCGCATTACACTACTTATGTCTAGCACAATCATTTTGGAGCATCTGGATAGGTAATTTGCACCCAAACTCCTCTCTGTTGATGCGGGAACTTCACACGTGAAAGTGTAGGAAAACATTTCACGAGGTGAACTATGTCGTCCTGCTATCTCATGGGGGTGGTGAACCGCTCCTGCAATTAGCACCGCAAATCATGGGATTACCTTGCTAAAAATAGGTCATCTTATCCTGACATCTCTGACACAACGGATCCTACAAAATTTTAATCCGTGAACTAGCAGAGAATACTTCACGACGTGAAATGCTATATATTTCACGACGTGAACGATGTAGCTTTTCATGGTGTGAACTGTTTACCATTTCACGACGTGAACTGTTAACAATCTACAGTTTCACGGCATAACCAGATTTAGTTCACAAACCTAGTATTGTCAGATTAAGGTTAGGGAAGTGCCCTAATTGAGCACTTTTAGACCAGTAAAATTAGATCAAGGTAACGCTGACTTGTAAATTCGAAGGAATCTTCGAGCATGTGAGAGTGCAGAAACTAGTTCACGATGTGAACTACTTACCATTTCATGACGTGAACGATTTAGAACTTACAACGTGAACGATTCTTTGAAATATCATGACGTGAGCCGTTATCTGCAATCTCACGGCCACTGAAAACAAAAAAAAAAAATCAGATCGACAGTACCTTACCAAAATTCATTTGGGGGTAGCAAATTAGCTTATCAACTCGCATTCACATGAACTTGAGGTCCGGAAAACTCATCGGAGACGACCTCACTCTCGGACAATAGTGCATCAAACCACTTAGGATCTTTCTATCAAAAGAGTGTTGGTTGTTGAGGCTACTCAGTGAGCACTCAATTGAGTGTCTTAAGGAATCTAAGCACCGTCGATACAAGTAGTGAAGAATTCATGTAAGAAGGGCTACGATTCTCTGGGTTTGGAGAAGAGGAGAAACTACCCTCTCCTACAAGATCTAGTGGTATCATTAAGTAATCTAACCACCGTCGATACAAGTATTCATGTAAGAAGGGCTACGATTCTCTGGGTTTGGAGAAGAGGAGAAACCACCCTCTCCTACAAGATCTAGTGGTATCATTAATATAGCCCATGTTTTTTTTGGTTTTCAAACTAGCAATGATGAGGAAGCACAATGTACGGGCACAGGCCCATCAACATGCTAGACTAGGTCCAAGGCAAGAATTACCAACCCAACCTTCAAGTTCTAGGCTGTCTAACACACTGGCACCCCCAGAATGAGAAGAGACTTGGAAAGCGTGGCCAGGACAAGTCAAGTATTCTTCCCAACTTTAGAGGAAGTGGAATTAGATTTGAAACGGGTTGAAGTAGAACGACAATTGCAAGAATTGAGCTTTAGGAAACAAGAGCTTGATACTTGAAGGGCTAAGGCAGAACAAAAGGAAATGGGAAATGTGAATCCATTTCAATCACGTGGCAAGGAACTAGAAATGGTTATGGGAAAAACTGAGGGAGACATCCCAAATTTAGAGCCCATTAATGAAGAGCCAAGAGCGGAGAAAGGGTTTGATACCCAAAACGAAGGAGATAACCTACTAAGGGAAACTGTGGGAGTAGAGGACTGCCTGTACACCAAGAATGACATAAAGCGAGTGATCAATTATCCCACGTTCTTATAAGAAATGGAGCTCTTGATTCTACAAAGATGGATAGAGGTTGTTAATAATGAGCCATGCCAGAATGAGGTGGCTAGGCCTGCCCATAGACTAGAAATGCCTGGAAGGGCCAATGTTGGAAGAGGACGAGGTCTAGGTAGGGGGGAGTAGTGCCTCAAAGACCAAGGGAAGATCCAAATGTAGATCTTAATACGGCCACAAGGACATATTTGTTGAATATGGCTGCGAAAATGGGCCGAGGAATGGTCAAGGAACTAGACATTGCTCTAGAATCCAAACCATCCCAAATGAAGCCACACATCATTTCAAAGCTCATACAAAATTTCTCAGGGGATGGGGACCCGATCCAACATGTGGAGATGTTTGAGTCCACATGCAAAATTTGCGGGCCAGTAAGTGATGTAGCCATGATTCATGCCTTCTCACTGACCCTAGAAGGAAAAGCTCATCCATGGTTTCGAACCTTCAAGCCAGAAGATAAGATCACTTTCACTCGGCTCAAGAATGTGTTTGTGCCAAGCTTTGCCCAAAGTGGTGAGACAGATGGAGTCCAGTGGCACAACTACATAATATCAAATAGAAAGAAAATGAGTTGATGCGAGACTATATATCGTGGGGGCTAAAGCACTTGAATTCAAGATGTAAACTACGTGAGAGGCTAACTGATGATCAATTATTGCCTTGCTTCCGGAGAGGAGTCCAAGATCACAAAATGCATGATTATCTAGTATTAGCACAACCGGCTACTCTGGATGCATGTTGTAAGTTGACAATCAAATATGAAGACAATATGCTTGAATTGCCACAACCTAAAGATGTCAAAGCATCTTCAGCAGGCAAACGACTTCATGAGTTTTGTCACCAAGAAATAGGAACTTGGAGCAAGTTGGGAACATGATAGTGGGTGAACTCAGTAATGCCATACTAGACAAATTGAAGGTGAAGGATGGAAGAGAAGCATCAGGGCATACCCATCTTTACCCTCACGTAGAGATCTGGTATGGGCATGGGCATACCCATCTTTACCCTCACGTAGAGATCTGGTATGGTGTTCTATGTGCAGAATGAATCACACTACCACACAGAATGCCCATAGTTAAGAGTAAGGTCATTAGTCTATTGTTCTCATTGTGTAAAATTAGGGAACCATGATACTTCCATGTGCAAGGTTCCAAGATTCCAAACCGTAGCACCACTGCCGGCACACTGAGAGCACCACTAGCTTTACCAACATGACCCGTGCAAATCACTGCAGCTGCAAGACAGCCAAACCCATCCTATTTACCTAGGGGGATGTTTCAAATACAGGACACGTTACCTTTGCCGCCACCATCTGTTCTACCACCACAACCACCACATGCTAAAATCAACCGTGTTAATTGAGGAGCCATCAGAGGAAGTTGAAATGGTGTGTGAGATAGAAATAAATGGTGAGTACTATGAGGAAGCTGCGGAGATTGCACCAAAATTTTATGTCTTACAAAATAGCACGCCAGTACTAGTGTTCCAAACCACGGTACAATGGAAAGGTAAGGATATAAACACAAATATGAGGAGGGGGCCACTACAATGTTTTGGTTGCATGGACCTCATCAAATAGCAGAATGGCCTAACAAGAATGTGGTTCATACGCATCAAACTCAGCAAATAACTGCACCACCTAATGACATGCCAGCGCTAACTTGTACTAAATGTGGGGGTAATCATTTGATCAAAGACTGCCCATATCGCGCAAGTGGTTCTGCTTCCAATGACATGCCAGCGCTAACTTGTACTAAATGTGGGGGTAATCATTTGATCAAAGACTGCCCATATCGCGCAAGTGGTTCTGCTTCCACTTCTAACCATGCCACTATCAGGCCCATAAGTGTGCAGCCTAGAAACATCATGCCACTAAATGTCCTGACACGAGTCCAAGCCTAACTAGGGGACAAAGGGAAGAATCCAATAGAGGCCACCACTTTTAGAACTGGCAGGAGAAGGAGGGTGAAAAAATTGGGTAAAGGTGACACTAGGGTCACAATTTAGGATGGATCTAAAGAAGATACTATCAACGCCGGATCCACTCAATCAAGAGAAAAGAGAGATCAAGCGCCAAAATCAGATGAGCTCAACTAGGAGGCGCAAAGAGAAAAACCATCAACCTCTAAGGGAATTGGTGAATACCCAAATGCTGAAGAAGAGATAAGAAAGCTTGAAGAAGCTAGGGCCCTAGTAGAAAAGTATCAACGACTTCACGAAGCCAAATTACGAGCTAACTGGGCCAGAGATACAATGTATCTAGGAAATGAACCGATAAGGGAATTAGAGTTAGACGTGCCTACTCCAATTCCAGAAGAGTCTGAAGAAGGATCTCAAGGAAACCTTATGTCAAGAATGTTTGAGGAGTTTGAGTAGGATGTGTCCATTCATTCATTCCCTAGGGATGGATATGAGACGCACACGTGGAAGGAACCCTCACTTGCTAGAGAGCCCAGAGACATAGGCAGTCTCGCAGCTCTATTTTTCACTTCCATACAAATGCCATTGGGACAACTGCTACTTAGTTCACCAACATTGTGGTGGGCAGACATTAAAAATGGGTAGAGGGCATATTAAAGTCAACAGCCACTGTAGAGGAGATCTAGTCAACTCTAGCAAAAAGAAACTTAAAACACGTAGGGGAAAGAACACCTAGATTCGTCAAGATATCGGTTAATCAATTAGGACGGTATTACAAAAGTGACGACACTATTGTTACAATCCCAATTCATCATAACGGATACCAAGCATTGGCTATCCTGGATGGTGGGGCGAGTGTCAGCATCATCACAAAATGATATTGGGATAATTGGGGAAAACCCGATCTATAAAGAACGAATCTTATCATTAAAATGGTAGACGGAACAGCTTCAAGACCCATGGGGCTTTTGGAGAATGTGCGAATTAAACTCTTTACATTTCGCTACCGTCATACATTTGTGGTAATGGACTTTCTGCGCCAACTAGACTCATATGACATAATCTTGGGGAGACCCTTCATGAGGAAATCCAAATTGGTGCATGATTAGGCATTAGATCATGTGTATGTTCGAAGGGACTCACAAATCCTAAAGATAGATCTGTGAACGTGGAAAGCACACCCCATGGAAGGGCAATTGTTTGGTAATGATTCGGTCACAACCAAGCAAACCACATCCGTACAAGTATGCCAGCCCACGATGGAATTTTCAAAGGAAGAAGAGGAAGCAAAAATGTATGCATCACTACCTCCTCCAGATTTTAATGAAATTGGATGCATGTGCTAGCCACCATAGATGTTATGCAACCCCGAGGAACCCAATACGTTGAATCTGGAAATGTTCCCACTACCTCTGTCTGTATGGTCAATTGGCAACCCATTGAAGAGGAATCGGAGGAGGAAGTGTCAAGCATAGAATGGACTGGATCACAAGGTCGTACAGTGCCCACAACACCTTAGAAGACAGCGAAAGCAAAAACGGTATATCGCTCGATGAAATGCCCTGCTATGAAGAAAACCCACGAATGCCCAGTGGTTGAGATACCTCAAAGCTACTAAGGTACACGATGAGTTTTCTAAGAATTGGGGTGAGGAGTTAAGTAAGATATCCCTTGAAGGGAAACATAGGGAGGAAGTCACCCTTCAAGAACCAAAAACGCCTAAGCGTACAAAAGCTAGGCACCAAAAATGAAACAAGGCTTGGGCGGAAGCCGAGCATGAGGCTAAGAAGATGATGGCTAAAACAAAAAGAGAGGATGAGGATAAACCAGACCTACTTTTAGTGCCAGACCATTTCAAGACATACACAATTGTGCCGAACGAAAAGTGATCCAATTGACGGCCAAAAGGGTTAAGGAAGATGGTTTATCCACATCATGCGAAGGCCCACTAGCTGAGGTCAAGGAAATTGATATTGCAGAGCCAAGGGAGGAAACCAAACCTGTTTATATGCTAAGCACTTGACTCCAGCTGAAGAAAAGGAGCTTGTTGCTCTCCTTAAGGAGTTTAAGGATTGTTTTGCCTGAAACTACAAAGAGATGAAGGATATACCACCTGAAGTGGCACAACACACGATCCCAATCATGGACGGATTAAGACCAACCAGGCAAAAACCATACCAGATAAATCCTAAATATGTAGCAAAATTGTAAAGGAGGAAATTGATAAATTCATTGCTGCTCTGCGAACTTCATCTACAAGATAGAACATAAGGATTGGTTATCACTAATCATGATAGTGCCAAAGAAGAATGGGAAACTTAGGGTCTATGTCAATCTCAAAAAGGTCGATGCAGCTACTAGGAAGAACCATTACCCATTGCCTTGTACTATAGAACACGTTTTAGAGAGAGTAGCTATCTGGTGAAGAAGCTTACAACTTCTTAGACAAATTTTTAGGTTACAATCAAGTGTCTATAGCACCCGAGGACCAGCATAAAACGGCCTTCAATACAATGTGGGGGACTTTTGCTTACAAAGTTATGTCTTTCGATCTCACTAATGCCCCAGCAATGTTCCAACGATTAATGTGCATAGCCTTCAAAGACTACTTGCAAAAGTGGTTAGAAGTATTCATTGATGATCTGTGTGCACACTCCTGATGGTCCAACCATTTGGCCTGCTTGATAAAGGTGTTTCAACGATGTCGATTATATCGTATATCCTTAAACCCTTTTAAAATGCCAATTTTGGGTCAAACACGGTGTGATCTTGGGACACATAGAATGGTATCTCCACCCACTGATGAAGGCAAAGTCAAATCGATTATAGAACTAATGCCACACACACTAATTACAAAGGTGTACAAAGGTTTATGGGCATGTTGGGTTTTATCGCCACTTCGTAGTATTTTATATGTTGAAATTGCCAAACCATTATATAGGCTACTCATTGTCTTTGAATGGACTGAAGAATGCAAAGAGGCATATGATAAATTGAAGCAAGCACTGGCCAGTGCTTGCTTCAATTTATATAGGCTGAAGAATGCCAAGAGGCATAGAGGCATATGATAAATTGAAGCAAGCACTGGCCATTGCAATAATTCTAAGACCACCCACTCGGATCTTATATTCCATGTACACATCGATGCATTTAACTTTGCTATAGGAAATGTATTGGCCTAGCCTCGTGAGTTCAAAAACTGGACTACCTAGTCTGCTTTGCTAGTTGTCGCGCCAATTGAATGTTGTGTAAAGGTGAATTATACCACCACAGAACGAGAGGGTTTGTTGTTAATCCCATTTTGGATTAACAAACATGATCCTCAATTGAGGACATTAATAAGTGTCATGAAACGGCACTATAAAAGTTGTACATTATGAGATATTGGCCACCCAAGGCCTAGTAAGTAAGTTTTGGGCACCCAAGTGTGAATAAAGGCCAAATGTATATAAGGCATTTTCTCATAATGCAAAGACACAATCCCCTTTGTGCTATAGAGAGCTATCCCTTGTGTCTTGAGAGAGATTGAAGGAGTGAGAGCATTCTAGCATTGTTCCTCTTTTATGCTTGTGTGATTCATGCTTGTATGAGAGTGAGAGAGAAAGAGTGATTGCCTTATATGCGACGGTGTGAGTGACTCTACGATGACAGCATGGAGGTGGAGGTTGGAGCTTAACAAGTGAGCTTGGAGGCCTCAAGGGACTCAAGTTAGAAGCATTGGTAAGTACCCTACGACAGTTGTGATCTATTGCTCATCCTTTAGGTGAATGTGTAGAGTTCCCTCTTGGAGGTGTGGTAGCCCATAACATTTTTGGCGCTGCTGCCGGGGAAACACCTTTGTTTCTTCCATAACTTTAGAGTTTCATCTCCCATTGCATACCCATTGCATATGATTCATTATTGCCCTTGCACTCTAGTAGTGCATTGTGTGGAAAATGAGTGGATAAGATGTGTGTGGTAGGAAGAAATTGTGAGAAATTGGTTGTGATGTTGTGTATGTTTGTGGTGGAGTGGTTTGAGGATAGACCTTTTATTCTTGTTAATTTTGATATTTGCATTATTGAAAGCACCAACATGAATGAGCAGGTTGGCGTTTGGTTTTTTTTCTTTTTCAAAAATTTATAAAAATAAAAAACATAAGGAACCATTGACTGTGCCATGAACTTGCATTCCATTCCTTAGGAGTGGCACAATCGATTTGGTATCAATTGGATAAGTATTACGCACCCAAAATCATAACTTTTGACGCGGGAAGTACCACGTGAAATTGCAGAAAACGTTCACGCCCGCGAACCATTCGCTCACAAAATCAGTGCTGCAATTAACGCTGGAAATCATGGGACTGCCTTGCCAAAAAATAGGCGACCTTATCCTGACACCTCTGACACCGCGAAGTCTGCCAAAACATTTTAGCATGTGAAAGTTCAGCAAAGCGTTCATGACGTGAAACCTTCAGAAGTTGTTCATCATCGCATGAAACCCTTTTCTTGTTCACGATGTGAAACCTTCTCTGCGGATTCATGGGTTGGCCAAATCCAATGAATACTCAGACCAGGCCACAAAGGTTGGTTAAGGAGGGCAGTTTATATCAAAAAGAGGGAATCTAACCCGAAAGGCAAAAAAATTTGAGCACGTGAAAGTGTAGAATAATGTTCACGCTGTGAACCATTTCCTGCAATTTCACGCCGTAGAATAATGTTCACGCTGTGAACCATTTCCTGCAGTTTCACGGCTTCTGAAACAGAGCGATAGAATCAAAAGCAAAATCAAATTGGGATAACAAATAGCTTATCAAATTGTATACATGCACTTAAGATCTGGAAAACTCATCGGAGACGATCTCACGCGTGATGATAGTGCATCGAATCACCCAGGATCTTCCTATCGAAGAAGTGTGGGATCATGACATTCCGCAAGCACACACTTGAGTGCTTTAAGAAACCTCACCATTGCTAAAACTAGTAGCGGGGTTTGGGGAAGAGGAGAAACCACCCTCCCCAACTAGGTCCAATGGTATCATTGATATCACCCGGGTTATTTTTGGTCTTCAAACCAGTCAAGTGCAATCTACGGCATGGGTCTGTCAACCAACGCTGGACTTGGTCCACAACAAGAAGTGCCCATCCAAACATCGAATTCTAGGCCGTCGAATATCGGCACCCCCCAAATAAGACGAGACATAGAAAGTGCGGCCACGACGGGTCAAATATTCTTCCCCACCACCGAGGAAGTAGAGTTAGACCTCAAACAGAGCGAGGTGGAACGACAACTATGAGAATTGAGCTTAAGGAAACAAGAGCTGAGCAAAAGGAAATGGGAAGTTTTAACCCACTTCGGTCACACGGGAAGGAACTAGAAATAGTTATGGGTAGAAGTGAGGGAGAAATTCCAAACTTGGAACCTATAAACGAGGAATCCAAAACGGAGGAAGGGTTTACACAACCATAGAAGAGGAGGGTACCCAGCAAGCATGGCGGGTGAAGTAGAGCACCGTCTGTACACCAAAAAGGATATTAAGCAGATGATCAATCACCCTACGTTCCTACAAGACATGAAACTCTTGATTCTACAAAGACGTACGGAGGCAACTAATGGAGGGAGTCACTCCAAGGTACAACGGCTAGACCATCCCATGGACCATAAATACCTAGAAGAGCAAATACAGGAAGGGGATGAGGTCTAGGAAGGGGGGGGGGAGCGATTCCTCAAAGACCTAGGATAGATCCAACCATGGACCTTAATGTAGCCACAACAAGGACAAAGCTGCTAAATATGGCAACAGAGATATGGTCAAAGAACTAGCCACTTCTCTAGAATCCAGACCCTCCCAGATGAAACCACATATCATTTCCAAAATTGTCCAAAAGTTCTCTGGGGACAGGGATCTTATCCAACATGTAGAGATTTTTGAATCCACATGTGAAACTTGCGGGGAGCCAGTCAAGTGATGTGACAATGATACATGCCTTCTCACTGACCTTGGAAGGAAAAGCTCATCAGTGGTTCCAAACCCTTAAGCCTGAGGATAAGGTTGTCTTTTTTTGGGCGCCCAAGTGTGAATAAGGGCCAAATGTATATAAGGCATTTTCTCATAATGAAAAGACACAATCCTCTTTGTGCTATAGAGAGCTCTCCCTTGTGTCTTGAGAGAGATTGAAGGAGTGAGAGCATTCTAGCATTGTTCCTCTTTTATGCTTGTGTGATTCATGCTTGTGTGAGAGAGTGAGAGAGAGAGTGATTGCCTTATACGATGGTGTGAGTGACTCTACAGTGACAGCGTGGAGGTGGAGCTTAACAAGTGAGCTTGGAGGCCTCAAGGGACTCAAGTTCGAAGCATTGGTAAGTACCCTACGATAGTTGTGATCTATTACTCATCCTTTAGGTGAATGTGTAGAGTTCTTTCTTGGAGGTGTGGTAGCCCATAACATTTGGCCATGGTTTATACTGTCAAGAAGTATTGACATTACCTATTGGCCAATAAATTTGTATTCTTTGCGGACCATCATGCCTTATTATACTTGGTGAATAAGCCTTGCACCACCACGGGAAGAATCACACACTGGTTGTTATTACTATTAGAATTTGACTTTACGGTCACGGTAAGAAAGGGAACACAGCATGTGTTGGTCGATCATATGTCGAGAATTCCAAATGGAGAACCGGTAAATTGGTGTTGATGATGATCTCTCAAATGCTTGTTTGTTCAAACTAGACATGGTGCCTGAAATGGAGTGAAGAAATATCAAATTATCTAGCTTATAGTTTTCCGCAAGAACGACCCTTGAACAAAGATAAAATACGTCGGCTCATTAAGTTGGTTGCACCTTATCAATTGATTGCTGGAGAATTATAGAAGCTAGGTAAGGACAATGTCTTAAGAAGATGTGTGCGGGAAGATAAATTTTTCACAATATTAGATGAAGCACACTCAGAAATAGCTAGAGGACACTTCATTGGGAAAATTATAGCTCGCAAGGTGCTTCAAGTGGGACTATGGTGGCTGACGTTATTCGGGGATGCCATGGAGTTTGTAAAAAAATGCAAAGGGTGTCAAATTCCGCAACAAAGAGATAGGATGCCTTTTGAGAAATGGGGAATTGATTTTGTTGGACCTATTAGTCTAGCTACGCATCCATCACAAGCCCGATATGGGATCGTAGCCACATATTATTTCACGAAATGGGTAGAGGACAGAGCCTCTACGCATCCATCACAAGCCCGATATGGGATCGTAGCCCGATATGGGATCGTAGCCACATATTATTTCACGAAATGGGTAGAGGACAGAGCCTCTAAGCGAGCTGATGCACGAACAACGGCTAAGTTCTTATATGAACAAATCATTTTGAGATTCGGATGCATTAGTCAGTGATCGCGGTTCACACTTCATTAAGGTGATTGATCACTTACTTGTGTGGGATTCTTTGTAGTCCACTGGAAGTCATCCCCTTATTATCCACAGGCAAATGGTCAAGCGGAGAGTACAAATAAAATTTTGTGTCCTATCTTGACAAAAACATTAGAAGCAAGTTGCACGGATTGGGAACATAAGCTAACTATAACTCTATGGGCATATCGAACATTGTATAAGGTAGCGACGAGATATACTCCTTTCGTCTAGCTTATGGCATTGAGGCGGTAATGCCTATGGAGTACTTTAGTTCCAACCCTATGAATTGCGGTACAAGAACGATTAACTAAGAATGCATTAGCCGAAAGGTTGGTTGACTTAAAGAAACTTGACTAATTGCATCACATGGTCTTATGGTTGAAAAATTACGAAGGAAACGTTGGTTTAAAATTAACCTGAAACAAAAAGAACTAAAAATGGGGGACCTCGTCCTCATGTATGGTGTCGGAAGCACTAGAAAAAAGAAAATCAAGTACAAAGGATTAGGACCCTTTCGAGTGTTCAAAATCACGCCTCAAGGGTTAGGCAGAATTGAAACAATTGAGGGTGTACAAATGGAGGGTTACATCAATGGAAGCAAGCTTAAAAAATATTACGAACCACTGACCCAAGAGATGCTTGTGCAAGAGCATCTATTAAAACAACAGAAAGAGCTAACCAAGGAAAAAATTAAGCAAGCTCAAGAAGAAGCCAAGGCAAGAGAGGCCAAGGCCAAAAAGATACTCCAGAAGAGAGTATTGCATGTGAACATGGCTTCACTAACCCTCCTTAATGAGGATGACCTGGATATTGAGCCAACACGGCTCATGGTCTACGACTAAAAGTCATGCAACAAGCATTGCACTAATAGATACGTGATCAAGTCATAATCTGAAGCTCGAGACAAACCACACCTTGAGGCCACCAATGCACAAGTACGAAGTGTGCACTTATCAACTACCAACACTGTGGGATTTCTAAGTGTAAATATTTTCATCAGAAATAATCTCTTGGTTGGAAAGGTGTTTGTTCTGCCTACAGGATCTATGGAGGAAGAAATGATCCTTGGACGATCTTGGATTTGTGCTAGTAATTGTAATATCCAATGGGAAAAGAGGGCGGCACAACTGGAATGAGGGCAACAATGTCATTACCGTGCCATTATGGAGTCCAATAAACAAGTGAAAGTAGGCTATGATTGATGGCATGAAAACACCAATGGCAGTAAAAGCAGCTCATGTACTAGAGAAAGCATCCACCCCCTAGTCCCTATATAAAAAATAACTAAAATCACCAGTAATTCAGCAATGGGTGCCTAAGAATCAACTCCAAACCTAGATATACTGTGATGCAAAAGAAGTAATTGAGGAATCAGGGCAAAAAGTTTGAGCTATAGACAAGAGACAGAGATGGCCTTCAATTGTTAGCCAATAGTTTTCCAAACGAAGCCACCATCCACAAGGCACTCAAAAGCCATGGATTCAAAGGGATTTGCTAGCTGCACAAGGCTATTACCAAGGCAATGCAATAATATGGGTGCCAAAATCCCACCCAAAGTTCATTTGCGAATACCTTCAGAAACATAGGAAGGACTAGTAAGAGCCACCAAAGCCAATTCCCAACTAAAAGAAATGCTAGGAAGGCACAAAATTTGGTTTAGAGAAAGAAGCCGATTCACACGGTGAACTGAAGATAGCACTCCTGCCAACTACACCCACCAAAATAAAAGAGTTGGACAAAGAGAAAAGAGAAAAAGTGCAACCAATTGAGACGGAGACAAATCCAAATCAACAAGATTCAGTAGAGGCACACTTTAGTTGGATGGAGGGAAAGATTAAGCACTCTCACACACGGAATTAAAACGATTGCAACAACAAATACCGATAAGTGCCAAAGTACCACCTTGGTTTTCATTGGCAATAAACAAAAAGGAAGTACGAAGGTGTCCATTGCTCAAAAATGGATACAAGGTAAAAATGGCTAATATTCATGCCATGAAACATTATTAATTGCTTTATTCAACCAACTTTTAACTGCATGATTGAGTGTTTGAGCATGAAAGGAACATAGGGTATCGACCTTGCACGCACTCAACATAAAACAATTTATGATGTGAAATAGTCCAAAATATTTCACATCGTGAAACAGCCCAAAACAGTTCATGCCGTGAACTGGTCTAAATGGTTCACACCGTGAACCGCCTTATTACTTCACGGCGTGAAACGGTCACCTTCCCTTGACCAATCATGGAATGCCACGTGGCATACTTCATTAAGACAGTTGCCCAGTCCGACGGCCGCACCATAAAACTAAAGTCTTTCCTTACTTTTGCATTCTGCGTTTGCAAGTCTTCATCATGTGCATCACCAAGCATTGCCTCTCCCCGCTCTCAATTCCCAAGTGCTCGTTGCCCGCGTATTTGGCATCTTCGAGTTGAGGTGGGAGCTTGTGCCTTACCTTTGTATTCTTCTTTTCGTTTCTTTCCTTCTTTTAAGTAATCAAGTTGCATGTCATGATTAATTCTTGCAAACAACCCAAACTGTGATTACTGCATGTGTGTGTTGATCCTATTTTCTACACTTGAGACATAAGATAATAGCTTGCCGTTTAACTCTCGGTGATCTAAAAACACAAGTTACAAGAAGGACTTTGTCATCATAAACCTGCACTCTCACGGGTTTCGTACCCTACTATCTCACGGTGCATAAACCTACACTCTCACGGATTAACCATTTCACGGTTTTAACCATTTCACGGTTTTAACCATTTGATGATTTTAACCATTTCATGGTTTTACCCATCTCACGGATTAACTACCGCACGGTTTCAACCATTTCACAGTTTTACCCATCTCACGGATTAACTACCGCACGGTTTCAACCATTTCACAGTTTTACCCATCTCACGGATTAATTGACCCTTCTCACGGTTTTAGCCATCTTATGGGTTTCGTACCCTGCTATCTCACAATGTATAAACCTGCATTCTCACAAATTAACCGTTTTATGGTTTTAACCATTTCACAGTTTTACCTATCTCACGATTTTACCCATCTCATGGTTTTAACCATTTCATGGTTTTATCCATCTCATAGATTAACTGCCTCACGGTTTTAACCATTTCATGGTTTTACCCATCTCACGGATTAACTGCCTCACAACTAATCCTTCTCATGATTTTAGCCATCTCATGAGTTTGCTATCTTATGGTACAAAACCTGCACTCTCATGGATTAACTGTTTCATGGTTTTACCCATCTCATGGATTAACTACCTCACGACTGACGATTCTCACGGTTTTAGCCATCTCACGGGTTTCGTACCTTGCTATCTCACGGTGCATAAACCTGCATTCTCACGGTTTGCACCTTCCCGCCTGTAGACTCGTACCTTGTTATTGCTCACACCACTAACACACTTCTCATTAAATATAACACTCACATACACTCATTTTCACCAAAAAAGAAAAGAAGAAGAAGAAGAAGAGAAAAGAGGTAACAACCACATGCTCTCACCAGTCAGTGTGACTGACGTTCTTATCATTATTATAGATGTCGACCTTGGCGACCTCTGAATCGGAAGTCAAGGAGACTCTGATAGTCACAAAAGCTAGTGCAATTGGGTCACCTATAAGTAGGAAGAAGAGACCAACCCATGGCCCAAAACTAAGCTATTTGGGACAATATGCACAAGCATTCCGTGGATCAATCATAAGCAAGGATGTCCATACTACCCATGGGAAGATAGCTCTGTAGTACCACATCCCGAAGTGCTTTTTGCAGATCTTGGAAGAATTTGAAGTCAAGGACAAACTAGAGAAAGTAGGCCTGGGACGAATGGCAGAGTGTCTCCCCTGTGCATTCAATCCAGAATTGTGTGCGGAGTACCTAAAGTTCTATGACAAGGCCACAAAGAGAGGAAATGTTACCAAAGCAGATGGAACCACATAACACGTCCTACTCTCAGAGGAATTGATCCGAGAAGCCTTACAGTTACCACCACCTATAAAGATCTTCTCTCACAACTTCGAGAAGATGCCCTTGGACGCAATGCTGAAGAAAAGCCCTTACAATTCCAACGGGGTAGAGTATGAAAATATTAGAGATGAGATGATAGAGAAAGTGTGCAAAGCCATGTCCCTCCATGATGTAGGTGAAACTAGTGGACCGCTACAACCCCTTGATAGAATCGCCAAGGTGCATGAAGAAAAGGAAGATGATTGGGCATGGTACATTCATAGGGAGATGGAAAACTACCTAAAGGCACACCAGTCATCAAAGGTTTGCAATCCTTACTGACCAAGGTGCTGAATCATGTAGCATAGCTCTCTATTCCAGATCTAGTGTATGAAGAACAGGAACAGTAAGCAGCACAAGTAGAACCACCGGCACTCACCTCTGGAGAGTTACAGGAAGGGTAGGCATTATTAAAAG
This sequence comes from Cibotium barometz, assembly GCF_041138505.1. NCBI lineage: Eukaryota > Viridiplantae > Streptophyta > Polypodiopsida > Cyatheales > Cibotiaceae > Cibotium > Cibotium barometz. Next base: position 14,293,320 of record NC_141080.1, on the reverse strand, counting down.
AGACCGAGGAAATCATTAAGGAGCTCAAGAAGAGTAGAAAGAAGAAAATTGACAAGAAGATGTGGGAAATAATACCTGGTGTCACGAAGGGGTTGCAAAACGCCTAGAAGCAGAAGTGGCCCATGAGATAGCAGCCTATCATGAAGTACTGGAGCAAAGGGAAGCCAAAGGCTTAAGTTTATCATAAACTCCAGTATGCACAACAACAAAAATACATCAACAAACCCCACCTCCTACCCCAGCACAAGCTATATTCAAAAACCTCTCCCCACTTCGAAATTCCATTATATCAGATCCACATGCATCAGCTGAGTTGGGTATAGAAAAAGCCATAGAACAAGAGAAATTGCAAGAAGAAGGGCACCAAAGCCACGAAGAGGCAACCTCAACACCTATAGAGGTCCCCAAAGAAAGATTGAATGCAGCCCAAGAGAAAGATTGAATGCAGCCAAGAGAAAGAGAAATGAGGAAGCAACTAGCCCCAACAAACGACAATGGCTAGAGGATGAAGATAGAGTTCTAGAAAAGTCCTTCTTATACATAATCTGAATTATGAGCAATTACTCAAAGAGACTATAGAGGTCCTGGACAGTCTATTACAATTACCACACTATGAATTGGAAGGCACAGCTGTAACCAATTCCTCTATTTGGGAACAAGAACAACGGCACTCTCATCTACTGACCACTCACATGCTTCAAGACATAAAAGCAATACTATGGAAACAGGTCTAGGATGCCACAAACCAAGTTCAGACACTCTAGGAACACTTAACAGCAACAGAAGCAACCCATCGAGATGTGATCTTAAAAAGCTTAAAGGCTGTCGAAGAGCAAGAAGTAAGGTACCAAACACTGGGAAGCAATAATCTAGTTCTCAGCCAAACACTAGTACAACCAAACACTGGAAAGCAATAATCTAGTTCTCAACCAGACACTAGTACAAATAATTAAAGAAAATACAGACCTAAAGGCACAAATGGAGTAAGCCAAAGAACAGATTCAAAGAGAAGTTGCGCACACTAAGGAACAAGCCAACATCCATGCTCAAAAGCTTTTCAGGAGGTCCAAAGTACATTCCAAGCCAAGGAAGACGAATTACAAAAGAACTTGACATCTATATCTGCAACAAGATGTTGATCACAAAGTGCTCCAGCTTCAGATAGAATGAGAACAAACAAACAAAGCCAATGCAGAGAAAATAAGGGCCCTAAACGAGACAATCAATGCCAAATCTTTGGAGATGGAGACTACGCTGATGAATACCCACAAACAGGAAATGCTACAGATTACCCGACAACTCCAAGCCAGCCAAGCATTGGCCAGCTGAAAGGCTTGAGAAGGTTGTAGTAGAGACTCAAGAGTTAGAAGCCTCGACCAAACGAGCACAAGAAGCTGCCACCACAAAAGATTTGAGGAATTAGATGCAGCAAAAATGGTCAGAGAAACGGCCATTTCAAAACTTCTAACCACCAAACACTCAAGGATACGAGAACTGGAGCGACAACTAGCGATTTGGGAATGAAGTGAAAGACAGGAGTCTACCGACGAGTTGTGCTTACTTCTTGAGCGAGCCTCAGAGATAGGTTCGTGCTCTTACTCTCTTTTTGTCTACACTAACACTCTCTTTACTTCAATATGAAATAAATCTGTTTGAAGATTTAAGCCTAGAAGATTTGACACTAATTAAACAAAATACAGAACATGATGTTGACCCTACCATTATTATGGGTATCTTCCAGGGAGACCTAGTACTAACCGATCCCAAAGATGTATTCTTCTATTCATTACACCCTATTGTGCTCAACCTACGTAGTTGGTGTCGGGTGCTGCGAAATTCAAACATCTTGGACAACAATGTCGATAAACTTGACCTATTTGTACCACATGATATTCCTGCTATAGCAACCAATTACGAGGTTGTAGCTAGAAGTTATCAATGGATAATCAGTCATGGGTGGCTAGAAGTGTATAATATGCATCAACATTTAAACCTCTGTGAATCTACACTCTACCATCCCTATGGCATTCTTAAACTATATATCGTTATATACATAAACATCTAGAAGCCATACTAACCACAGTTGTTTATAACTTTGATAAAATACACATTGAATATCCTGATATATCTCCTGCGGAAGTCATAGACCTCCAGGGGTTTATGAAGCTCAACAAACTCACCCACCTACCCCTAGTTCTAGAGAGGGTCAAGAGGAAACACCAAGTTCATCTAATCTTCCAACTTATCCGGTGTTTTCATCTGTATAGCAAGTAAATTACTAAATCCATACCCTAGTATTCCTCCTACTGACAAATCTCAGGCAGATTGTATTTTCTCCCGTCTTCTTTCTCTTCCATTAGAATTTCCCACTAACACTCTCATCCCCGAGGAGTTGATGGCACCCCACCTATCTCCATCATGGCCAACTTAAGAGGTTAGTCACACTACCACAAGATACTCTTGAGCCTTTTACTAATGATACTGTTTTTGAATCTTTGTCTGCTGTAGAATATGAAGGATTCATCAGAGCAAGGAATCCGTTGTTGAAGCCAAAGTTAATGTTCAAGGCGTTAATGCAAATAACACTTTTTGAACCTACCAGGTGGATCCTACCAGAAGCATACTCTGACCTTACACCTATAAAGCAGCCTTATGTACCATACCCTCTCTGAGCACCAAAGCCGGAGTTAGAAGAATTATTGCCCTTAGCTAGAGAAGGCACCTTATGGTCAAATGTGGCAAGGCATACAAAATTGGCTAACCCACCCTTGGCAGATTTACTTGGAATCAGGATTGTAACATTCATGATCAGCTATTGCTTTCGCGTGGAGGAAGGCACATCCAGTCCATACACGAGGAGGCTAGACAACAATTGTCACAGAGGATGCAAACCCCATAATGCAAGATTTTGGTGTATAGCTAGCATGGCGGTAAGAGTACTTAACAAGTCCAGAATATAGTCACCAGTACATGTGTGCTCTGCCCACACAGACAGTGAACCCATGATCTATGCCACTGAACTGAAGATGGAAACCATTGGAATTCCATGGTGCCAAGTAGAGAGATTCACATATTTGCTATAACATTCCTCTATTTTTGCCAGCAACATTTTCAGATATAGGATAGCAAAGGAAGTAATTGTTGAATTGGATACATGCATGGCATCGCATCCCAGATCCTACTATTGTGGCCAATGTTCGGTTTCTAAAGCTAATCGTGGTCCTTATTGACCAACCCAAAGAGAGATATGATGGATATGATGCAGATCAACTCCTATTCAACATAAACCAAGGTCCCACTGATAGAGGCATGATGTATACTATCATTGCCTTAGGTGTTTACCAGCGTACATGCACGTGAAATTTGAAGATATGGTAGACACCGAGTTCTGGAGATCACACTCTGCATTTCGAAGAACCTTGAAAAAGCTTCAATCGTGCCATACCTTCAATCGTCATGAGTTTGGTGACTAGGTCTTTAGGCCTCGGTTGACAGGTTCTGAGAGGACAAAACCTACATCAGGTAGGGGGGGATGTTAATCCGAGTTAGGATGTTAACAATTATGCTCCTCCATTTGAGGACATTAATAAGTGTCATGCAAAGGCACTATAAAAGTTGTAACATCATGAGAGATTGGCTACCCAAGGCCTTAGTTATGGGCGCCTTAGTGTGAATAAGGACCAATTGTATATAAGGTATTTTCTCATAATGAATGGACAAAATCCTCCTCTGTGCTATGAGAGTTTCTGCCTTGTCTTGATGAGAGAGAGTGTGAGAGAGTACTCTAGTACATGTACTTTCTCTATGCTTATATGCTTGTATAGAGAAGTGAGAGAGAGAGAGATTGTCTTGTGTGGTGGTGTGAGCGACTCTATGGTGAGAATGGAGGTGAAGCTTCTCGAAGTAAGCTTGGAGACGTCAAGGGACACGAGATCGAAGCATTGGTAAGTTCCCTACTGTGTTCTATTGCTTCTTCCAAAGGTGAATGCATAGAGTTCCTTCTTTGGAGGTGCGGTAGCCCATAAGAGAGAGAGAGAGAGAGAGAGAGAGAGAGAGAGAGAGAGAGAGAGAGAGAGAGAGAGAGAAACATTTTAATGTGTGTGTGTGTGTGTGTTCAATGTAAGTTGCAAGTGTGTGTGCATGTGAAGAGAGAAAGAGAGAGAGAGAGAGACTTGATTTATGTGTGCTATGAGAGAGATTTTAATCTACGTGTGTGTGAGAGACAGAGAATGAGAGGGAGAGAGGTTTAAATCTTTGCAAATGTGTATTTGCTTAACATGCATAAGAGCAAAGTTTTGTTCTTTTGGTGTGTACTCATAAAAAAAGCAAGGTTGGAATGCTCTTAACTCTTTTGCTTGATATGTGTGAGTAGGGATGTATTCTCCTGGAATGGGTTCATGTATGTACAAAAGGGACTTTTGGGATATCTTAAGATGGATATGTATGCCAAATTTAATGCTCTTGTAATAGCTTGAGTTCCACTAATTGCACTATATGCCTAGCATGGCCAATGAAACACTCTAAACTTTCAATTCATATGTATGCCAAGTGTGGTTCACTTGCAAAAGAATAACAAGAGCCTGGAGAAATCCCTTCTTGAGACATCTCTTGGAGTACATTACTTGTAGTTTATGTCGCCTAAGAGGACCAAGGTGGACATGTAGGCAAGGGTTGATGGGGGATGATATTGTACTCTGCAATGCTTTCACATGGATATGTATTATGTAGGTGCGATGCTCATGGATGTGTATGCAGGTGCCATGCTCATTGGATATGTATGTAGGTGCGGTGCATGTTGAAAGTATGTGGATGCATAGAAGCAATTGAGGAAGGGCAATGCATGACGAGATTGCTATACGGAGGTTGCTTGGAAAAAATATTATGGTTGGCATTGCTTTGATGGATATGTATATTGAGTTGCAGTGCTTGAATGTTGTCTCTTGGAATGCATTAGGTGTAAAATATGGCCTTGCATGTTGAAAGTATGTGGAAGCATAGAAGCAATTGATAAAGGGCAATGCATGACGAGATTGCTATACAAAGGTTACTTTGGAAAAAAATATTATGGTTGGCATTGCTTTGATGGATATGTATGTTGAGATTAGAGTGCTTGAACGCTCTCTTGGAATGCATAGGTGTAAAATATGGCCTGAAAATAATACCATGTTTGGCAACGCACCGGTGGATTTGTATAAATAGCATGCTATAGGAAAAGTTGATGAGATCCAAAACAAAGATTTTTTTTTGGACCAAAAACTGATATAATGTGTGTGTGTGTGTGTGTGTTTTTTTTTTCTTCCTATGTATGCACGTGTGCATGTTTTTTCGCGTGGTAGACAAGCAGGGCCAAACCCGCATATTTGTACACTCATTTTACTGGCTGTTATTAGTAGATAACATGTGTACTTTTACTCCTTTGTAGACGGGTCTACCCACTCGATGTAGTGCTTGGTCTGCACTATTTGCACAATGTGCCCGCAAAGTGGTTTTCTTTTAATGGTTATACAATTTGAGGGCCTTTGTCTAGACATGGTCAACTTCACTTGCATCTTAGGCATGTGGGTGGTAGAGGAGCAAGTGACAAGGACAAACAAATTCCTAATGCAATTGTCTGTCAAGGGTTGTTGGGCAATGCCTTGGTGGACATGCATATCAAATGAATGATGCTTGCAGTAGCACCACAAGTGCTCGATGGGTTACAAATGAAGGCTTGGCTCCATGGTATGCATTCCTCCCTGTCCGGAGGACGGGTTGGGGGACTAGTTTGAAGAAAAAATAAATGCACCCCTGTGCCTGAAAAAAATGTGAAAAAATAATCAACGCGAACCACATCATGCCACGTGGTTGAATATGGTTTCTTGTTTCGCAAATGTATATTCAGACCATTCAAAATTAATACACACGTGCCATACCAAAAATGATATTTAAACGTTGACGTTTAAACTCGATTGACTGATTGTCCGGCTCGATTTTTTATTCAATAGTCAAGCCTCCATAGTTTTCTCTGCAGAGAAGGGGCGCTGGTTTTCCCCGGTGATCAAAAGCCATGCCTTCAGAGGAGTCAGATGAGATGCCCATGCTGGCCGCACCAGGGCTGCGCACCCACCATCATCCCTCCCTCGAGCTTCCAAACCTCTCCTCATCCCACAGAAGACCTCCCAACAATGGCTACTTCAGTGGCCCCCTGCATCCTCCCAACAATGGCTACTCCAGTGGACCCCTTCAAAGAAACATCATCACCAACCCCTATGGCAGCTCTGCTGCCTCCACCAGTCTTCACAACGGCTTCTACAGTGGGCCCATCCGAATAGACAATGATGCTTCCAGCACTGCCACCATGCCACCTGTCTCCAACCCCGTTCGCAGACGACCGCACAGCATCGCCAATGAACATCTTCTGAGATCAGGTCCGCTTGGCAAGTGTGATGACCCATTCTGCAACACTTGCCCCCTGTACTTCGACAAAGAGGAGCCCGGGCTTCGACCTCTGTATACGTCCCCTAAGGTCCTGCCCAACCTATTACTCTCACTAGGTTCTCTGAAGATGTGAATGAATTATGCAGCTAAATGGTTTGGCCTCACATGATGCAGCTATGTAGTCTTGCCTCATAGCATGTTATCCATGCAGCTATCTAGTCTTTGTTTGAAGCAATATATTCCTGCAGGTATGTAGTGTGATGCTTAGAACATGCCATATGTGCAGCTATGTAGTCTCACCTTAGAGCATGGCATCCATGCAGCTACATAGTCTTCACCTTTTATGTCATCTCTGCGATTATGAAGTCCAGCCTCACATGATGTTATCCATGCAGCTAGCCTTAGATGTTTGCATTCTATGATCCTTTTCTTATCTTCCACATGGTTCAGCTTGTTCAGGATGATAGATTTGAAGCTGTAGGTGTAATACTGTTTGCCTCCTGTAAATGAAATTGTTCAGTTCTTGTGTTTAGTACTGGGGCTTTGCATAACAGAATGTTTCCTTGTACACTCTCTTTAGCAACCCACAACTCACAGTTTTCATAAAATGCGAAGATAGTGATCAGTTTGCCTTGCCTTTGAAGAATGCAGAGAATAGAAGTGTCGCATGCATCATTACTCCCCTAGAGATGCATGCCTATCGTAGATGAGGATTGGCCAAGGCAAGAGCAATGAGCATTATTGTAAGATGAAGAATGATGGCCATGAGAGAGAACATCAAGCTTGGGGGTTCATTATTGTTCACGTGTGAGGAAGGGGTTTTCCCTCCTGCACTTGCCATCCGAAATGATGTTCCATTCATAACGTTATGGGCAAGGATCAGATGATCATTTTCAAAGATTACAGCTCGAGTAAGATTTGTGAATAAATGGTAACTCAGCACTGGAGAGATAAGAGGAGCGGTGTTCAAGGCTGATTGCCCAAGGAGATGTTGCTATAAATATGGCAAGTTGCTAGGAGTTGGATGACCTTTGTAGGGGGTATCCAAGGGAGCGAAGCCAACTACAAATGTGAGGCGTGCAGTTGAATTGTGAAGTGGCCAAGCTCCAAGGGGTAATAAAAGGAGGAGTGCTTTATCATAAGGCTATGCCATGGTTTTATTCACACATGCTCTCTCTCTCTCTCTCTTATTTCCTACCTCGAAGGAGGGAAGGCGGTAATATGTTTCGATTTCTCCACACATACTCACAGTTGCCAATGATGCCATAGGTACACCGATGAAGGAATGATTGGAAATTGGACTTCAAGCTAGATATTTAGGAGGATTATGATCAGTGATACCACCTCATCAATGCAAATATGCTTCAAGACTCAAATACATGTTGCATAATGACTTTGTTAAGGGTCACATATGCAAAACTTTGTCTTCAAACCAATTGAACCTCTCTTGCCTTTTGCACAGGGTTGAATTTGCCCAAAGAACCGGACTGAACTGTTACCTCAGTTGGGGTTTGCGTTAATCTCTAACAGGCTGCAATCTATTGCCAGAGATCTCGCAGATTTGAGGGCTGCATTAGACGACCTTCTTAATCTCCATGCGGGTTGTTGATGAGGGCTGCCAAAGATCAGGCATAGATGCAAGACTGAAGACGGGAGAATGGGACATCTACTTGCCTATTTATAGGTCTTGGGCCTGGTCGTGTGTTGGAGGACCACGTGTAGGGTTGGCCAACTTAAGAAAGATGGGATTTATTCCCCCTTTGTTGTTTGACTGGGTTCTTGGGCCCTTTTTACCCTGGGCCATCAAAAAGGGCCATGGTCAATGGCTAGTGTGGGTTGTCCCTAGGCTGCCGCCCATAGCCCAACTACACCTTGCCCATGTGCCTCCTCATGGATCCTTGGTAAGATCCATGTCTCCCTTGCTTCCCGGTTGTTGAAAGTGCCGGGACTCAGGGTTCACATGCAACAGTTGACTGGGGTTGACGAAACATTTGACCGGGGTTGCCTAGGACGCAATGGAGACTATACCCCTTCAGTCTAATGCCCAATCATCTATTTAAAACTGTGTCAATCCTGGCACTGGTACTGTCCACCACCCTCCTATTTGACTAGGAGAACTGCAAGTTGGAGTCTTGTATCTGAAACTCATTCTCACACCAAGTATCCATGGCTCTGAGGTCAAGTAGCAACTCCTCCTAAGAGGCTCTCTTTGAGAGAGAGACTTTCTCTGCCTCCTCTCTTATTGAAGGGCTGCTCAACCATGTTAAAATCATCCACGGATCTGCATGTAATACAATGGTTTAAACCAGTTTGTCTTTCGCCTCACGTTCGGCTCTACACGATCTCTTCTCTTCCGGATCCCAGTGCTCATATTCTAGACATTTTCTTATAGGCTTCAACATCCTATGGTTTAGCATCATATGGAAATCTGGTGAGAAGGGATCTAATGTGTGTTGGGGTGGTCTCACTCTATCCTTCAGGCGCTAGGAACGGACTGATTTCTTGTCCTTCTCAAGCATCAAGGATGTGCTGATGTGCACCATCTGGTTGCCTAAACTTGCTCCTTTTGCTCCCAGCCCGATGCCTCTAGAAGTTATCCCTGTGCATATGTATTCTTGCTATATTCATGGTCGCTGCCACTTTTTTTTTTCTGGAAAAGAGACATCTAGTAAGTACGAAAAAATTTCACAAACAGGGAGATTTCGGACTAAGCAAGGGGCAAATCTCAACCAATCTGGGCCTTGTGCTCCATACGCGATCAAGTGGAAAAAATGCCATGATCCTATTCTCTCATAAATTGGCCACGTTTTCTCTTTGCGGCTCTCAAAGATCCTTGAATCCTGGCCCAAGTGGCCATGAGCGTGTGGATAATATCACACCAGATCTTGCAAACGCATTGGGTATCATAAACCAAAGTGCCCTCCATGGCCTCAGCCTCTGTTCTGGAGGTATGTAGCTTGACTTTGGCATGTCCTAAAGAAGACACCGCCAACCCATTCCCTGGGTAACCCGCATGATCATATCTCTGTCGTTCCCTTCAAACCTGATTTGCGGGCCCAACTGTGTCAACCAAACAATAGCACCAAAACAAATGTAGGCATCTCTCCTCATCCTTCCAAAAAGGGCTGCAGTCATAGTCACATGGGACGTGAAACGGGGACGGAAAAGATTGAGAATGGCCATTCCTTGTGACTAGAGAGTGACATGGGACGGGAAGATGTTGCCATCCCCAACATTCCCCAGTCTAAAAATGCCCGTTCCCTGTGACTATGGCTGCAGTCTCCATTAACACGAAGTCTAGTGTGCCTCTGCTGTTACTTGATCAATAGGGCTGTACTCTCCGCTAACACGAAGTCTAGTGTGCCTCAGAAGACATGGCACATGCATTTGATGTTGGGCAGATGCATGATGAGAAATACGTGACTGTCATGAAATTGTCATAAGGTGTGGTCTATGTTGGAAAGACAGTAGTTTGTCATTATGCTAAAGTAACCCATGTGGCACTTAAAAGGTTCTTCATGGAGTCATAAAGCAATATCCTAGTGCTTACAGCTCACAACTCTGAGTGGGAAGATTGTGGGTTCAAAATCCATAGAGGACACACACCTCCCTTCTGCCTAGTGGTTAGAGCACATGACTCTTGGTATGGATATGTGGGGTCAATCCATGGAAGACACCTACCCTGGTGGTATAGCCGATGATGAACGCAGGTTGATGAAGATAATTTGTTGTGTTGGTTTAGGCAGCTGTCTGCTGCAGTGGTAGAGCCGATGAAGATGTATGTGTATGCTGGAGAGGAGGGGTAGCATGCTCATATAGTACTGGCCCCGATGGGTGTTCCCAGTTTTTGAATCGAGTTGTGGGCTCTACCACTAGGCTACTGCAAGGAGCAGCCCGGTGATCAACGCTTATCCAGATACACCATCAAGCCGTCGGCTCTACCCCCATGCACACAACAGCAGCCCGGCTGATCAACGCAATCATATTCATCATATCTGCAGCCGCCTCTGCTTCATCATGCAACAGTGGTGTTTTTGCTCCCAGAGTTTCCAGGTTGCCGCTCTGCTCTGTGCGCAGCATCCTGCATCTACTGCAGTCCTTTGTTTGCAGTCTTCGACCTCTACATCACTTCGAGTGCCACCGCTGTCCTTGACGCGAGCCTTTGTCACCGACCGAGCCTCATGGTTCGAGTTTGTCTTTGCTGTTCGTCGGTCTACTTCCTCAGGGTCACCTAACATCAGAGGCCCTCTTGTACTGAATGTAACAGAGGCCCTCTTGTACTGGATTGCATTCACCATTATACATATACTCATTCATCCATTTCATGCTGTGTTGATTTGCTGTGATCTCTTGCAAATCTGGTCCTTTCGTCCTTTTGCACTCACATGGTATCAAAGCTATGCAAAGGGAACGAAAACCTCGAGAGCACACAGCATGGATTGACTACCCATGATTCTTGAGGACCAGCCTTTGTCGCCAGAAGTTGATTCTCCTTACTCAGATCTAGACCACACGGAGGATGTGACTTCTTACTCACTGGGGAGCCGTGTTCGAGGTCTTACATTGGGAGATGACCAGCCTGTCTACACCTACTCACCCTCTACACCTTTGGCATCATGACCTTCCTCTCCGAGATTATCAGACTTCGCTTCCAGAGGGGGATACATGCCTACATCTAGTGTGTCAGTATTGAACCTTGGTATCCAGCCTCATCTGGAGAGCCCTGCTCTGCAGTCTAGCCGACAGCCTGGACTTCGGTTTGGGTCATTCTCTCAGGGAGGATAGGTACCACCATGGTCGTCCGGAGATCCATCGTCATCAACTTAGCCGGAGACCGTGTCAGGTTCGTATGTACCATTGAGTGCTTATGTGCCCAACACTACCTGGGTGTCCACTTCTACAGCACAGGTTTAGCATATGGTACCAACTACTACCCTCGATCCTTGGAGGAATGTGAACCCGAATAGAGGAGGGTCTAGGAGTAGAATACGCACTCAGACCATTGGTGTACAAGGAGGTAACACTGTTTTCTCTTGTGGTTCACCTTCTATATCTACTCCTAATGTGTTTTGGAATACTGCACAACCTCAAGCACAAAACCCTCCCACCCAACCCATGTTTCTTCCTGCTGGCGTTGATATGCAGCCATTACCGACAGCACCTCCACAGGGACCTGCGTATGGGTTTTTCTGAACACATGGATCTCTCGGCACTATGCCCACCGGCAATGTATCGCCACTGAGCATTCTGGGGTATCGGGTAGTTTACCAACCTATCACAGGCTAGTACTACACTAGTACCGGCTTATGTGTCTACTCAAGGATTTGTGCCTCAGCCAGGCATCTCACCTGCGCCGAGTGCCTAGCCTTACATCCCATCTTATGGATTACACTCACCAGGTCCTACACCTGTGCCGGGTATTATTGGTTATTCTGGAGTACCACCTAACCCTTTACACTCCGGATATGGGTACCAGCCATCCTGGACCCCACCATCTCCTTCTCTCCATGTATCTATGTCTAGAAATGCCTTTACAGAAAAGACTTGTTTCAATGGGTCTAATTACTCTACTTGGGCTAACCTTATGGAACAGGTTTTCACTTCCCAAGGTTCTTGGAACCTGGTGAAGGGACTTGAACTAAAACCTCACTCCTCACTAGCACCTCCTGAAGTCATTAGCTATTGGGAAGCTCGGAATGCCATTGCCATTGTGGAACTCATGCAAGGCCTTCTGTTGGAGTTTCATTCACAACTTTAGCAGTTCCCTTATGTCTCGGACAGATGGACACACCTTGCAGAGAGAGACGCAACACGTGATCGCACGTGTTGCATTGATCTCAAGCATCAAATCCAAAAATTCACTATTAAAGAGGTGGGTGACCTGAAAGTCAAGGTCACAGAGTACTGGCGCCTTAACGCGGAGCATGGTTATTCTGGAGTACCACCTAACCCTTTACACTCCGGATATGGGTACCAGCCATCCTGGACCCCACCATCTCCTTCTCTCCATGTATCTATGTCTAGAAATGCCTTTATAGAAAAGACTTGTTTCAATGGGTCTAATTACACTACTTGGGCTAACCTTATGGAACAGGTTTTCACTTCCCAAGGTTCTTGGAACCTGGTGAAGGGACTTGAACTAAAACCTCACTCCTCACTAGCACCTCCTGAAGTCATTAGCTATTGGGAAGCTCGGAATGCCACTGCCATAGTGGAACTCATGCAAGGCCTTCTGTTGGAGTTTCATTCACAACTTTAGCAGTTCCCTTATGTCTCGGACAGATGGACACACCTTGGAGAGAGAGATGCAACATGTGATCGCACGTGTTGCATTGATCTCAAGCATCAAATCCAAAAATTCACTATTAAAGAGGTGGGTGACCTGAAAGTCAAGGTCACAGAGTACTGGCGCCTTAACGCGCGGAGCATGCCACCACTGGTTCGGCCAAGTGTCAGGAAGACTAGGTCATCACATTATTAAACAAGTTGCCACCTAGTTTCTTTACTTTTGTCACACAGATCATGAGTTTAGAACCTATGCCTAACCTATATGAGTGTGAGTGCCAACTCTTGTGCTTCGCCCGGTTGCTTGACGAGTTTCACTCCAAGAAATCATCTTTTTCCTCCTCTACCCAAGGGGGGGCCCTTGTTACCAGTACCACCTCTACCCACAAAGGGCAGCAAGGGAAGGAGAACAACCCAGGTAATCAAGGCAAACCATAAGGCAACAACAATGATCCCAAAAACATTGCCTCGACACCAACTCCCTACTGGCAGCATATTCCTAAAATGAATAGATACTGCACTCATTGCTAGATGTCTGGACATGTTGATGATGAGTGTGGCATCAAAGCCAGGGAAAATAGAGGTACCAACCCAACACCAACAACTCGAATCGCCAAAACAACCAAGGTGGCGGCAATGCTCCAACGAGAGGGGGTAATACTCTAGCACCTACTCTGTAGGGTCCCCCAACAGGAACCAGCAAACAAGGTGTGAAAATATGCCTAATATTTACCCAGCCCAAAAAGGGCCGCCTTCTTTGTTGGCCGACTCCCATGTTGGCCGCCCAAATAAAAAAACCTCATATAAATATGAGGGGCTCCATGTGCTTACGTGCATCATCAACCCACGATATCCAGCCTTGCGATCTTCTCTCTCTGCGTTTCAAGGCAGGTGGGATATCTCCTGGACTGTATATCTCAGTTTGCCTCGCCATCCTCTGCTGGTCAGCACACAGATGGCTCACAGCCTTTTTCACCGCCTACAGCAGGTTCGCAGGTTCTCTTGTGGCGTTAAACTTCTGCTGGTTTTGCCCACCTATAGCAGGTTCTCTTACAGCGTTAACTTTTGCAGTTTTTTGGGCGCCTACATCAGCCTCACCACGGTCTTTGTCGCCACCAATATCAGATTCTCTTGCAGTGATAACAGCTGCTGGTTTTGGCTGTCTACATCAGCCTCACCACAGCCTTTATCGCCGCCTACATCAGCAGCCTTACTTCAGGCTCACATCAGTCTTATATCAGGCTCTTTTTCAGCGCTTTCATCAGGGTCACTCCAGCCCTGTTATTTGTGTTTTATGGGACAGCAACTCTCTTTGGTTATTCGGAGTCTCACATAGAACTCCTTGTACTGGACTTCATCTTTTATATTCACATCACCATTGCATGCTGTGTGTTTTACTCTGATCTTTCATATATTTGGTCCTTTCGTCTCTTTTGTCCTCACATGGTATCAGAGCGATCGTGAGTCAAGGTATCGAAGACCTAGAAAGTACACACCATGGATTGTCTACCCTCGATTCCGGAGGATCAGCTTTTCATAGCAGATACTGACTCCCCTTATTCCGATATAGATCACACAGAGGATGGAACTCCTCATTCACTGGAGAGCCCTGTTTGAGGTCTTTCATTGGGAGATCACCAGCCTACTTTTACCCACTCACCCTCTTCACCCTTGGCGTATGGTTTTTCTTCTCCGAGCTTATCAGCTGTCACTTCCAGAGGAGGATACATGCCCACAGCTAGTGTGCCAGTATTGGACCCAGGTATTCAGCCTCAACTGGAGAGCTCTGCTTCTCATTCTAGCCAACAAATTGGACTTCAGTACGGGACTCTTTCTCAAGGACACGTACCTCCTCGATCGTTCGGAGATCCATCATCTTCCCTCTCGGTGACCGCGTCAGGTTTGTATGTGCCTATTAGTACGGATGTTCCTAACTCTGCATGGGTATCTTCTTCTGTGGCTCAGGTTCAACAAATGGTACCATCAACTACCCTCGATCCCTGGCATTTTGTGAACCCTAATAGAGGAGGGTCTAGGAGTATAACTCACTCTCCGACTTCCGGTGTTCAAGGAGGTATTGTTTTCTCCTCTGGTTCACTTTCTGTTCCAACTCCTAATGTGTTATGGAATACTGTCCAAATTCAAACTCGAAACCCTCCCTCCCAACCCATACCTCTTCCTACTAGCGTTGGCATGCAGCCATCACTGCCTGCACCTCTTTTGGGTCCTGCGTATGGTTTCTACCCATCCCAGCTATCTTTAAACACGACGCCCTCTGGCACTGCGGTCCCACCTAGCATTCCAGGGTATCAGGTGGTTTACCAACCCATCTCTGGCACTGGTGTTATTCCCAATTATGTGCGCTCTTCAGGTTTCGCACCTCAACCTAGTATTCCTCCTATGCTGAGTACCCAAAACTTGCTTCCATCTTATGGAGCACCCTCGACAGGTCCTTCATCCATGCCCGGTCTTGGTGGACTGTCAGGTTTCTCTCCTCAACACTTACACTCTGGATATGGACACTGGCCTTCCTGGACTCCCCCACCATCTGCCTTTCATGTTTCTATGTCTAGAAATGCTTTCACAGAAAAGACTCGTTTTAACGGGTCTAATTATACAACCTGGGCTAATCTTATGGAACAAGTGTTCACATCCCAAGGTTCCTGGAACCTAGTAAAGGGCCTCGAACCAAAACCCCACCCTTCTCTAGTACCTCTTGAAGTCATCAGCCATTGGGAGGCTAGAAATGCCAGTGCTATAGTGGAGCTCATGTGAGGCCTCCTGCCTGAGTTCCATTCACAACTCCAGCAGTTCTCCTATGTCTCTGACAGATGGGCACACCTCGCGGAGAGATATGCCGCATGTGATCGTACGCGTCGCATTGATCTTGAGCATCAAATTCAAATTTTCTCTATCAAAGAAGGGGATGACCTGACCGTCAAAGTGGCCGAATATCGGCGTCTTAATGCCGAGTTTGTCACCACTGGCTCTGCCAAGTCCCAGGAAGATCAGGTTATCACTCTTCTAAACAAGTTGCCTCCTAGCTTCTTTACTTTTGTCACACAGACCATTAGTTTAGAGCCTATGCCTAACCTATATGAGTGCGAATGCCAACTCTTGCGTTTCGCTAGGTTGCATGACCAATTTCATCCCAAAAAGTCATCCTCTCCCTCCACTCAAGAGGGGGCCCTTGTGTCCAAATCAACCTCTACTCAAAAAGGATAGCAAGGGAAAGGGAACAACAACTTAGGAAATCAAGGCAGATCTCTCGGCAACCACATTGATTCCAAAAATCCTGCCTCCACACCCATTCCCTACTGGCACAATATTCCCAAAAAGAATATATTTTGCACTTCTTGCCAAATACTTGGCCATGTTGATGATGAGTGTGTTTTTAAAAACAAGGACAATAGAGGTACCAACTCCAACCCCACTACCTCCACTCGCCAAAACAACCAAGGTGGTAGCAATGCCCCAAATTGGTGATCCAGAGGGGGTGGCAATCCAGCACCTACTCTACCAAGCTCCCCTCCAAAGACCCAACAACAAGGAAATGGTTCTACTTGGCCACGTTCCTCCCATTGACGAGCTAATAGTCAGGTTGCTCACGCCCCACCTTCCCAGTCGGTCTCTTTCACCACTCTTGAAGAGATGTCTGACTGGTCTTTCATCACTCCCCATCCTGGCCGCTCAGCCAATATTGCTCAGGTCACCCTTAAGTTTGATTCCCGCCACCACTCCACAAAAAGGAAGAAACGAAGGCCTAAACAAGGCCATCCACAGGGAAAGGCCTCTGCTCTCATTCAGATTTGTCAGTTACCTGATAATCCCTCTGTGCCCATTATTGAGGCCCATCCCGCTCTTCCCTATGGTCATCCTGTCACTTGGGTAGTTGACAGTGGCGCTACTCACCATATGGCTCGTAATGCTGACATTTTCATTTCTCAGCGTTCTGTTAAGGGAGAAGTTCGATGTGGCAACAACAAAATGATGCCCATAAAATCCGTTGGCACTGTCTTATTTGACACCAACACTGGCCCCAACTAGGCTACCTTGGACAATGTCTATCTTCTCCCTAATTTAGTTCTCAACCTTCTTTCTGTCTCCCAGCTTACCCAACTTGATCGTGGTGTTTACTTCAACAAACAAGTTGTTGAGGTAATTGATGAAACTACTGGTCTTGTTGTTGCCAATGACAAGGTCAGAAGGATGGTTTGTACCGAATGTCCACTTTTCTAACTGAGCCATCTTCTGTTGACTCAGAGTTTCATCGGGTTCGGGCCTAGCTCCCTCCGACATTGAACGACTATGGCACTTTCGCTATGGTCATCTACCCTATTCCACTCTCTATGAGCTATCTCGAGACAAGTTAGTTGAAGGTATACCCAGCCTCAAAATGACGAAGGATGTTTGTCAGTCCTGTCAACTGGGTAAACAACATCGCTCCCCATTCCCACAACATGCTACTCATCGGGCTTTGGGAATCCTCCAGTTGATTCATTTCGACTTGAGTGGCCAATCCCCAACCCCTTCCTTGAATGGATCTCTATACTACATGCTGATTGTTGATGATTATTCAAGATACATGTGGGTATATTTTCTAAAGCATAAATC
Organism: Cibotium barometz; assembly: GCF_041138505.1. NCBI lineage: Eukaryota > Viridiplantae > Streptophyta > Polypodiopsida > Cyatheales > Cibotiaceae > Cibotium > Cibotium barometz. The sequence continues at coordinate 14,276,004 of NC_141080.1, read as the reverse complement.
TGACGCTTTCCAATATTTTTCTACATGGGTTCGTTTAGTCACAAATCAAATGGGCGTCTCAATTGGGACTGCTCCTAGTGACAATGGGGGTGAATTTATCTCCCATCAATTTTCTCAGTTCTTGCAAGATCATGGCATTCAACGCCAACTCACTTCCACCAACTCTCCCTCGCAGAATGGAGTGGTCGAGCACAAGAACCGAACAGTCATGGATATGGCACGCTCCATGCTTTTTGTAGCTGAGCTGCTTGAACGCCTCTGGTTAGAATCGGTCAACACTGCGGTGTATCTTCTGAACCGTTGCCCTACGGTTGCTATTTCCCACAAGACCCCATTTGAGGCTTTCTTTGGTCGAAAGCCAACTGTTTCCCATTTCCATGTCTTTGGATGTCGAGCATATACTCACACTCTGAATGATATGTAACACGCGGAAGCTCTGGGAGTCTTCTTTCAGCCCTAAACACTACTGAGAACATGCTGATGCAAAAACGCAGATAGAAGGGAGAGTAGAGAGAGAGAGAGAAATGCTGGAAAGAGTTTTTGGACTCTGAGTTAGCAGATGATACGGCGTTGTTCCTTGAGGCTTCACATGCTTGTTTATGTGCTTTCCGGGCAGCCTTTGAGGCCTTTTGTTTGGCAGCAGGAGCTTCTATCAATTGGCATAAGTGAGTTGGTTTTTGGATCAGTGATTCTCCTCTTGCAGATTGGGGTACAGATGTTGGTTTTACTTGGATTGAGAGAGGATGCTCTGCCAGATACCTTGGTTGTCAGGTGGGCGTTGACATCTCCCCTGCACAACAGTTTTCTCCAGTGCTCTTAAGCATTAAAAGCAAACTTCATCACTGGAGTAGGAGGAAGCTCGATTTGGCCTCTAGAGCTTTGGTGGTTAACCAAGTTTTGCTAGCCACGACTTGGTTTATCGCTTCGTGCTGGATTTTTCATAAGGGCTGCATTGGCCAGCTTCGTCGCCTTATTCGGAACTTTCTTTGGTAAGGGCTTGATGGAAATGCACACACCAGGGCTAGAGTTGCTTGGGAAACCATTATTTGGAAGAGATTCCAGAGCCTCACCGAGGTACAGAGATTGGTTCTCACGCAGCATTTGAGAGGCTCTAGTCGGAGGATTGCACAGACTGATGTAGCCATTCCCAACCACTGGATTATTGGATCTTTTTTGGAAGACTGTCATCATTCTTGGTTTGGGGTTTTTTCTGGGACAGGTGTTCCTCTTTAGGTTATGGGTCTCCCCTTGCCTAGGGAGGATGATGTACCGGTCTTTTTTTCTGTACAGGATGGATGGCAGTTGGAGAGATGTGACGTACAGGACCTTATTGAGGGCCCCCAGATTCGTCCAGTCAGAGTTGTTGGCAGGTTAGGGAAGCACGTCTTTGTTGACCCCCCCCCGCCCCAGGGATGATCACAGAGTGTTAGCCTTTGGTTGTATGGTGGCTGCCCTATCAGACATTTGCATTGGGACCCCGGTGAGTGGGTGTGGAAGGATGCTTGTAACCCCTTGAAAATCATGCCTTTTTTCAGTTATACGGTGCGGAATGCCAGACATCTTATCTAGGGACACATTCAGAGTGTCCCTACTCTTAGACCCCATTGGGAATCTTACGGCATTTCGACTGACATTTAGAGAGTTTTTTGGCGGAGATTGTGGGATTCTTATAGGAAGCCACAGATTTCCTCCTTTATCTGGGTTTCTCTTCATGGTGGTCTGGCCACCAATCAGTGGAGGTCAGTTACTGGTGCTTGCTCAGCTTGCCCTAGATGTGCAGGAGTTTCGGAGTCAGTTTACCATTGTTTATGGGAATGCAAGGAAGCAGAGAGGGTTTGGTCTGCGATTGCACACCTCTTTGGTAGGATTAAGAGGGATGCTATCATTTCTTTTGGTTCTATCATTTGGTTGACACAGTCTGGGCCTCAGCTGAGATTCGAGGGGACTGACAGGAGCTTGGCCATTATGGTTAGGCAAGGAGTTGCTCGGCAGTGTTGTCTTCAGGATTTGCCACTTTCACACTTTGTCCCTCCGACACAAAGGTTAGACAGCTCTTGGGAGATTATTGCTAGCATCTCAGCCTGGAATATCTGGAAGGCTAGATGCACCGAGGTCATTGAGGGTACTCCCGTTCTTGTTTCTCAATGTCTTTGCAGGATTTGGAGTGATATTATTCACACCATCATGGCTACCTGGGCCAGAATCCAGGGATCTTCGAGGCTGCGGAGAGGAAGCGCGGCCAGTTTATGAGAGAGTGGGACATTGGTATGTTTTTCACGTCCTCTCACTCGAGACCCTATTGGCGCACAGGTTATTAGATGTGATGTGTTCACAGTTCTACTTTGAGTTTGGAGCCAAGCAGATTTTCTTTTGCTCTTTATAGTGGCATTATGTTTTCTGAAGACAACAAGCTGACATGTGCATTTTCTGAGGTGTTCTCAGTACTGGCCATGCTAAGGTGTCCATGGTCGCACCTTCATCATCAGTTTTCTTCTAACTTTTTTGCACACTTCAAGATGCAGAGGGGGTGTTAAAATATTGCATCTTCTTAATGCCGTCATGGAGGTCCTGTCGGCCTGTTTTCTACAGCCGACTTGCTTCATGCACAAGTATATAAGGGTTGCTCTCTTTTATTCATTCAATCATCTTACATTGCCCTATTTGCTGGCTCTTGTACTCTCTAACCTCAAGCTAATAAAGCTCTTGTTCTTGCTTGCAATCTTTCTCTCTCTCATGTTTATTTGCTTCCGCTTGTGCACATTCTTTCATAGAGTACCTTTTTGTACTAAAAGAAATATATTGAATTTCCAGCATTTCTTTTTTTTTTTTTTTTCAGAAAGGAGACTCCTATTAAGTATGAAAAAATTTTACAAAATGGAGATTTCACACCAAGAAAGGTGGAGATCTCAAACAAATGAACATGGAACACATCCTGTCCATAGTCTTTGCCGACCAATAGTTCTAGAACTCATCCGAACCATGAAGGAAACTTGGTTGATCCTGGGACTCATCCGGACCATCAAGTGAACTTGCCTGTCTTTATACTTGGAACTCCGACACATGGGTCCCATGCTCGAGATTTAATATAAGAGAGCTTTTGAAAGCCCCCTCTCCCGTCCACAAGCCGTTTCTGGAAGACAGCACGCGGGGGAATGCCCTTAGGATCAGAGCAGGACACCAGTCATGTTCTCTCCAGTCTGTAAGGCCTTGGGAGAGCTGGGGTTATCACTAGACGAGTCTGTGTCAGTGTCATGTGACTTGTCTTTGCCCTTCTTTGAAGACTTGCCCTTGTCCTTGGCTTTTCCTTTGTCCTTTGACTGACAATGCTTTGACAGGTGGCCTTTCTTCCCACACTTTTAACACCGACTCCGAACTTTCTTCTGCACCGTCGCGAGTGCCTGATCAAGTCCAATAGACGATGAAACTTTCAATTTCCCTTGTGAAACTAGGATGGATTCCTCTTCCAAGAGGAGAGTACAAAGATCATCAAACTTGAGGGAACGTGTTGTGATCTGAACTCGCAAAGCTCGGGAAGAAACCATGTCATAATCTGCAGGAAGCCTAATGAGGAGGAGAGTAGCTAACTGAGAAGAGGTCAGGGTAGTACGCATTGCCACTAATTGGTCATGGATTACCTTAACCTTCATCACAAACGACTGCATGAAAGTCCCTGTTGTAAACTCCAGAGAAAAGAGCTGACCCAATAGGTTGACAGACCGCATTGTAGAGTCCCGTGCATATAGATCTGTCAGCTTTCTCCAAACAGAAGCAGCACAATCCAATGTTTGCACGGCGGGGGAGACCTCGGGTGAGATGGCTCATACAAGTGCAGAGTGAGCTTTTGAGTCTTGATTCTCCCAAGCTGAAAGTTCTGCGAGAAAGGCATCCTCCTGGTCCTGAGTCCACTTCCTAGAGCTGGTAGGGCGTTCGGGCTTTCGTTCGTGGCCTTGAACAATCTCCCAGAGTCCCTTGTGTGTGAACCAGACCTTCATCTGTAGCTTCCAGTGATCATAGTTTGAACCACTGAGTTTGTCCTCCTTGTTCGTGTAGGGGGGACCCATGTCTGCCTCAAAGAAGCTATGTCTCAAACAACCTTTGTAGCTAAGCAATCCACGTGCTGTCTCAAGCACCTTTCCACAGGATCCAACTAGGGACTAGTAGCCCCCTCTGAAGATGCAGGCTGGACAGCAGCAAAATAAACCCAAAACACACCACTGGGAACCTCCTACCAGAAGGGGGAGGGGATCTTGGAGGGAGAAGAGAAGATGTGCCACTTGTCTGATGCACTTAGTGAATTTGCAGCTAGAACTCCTCCACTTGCCTCTGTAGAAGAAAACACAGTCTGGGGGTTGGCCGACAGCAGTAGGGCTTGTAGGTCAAAAAACGGAACCACTGTTTGAAGGATCTCCAGCCTGGAGAATCTAGGGAAGCAAAAAACGCAAGGCATAGTTGAAGACGGAGAGAGACACAGAGCAGATTTTTGTGCAACAGCCGGAGCCTAAGCGTATGATACCATGAAAGAATCTTATGATTTCGCTGATTGCGTCACAGTTGGAGTTTCAAGGCCAGAGCCGGCAGAGGAGGACTCTTCACTATCAGCCAAAGAGCGGGAGGTCCAAGAATAGTTTTGGGATCGCGTCAATACCGGTGTGCGCTCTTTCATCTTCCTTAATTGCACACCCCAAGTGATCAATCATATCAAACACATGATGCTACCTCTCTGTACAATTGGGTATCACCCATGAAGAGAGTTTCCTTGGAAGTGCAGATGCGAGTAATGAATCCTGCAAAGTCTTCGATAATGCGGGAGCACATCAACAAACTCCAGGCTCTTCAGTGGGATGTTCTTTAGGTTGGGAAGGAGATATCGTCAGAGGACATGGCCATCACACTGTTGTCTCATCTGTCCTTTCAGTACTCAGCTTTCTATACTTCTTTGATCACCAACGGGAGGCTCAGCACCATTACTTGGGAGGAGCTTGTGCCGATGATATTGGACCAGGAGGAGCGGCTTCCGAACTCTCCATAGGGTGGAGGTTATGAGGCTTTGACTGGCTAGCGGTCGAAAGGCCTCAACAACAACAACAACAAGGGCAAAGGGAAGTCTTCACAGTTCGAAGTCTTCTGAGAAGAAGCCCGACTAAGATCGTGATGCTTTGAAGGCCGAGTGGACTTGTAACCATTGTGGCCAGAAGGGTCACTATTGGAGGAAATGTCTTCATCAGCGGAGCACTGAGAAATGTGCAGATTGCTTAGCTACGGTCGTGAAGATTGCAGCTTTTGTGTACTTGGAGATCATGGACACCGGAGCTTCATCTTCTTCAAGCAAGGAGGCGGTTGGTCTCACCGTTGGGGATACTCGGGAGTGGATTCTGGACAATGGTGCTTCCAGGCACATGACTCCTTCTCGAGAGTTGTTATAGGACCTTTGGAGGCAAACAGGTCACATCTTTATTGGTGAAAAGTTCACTATCCCGATTTAGAGTGAGGGCAGGTTGGAGATCATTTCCAATGGTAGAGGGGGGGAGCATTCCTCCCGGTTCTTTATGTCCCATCTCTTGGCTTTCATCTTTTGTTAGTGTATGAGGTTTGCAGGACTGGCATGCGGGTGGAGTTTGATGAGCATTCAGTTTCTCATCTTTTGTCAGTGCATGAGGTTTGCAGGACTGGCATGCGGGTGGAGTTTGATAAGCATTCAGTTGCTATCCGAGATAAAGCAACAGGCCAGGTTGTTTGGGAAGCCGGGGTGGATTTACAAACTCTCAGTACTCTCTTCTCTTACAGGTACTCAGCTTAGTGATATGTGACATTTTCGTTTTGGCCACTTGAATGTGGACGCGCTGCGGCGGGCTGTCCGGGACCAGATGGTGGATGGCTTGCTAGATGTTGATAGCAAGCAGGGACATTGTAGTTCTTGTATTCGAGGTAAGTAGCATAGGGAATCTTTTCCAGATGTGTATGAGGATGAGTCTCGGGCTGTTGTTCCAGCTAGCCAGGCTCAGTCAGTAGGAGAGGTTGATCCTGAGGTTGGAGATTTGCCATAGTAGCAACAGGCGGCTCTATGTTCTGTTTGGGTACCGAAGTGGTGGTTGGATACCATTCAAGAGTCTGGTGTGACGGAGTATCCCTCCGAGTGGACGACAGAGGATGGACCTTGAAGATCGCATAGAGTTCGTGACAAAAGTTAGTTAGAGGACCATTTACAAGTAAATTATGCCTTGATGTCTCGTATCATTCGGGACATGGAGCCTACTTTAGTTAAGGAAGCTCTTTCCCAGGAGACTTGGAGGAAAGCCATGAAAGTCGAACTAGAAGGCATAGAGAAGAATGGGACTTGGGAGTTGGTTCCGAGGCCGTCAAAACGGTCAGTCATTGGTGTCAACTGGGTCTACAAAACCAAAGTATAAGACTGATGGGTCTGTGGACAAGCACAAGGCAAGACTTGTGGCTAAGGGCTATGCTTAGTGCCCGGGCATCAAGTGCGAGGACACTTTTGCACCGACAATGAGAATGGCCACGATTCAGTCATTTCTTGCCCTTGCCTCTCATCAGCAGTGGCCGGTGTATCAGATGGATGTTAAATCTGCGTTCCTGAATGGTGACTTGTAGGAGGAGGTGTATGTTGAGCAACCTCTAGGCTTTAAGGTTCCGGGCTCAAAAGTTATGGTTTACAGGTTGTGGAAGGCCTTGTATGGTCTGAAACAGGCTCCCAGGGCTTGGAACGAGAAGATTGATGCTTTCTTTCGGAAACAGGGTTTCCAAACTTTTATCTCTTTTAGGAACGCGGTATGGTCACATTGATTATCCTCTATGTGGATAATCTTGTCCTCACTGGCAGTCATGTGGAGCACATAGCTGTTTTACGAAGGCTGAAGGGGGCCACTACAATGTTTTGGTTGCGGTGGACCTCATCGAATAACAGACTGTCCTAATAAGAATGTCAGAGGAGTTTGAGATGATGGATTTAGGCTTACTCCATTTCTTTTTGGGTTTGGAGATTTGGCAGACCCAGAGGGGGTTCTTTGTCTCTCAGCAGCAGCAGCAGTATGTTCATGAGTTGCAGAAGGCCTTTGGGATGGAGAACTGCAAACCTATTTCATCTCCGATGGACCCAAATACCAAACTTACTATACCTGATCCTTGTGAGCAGGTTGATGCGTCTTTATATCGGAAACTTGTCTATTCATTGATTTGGTTGCTGAACACCAGATTGGACTTGAGTTTTCTAGTGGGGTTGTTGACCTCATTTATGCAGACACCTTTGAAGACTCATTGGGATGCAGGATTGCGGATCTTGTGGTATCTGTAGGGTACGAAGGATCTTGGACTCTTTTATGACACTGGAGGGGGATTGAAGGACCAAGTCAGACTTCGAGGTTGGAGTGACTCTGATTGGGGAGGAGATTCAGACACGAGGAGATCTAATTCAAGATACGGCTTTACCCTTGGCTCAGGAGTGATTTCTTGGAGTAGCAAGAAGCAACCTACTGTTGCCTTGTCTTCCATTGAGGCAGAGTATCGGGCTACTTGTGGTGCTGCTTGCAAGGTGGTGTGGCTAAGGAGGTTACTTGGCGAGATTGGGTTTCAGCAGCAGGAGCCCACGGTCATCCAGTGCGACAGCCAAAGCTGTATAGCTATTACTCGGAACCCGGTCTTCCATGCCCAGACCAAGCATATAGAGATACAATGTCACTTTGTTCGAGGGAAGATTTTGGATGGTGACATCTTGCTAGCCTTTTGTTCGACGTAGGACAATGCGGCAGACCTTTTCACGAAGCCTCTTCCTCAGCAGATGCTTCGTCAACACTTCAGCTCACTGGGATTGGTTCCACATCCAGGAGCTGAGAGGGGGTGTTAGCATTCATCTTCTGTTTGTACCATACTGAGTGAGGGCTTGTGATGTGGGTGTGCCCGCCCATGGGAGGACTCCCTGATCATGCTCAGTTTTTTTCCCATTTTATTTCAGTTTTGCTGTAGTCATGGGGGGCTGTTTTTTCCCTGGTTGGTATGTAGGAGTTGGCTGGCCAGGATGGGCCCACTTTTGGTGCTGGCCGACTAGGATAGACCTAGTCATGGGCCCATTTTGGGGCTGTCAGCCTGTTTCTACTGGCCGGCTGCATGCCCCTTGCTCACTTGCCCCCCACACAGTTGTACCTGTTATTGTGTGTATATAGCAGAGTTTACACTACTCCTCTCTTGCACCTCTACGTTTTTCTGCTCTCAGATTTCTGTCTCATTTCTGCTGCACATTCCGACGCAATGTCCTATGCAAAGTAAAATTTCCCATGGCTTGTCCACTGCCTTGGCTGGCAAATATTTGGAAGTGTAGTATCCCCGTGTCGAAGTTGCGTAGGTGCGTTTTTCCTCAAAAAATGGTGCAGCTCTTTGTGATAACCCTTCTTTTTTTGGGTTGAAGTGGTATGTAACATGCTTGATGCATTCTTTCTCTTTTATATTCTGCTTTGGTCAAAAACCAATTTGATGGAAATATGCTGTCATATCTACCAACACCCCCCCCCTTCCCCGCTCGGGCAGGCTCTCAAAAGGTCGTTTTTATCACTTTTGCAAAAGGAAGATGTTTGATGTTTGAGCGCCGTGTTCTTAGAGTTTTTTTTATAAAATTTCCAGGTGAATGCAAGTTTTTCAGGTAAGGTAAAGAAGCTCTTCGCAAATGCACATGCTTGGGGATTGGTTCACATGCCAGGAGTTATGAACCCTCACACAAAAAAAGTGCAGCAATGGAACAAATTTTTTCTTATCTCTTGCCTTCTTGCCGTATTTGTGGATCCATTGTTTTTCTTCATCCTTTCAGTAAATGAAGTAAGTTATTTGAACTCTCAATCTCAAGCTCACGAAGATAATTGATTAGTTTTTCCAATTGTTCATAACTGTTTTTATGCAATATAATCATAAAATGTGTTCAATAATAGTGGAAATTTAAGTTTAAAAATTGATCTTGGTAGAGGCTCATCTTGGTTAGGGTCTTGTTATACCCATGCCCTGTGGGTGTATATGTATGTATGTATTATGTATGTATGTATGTATATGTGCAAGTTGTCATTTTTTAAGGTCCTATAAGAAAACACACAACCAGGACCAGTCACAAATTGATGCACATTGTACACAAGAGATGAGAAGAACAAAGCTTCCTTTGCTGATGAAGTGAATACAAAAAATGGTGCCTTTCTTCAGTGATGATGCGTACTTGAGATCAGAACATAGACAACATACAAAAGAATGTGATGGAGGTTGGATTCTGGTTCAGGAAAGAGGAGATTAGTGAATGACTTGATGAAGGTATGAGGGAACACGGGGCCTTTATACGATATATAGAGCCGTTGGTGGTCAAGTCACGGTGCGTACAAGTGTGAAAGGGTTACAAAGCCGTCTCAGGATTTCATCCAGTGATGGTTTTGGGGGGGGATCCAAACTCATGGATTGCCATAAGAACGAAAATGGTCCTGTCCTTCAGGAGTGTGTGTTTGGGTGTGATGTTGCATTGAGGGATGTCTCTTCTATCGAGATTTGGATCTTTGATGTGTTTTGCATGTCATCATTTGAGGTCCTCTAGCAGTAGCCAAGTGTCTAGAGGTCAGGATGGAAACTCCATAAGCTGGAATTGTGCCCTGATCTGGTGCACTTGCTTTCCCTCCTCTTCATCTAGCTGTGGAGCTCGGTTCTGTCCAGTGCTCTGGAAGAAAAATGTGAGGAGTGTCCTGACCTGGCCGTGTTCTTCTTGCCTCCTTTGTCCCTTCATGAGTCAGTCTATGTGCTTCTATATCTCATGCAGTGCCATACACCTTGGTCATTTTGTCCTCGTACTCTTGCTAGGTGGAGACGGTGGTGTCACAGGGTTCACTTTAGGGCAGTATACCCTCAGGGGTTCACACTGCTAGGGAGATGTGCCGCTTCTCTACCCTGCTCCACTATGCACTCACACGACAATCAAGAGAGACACAACACAAGGTTTAGCATTGAAACAATAAAAGATGGCACTCACAGCGTACTAGGCACACAAAGTACTAGAACACAGGATACAAATGGAAGCACACAATGAAAAAGTTGGGCAGGCGGAAAACATATCATCTATTAACCACATTTTGAGCACACAAGAGACCCTTTTGTACATCAGCCTTGACCTTTCGGCCGTCCAAGGGTGAGCATAGGATCTAAAAGTGAATACCACCAAGTAGTGCAGGTACTGTGCTAGTGAATGCGCCAGTCACCTGCCAACGAAAGGTTGTGCCGGGCATTGGTGCCAGTGGGGGTAGGTGACCAACACTTTCTTATGACCTCCGATGAGTTGGCTGGTAAGAGTTGCCAACTTTAACTGCAAACCTTGGACCTGCGCAAGCTACACTGGCACAGGCAGCATGGTGGCTACAGCATGGAAGGATGTGACATCACGAGTATGCAGGGCAGAGCCAGACATCAGATAGCAGCTGACGGACAGGGTCAAACAACACTGCCATGTGGGAGCGATGACATGGCATTGATGATGTGGCAGTCGGGTGCAGGTAGCCTACAGCTACTACTGGCCGACTAGGAGCATTGGTGCATATATATACGTGGGTTGCTAAATCGTCATAATCATCTGTTTTCCTCGGCGTTGTACTTCACTATCAAGAGTAAGTTCCCAATGCCTCGAATAGATTACATTCTTGAAAGGCTAAATGGAGCCAAGGTGTTCTCGAAACTGGATTTGAAGAGTGGACACCACCAGGTTAGGATTGTTGAGGGGGACATCCCCAAGACAGCCTTTCGTACGGAACGGGCTCACTATGAATTTGTGGTCATGCGGATATTCAAGGACTTGATTGGCAAGTATGTTCATATTTTTCGACGAGGTATTTTCGAGGAGACAATGGCTCCCATTCGTATGTGTGGTTTTACATCACTCTAGGCCCTCCACCCTAGAGAGCGGCACGATGAGCTTCTCCTTTCCCCTAAGTGCAGCACGAGGGATGGATTGGAGCATGGAGTCGGTGTCTACCGCTATTCACAGTATATACGTGGGTCGCTAAATTGTCATAATCATCTGCTTTCCTCAATGTTGTACTTCACAGAGTGTTTCTTTGTAGGCAAAATGCTAGCTAGGAGTGAACAGTAGGTCACAGGGCTGTGATTTGACGTCTTCGTTCTTAGCAACATCTTGTACTTGAATTTCAGTTGTATTACTTCTTGTACATAATACAAAGTAGTAGTTTAGGACTCGTGTGTGTTGTATGTGTGATTCCATTGCACTCTTCTTTCTATCTCTGGAAAACCCTAGCACATAGGCACAGGTGTTCTAGAATTGGTATGAGAGCCCAGGGAGCTTGCAGATTTCTTTTCTTTTCTGGCACCTGTGTGCATTTGGGTTTGGGAAAAGTGAATATTTGGGTTCGTTCTCTTCATTGTGCCTGGGTTATTTGGGGTGTACTCCCCACCAAACTGTGCAAGGCTGAAATCCTTCACCCGGTCCTTGATCACTAGATATTTCTCATGGATTCACAGCTCACTGATTTACTTCTTAGCATGAAGACATCCATGGATGTGCAAGCGGCTAAAATGTAGGCTATATCTACCTGTCTTGAATGGATGGAGTCGGCACCTTGAGTAGCTACTATTCCGGATCTGGAATCTACAAGGGCCCGTGCTTTGGAGAAAGTGTTGGACGATTATGGGGACGAAGTGGCAAAACTTTTTGGAGGAAGATTTTTCACTCCTTTGGATGCAGGCAAGGATATACTGGATGAGCTTTGCTTTGAGTCCAATAGTCATCACTCTACACCTACGCGTAGTCAGTAGGAGGGATGTCGTTCGCGGAATCCCTCTCCACCCGATTCTTCGGATATTTCTTGTTTGCCTTCCTTGGCTTGACGTCGGGGGTCTACCAGCTTGCCGAGTTCTTCTTCCATGCCTCGTGAGGAGCAGGCTCAATTAATGAAGCTTTTGAAGCCTCCCAAGTTCAATGAGAGGATGGATGGAGATGTCGTCATGAATTGGACTAGCGAGATAGCTACCATGTTGGCAGTAGTAGCAAGTGGTTCATATGTTTTTTAGCTCCATTTGGTGCGTACGACTTTGATAGGTGTCGCTCTCTTGTGGTGGGAAGACCAACTTAGGCACCACTCTGTGACTTGTTGGGATGACTGCCTGCAAGGCCGTCTTGAAGTAGTTTATTCCTATAGATTACGAGCATGAATTGAAGAAACATTGGGAGTGTTTTATGCAAAACATGGCGAATTGATAACTGACTATCTCGCTTGTTTATCGAAGCTTTTGCTCATGCTCCCAAGATTGTCCACCCAAGATTGTCCAAGGGTTGGAGCAGGTTGAGCGATTTGTGGATGGTTTGAAATTGTCTTTGCACGTAGACATTGTGCACATTGGCCCCATGATCTTTTAGATGCGGTTTGTCTTGCTATGACCCTTGAGACATGGGAGAGTTCCAGGTTTGGGACTTGGCATTAGGGACAGGGGTGGCTAGTCCAAGGCCAAGGATGGTATGGACCATGCAAGTGTGGGAGCCTCGGTTACTCACCTTAGCCTTGAAGAGCTTCGCGCCAAGATGGCTTCTAGATGATGCTTTTATTGTGACTCCACCGAGCACATTGCGAAGGATTGGCGGAAGACCTTGGAGGAGCAGTCCGAGGAGGCAGCTTCTTCAAGATGGGAGGAGCAGTTTGAGGAGGCGGCTTCTTTAGAACCGGAGGATGAATGTGAAGGAGATGCATGTGTGCGGGTCTCAGCTTTTTTCATTTCTCGGGTCGAGCACACACCTAGGGTGCTTCATTGCATCAGGCCACAGGTATGAACAAAGGAAGTTTTCAGCCTGGTCTTTGAGGGAGAGTCTTCACAGTTGCCGTTCGAACTCATTGGAGAATCTTTGGCTTCACTGGCGGTCACTTCAGTTTCTGGGGTTATTTAGGAGGACTCTTCTCACCTGCGGTTTGCATTGGGTGGAGTATCTTCCGTGTCTGATGTCATGGAGGCACCGCAAGAGGGCATGCCATCAGATTTGTCTTCGTCATGGGAGGATAGGCCAGTTCGTGTATCTTCATAGTACACAGATTTCTTGGAGATTGTATTGACAATTTGACTTCAGTGTATCAGTGGACGTATTACTTGGAGTATGTTCCATAGGACATGGGTGGTGTAGACATGCATGTGCCGAGCAGTACTGATGGATTCAGATTTGGTGCAATGTTTTTGAGGAGTATGGTTCTTAGTTTTGGTTTGAATGCAAGCAATCCTTGTGCTCCATTTGAGTCGACGCATCAGTGGGGCTGGAGTTTGGAAAGTGGAGTTTTGCTCGGCCATTCTCTAGAGTGTTCTTCTCGTGGGCTACCAGAGGATACTTAGAGGTTTGCAGTGCTTTTTCAATGACGGTTGAATAGACAGAGAGTGCTTGATCAAGTGGAAGTTGGTCATCTGCAGGTCTTCGTGCTGATGCGGCGAGGACGGAATGCGAGCCTTCGTAGTGGTTGAAAGTGGTCTCGTAGTGTTTGGGATTTTGGGTATCTTGGATGAGCTTTGCGTGGACCTTTTCCTTTTATGGAAGAGCACTTTATATGGACACCGTATAGCTAAGGATAGCTGCAATGCAAGTAGGGGAGAATGTGACACACATACGAGTATGCAGGGCAGAGCCAGACATCAGATAGCAGTTGATGGACATGGTTGGATGGCGCAAAGACACGTGGCACTACCACACATGGCAGTGATGATGGTGATGTGGCATTGATGATGTGATAGTCAGGTACAACTGGCCGACAACTACTATTGGCTGACTAGGAGCATTGGTGCATATATATACCTGGGTCGCTAAATCATCATAATCATCTGCTTTCCTTCGCGTTGTACTTCATAGAGTGTTTCTCTATAGACAAAGTGCTACCCGGGAGTGAACAGTAGGTCATAGGGCTGTGATTTGACGTCTTCATTCTCAGCCACATCTTGTACTTGAATTTCAGTTGTATCACTTCTTGTACATAATATAAAGTAGTAGTTTAGGACTGGTGCAGTGGTGTGTGTGATTCCACCACACTATTCTTTCTATCTCTGGAAAACCCTAGCATAGAGGTGCAAGTGTTCTACAAGATGCATCTCAATCTCATGCATATAGTATACTATGCATATTTGCAGCTCTCGGCTCTCACGTGTGAATGGCACTTCTTTCACAAGAGGGGATCAACTACATCATTTGTGTGGATTTGACTCGACTTCAAATAGACCGGGACATGGATATCCCGGCTTCTTTCACAGGAGGAGATCAACTGCATCATTTGTGTGGATTTGACTCGACTTCAAATAGACTGGGACATGGATATCCCCACCTGAGGTTTCCTAAAGCTCCAATCCTAAAGAGAGAACTTCTTGAGGGCTAGAGGCCGAGTTATCTCCGCAGACACATGTACACGCCATCAGGATCTCCGTTGGTCAGCTGAGGGTGTCGTCACACCGGCTCCAAATGGAGAGAGGGAGAACAGAGGGCATCCCACAAGATAGATGGGTATGGAGGCTATGTAGAATTGTGGAGATCGAGTATGAGGATCATTACCTACTTAGATGCACGATCTACTATGATATATGTGGACACTAGCAGTCTCTTCAGGGAGGGGTTCAGCTCCTTGTAATGGGTGATGCACCACAGTGACGAGAGATTTTTGGGACTAAACCTACTAGAGCTGAGGCACTACAGAGACCGACTATTGAGGCAGCAGCCCGCGATACGGGGTACTGCACAAACATCTATCATTGACTTCTTCGGCCCTTACTAGAGAGCCATGGTTGTCCCTCAGCCCATATGAGATTGTTAGGATAGACCTAAATGTCCCCATCAAGTGAGCACCCCCTAGACCCACACCAGGTTGGCACCACACTTGGAGAGTCCCCAAAGAAAGCATAGTGCCTCTAGAGAGCCAGATGTCCTGTCTTGGTGACCTAGACCCTCCACTCGCCAGCTCCTGATCTGGGACTTGCTGCAGTGACACCCCAGAAGTAGCGGGACATTGAGGCCATGTACTGAGTCCATGAGGAGAACGGCACATTATGAGCTTGGACACATGAGGTTCTTTTTGTGCTTCTATGACTTTCAGCAGCTAGTTTCATTTTTCATGTTGTCTTGACATTCAGTTTACTCATGGATCATATGTATGATGTAGAATCTTTTTGGTCTCATAGACCCTTTGGGTCTGTCGTAGACATCTTTCCATGGTTATCATAAGTGCATGTGACATATGAATCTTTAGGTAACCTCGCATGTCGATAAACCCATCTGTTATCATGGAGTGCTTTTGGCTACATCCATTTCTTTTGGATGTAAATTTGGCAAATGTCCTCTCTGATGAATTTATTCAGTTCTTCCCTTGCTAAAAAATGGGGCTGTCTAAGGTTTTGAAAGGGTGGAAAAGCATCTGTAGAAGACCATGTGTTATCATCCAATCTGTTGCTCTGGCATACCTCTTGTGATGCAAGATGCATGGATGAAGACGGGGCTAGCCATGGAATTTGTTGGCTATCCTATGTCTTGGTTCAAACTTTCATACCCTCTGTATGTCAGGACCAACTGACGTAAGTCATCTACGTGAAGAGGCGGGCTTCAAACTCTGCTAAACGATGTAGTATGAAATGAAGGGTTTCCTATGTATGAGTCATGAGAGCATCCTGACTCGTCTCTGTATCAAAATCCAATCACGTGATGTGATTATGTACAACCCAAAATGGTGCTCCACACATGGTGTCTGGTCTAATGAAAGAGAAGGGACTTTGTTTCAATCTGCTGGAAATGTACTTGGAAGTATTGCCTCTCCAAGCATGTTACAATGGCTAACCCCTGGCTAATGTCTCCTCTGCTGCTGGTTTCATGAGGACTTTGGGGTGTGCTTGGAAGCATTGCCTCTCCAAGCATGCTAGCGATGGATGCCACCTCACTAATCTCGCCTCTGCTGCTGGTTTAATGAGGATCCTTGGGCATGAGAATACCAGTTCTAGGTATGTGTATTCTCTCTTGCTGCATGTCTGGGAATTGGGCCTTTAGATGTGAAACTGTGTTTTTTGCAGCCCCTGATAACTCATGACTTTTGACTGGCCAAGGTTAACATGCAAGTCCTGCTTCTTACTGAACTAGTGTAATTCATCCAAGTGTGCTTGCAACCTCTTTGTGGTATGTGACGATAGAAGAGAATAGAAGCTACTGTTCGAGGTACGTGGAGCAACACCAAGTCTGTTAACATAGTCTGCCAACTCGTTTGTATAGAGCCCAAAAATTGTGTCCCACATGACCATGACACGTTCATATAGTGTGTTTGTCACCAAAATGACCTTATCTTCCAGCCCTAACTATCTCAACTGACCAATCAATCTGGTTCATTGGACCATGTTGAAATCGTTGCAAAAATCTACAAAAAGCACTGGTGTAACTTATCTTTTAGATGCTTGGCTTCCTCAATAATGGCCTGAAGTGTGAAGATGTGGTTGAGTGGGAAGTAATCTTGCCAGATGCATGCCTGGCTCATGTCATGGAACCCTTGAGTAAGGGAGTTAACCAGTTTTGAAATGCAAAGGTCTAATCTTGTGCAGACATTTATGTATGTTTTTGTAAAGATACTTCTTGAATTGTCGTTTAGAAAATGGTCTATGAGTGGTAATATAGGATTTCCACAAGGTAGTGTGAGAGCCGCTTTGATGATGAATTTTAACCTTATGCTGGCAGAAATCACAATGCATATATTTCAACCTGACTTTTGCAAAAGTAATAACATTCTTGCGGAGTTCAACAGACCTGGTTTACTTTTTTCACATGCTTTTGCAGGTAAGGCATGCCTCTCTAGATCATTTATTTCATTTGTATGCATTACGTTGTGCTGGTAGCAGAAAGGCCTCATATTCATAAGGATGTTTGCATACTATGCAGTTTCGCTTGGCCTATATTGAACCGTCATCAGGAATTGGGTCTGGAGCACTCGTTGACAACCCTGAAAAGATAGTCGAACACTACCTTTTTGGCTGGTTTTCCCTTGATGTGATTGTGGTGTTGCCTCTGCCTCAGGTATTTTTACCGTACAAGGCACGTCAAGATGTGCCACAAGCACATGCACAGTGCAAAGCTCACATGCATGCATAATTGGATCGCTGGCTTATGCTTGTAGGAGTGGTTCTCATGTAACTAGTAGTGGGGAGCTTAAGTATCATGTACAGGAACTTCCAAACAGCTCTACAAGAACAAAACTTATGTATCTACAGACCAATTCTTGTTTGTGGATGACACCAGAGTGGGGGAGGCAAGCATTATGGCTTGATACCGATACGAGAGGACATGGGATGCTGACAGATTGGCTTTCTGGCCTTGAAAGTGGCAGGAGAGGTCAGGAAATACTAACAGTTCAGCTTTTGTAGAAAGAAATTGATGATGGTGAAGGAGATGAAGTTTCCCAAATTTAATGCAGGGGGATTTGATGGTGGAGATCTTCTTTCAGCTGACCCATGACTGTGATGTATATCGCAGATAAATGAAGAAGAAACGATGTACAACAGAATATACCACTGACTGCATTTACTGTGCAGACTGAAAACAGCAAGTTTTGAGATCCTGTTTTGGAGGAGAAACGCTGCTGAACTGTGCCGGAGTTGCTTGCTGAAGCGTGCTTGTGCTGATTGCTACATCCCTAGCTACTGACTGCTAATAGGGCCCAAAACACCCTAGCTTATGTGGTCTGCTGGCTTGCCTCGACATCCTCAGATGACACAAAAACTCATGAAAGACCCAGACCTCAGCAGAACAGTCCATTGGTTAGACACACACTCCTCCTTGGGGAAAGACCATCATTTTTGATCTTATGGCGATCCATGTGCTTGGATCCCCCTCATGTCTCATGGGACGAGGTTCTGAGATGGCTGTGTAACTGTGTTAGGCTTTGATGTAATATGCCTTTATTGTCCATCAATATCTTTTTGGCACACTTGACAGTTTCTACCTATTTTCCATTACATTATGCTTTGTTATGATGATAGCATCTCCCACCACAATACTCCCATGTCCTGTATCATCATTGATCTCCTGGGCAGTTTTGCACCCCACCTGATGACATTGGTAAACCTTTCCTCGTCTCTCTCTCTCTCTCTCTCTCTCCTCATCATCTCTCATCATCTCCCATCATCGCAGGACCTTCTCGCGCCAGCTCAGTTTTACCACCTTGAGCACCATGTCACAGTGGTCCATGAGGGATGTATTAGGGTGATATGAGAGCTCTCTGCTCATGTACCTAGATCAGATTTTAAAGTTCTAGATTTTTGTATCTTTCTTTATTACTATTTGTACCCAGGATTATGTACCTCATGGATATGATGTAACCTTTTGGTCTCATAGGTCATTTTGGCCTTTTGAAGACGTTAATACAACTTTCTTTCTGTGTGTCACACAGAACATATGCCGATGCCCTGTATACTATGAGATTCGGGGGAGGTTCCACTGCCTTTTCCGAGCTGGGTTCTGATCACTTTCCAAGATCATGGACTTCCCGGATCAGAGATGCTTGGGACTTTTTCTTCCAGAGTTCCGTAGACACAGGGAGTCCTTAGTGAGATCCAGTCTCCAGATCAGCTGTACTTGCTTGAGGACCAGCATAGAGAGCTCTCACCGACTTCTTCCATATTAGCACTCCGAGGGCCGATCCACCCACCATACCTGGACCACAGGCTAGTGCAGGAGCTCGGCCGAGAGGTGTGACACTCGACAGAGCCACTGAGTTATGCAGAGCTCGACACCCCAGACCCCATGGCCCTAGGCCACGCCACCACAAGAGGATCCGGGCCATCATCTCCCATCATCGCAGGACCTTCTCGCACCGGCTCAGTTTTACCATCTTGAGCACCATGTCATAGTGGCCCATGAGGGATGTATTAGGGTGATATGAGAGCTCTTTGCTCATGTACCTAGATCAGATTTTATAGTTCTAGATTTTTGTTATCTTCCTTTATTACTCTTTTGTACCCAGGATGATGTACCTCATGGATATGATGTAACCTTTTGGTCTCATAGGTCATTTTGGCCTTTTGAAGACGTTAATACAACTTTCTCTCTCTCTCTCTCTCTCTCTCTCTCTCTCTCTCTCTCTTTCTCTTTTGTTACCATTGTATTACTTTTAGTCTCATAGGCCCTTGGGGTCTTCCGTAGACGTTAATATAACTTTCTTTCTTTCTTTCTTTCTCGTCATACATACCATGTTCCAGGCTGTCACATACATACAACATGTCTACACACTACATAGAGATTGTCTCCATCGGCCTAGACGCATGGCAGAGGAGGGTCATAGCAGTTGTTGGTATGCATGCACCACCACCAGTTGGCTCGAGTCATATGGCTTTCATCTGAACTTCCTCCCCCCCCCCCCCCCCTTTCTTCGAGTATAGCTTGGATTGCCCCTTCTTCATCTCTCACGGCATGAGATCAACCACATTATCGGTCCAGATCTGATTAGACTTCATATAGAGACCAAGCGTGGATATCCCTGGCTGAGCTTTCCCTGAAGCTTCAATGCTACAGAGAGCATTTTTTGAGGGTTACCAAGGTGGATAGAAATGTTAGGTACGGTACGTTTCGAACATCTTTGGTACAAGTATGCAAAGTATGCATCAAGATAAGGTACATTAAGTACACATGTTTTTCTTAAAAATATGTAAATAAAAAATATGAAACATTGAAAATTGAGTAATTGGGGGAAATTTGGGAGACGGAGAAATTGAGGAGACTTGGGGAAAATTGGGGACATTGGAAGAATTGGGGGAAATTGGGAAATTAGGAAAAATGGGGGAAAAATTAGAGGGACTTGGGAGAGATTGGGGGAATTCAGAGAAATCGGAATAAATTGGGGGGATTGAGAAACATTGGAGAAATTAGGGAACTTGGAAAAATTGAGCGACATTGGCGAAATCAAGAGAAATGGAAAAAAATATAAGAGAATTCGAAAAAATCGGAAAAAATTAAGTGGGTTATTTCGAGCAAGACATGGCATTTAGATTGTTAATGGTTCTTTGTCATTTTCAACCCAAAAAAACTTTTTTCGTGTCTGTACAGAACATGCGATCTTGTATGGTATGGATTTTAAGTATCGTACGGATCCGTATGCGTACTGAATGCAACTATGCGGGTCATTGGGGATGGTTTCATGGAGAGGCCCAGATATCTCGACACACATATCCCATGCCATGAAGGTCGCCATTGGTTGGCTGAGGATGTTGTGAAGGCATCCCACGAGACAGAGGGGTGTAAAGGCTATGTAGTACAGGGGAGATTGAGTTTGAGGAGCATTAGATACTTAGATGCCCACTTTACTATGAGATATGCAGACGCTACCACTATCTTCAGGGAGGGTTTTGGGACCTTGTCATGGGTGATGCATTATAGACGATCTTGACCATATCTGTGACTACCACCTCTCCCACCACATTTCAGCCTTGGACTTATCCCTTCCCATCTCCACCATTACATCCTAACTCTCCTCCATCATCCATGACTCTACAAAGAGGTCAACATCAAATCAGACTTCCAAAGGGGCGGAAGGTTATGAATCTATCATATCTCCATCAACCACCTCTACCCCCACCACTAGATCCCCGCCCCACTACAAAGGGCATGGTCCTCAAGGCCATTTGTAGACTACGTAATGGGCGACCCTAGGATCACGAGGGACTCACTGCCGAGTACATCTCACATGCCGATGATACCCTGGCGCCCCTACTAGCCTACATGTTCAATAGAGCCCTTGGTGAAGTATTTCCACCCTCTTGGTTTGCTAACACCATCACCCACATCCTCAAAGACGGAGATCCACTTGATCCTAATAATTACACGATGATCAAGTTTGGCCACACATTGGCCAAACTCTTTGGATCGGTGCTAGAGGAGGAGTGAGGTTCATTTGCGCAGAGAGAGGGATGCAGAGCCTCAGCACAGGAGCTGCTCTACCCTTGACCACATCTTCACCCTCCGTGCCATCATCGAGAAGGGTAGAACACGACATTAGAGGATTTACTGCTACTTTGTGGATTTCCGCAAAGCTTTTGATACAGTACCCTGAGCCCACCTCCTACACTGTCTACAGGAGATAGGAGTCCCATCTAACATGGTCTGGAGCATCATTGCTCTCTATGAATCCATCACCGAACAAGTGAGAGCCCCAAGAGGTTCATCGCAGGAGATTTTCAGCACTATTGGGGTGAAACAGGGCTGCCCTCTATCACCCACTCTTTTTGGCCACAGGGCTGATGAGATCTCGAGCTTCATTGATGGATTAGGAGGGGCTGGTCCCACACTGGCAGGCATATTGATCCCCCTACTACTTTATGGAGATGACCTCGTCCTCCTTTTAGATTCAACTGAGGAGCTATCAGTGGCTCACGCTTCACCATGAGTGACATGGGGATATGCAGCCTTGAGCTTACTTGAGTGTGGCAGTGCTTCTAGACACATTTCCAGGAGCCCAAGACGAAGGGTTGGCTTTTTGACACCCTTGTCACACCAGCCTTCATGTATGAAGCAGCCTTCTAGGGGCCAGATTTATCCAATGAGGAGTTGAAAGCCCCAGGTCATGATGTTCTCCTGAAATTGTATTTGTGAGCATTGCCTCTCTAGCGAGCCAAGGGCTGCATATCCCCTCATCAATCTAGCGTTGGCCGCCTTCGGCATCGAGTGTACTGAGGTCTAGCAAAAGTGATCCCAAGGTATACATATGATGTAACATACTCCACAGGCTCTCCACTGTATGTATTTTGTACTGGAGATCTACTTATCCACTCTGAGGAGGTGTTAAAGATCATGACCTTGGTCTTTCCAAGGTTCACAGTGAGGTCTTGGTCCTCGCAAAAGGCCCGTAATGCATCTAAATGCCTCTGTAGCCCCTTTGGTGAATCAGAAATAACAACAATATCATTTGCATACAAGAGGATCGGTATCAGGACTCCTGCCAAATGTGCTCTTGGTCCTCCCTGTCTGTCTATGTAATCCGAGATCTCGTCAATGTATAGGCCAAATAGAGTAGGAGACAAGGGGCAGCCCTGCTTCACCCCGATAGTGTTGTGTATGATCTCTGAGTCACCTCCTGGAGCCCGTACTCTGCCTATGACTGACTCATAGAGTGTAATGATCCCCCACAGCATCTCTGCTGGCACTCCCATATCTTGCAGTCTCCTCATTAGTCTGGCCCGTGGGACAGTATCAAAAGCTTTGCGGAAATCCACAAAGCAGCAGTATATCGATGCCCGTGAGCTCTCCCCTCCTCAATGATCCCCCGTAATGTAAAGATATGATCTAGTGTGGAGTGCCCTCTCTTGAAGCCTGCTTGCCCCGATGCTCTGAGTCTTTGCGGGAAGGCGGTTGCAGCGGACGTATGGAGGGTTGCTGCAAGGTGTGTGGTAAGCTCATCAAGTGGGGTGTGGGAGTCGAGGTCGGAGAGGGTGCGGTAGACATGATCAGAATAGATGGAAGAGGTCTCTCTGGTGAAGTGGTATCTCGGAAGGTGATGGGGCAAGGCAGGTGGTTGCATGGTGTATCGGCATGTGAGGGAGAAGGTCAGGTATGCATGGTCGGTTGCAACACCGATGGGGCGAGGAGAGATGGTAAACTCCGGAATGAGTGGGATCACAGAGAGGGATCCCATTCGATAGTCCACTGTATTGGCTCTGGTGATCAGAGTAGATGGAACAGGTCTCTCTAGTGATAGACGTGATCAAAGTAGATGGAAGAGGTCTCTCTGGTGAAGTGGTATCTCGGACGGTGAGGGGGAAAGGCAGGTGGTTGCATGGTGTATTGGCATGTGAGTGAGAAGGCCAGGTATGTATGGTCGACTGCAACACCGATGGGGCGAGGAGAGATGGTAAACTCCGAAATGAGTGGGATCAAAGAGAGGGATCCCATTAGGTAGTCCACTGTACTAGCTCCATGTCCGAAGGGGTAGGAGGTGAAGGAGTTGGATCTAGGCCATCTAGCCAGGCCGAGAAAGAAAGAAAGAAAGAAAGAAAGTTATATTAACGTCTTCAAGAGGCCAAAATGACCTATGAGACCAAAAGGTTACATCATATCCATGAGGTAGATAATCTTGGGTAGAGAATAGTAATAAAGAAAGATAACAAAAATCTAGAACTTTAAAATCTGATCTAGGTACATGAGCAGAGAGCTCTCATATCACCCTAATGCCGAGGGAGGGGGCAGGGTGGCTGGGGCTTGTGTCTCAAGAAGGTGTCCCTATGTCTCTGAAGCTCAAGCAGGAAGAGGCCGAGGCAATGCTGGTCCTGGAAGTCAATGATCCTGGAGAGAGTGGACCGAATCCCTTGCGAAATAGACAGTGAAACCTCCCGCGGATCTCATAGTATACTGAGTAGCGGCATATGTAATGCTCTTCCGTCTCAACCTCTGTGGGGCATAGTCGGCAAATCCTCTCCTCTCTGGGTGTCCGTACGAGCTTCTCGGCTCTGAAGATGCGCTCAGCTCTACCTGTCTCCACTCTGAGGCGGTGGGAAGAAAGAAAGAGAGAGAGAGAGAGAGAGAGAAAGAAAGAAAAAAAGTTGTATTAACGTCTTCAAAAGGCCAAAATGACCTATGAGACCAAAAGGTTACATCATATCCATGAGGTACATAATCCTGGGTACAAAATAGTAATAAAGAAAGATAACAAAAATCTAGAACTTTAAAATTTGATCTACGTACATGAGCAGAGAGCTCTCATATCACCCTAATACATCCCTCATGGGCCCCTGTGACATGGTGCTCAAGGTGGTAAAACTGAGCTGGCGCGAGAAGGTCTTGCGATGATGGGAGATGATGGCCTTGATCTTCTTGTGGTGGCGTGGCCATGGGGTCTGGGGCATCGAGCTCTGCATAACTCACCTCTCGGCCGAGCTCCTACACTAGCCTGTCGTCAGGGTATGATGGGTGGATCGGCCCTCGCAGCGCTGGCATGGAAGAAGTCAGTGAGAGCTCTCTGTGCTGGTCCTCGAGCAAGTATAGCTGATCTGGATCTCACTAAGGACTCCCTGTGTCTACAAAGCTCTAGAAGAAAAAGTCCCAGGCATCTCTGATGATCCGGGAAGTCCATGATCCTGGAAAGTGGTGCGAACCCAGCTCGGAAGAGGTAGTGGAAGCTCCCCCGAATCTCATAGTACACGGGGCATCGGCATATGTAATGGTCCTCTGTCTCGGGCTCTGTGTGACAGAGCTCTGGTGTGGCCGCCCTAGGCCCATATCTGGCAGTCTCCACTCTTAGCTGGTGGGACGAGGTGCGGATCTGGCCGATCGCACATCTCACCCCAAAGGATAGGTGTATGTCCATTTAGCGTGGACGGATGATGAACCCATCCTCTGTAAGGCATAGGAGGTGATCTCTGTAGAAGGCTATCTTTGTCCCAAGTGGACGACTAGGTGAACTCCATGTCCTCTGAGTATCCAGTCTTACAATGTCCTTCCTGATAACCCTGTTCTGCTCTGTGCGGCTGAGAGGAAATGATGGGGCCTCTATGCTGTACTGGAAGGGGGGGAGTGCCTCCATCTGCATACCGTGCATGCCAAACCAAGTGCCTACCTGTGCATACCAGCACTCTGTAGAACCCCTCAAGTGTCAACTGTCTCGAGGACTCCAGGGCTAGTTGGGGGTATCTATCAAGTAGAAGCTCCCATAGCCTATGCCAGTATGTCACTGTCTGGAATAGAGCCTCTGTGACTATCGATGTAGCACCCATCTCTGCCCGCACAATCTCATGTGGCATTGATGGTTTACTCCTAATCATGCGTGAGATCATCGCCACTAGGGGCCTCTCCATCGGCTTCCACCCATCATATACCTCCTTTGTATCTGTCTCCCACCGGTTCTCTCCTCTGTCTCCTCCTATGGTATAAAGCTAGGACGCTAGATGGGGACACCATACAGTAGTGCAGGTGTAACTAGAGTATCAAATAGCCAAAGCTTCGTCCTCGGCTCCTGAAACTGTATCTGTGAGCATTGCCTCTCTAGCGAGCCAAGGGCTGCATATCCCCTCATCAATCTAGCGTCGGCCACGTTCCGCATCGAGAACTGAGGTCTAGCCTTGGTCTTTCCAAGGTTCACAGTACGGTCCCGCTCCTCGCAAAAGGCCTATAATGCATCCAAATGCCTCTGTAGCCCCTCTGGTGAATCAGAAATAAGAACAATATCATCTGCATACAAGAGGATCGGTGTATTAGGACTCCTGCCAAATGTGCTCCTGGTCCTCCTTGTCTGTCTATGTAATCCGAGATCTCGTCAATGTATAGACCAAATAGAGTAGGAGACAAGGGGCAGCCCTGCTTCACCCCGATAGTGCTATGTATGATCTCTGAGTCACCTCCTGGAGCCCGTACTCTGCCTGTGACTCACTCATAGGGTGTAATGATCCCCCACAACATCTCTGCTGGCATTTCCATATCTTGCAGTCTCGTCATGAGTCTGGCCCGTGGGAGAGTATCAAAAGGCTTTGCGGAAATCCACAAAGTAGCAGTATATCCATTGCCCACCATAAGCTCTCCCCTCCTCAATGATCCCCCGTAGTGTAAAGATATGATCTAGTGTGGAGTGCCCTCTCCTAAAGCCTGCCTGCCCTGGTGCTCTGAGTCTTTGCTCCTGGGACCATCTACTAAGTTCATGCTCCAAAATCAAACCATAAATCTTGGCCAAGGTGTGACCAATCATGATAGTCCTATATTTGTTGGGGTCCATGGGGTCATCTACTTTCAAGATAGGTACAATAGTATTCGATGACCAGCTGACGGGGAAGCCTTCACATAAAGCCTTGTTAAACATGTGAACCAGTAAAGGGGCTAGCGTGTCTCTAGCATGGGAGAAATGCTTGGTGAGGAGTCCATCATTATCCTGTGCTCTCCCAGTGTGCATCCTGTCAATAACATCTCTCACCATGCTGAGGTGAAAGAAGGAAGAGTGTGGGGGACGAGGTTCAGGTGGATGTGGGAGAGGTGGCTGCTTGGGGACATGGTAGAGAGAGGTGGCATAGGTGTGCCAGGTGATGGGTGAAGTAATCGGAGTTGGAAGGCGATGATCCTGGAAGATCCTCTAGGCCTCCTTACAATCCCTTCCAAGAAATAGCTGGTATAGCTCCTGCTCAAGCATGCTAGGTAGGCTCTCTTCTTTCTCTGTGTGAGACGTCGAAAGATCACTCGCGCTTGCTGGTGAGTGATGGATCCTAGTGCCATCTCCCGATGTAGACGGGATCAGGTATCACGACATTCCTCGTCGTACGAGCTATTCTGTGGGACAGTCCCTCCTGGTGATGTAGGGGTGGCTGTGGAGTGTGGGAAGGCGGCTGCAGAAGCGGACGTATGGAGGGTGGCGGAGAGGTGTGTAGTAAGCTCATCAAGTGGGATGTGGGGGTCGAGGTCGGAGAGGATGCGATAGACGTGATCAGAGTAGATGGAAGAGGTCTCTCTGGTGAAGTGGTATCTCGGACCGTGATGGGGCAAAGCAGGTGGTTGCATGGTGTATTGGCATGTGAGTGAGAAGGCCAGGTATGTATGGTCGACTGCAACACTGATGGGGCGAGGAGAGATGGTATACTCCGAAATGAATGGGATCAAAGAGAGGGATCCCATTAGGTAGTCCACTGTACTAGCTCCATGTCCGAAGGGGTAGGAGGTGAAGGAGTTGGATCTAGGCCATCTAGCCAAGCCATTATAAATGGCTAGCCTATGAGCCCCGCCGAGGGCTAAGAGATACTCTCCATAGTTTGTGTGGGCTGCTGTATTCTGTGATGTCCACTCCAGATCTGTACCCATCTGTCTCAAAGAAGGGTACATGTGCACCTGCGGTGCGGGCATTGAAGTCTCCAGCTAGGAGGACGTCCCCTAGACTGGAAAGCTTCATAATGTTACCATAAAGGGGCAGGTATGGGGACTCTCCATGGGTGGCATATTTAGAATTGGAGGGTGCAAAGTAACACATTGCAAGGTAGATGTCTCGGGCCCTCTGTGTTTGGATCCTCACCCACAAAAACCGTGCGGCCTCATCCCGTCCGACCACCTATATCACATGTTGAAGCTCCTCCCTGTATAATAAAGCCACCCCTCCCGACCCTCGGGTACCCCCTACTGTGCGTGGGTGTGGGCGGTGAATAGACTCCCATCTGTATCCTCTCACCTTTGGAAGCCGACTCCCATGGCACTGATGAGTCTCTGTGTATAAGACCAAGTCTCTCCCTCTAAATGTCTCCTTGAACAGACCTGCATCTGTCCTCAAGGCGCCATTGCAATTCCAAACCGCAATCTCTAGCTTCGTCTCATAGGTCTCGCACCGTCATTGGGCACGTCGCTCGGTGATGATCACCCTCCCATCTCGGTACACTGCCCATTTCCTTGCCTTCCGTGCACCCAAGATGCGTGGCATACATTCCCTCCTGTGTGCCACCTGTGCTAGTGTGAGATCGTCTTCGAGGTAAGTCTTTTCTCCTTTTAGTGCCCGCCTTTTGGTAATGAATGCTTGCCTCGCCTCCAACCCCGCAAACTTGAGGATGAGTGCGCGTTCCTTGGTGATTTATTAGAGTCTTTAATATCCACATGAACGCATGGAACTCCTTCTTTTCCTGCAATCCCCTCAAATAATGCCTGTACTACACCAAGGTTTTTGTATGCCTCTCTCTTGGGTTGTAATGCAAACAATTGTACAGGTTTCATTGGCTTCCCCTCTTCATTGTAGAAGTCAAGGTACCAAGTCCATGCCTTGTCATCATTAACCCCGTCAAAAATCTCAAGCCTTAAGCTTCCCTTGGAACTTTTAGCAGCAGTGGATGATGTCTTCCTCTTTGACATTTTGAACTTGTTCAAAGTTTGATGTCATCAAGTTACTTAGTTTCATACATTTTGTAGATCTTTAATTTTTTAATCATTTAACATTTACATAGAAAAAACAATCTATTAATCAGATCATGATTGAGTACTCTAGAGGGATGAAGTGAAAATATTAGACTTAGTTAAATACTTTAAAGGGATATGAGAGGGAGTGAGCTATGAAGTGTCCCTCCATGCCTGGACGAAGGGGGTATCAGCGATTTCCAGCTTTCTGCATAGTGCTATGGCGTCCTCTTTCGGCGAGGCTCCGTCCTTCCATCCCACCACTCACATTCAATGCCCTAATCTTCCTTCTTTTCTCCTCTTCAAGTGTGTCATTGATGATGTTTGGGGATGATGGTGGGTTCCGTTGCTTCTTGGCAACCTCAATCCAGCTGCGTGCTTCTTCCACTTGTTTCTGTGTCTTCTTAATCACCTCGGCCCATGTGGTTGCCTCGTTTGCCTTCTTCTCCTCTTGTTCCTGGAGGGTCTTCAATTGCACTCTTAAGTGTATTCAGCTCATCATTGAGGGATAGTTGAATCCCTCCTTCGACTTGAGTACGTGCCCTCAGGGTCTCGTTTTCCACTCTAAGGGTGGCGACTTGGGCCCTCCAGCTCCGTGATTAGTAAGGTGTGGTGGCTGGTTTTCGCGTCCAACATTTGGACCATTTCCTCCTGCATCTTGCTTAGCTGAGCTGCCATGTATGCCTGCATGTCTGCCTTCCACCTATCAATCTCCTCTTGCATGGAGACACGCAACTCATGCCCAAGGTCATCACTATCCTTGTTCTCCCCGAGCTTCTTTTGTAGGTGCTCAATGTCAGTATCCTGCATTTTGCATACCTCTCTCATGGTGGTCAGGCATGTTTTGATATGGGGGTCGCCGATCTTCTGTGAGCTCGCCCAAATCGAGCTGTATTTCCTCTCCTTCTCACCTCTAGTCCTTGTTGCCGGCGAGCTGTCCATGTTGGACTGAAGGGGTCCCCCTTCTAGTACTGAATTTGCTCCTCAGCTGGTGGCCCCAATAGATGGCCAGCTGCAAGTGGGGAGGCAAGTAGCAGCAGGTAGGTATGTTGCTGCCTTGGGGGCCTGACCAAGGGTGGGTGGGGAACAGGCGCAGAGAGAAAACGGAAGAGAGAGAGAGAAATGAAATGAAATGTTATATTAACGTCTTCAAAAGGCCATAATGACCTATGAGACCAAAAGTTACATCATGGTGGATCTGATACAATGTCTGGATAAAAAAACCCAGAAAATGAAAAATAAAGATGATACTACTGGCACCTAGAAAATGAAACTGGAACTGGAAGGTACACTATGGAGGTACCTCCATCTCATAATATGTGCCGCATCGGACACTGGCGGATCTCCTCAATATCCTCTGTGGTCAGCACCCTGACTGGGTGTCCCGCATGCCTCGCAAGAATAATCCGAGAGAGAGAGAGAGAGAGAGAGAGAGAGAGGGGCTGCACACAGAGACGGGGCGAACAGGGGCGAAGGGTGGCGAACAGAGAAGACAGGGGCGAATGCAGGCGAACATGGGTAAATGCAAGTGAACAGAGAAGATGGCGAACAAGGGCGAATGCAGGCGAACAGAGGAGATGGCGAACAGGTGCGATGGGCGGCGAACAGAAAGAAAGTTATATTAATGTCTACAAGAGAGAAAAGCGAAGAGAGAGAGAGAGAGAGAGAGAGAGAGAGAGAGAGAGAGAGAGAGAGAGAGAGAGAGAGAGAAATGAAATGATATATTAACGTCTTCAGAAGGCCAAAATGGCCTATGAGACCAAAAAGGTTACAACAATTGGTGGATCTGATACAATGTCTGTGTAAGAAAAGCTAAAAACAACTAAACAACTAACTGAAACTGAAACAACTATGAGGAAAAGTACGGTACTAGGAGCTCCTAATGGATAACATCTGGGAGGAAAACTCCAGCAACAAAGGTAAGCATCATACACATCACTATCCAAAGATGTCTCTCATCGGTCGATGGCGGATATCCTCAATGTCCTCCATGGTGAGTACTCTGACTGGACGTCTCCCATGCTGGTCGGAAACCCTCTCTAAATAGGCAGTGAAAACGGCCTCGTATCTCATAATATACTGGACAGTGACATATGTAATGTAACTCTGTCTCTGGCTCCATCTAGCATAGTTGACAAATCCTGGCCTCAGCTGGTACTCCTCTGAATCTGCCAGTCTCAATCTCTAGCTGGTGTGAGGATGTGCGCATCTGACCAATAGCACACCGTACCCCATGAGAAAGATAAGTATCCATGTAGTTGGGTCTAATCACAAACCCATCCTCCGTGAGCTGGAGAAGATGATCTCTATAGAAAGCCATCTTCGTACCAAGCTCGTGTGTCGGCTGTATCCATGTCCTCCTAGTGTCCAGCTGAATCAAGTCCTGCCTGATAAGTCTGGTAATCTCTGCCCGTGTGACAGAGAGGGAGGGTGCATCCAGGGAGTACTGAAATGGAGGTAGCCTGTCCATACTAAAGCCATGTAGCTGGAACCAAGCTGTCATCTGTGCATACCAACATGATCCGTCTCCCTGTGATGCCAACTGTCGTGAAGACTCCAGGGCTAAGCGAGCATATTTGTCTCTAGGGAGAGCCCAAGTGCTTTGTATAAAGGAGACTGATCGAGTGAGTGCCTCTACTACCAATGGGGGGGCAGCCATCTCTGCACGGATAATATCATGTGGTACGGAGGCCTTGGCCCTAATCATCCGGGAAATCATAGAAACCAAGGGCCTCTCCAATGTCCATACATCTCCATCCATCAGTGCTACCAGCTCGGCTGTGGTGATCCACTGAGGGTCCCCATATCTCCACTCCATACAGCATGGCTGAAGTGATCAAAGTGTCAAGCTCTACATAGTCCGAAACCTCATCCACATACATCCCAAATAAGGTGGGAGAAAGGGGGCAGCCCTGTTTCACCCCAATAGTGGAGTGAACCATCTCAGATATACCCTGAGTAGTACGTACCTGCCCCACAACTGTCCTGTATAAAGCCATGATTTCCCAAATCAGCTCTGTGGGCACTCCCATCTCCTGTAGTCTGCGCATCAGTCTGGCTCTCGGTACTGTGTCAAAAGCTTTGCGGAAATCCACAAAGCAACAAGAAATCCTCCTGCCATATAATCTGCCCTCCAAGCTCCTCAATAATAGCTCTGAGTGTCAAGATATGATCAAGAGTGGAGAAACCTCTCCTGAACCCTGCCTGCCCTGATGCACGTATGTCCTCTCTCTCTGTCCATCTACTCAACTCCTGCTCAAGAATAGATGCATATAATCTAGCCAATGTGTGACCAATCATGATGGTACGTTAATTCCCAGGAAGCATGGGATCCCCTGACTTGAAGATAGGCACAATCGTGGACATATTCCAAGTCTCAGGAAAACCCTCACACATGGCTCGGTTAAACATCATAGCAATAAGCTCTGCAAGCATATCTCTGGCATGAGTAAAGTGCTCTGCTACCAAACCATCATGATCATATGCTCTCCCAGTCCCCATCCTGTCAATAGCTTTCCTTACCATCTCAGCAGTAAAGAAAGCACATGTCTCTGGGCATGGCTCCGATGGGTCTGGCAGGGGCGGCTGTCCTGGTGCTGTGTACAGGGATGCTGCATACTTACCCCAAATCTTTGTGGAGGTAATGGCTGGTGATGGTGAATGCTCATGGAATAGTCTCCATGCCTCGCCTGAGTCGTGACTCATAAATAACTGATACAAATCCCTCTCTAACTGAGCAAGATAAGCCCTCTTCTTCCGTCGCGCCGGAAGGTAATCCGTGACTGTCTGTGAGTGGTAACACCCATGAGCACCTCTCTCTGTAATCTGATCCTCATCTCTCTACACTCCTCATCATACCAACTGTTCTGGGGCATGTTCCCAGATCGTCTCCGTGTAGGCTGACTATGGGGATATGCCTCTGATGCTGCAGCATGAAGCGTCTCTATCAATATCTGAGTGAGCTCATCTAATGGCGGTCCCGGCTCCTCGGCACATAAGCGTCTGTATATCTCATCCGTGTACACGGTGTCAGTCTCCCTCGTAAAGGTATAACGAGTGTGTGTGGAGACCTGTCCCAATGGAGCGGTGCTGAACTGAAATGTGAGAGTGAAGGACAAGATTGCATGATCCACTGCTATTCCAACCGGCCTAGTGCCTACCATAAAATCCTGAAAAGAGGGAATGAGACTGGGCTGAGCCATAACATAGTCCACTGTACTAGCACCATGCCGATGTGGAAAGCTAGTGAAACCGCCCGATGTCGGGAATCTCTGTAGGCCATTCAGGATGGCCAATCCATGTGCAGTCCCCACCCATGTCTATCAAATACCGCCCATACACTGTATGTTCCTCATATCCTGTGAGAGTCTAGATAGGCCCATATCCCTGACATCAAGTTCCCTCAACATCTCCTCTGAGGTATCATAAAATACTGTCTGGTTATGGGCGGTCCTGGCATTGAAGTCCCCAAGGAGAATGATGTCACCATCCCTGGAGAACTCCCAAATGTCGTCATCCAAAATAGAAAAGGGAGACTGCCCGCTAGGTGATGCATACACTGATGTACTAGGAGCAAAATAGCATATAGCAATGTAGAGATATCTGCCCGTCTCTGCCCTCAGTCTAACCCACATGTACCTAGCCTGCTCATCTCTGCGGACTATATGTATCAGTGGCTGTAGCTCCTCTCTAAACAATACTGCCACTCCTCCTGAGCCCCGTCCTCTATGCTCTGAACGAGTCTCCTGTCTACAAGCTGTCTCCCATCGGTATCCACTAACATGTGGCATGGACTGTCCAGGAGCCTGATGCGTCTCACAGTAGAAGATGATGTCCCTCCCAGTGAAACTATCCTCAAAAGCCCCTACATCAAGGCGTAGAGATCCATTACAATTCCAAGTAGCAACTTTGAGTGTAGTCCCATAGGTCTCGCACCGTCATGAAGAGTGCCTCTCCATAATCACCACTCTACCATCTCTATAGAAGGCCACTTTCCCTTTCTCTCGAGCTGCCCTTATCTCGGGCATAACTTCTTTCATGTGGGCAAGTTGCGAGAGTGTGAGGTCATCTCCAAGAAATATTCCCGTCTTCTTGAGTGTAGGACGTCTCTTCAAGAAGTCCTTCTTCGCTTCCATGGAGGGGAAACGAATGATAAGTGCTCTCTCGTTAGAAGATTCGCCACTACCTTCTCTCTTCTTTCCCACTCTCCATGCCTTTGTGTGCGTGGCTTCAATGCCCATCATAGAGAAGAGCTCCTTGGTTTCCCCTTCCGCATCATCACGGTCTTTTAGACCGGACACTCGTACATGTAAGGCCCGGGTCTTCCTCCTTTGCTCCTCTTCAAGGGTCATGTTGATGATGGTGGGAGTGGGGATGGGTGGCGATTCTTTACCTTTCCCTTTCTTGGCGACCTCGATCCATTTCTCTGCCTCGTCCATCTTCTTTTGTGTCTTTGTGATCGCCTCCACCCATGAAGATGTCTTCTGTTTATGTTGCTCCTCCTCCTCTCGAATGATCCTCATTTGTTCCTTGATGGTATTCAGCTCTTCAATAAAGGAAGGCTGAAATTTTCCATCCTCAAGCTTGCTTTTTGAAGTGGCTTCCAACTCCTTTTTGAGGGCTGAGATTTCAGCCGCTTGACTTTTAGCATGCAATTTGGCCTCCACTAGTTCCTCCTTTAAGGCTGAAATCTCAGCCTCTTGCTTGGAAGATCTCTCTTCGAGCTCTTGGATTTTGTCAAATCCCTTCTCGAGTTTGGAGAGGCGGTTTATGATTGCGGTAACAGAAGAGTCGACCATCTTCTTGTTTTCTTTGATAATTGTGCCGAGCTTGTCCTCCACCTTCACGAGCTCCTCTTTAAACCTGGTCTTGGCCATGACTTTTTGTAGAACTTCCCACAGCCAATGGACTGAAAATTAATCCATGACACCAGCGCGAAACAGCAGCAACAGGGAGGGGGGGGGTTTCAAGTCATGTAGGGGAAAGGGAAAGAGAGGAGATTCAGCAGAGAGAGAGAGTTATGTTGCTGCCTTGGGGGGCGCAGGCAGGCAGCGGGAGAGAGAGCGAAGGGGGGGCGCAGGTAGACAGGCAGCGAAGGCGGCGAAGGGCAGGTAGCGGGGACAGGCAGCGAAGGGGGGGGCGCAGGCAGGCAGCGGGAGAGAGACCGAAGGGGGGCGCAGGTAGACTCTGGGGCTAGCTGCAATGCCTGTTGGCCTGACTGCTCAATCTCTGGTCGAAAGAAGTCTGTAATCTGCCTCTGTAGGTGTCTCTCCCTCTCTGATCCCCTCCCTCTCAAGAGACCCTCTCTATGTCTACGAAGCTATAGCAAGTATATTCCGAGGCATCTCTGATCCTGGTATCTCATGACTCTAGAAAGTGGTCCGAAACCCTCTCTGAACAGGCAGTGAAAATGGCCGAGAGAGAGAGAGAGAGAGAGAGAGAGAGAGAGAGAGAGAGATCTTATCGTCTGGTAACATCTGTGTGAAGAGAAGCTGTTTTAGGGTTTCAAATTGCTGTCTACTACTTCTTTAGGGTTTCGAATTGCTGTTTTAGGGTTTCGAATTGCTGTTTGCTTCTGTTTTAGGGTTTGGGGCTGCTGTTTTAGGGTTTTGTAGAGCTTTATTGTGCTGTTTTAGGCTTTCAGCACAAAGAGAGAGAGAGGGAGAGACAGGAGAAAGTGGGAGAGATTTCCACTCTCAATGAATTTTTCATTAACAAAACAGTGGCTGCTTTGGGTCCTGACATTGACAAAGGTGAGACAAAGGATGAACTTCGTGAGCTAGGCCTTTCTAAGAGGCCTAAATGTTCTGGCGGTGACAATGAAGATGAGGCTATGGTTGTGGCTGCAACCCCGGAGACAAATATGCCCTTGTTGGGTGATGGGTCGAACAATGTTTGTTATGATGCACAGGTGGATTGGGATCTCTTGTTGGATTTCGCGAATTCCCTTCTTCAAGAATACGTGGAACAGTGTGAATCAAAGGCAGTGGATATCCTTGAAGAGGATGTTTTGGAAGTGTCGATGGACACACCCTGTGTTTTGTAGGTCCTGGCAGCCTTCCATGAGAAGGCTGCAATTTTCTTTTTCATAGGGTGGTTGCCGCCAATGCATATGATCCGTCAGTGGTTGACTTTCCTTTTGCAGTCAGATGTGGTAGATGAAATTTTTGATGGACCCAGGGGTTTTTTTGAAATTATGTTTAAAACACCTGAAGCTCGGCAGTTGGTGCTTCAGAAAGTGCCTTTGTTTTTTGGGGGCCAGTTGGTGCATGCCGTGCAATGGAGACCCTTGGTTGAGTTTCAGGAAATTCTTTAGCAGGAATGTCCCATTTGGGTGGAGGTGGAGAATTGCCCTGCTATGTATTGGCCTCTACTGCATGATGCAATGCAATCTTTGGGAAAAGTCTTGGTTCCGCCCCGTTCTAGGTCCAACAATCGGAATAGATTATGTATGTTATGGAATGCCTCTTGTCCCCGTCCTCCATGGTTGCGCCTTAAGTCACTAGGAATGAGGTGTATGCATTTCAAGCATTGTTGGGGAGCTTTTGCTGGACACTGTTTTCAATGTGGTCAATTGGGGCATTTCATGGCTGAGTGCAAGCTCAATGACAAAGATCAGGGGGTGCCTGTTGAGGTGGAGTTTGAGGTGGGCAAGGATACTTCTTACATGGTTGTGGAGCACACATGCAATACTTCTGATGTACACCAGGTTGAGGATAGAGGAAAACAAGTAGTTCAGGAGGAGGGTCCTTGGAAAGATGTGGTTAGGCGTAAAGGCAAAAACATGGATCAATCATCTGGCCAAGGGGAAATCCGGAATTTGCACAATCCTCCTATTACTTATGGTTGCTAGGCTACTTCACATCAAGGTGGTGCTCATTCTCGGACTGTCAGCCTTCTGTCCAGGGACGTGAATCTCTTCCTATGCAATATAATTTGCGCCCTTGATTTACTGGGGCTAATGAGCTTCGTCTTCTTTGGCTTTTGATAGACAAGGCCATGTTGTCACCCCTTGGGATAGAAGGTATACAAGTGAAAGAGGTAAACAATGGAATCAGCCCTCTTCATCCGGACAACCATCTTCTGGGGTTTTGCAAAATGCTTTTGCAGTTTTGGGTGACTATATGGGTGATGTATGTGTAGCGTTGGTTGCTAATGAAAGGTTGGGCAGGCCGCAGCCTCGCTCTCATTGACTTTGTTTCTTGTCTTTATGAAGCTGGTTCATTGGAATGTGTGCGGGATTTCCTCCCGTAAGAAGCAGTATGTCTTGTGGTGAACATTGTTGTCTAATCAATGGGATGTTCTCTATGCGGTTGAGCACAAACAACATAGTCAGGCGGGTGGTGGCTTTATACATAGAGGTTTTCATGTTTTCTTCAATGGACACCCTTCCACCTAGTCAGGGGTGATGATGATTGTCCATGATCGTTTTCAGCCTTCTGTTGTGTATCAAGATGTACATGGTAGATTTATGGTTGTGGAGATCACTTATGAAGAACAATTTCTTTGGTTGGTTGGTGTTTATGCTCCCCATACAGTAGGGGCTGGTTGTTCTCTTTGGCGGGATCTACAACAATGTTTGAGGTTAGGAAAACCAGGTTTTCTCATGGGGGGGAGAGAGAGAAAGAGAAGAAAAAAACAAAGACGGGGTGGGCGCAGGTTGAGAAAGGGGAAGGGGGAGGGGATGGGGCAGACTAACGAGCAGAAGAGGAGGGGGGGGGGTAGGCGCAGCACGAAGAAGGAAGGGGGGGGCAAGCACAGGGGGTGGGGAGGCAGAAAAGGGGAAGCGGGGGTTGGGAGGGGGGGAAACGAGGGGAGGCGAGGCTGAAGGAGGGGGGGGGGTGGCGAAGGTGACGGCAGGGAAGGGGGGGGGGAGGGAGGGAGGCGCAAGTAGAATCGTAGGAAGGGGGGAGAGAGCAGGTCGCGCTGTGTGTGTATTTGTGTGAGATATCGGCGAGATATCTTCTCCAAGCGCTCTCTATGAGCTATGGATGTGGCTGGTTTTTCTCTTGACACCATGAGACAATAGGAACATGAAATTCACTATGAAAGAGGACATGAAAAATCTATTGATGCCACAGATTCCAAGAAGCCAAGACATGAGGATCCTGCTGTGCAGTTTCTTTATGATGTGCAGCATCAGGATTTTCAAGGTGCAAAGTGGGAGAAGCCCAAACCTACACTAAAGTGCACTATCTCGAAGAATTTAATTCTCCCTAAAGTAAAAAAGTTATCTGAACAGCTTGTAATTCTCTTCTTTCCGGGCTGGGTGCCCTCTGCAGAGGATGATGGACAGTGGTGGTTGAACACAGTGCTTGCTGGTTTACATGTAGAAGGTGTTTACTATGCAGCCCGTGGTTTTTATGAAGTGGTGCTCAAGTTGCCTGATTTCAAGGAGCAGCTATTTGAAAAGTCTCCTTTGTTGAAAGTTCAACGTGGTCCATGCGCTACCTTGGAGCCCTACTACTGACTATTAGGCGCTTGTGTGGCATCGTTGTCCGGTTTGGGTGAAAGTTGTTGGCTTTCGTGTGATTTTTTGTGATGCTCTTCCGTACTTGGCACATATTCTTGGCATGGTTATGTGCCCCCCCAATGTCATGGGTAATCGTAATAAGTTCTGTGTTTTGTGGGACATGGATATCCCCACCCCTGAATCGATAAGTATGGAAGTAGATGATGTGCATATGGGTGAAAAATGTTTTGAGCTTAAATGGGGCGCATTTGCAAGCGTGTATTTTCACTGTCATAAATTTGGACACTTAGCAGATGAATGCCCCACCCTCAAATTACACCCGCCTACTGTTGATTCCTTGGTGCCGGTAGCTTTGGTTAATGATAATGCGCCTCCATCTAAGATAGGTCAAACAGGGCCCATGATTGGTATACAGACTAGAGGAAAAGGCATTGTGCAGCCACAATTAGCACCCCAACAAGCACAACAAGTAGTAGTGCAAAAAAACATGCCTCCTAAGGACAAAGCTGCTATAGATGTGCGCAGACCTGCTTGTTATAAGGACAGTTGGCAAACCCCTAATGCCATAAAGATTATACGGCCACCTTAGCTACAACTCCATCAGTGGTTTGATCCTTCCTCTGTGCAGACTCATGCTTCATCTTCTGATATTGCATCTGCCTCTATAGAGATAGATGCTGGTATGATTTCGTCTAATGCTGTGAAAGGTGGCATTTAGGCTTTGTAGGGTGATATAGATACGATGGTTACTTAACCATCTCTTTTCTCCTGTTCATGATGATAAATGCATCTATAAAATGTGTATCATACAATGTACAGGGGGTGTGTTCGTCTGAGAAACGGAGACTTGTTTGGGAATATGTACATAAGATGCATCTTGATATCATGTTTTTTCAAGAACATAACCAGCACGAATTTGTTGCAAGGCAAATTTCTTTGGTGGTTACTGTATATACTATGCTGGCTTGAGTTCTTTCTCTCGTGTTTGTGTGTTGGTTAAGCAAATTTTACAGCCTACAGTGGCTTATAATGATCCAGATGGCAGACTGATTGTTTTGCACTGCTGCATGCTCGATGGGGAGCTCTATGAGTTTGGCTCTGAATACGCCCCTATAGTTTCAGCCCATCAAACTCATTTGTAGCATTTTATGAGTCGATATCCTTGGTTGTCCAATGCGCTTATTTGTGGGGATTTTAATAACTCCTCTCCTCCTCAAGACAACACTCGAGGTCATTCACATATGCTTGCTTCTGAGAAAGTGGCATGGAGAAATGTCATGGTTGATCTTGGATTGAGAGATTTATGGACAGCCACTTCTCCTGATAAGAGAGGTTTTACTTTTCACCATAATGCGCACTTGGATTATCGTGCAAGATTGGATCGCTCATACCTCTTGCATGCAGATCATGTTGACGCTTTTCCATGTCGTATGTGGATTGATTACTCTCTAAACCTTTCTAGTCATGCACCAGTTTGGCTGGGTTTGTACTTTGATATGCCTCTTGATGAGATTTTCTTACCCACTTAATGGCTTCTATTGGTGAACAATTCCGATCTCTCACATGCACTCTTCAGGATACGAATGTGTTATGCATTTTCAACATGTTTTTGCAACACTGCCCCAGATCACTCTTGATATTTGTAGGGCTAGGCATGAGCTTCTGTCTCGTGTTTCTAACATTGTGGATATGGATGAAGCGGTTGATTTGGAGTTCATGTTTTCAGTTGTGGAACTAAACAGGGCACTAAAGGCGCTTGGTAAATGAAAGACTCCAGAATGGGATGGATTAATTGTGGAGTTCTTTTTGCAGTTTTGGCCTATGCTTGAAGAATCACTTTTGCTTATGATTAATGTATACCAAGCTGGATGTGCTCTTATTTGCAGGTTGATATTGCTAAGGCTTTTGATCTAGTCCAATGGGATTACATTGCAGAAGTTATGGCAAAGTTGGGCTTCGGTCCAAAAATGCAGAACATAATTTACTTGCTGTATTGAGATAGCAGTGCCAGATGCATTTTGGGCTTACTTTCTTTCTACAAAACGCATTCGGGTTTGCCAAGATGTTGATGCTGAAGGAAATGTTTTGTCTTTTCCTCAAGCTCAAAGCTGTTGGCAGTTGGGTATGCACTACAGACCTTTACGGTGCATGTTACAGGAACAATTGCAGCCTTTTACTTCTCTTACGGTTGTTTCGGATGGTGAAAGAACGGAGGATTGGATTTTCCATGGGGCAGATCTTGGACCTTATCCTAGATACTCTTTCCCTCAGGTTTCGCTGCTTTGATCTACAGGTTGATTATTCAATAAGATTTGGCTCCTCACTAAGACAATCCGTTGGTGGAAACAAAATCTAAACAAAATTTGGCAAAATAAATTGCCACTCAAATCCAGATTGTTTTTATGGCGATGCTTGTTGGGAGTGCCTCCCAGTTGGAGAACTCCTTGAAAAAAGACACATAGCTACACCTGAATGCGCTTCTTGCCCACACACACTTTTTGGTAATATCCAGTGCAGTATATTTATATGCTCATAAATTTACAAGATGGGAAGTCTCCGAAGCGGAGAGTATCCCAAATGTCAGAAACATAAAGAGAAGCTTTAAACAAGAAGCATCCATATCACCCTCATGGCAGGCATCATATAAGGATTGCCGCAATGAGGCTCTGAAGGATTCATATGACTGGTGATTCTGCCGACCCAAGTATGCCAAATTATGCTCACTCCAAATTGTCCAAAGAGCCCAATATCTCACCCAAGAGAGAAATAGTGAGTATTGGGACAAGGACCGCATATATCTGCCAAAAAGCCAGAAATGTTTCCCAAATATGTGACTAGGGAAACGGAGCCGAAGAAAATCTGAAATTCTCCTGAGGAGGATCCTGGAACAAGGGCAGTGCCAAAGCAGATGAAGAACAGTCTCTGAGGGAGCCTGACATCTTAGACATGTGGAAGGTGCAATGTGACGTTTAGCAAGTATGACCCCCACTGACAATGTGCCTGTCAAACATCTCCAAAGAAAAAGTCTTTGTTTCAATGGCATTTTACACTTCCACAACATCTGGAGATTCTTCCGCCACCATGAGAGGGGCTTCCTTATATGCCACAGAGAATTAGCATGTTGATGAATCCATGGGGCAGGCTGAAGAAGCCTGTAGGCTTTGATGGAGGTTAAGGCAGGAAGGGGAATAGGATGAATGCATGTAGTAGATGGCTGCAATTGCCAATCCATAAGCCTGTCTGTGTTAGCCACCACGGGTGGAATAGGTAAAAAGGGATGCAATAAATCAGCAATTTTCTTCCATATCAACCTATGATGCATTCCCAATGCATAGGTAGCAGTGGCTCGGGGAAAGGATAAGACATATCCCCGATCATCTACCACATCATGTATGTACCTAATTCCCAATTTCATAAGATTGTATGCCCGAACAGGTTCCTGTAAAGCAAGTGGAGTGTCAAAGATGGCACTCCAATGAATACTTTCTTTCCTCATCGAGTTTGTCTCCAAGCAATTATCAGGAGCCCATTTGACCTTAGAGAGAACTTGTTTCCAATCAAGTATGAGGGCAGTAGAGAAAGGACAACCAAGTATCCTCCCTACAAATCTCCCAATCACAACCTCCCAATGATCCGTAATCCAATGACCATAAGCACAAGTCCTCATGTTGACACACATGGATGCTAACATACAAGTCCATGGCTGCTGTTGACGGAAGAAAGTATGCAACATTGTAGCCTTCCTTGCAAGTACATGATATTTTATATTGAGGACATTAAGTCCACCATGCATCCTTGGGGAGCACACCATTTCCATCTTCATCAGTCTCAATGCTTTTATAGCAGTTTTTGTCTTCCATAATATCTCCATAGCTTGAGACATAAAAGCTGAAATATCCCTGGAGGACCAATGCAGCAAGGGCAAATAGAACTGGACATAGGACATCACAATGGATTGCACTATTCTGAGCCTGACATGAAGAGGCCAAGTAGAAATCTTCGAGTATTCCAGTTTATGTTGAAGTCTCTGGAAAATCCATTTTAACTGCTGCTTTCTGGTGATATGCCATCCTATGGGATATCCCAAATGCTTGACAATATCTCTGGAATGCACCACCTGAC
This sequence comes from Cibotium barometz, assembly GCF_041138505.1. Lineage (NCBI taxonomy): Eukaryota > Viridiplantae > Streptophyta > Polypodiopsida > Cyatheales > Cibotiaceae > Cibotium > Cibotium barometz. The sequence goes on along the minus strand of NC_141080.1, from coordinate 14,234,563 downwards.
TCGGCCAAAGAATAGAATGCCAGTCACATTGTTTCAAGGGGAGTAATTTAGATTTTTCAAAATTGACATGCAATCCCGCTGCTAACCCATATAAAGAAAGAGTGGCCATAAGCATGCGAGGTTCCTGAGGAGAATTCTGTGGCATGAAGAAGGAATCATCAGCATATGCTTGTGCCAAAAAAGATGTAGCCCCTGGGATTTTGAGACCAGTCATCGGTCCTGTGCTTGTAAGATGATCAAGATACATCAAAAGAGGATGGGTCGCAATGGCATAGAAGAGGGCACTGAGAGGGCAGCCCTGTCTAACTGATTGACCCAAAATCCATGACCGAGACAGATGGTGCCCAAGAATGCACTGAGCAGTAGAGCCAGAATAAAGCCAATAAACAGCATTTGCCATCTTGGGACCAAAGCCCAACTTTGTCATGATCTGAGAGATAAAATCCCATTGAACATTGTCAAATGCCTTAGCAATATCCACCTGCAATATAAGCACATCTTGATGCGAATACTTAGCATATTCAATTGCAGTCAAGGCATTGGATATATTGTCATGGATTTGTCTTCGCGGCACAAAACCATACTGATGAGGATGAAGTCCTGCATGCAGTATCCTGTGAAGCCTATGTACAATCATTTTGGCAATAAGTTTGTAAAGTACAGGCATCAAAGTAATAGGCCTCCAATCTGATATATGATCACACAGATGTTTTTTGGGGACAAGCTTGACTATACCATGTTTCCAAGAGTGCGGCAACTGATTTTCTTGCCAGGCCACATTGATCATTCGCAAAAGGACCTCTTTTAAATCATCCCAAAAAGAAATATAAAATTCCATTGTAAGGCCATCCCAGCCAGGGGACTTGTATTTGCTGAGGTGGAACAACGCATTATCAAGTTCTGTGTCAGTAAAAGGCCTCTCCAAGGTAAGAGCATCATCCATTTCAACTATTCCAGAAACATATTGAAGAAATTCAGTCCTGGCATCAGTCACTTGATTTGATGGGGAAACAGGAGCAGAAAACAATTTCTGGAAATAATTGTGGCATTCGTCTTGGAGATCAGAGAAAGAGTGAGTCCAAGAGCCATCCAGTTTCCTAACCCTTAGACATGAATTTTTATTTCGAGTAGCATGCAAGCCCTGGAAAAAGGATTTTGAAGAGCAGCCCTTATCCATGAGGGGCTTGATTCTTGCCCTAATCTGCCATTTGTGCAATTTCCTCTGATCATTAACAGTAAGTTTAAATTGTGCATGTGAAAGGGAATCCTTTTCTGAATCAGAGAGTGGCCTCGACTGAGAAAATTCAGTCAAATGTTGTGCTGTCCTTTTTGCCCATTTAACCTCATTCCTCCATTTTGTCATGTGCCATTTGCCATACTCCCTAATGACATTCTGAATACGAGAGACGAAGCTGTCCCAAGCATAATTCATGTCCTCCTGGGCATGAACTGGCAAAGGATGAATGGCAAATCTGATCATTTGCTGAAAGTTGTGATGTTGGAAATAAGCCCGATTAACATGCAATAATCTACTGGAGAGAAATGGCAAATCATCAAGAGGCATGCCAAGCTGCAAATTCATCCACAACGGAGCATGATCTGACAGGCCCAATGAGAAATCTATAAAGAGATGAGGGCTAAAATCTGCAAATTGTTGTGGATAAAACAAATACCATCTGTCAAGCCTTGCCCAATACGTAGTAAGTGCATTATGATGAAAAGTATATCCAGGGACTGACCCTTGGAGAAGTACCCATAAATCTTCAGCCTGCATAGAAAGAAGCATGTCATCCCATTTGTGCCTTTCTAATGATAGCATTATCTCTAGGGAGAGGGGAATTATTAAAATCCCCACAGATGAATGCATTGGATCTCCATGGATATCTGCATAAAGAATCCCACAAAGAAGCCCTCATGGTGGCAGAGGTCTGGGAGGCATAGACTGATGCAAACTCAAAAATATCACCATTAACATTGCATTGTATTACTATCCATCTGCCACTATTGTCATTGAAGGCCAACTGAGGCTGCAACTCATGTCTAACCAGTATGCATACGCCTGAATAGGTAGCAGTACCAGCATAATATATATCATAGCCGTGCAAAAAACCATGTTGTCCAGCCATGGAGTGTTGATTATGCTCTTGCAAACAAACAATATCTGGCTGCATTTTATGTACATATATCCATAAAAGCCTCCACTTTGAGACATTGCAGAGGCTCTGTACATTGTATGTAAAGCACTTAAGTGTTTGAAACATGAAAAGGTATGTACAGCAGAGTGTGAGGATAAGAACCAGACATCAGAGAGGCTAGGCCTCTGCCTGCATAGGCTGCATGCCCATGAAAGACATAGCATTTTCCTCTTCTTCTGAATCACATATGGGGATGCCCTTCTTCAGTACGCCCACCTAATTTTGAAGGATAGGAGCAGAGGCTGAAGTAGAAGTTTGTCCTGGTGAGGGAGAAGAAGCATCCCATTGACGAGATTGAAGGGGGCGTTGCTTCAATACAACCACCTTCCTGGGTTGTTTAAAACCGTCTTGATCAATTCCCACAGTTTCCTTCATCTTCTCTTTCCCTTTATCTTTTCCTTTTCCTGCAAGTGCGGGCACCTGATTGACTGATTTTGCATTCTTTACTCCATTTGTATTTGCTGTCTTGACTTGCAAATTATCATTCTTTTCCCGTGTCTGGGGTGGCAAAGCATTTGGGGGGGGCTGATGCAGGACCATTGGGCATTCAGAGGCTAGATGCGCAAACTTGTGACGGGCAAAACAAGCACCTGCAAACACACCCCACTTCAATTCAAAATACTTTTTGCCCAATTGCACTCCCTCAACTTCCACCGCAATAGAAGGAGGGGTAGGTATGTGAGTGTCCCAGAGAATGCAGAACCTGTTACGGTTTCCCATGGGGCGTGGTGGACAAATGACATGTCCCAAGGAAGCAGCCAGGCCAGGCAACTCTTCACGCATATAGTCCGGGAAGTTTGCAACCTCAACCCATACAGGGCAGTGATGCCGTATAAGACTTTGATAGTCCTTGTTTGGGGACCAGGGCATAGCATGTACCATTTGCCTCCCATAAAACAGGGGAGAGAACTCAAGAAGCCTCTGCTTGCATGAAGCATCTGATAAATGCACCTCATAAAAGCCTCTGGAAGCAAAATACACTCCCTCTACAAAGCATCCTCCAAGGATGGACTTAATCCACTGCGCGACATCGCTGGCCGCAGGGATTCTTCCTGGAAAGAATATTATAACCGTAGTTTTTGAGACAACTTTCTGAGAGGGTTTACCAGGGACGGCAACTTCAATTTATAGGTGACCTCTGGAATCGGTTTGCCCCATTCCTGTCGTGACTGTTGAAAGTCATCCTTAAGGGTATCAAACACATACTGAGCTTCCAACGTAAATGCATCATCTTGTAAAGCCGGCTCTGATAGGCGTCGCTGAGCATCTGCAGATCTTTCTTTTCGGGCATATGTACAAACATCTAAAGTTGAAGCCATTGATAGAACCACGGAAAGGGAAAGGCTGTGAAAAGGAACAGGCTGACACACACACAGACGCAGCTATGCACGCACGCAGGCGCTGCAGCTTGTAGACTGAAGAAAGAGGGAAAGCGAAGGAGGAAAGGAAGGAAACACGCAACAGCAGGATCAAACGAGCATCTCTCTCACACACACACACAGTCGCACCTGAGAGAAAAAAGATGCAACACAGTAGAGATAACGGGAGGAGCTATAAACAGCAAAGGAAGGCGTGAAGCTGGAGCGGGAACAGGTTGTAAGTTGTACGCAAGTGGCGCTGCAGAGGAAGCAATAAGAAGCCAGCGCTGCAAAGGTAGCGAAGGGCGACCAGCAGCTGGCCCTACAGAGGCTGCAAAGGGCGGAGGGTAGCCAGCGCTGCAGAAGCAGCAAAGAGGGCAGGTGCAGAAGCAGCGGAGGGCAACAGACAGCTCGCGCGCAGGTCCTCTCTCTCTCACACACACACACACACTACACACTACTTGCCCACACACACACACACACACATGTATGTATGTATGCATGCATGCATGTACCACCAAGACCTGTGGTGGAAGAAAGGGGTGGCCTCGGCTTGCGAGGTTGAGGCCTTGGGGAGTCCATTAAGGACCAGACGAGAACCACCACTTTAGCGTGCCGGGCAACCAACCTTGCTACATGATTATACGCAACAAACCATCTGTCCCCCACCAAATCATCTTGGCAGAGTTTGTTGTGGCTCCTATGTTGATGGAGGCCTTGTCCTAGATAGTCACTTATATACAGAGGGCGAGGTAGATGGATCCACTTTGACTCCCTCGACTTGCAAAATAGTCATCACAACAGATAGCACCCAGAGGAGGAGAGTATTCATCTAGTATGGCAGAGTACTCACTTGGTTTTAGGTACGTGGACTACTGGTGGACGAGCTCCCTCCATTTCAATATGATCGAGATTCCCCTTACATTAGGCTTACACATCAGGATAGAAACCAGGTGATTTGATATGAGCTACTGAGGCTATACACACGTAACACATGGGTCATAGGCCCATTACCTACCAAGATGCAGTACTACAGAGATCATTTTCAGAGATTCACAACAGATGGTTTCATACAGAGACCAGGTTACCTTGATGTCTTCATGTCGCATGCTATGAGGATAGCCATTGGCCAGCTTAGGGTATCATCCCGTAGATTGAGGATAGAGAGTGGGAGAGCTGAGTGGATACCCAGAGAAGACATGACCTGTAGACTCTGTGAGATGGGGGTTGAGTTGAAGGAGCACTATGTTTGCCAGCACCCAATCTACTATGAGATCAGAGGGAGATTCATTGTCTATTTAGAGAGGGCTTTGAATCTTATCCCAGATCATGGAGTACACCGGTTAGAGGTCTCACCCTCACAGCAGACTATCGACATCTCTAGCCTTCTTGTATGACCCATGATGGACATTCTAGAGGCCCTTGCCCGGCATACAGGGTTGATTGACTGTTTTTTTTCAGCTCTCTCGTATCCCATCACTTATTGTACCCTATCCTTGGCATAGTAGGATCTAGATTTTTATCTTGTATAATCTCAGAGTCTGAGATCCTAGCTTTCAGTTTTCAGTTTTAGTTTACTGTTACTTTTTCTTTTTCATCCGTGACGAGATTTCATGTATACATCATTTTGGTCTCATAGAACCTATGGGTCTTTTGAAGACGTTGGTATAACTTTCTTTCTTCTTTCTCTCTCTTACACACACACACACAAACACACACACGCACACATCCAAACAGCCGTGCACACAGATGCCCCTGCTGCGGAAAGATGCACAAACTACTGGCTTGCACGTCTGTAGAAAGCGGTGTGGAATGCTGATGTGTATCTCAGGAACTTGCGTGCCTTCAAAAAGCTCACTTGCCTCTTCACAACTGTGACATGTGGAAACAACACTGTTTTGAAAAGTGGGTCGCTGTTGCAACTTGCTGTCTCTCCCTGGAATGTGCCGTACTTGAATGAGTTTGATTTGAAATGCTAGCTAGAGGATGTAAAGATGTCAAGAAGCTTTGTAATGACTTATTTATTGATATAATACTCTCTCAAAAAAAGGAAAGGCCGGTAATTGTCTATGCTTTATTTATTTATTTATGGGTTTGCAATTTGCAGATTATGATGTGGCTGATAATTCCGAAGGCTGTTGGAATGGTGTATGCTGCAAACTTCACCAAGAATCTTCTCAGAATCATTGTCCTTGTGCAATATTTTCCCAGAATGATACGTTTTGTTCCACTGCTTGCTGGGAATTCAGCAACAGGATTCATTTTCGAAACAGCATGGGCTAATTTTATCATCAACCTACTTCTGTTTCTGTTGGTGGCTCACGTTGTTGGGTCTTGCTGGTACCTTTTCGGTCTACAGGTGATTAATGAAGCAAAAACCTATAACCTTCCTTGCTAGCCATTGAACTTCTTCATATTTGTCTATTTAAAAGCAAGGCGTGCAGATCAAGAGACTCTAGGCCAGATTGTCTCCCACCAAAGCCGCTGCAGGATTGACGTATCATTTAGGGGACTGTGTACTTGGGATCAGAGCAACCTACTTATTGGGAAACACCATAGCTTTCTCAAGTCAACTACATGACCATTGGTTGAAGACCAAAGCAATTTGCACATCCAAAAGCCTTTATCCATATTGTCTATAGGGGTGGAAAGGGCTTACCATAGCACAACTTCTTGCGAAGCCATGGGCAGACGCCCTTTCGGTGTGATCTCCTCCATCTTTCAAATGTCTCCCTTCTCTCAACTGACCAACACATGGATGGAAAACAAGGCAACCACACCAAGTTGGGTTGCCTTCGGAAGTCTTAAACCACAGAGTGGGTCTTGCATAACAAGAGGCCAAGAACCACATACCAATTTGTTCAAAATCAGATGATATGGTCATGCTTATCTTGGAGGCATGGAGGCCTCTGCAATATTGGCTAAACATGAATGCCACCAAGGATGTAAGACTGGCTGTTTTAGCCTCATCTCTGTTAATAATGAGGCTGTTGCAGCCTCACCTCTGTTAATAATGAAATAAATTTTACAATTAAGTTAGCAATTGAACAATTAGCACAGCATTTTTCACAAGCTTGTATCACAAAGGGAAGGACTATATTACTCACATTGCTTGGGCTTTTTTAAATTGCCTTCATACAGAATTTGAAGGATTTGCCACTTTGGCTATCTACCTAGACGATTCAAAAATACACACGTACAATTCTCTTCATTATTTTTTAAACCTCTCCCTTAGTATAGCCCGGGGTTGGGACACACAGTATAGCAGCTGCGGAAGTGATGGGTGGGAGGAGAGGGCGCAGGCGAACTAGTGTGGGTGGGAGCTTGGGACACACTCTATAGTCTGGGGTTGGGACATACAGTATAGCGGTGGTGGCAGAAGTGACGAGCGGGAGGAGAAGTATAGCGGCAGCGGAAATGACGGACAAGAGTAGAAGGCGTAGGAGAGAGAAATGAAATGAAATGAAATGTTATATTAACGTCTTCAAAAGGCCATAATGACCTATGAGACCAAAAGTTACATCATGGTGGATCTGATAAAATATCTGGATAAAAAAACCCAGAAAATGAAAAATAAAGATGATACTACTGGCACCTAGAAAATGAAACTGGAACTGGAAGGTAAACAGAAACCCTTATAGGGTGCTAGAGAGAGAGAGAGAGAGAGAGAGAGAGAGAGAGAGAGAGAGAGAGAGAGAGAGAGAGAGAGAAATGAAATGAAATGAAATGTTATATTAACGTCTTCAAAAGGCCATAATGACCTATGAGACCAAAAGTTACATCATGGTGGATCTGATACAATGTCTGGATAAAAAAACCCAGAAAATGAAAAATAAAGATGATACTACTGGCACCTAGAAAATGAAACTGGAACTGGAATATAGCGAGGGGGGGTACGCTATGGAGGTGAGTGGAATATAGTGAGAGGATACAATATCATGTGGGACGGAGGGGTACACTATGGAGGTGCCTCCATCTCATAATATGTGCCGCATCGGACACTGGCGGATCTCCTCAATATCCTTTGTGGTCAGCACCCTGACTGGGTGTCCCGCATGCCTCGCAAGAATAATCCGAATCTGCCGCTGCAACCTCCGTCTATGCTGGGATGCCCCCCTCCGTAGTCGTGGGCGTCTGGACCACCCAAGCTCAATCGCACGATCAATCAGTGTACCCCTAGTGTGGGCGGTATCCATGTCCTGCTGCTGCTGTGGTCCATCTGGCGCAGTGATGGCTGGACTAAAGAAATCTGTAATGTGCCTCTGAGTCTGGCTCTCTGTGCGCCTAAGCAGGCTATCTCTATGTCTCCGCAGCTCAAGCAAGAACAATCCCAAACACCTCTGGTCCTGGTACCCCAGGACTCTGGAAAGTGGTCCAAAACCCTCTCTGAATAAACAGTGGAAACGACCACGTATCTCATAGTATGCAGTACAATGGCATATATAATGCAGCTCTGTCTCTGGCTCCCCATGGCATACTCGGCATATCCTGGCCTCAGCTGGTATACCTCTATATCGGCCAATCTCAATCTCAAGCTGGTGTGAGGATGTGCGAATCTGACCAATAGCACATCGTACTGCATGAGACAAGTGTACATCCATGTAACTGGGTCTGATCACAAAACCATCTGCTGTGAGCTGAAGAAAATGCTCTCTGTAGAAAGCCATCTTCGTGCCCAGCTCCTCAGTCGGCTGTATCCATGTCCTCCTAATGTCCAGCTGAACTAAATCCTGACGGATGAGTCTGGTAATCTCTGTCCGTGTGAGAGTGAGAGAGGGTGCCTCCAGAGAATACTGGAAGGGAGGCAATCTGTCCATGCTAAAACCATATGCCTGGAACCAAGATGTCATCTGTCCATACCAACAAGCCGTGTCTCCCTGTAAAGCTAACTGTCGGGAGGACTCCAGGGCGAGGCGTGCATATCTGTCTCGAGGGAGATCCCACAAGCCATGTATGTAGGAGACTGATCTCGTAAGAGCCTCAATCACCAGAGGGGCAGCCGCCAGCTCTGCTCGAATAATCTCATGAGGTACCACGGCCTTGGCTCTAATAATCCTAGCAATCATAGATACCTAAGGCCTCTCCATACCTCTCCACCCGCCTGCGCTGTGATGGCCCACTGAAGGTCCCCATATCTGCACTCCATAAAGCATAGCTGATGTCACTAGAGTGTCAAAAAGCCAAAGTTTCGTTCGAGGTTCTTGAAACTGAACCTGCGAACACATCCTCTCCAAACCACCCAGGGCTGCATGTGCTCTAGTCAATCTAGTCTCTGCTGCTCTCCTCATCGAAAACACTGGCCCACTGAATACTACCCCAAGATATGTATATGCATCTGTATACTCCACAATCTCTTGCCCATATGTAAAAGTGGAAGCTGATCGCCTAACCCACTGTGGCGTGGTGTTAAACACCATAACCTTGGTTTTGCCAAGGTTGACAGACAATCCACTATCATGTGCAAACTCATGTAAAGCATCCAGATGACGCTGCATACCCTCAGGGGAATCAGAGATCAACACAATATCATCAGCATATAACAATAGTGGGATCCATGTACCTGCTAGCTGGGCTCCTCTGTCCCCCAATCTCTCAATGTAGTCAGAAGCCTCATCCACATACATACCAAACAGTGAAGGAGATAACGGGCAACCTTGCTTCACTCCTATAGTGGAGTGAACCAAAGTAGAGACCCCCTCTGGGGTGCGTACCTGTCCTGCAACTGATCTATATAAAGCCATAATCCCCCATATGAGCTCTGTGGGTACCCCATCTCCTGTAATCGCCTCATCAATCTGGCTCTGGGCACTGTATCAAATGCTTTGCGGAAGTCCACAAAGCTACAATAAATCCGTCGCCCATGCGACCTGCCCTCCTCAATAATGGCCCGGAGAGTCAAGATGTGGTCAAGAGTAGAGAAACCTCTCCTGAACCTGCCTGTCCCTCTGCTCGAATGCCAACTCTCTCTGCCCATCTACTCAACTGCTGCTCAAGAATGGATGCATACAATCGTGCTAGTGTGTGACCAATCATAATAGTGCGATAATTCCCTGGCTCCATAGGGTCCCCTGACTTGAAGATAGGCACGATGGTGGACCTACTCCAAGTCTCGGGTAAGCCTTCACACATAGCACGATTGAACATCACTGCTAGAAGCTCTGCCAGCATGTCTCTCGCATGAATAAAGTGCTCAGCGACCAATCCATCATGATCATATGCTCTCCCAGTCTTCATCCTATCAATGGCCTTCCTTACCATCTCTGCGGTAAAGAAAGTACATGTCTGTGGGCATGGTGCTGGCGGGTCAGGAAAAGGTGTCTGTCCAGGAACTGTATATAGAGATGCTGCATAACTACCCCAGACCTCTGTAGAAGTGATGGCCAAAGCAGGGGAGGACTCATGAAACAGACGCCAAGCCTCCCTCGAATCCTGGCTCAAGAACAGCTGGTATAATTCTTGCTCTAGCTGAGCAAGGCCGGCCTGCTTCTTCCTTCGCACAAGACGTCGGAAGGCAATACGTGACTGTCGGTGAGTAGTGACTCCCAAAGCAACCTCCCGCTGCAGTCGGGCTCTGGTCTCTCTGCACTCCTCATCATACAGTCAGTATATGGGTCAACTCCTCCAAAGGTCTCCCTGGCTCCTCTGTGTACAGACGTTTGTAAATCCCATCTGTGTAGACAGCATCAGTCTCTGAGGTAAAAGTATATCGAGTGTGATCTGCCCCTCGTGTCCTCTGAGCTGTGGTAAAGTGAAAAGAGATAGTCAATGTCAACAATGCATGATCCACTACTACCCCAATGGGCCGAGATCCAACTGTGAAGTCCTCAATGCATGAAACAAAGCTGGGCATAGCCATAACATAATCCACTGTGCTAGCACCATGTCTATGTGGAAAGCAAGTAAATCCAGCTGCTGACGGAAACCTCTGCAAGCCATTAAGTATGGCCAACCCATGTGCAGTCCCCATATCTACCAAATATCTCCCATACTCTGTGCACTCCACATCCTGTGAGCGTCTGTCTAATCCCATATCCAGAGTGTCCAGCTCTCTCAGCATCTCCTCCGAGGTATCATAAAAGGCTGTCTGGCGGTTGCCCGTCCGGGCATTAAAGTCCCTAACAGGATGATGTCTCCATCCCTAGAGAACTCCCATATGTCATCATCTAGCACAGAGAAAGGAGACTGCCCTCTAGGTGCTGCATATGTCGATGTACTAGGAGCAAAATGCATATGGCAATATACAGGAATCTGCCTGTGTCGGCCCTCAGTCTCACCCACATATATCTGGCCTGATCATCTCTCCGAACGATGTGTAGAAGCGGTTTTGCAGCTCCTCCCTGGTCTGAGGGATCCATTGCAGTTCCAGGCTGCCAGCTTTAATTTGGTCCCATAGGTCTCGCACCGTCATGTAGAGCGTCGCTCCACGATGACCACCCTCCCTTCTCTATAAAATGCTATCTTTCCCTTTTCTCTTGCCGCTCTAATCTCTGGCATAACTTCCTTCATATGTGCAAGCTGTGAAAGAGTAAGATCATCACCAAGAAAAATGCCTGTATTCTTTAAAGTGGGTCGTCTCTTCAAGAACTCCTTCTTCGCCTCAATAGAGGGGAAGCGAAGTATGAGAGCTCTTTCCTTTGATGTTTCCCCGTTGCCTCCGCTTTTTTTGCCCACTCTCCAAGCTTTTGCGTGTGCCGGACTGTCAATCCCCATCAACACCATAAGCTCTTTCACCTCCTCTTCAACTTTATCCCTGTCTTTAAGGCCGGTAATCCTCACATGCAAAGCACGTGTACGTCTTCGTTGTTCCTCTTCCAAAGTCATGTTAATGATTGTAGGTGTAGGGGTTGTTATCTCCTTACCTTTACCCTTCTTGGCGACCTCTATCCACTTCTCCGCTTCATCCATCTTCTTTTGCGTCTTGGTGATGACTTCCACCCACGAGGAAGTCTTTGCTTCATGTTGCTTCTCTTCTTCCTTAATTGCCCGTACTGTTCTTTGATAACCTTGAGCTCTTCTATCATTGATGGCTGAATTTCACCTTCTTCAAGTCCACCATTTGCCTTGGCCTCTGCAAGCTCCCTCTGAAGAGCTGAAATTACGCCTTTGAGCGTGTTGACTTCCCCGTGAAGGTCTTTGACTTCCGCTATGAGGTCCTCCTCCTCCTCTTTCCACCGCTTACCCTCATTGAATACCATTTGGAGAAAGTTGGCTTTCTCCTTCCACCATCCCTCCATCTCTACCTTCCATTCCTTCATTTTCTTTTCCACATTTGTTATCCTCTTGTTTGTGACCATAAAGGTCGCCTTCATCGGGCTGCGCAAGGGGGAAGCCATGGAAGAAGCGAGAGAGAGAGAGAGAGTTATGCTGCTGCCTTGGGGGCCTGAGCAAGGGTAGGCGGCGCTAACGTTTAGATAGACTGGCCATTGCCAGCAGAACTGTGCGGCGTACAGGGCAGCAGGGGGGAGCGAAGCAGGCGGCGCTAATAGGGCGGCGGCGGCGAGCAGGGAGGGAAGGCGGCGGAAGCGAGCAGGCGAGAGGGGGTGACAGAAAGTTCGAACAGAGAGGGGGCGGCGAACAGCAGGCGGGAGGGGGAAGCGAAGCAGGCGGCCCTAACAGGGCGGCGGAAGAGAGAGAGAGAGAGAGAGAGAGAGAGAGAGAGAGAGAGAGAGAGAGAGAGAGAGAGAGAGAGAGAGAGAGAGAGAGAGAGAGAGAGAGGGAGATGGGGGCGCAAGCAGGCAGCGGGAGGGGAGAGCGAAGAGCGAAGGGGTCAGCGGGAGGGGTGGGCGCAGCGGGAGAGGAGAGCGAAGAGAGAGAGAAATGAAATGAAATGAAATGTTATATTAACGTCTTCAAAAGGCCATAATGACCTATGAGACCAAAAGTTACATCATGGTGGATCTGATACAATGTCTGGATAAAAAAACCAGAAAAATGAAAAATAAAGATGATACTATTGGTACCTAGAAAATGAAACTGGAACTGGAATATAGCGAGGGGGGGGGTACGCTATGGAGGTGAGAGAGAGAGAGAGAGAGAGAGAGAGAGAGAGAGAGAGAGAGAGAGAGAGAGAGAGAGAGAGAGAAATGAAATGAAATGAAATGTTATATTAACGTCTTCAAAAGGCCATAATGACCTATGAGACCAAAAGTTACATCATGGTGGATCTGATACAATGTCTGGATAAAAAAACCCAGAAAATGAAAAATAAAGATGATACTACTGGCACCTAGAAAATGAAACTGGAACTGGAAGGTACACTATGGAGGTACCTCCATCTCATAATATGTGCCGCATCGGACACTGGCGGATCTCCTCAATATCCTCTGTGGTCAGCACCCTGACTGGGTGTCCCGCATGCCTCGCAAGAATAATCCGAATCTGCCGCTGCAACCTCCGTCTATGCTGGGATGCCCTCCTCCGTAGTCGTGGGCGTCTGGACCACCTAAGCTCAATCGCACGATCAATCAGTGTACCCCTGGTGTGGGCGGTATCCATGTCCTGCAGAGAGAGAGAGAGAAATGAAATGAAAATGAAATGATATATTAACGTCTTCAAAAGGCCAAAATGACCTATGAGACCAAAAAGGTTACAACAATTGGTGGATCTGATACAATGTCTGTGTAAGAAAAGCTAAAAACAACTAACGGAAACTGAAATAACTATGAGGAAAAGTACGGTACTATGAGCTCCTAATGGATAACATCTGGGAGGAAAACTCCAGCAACAAAGGTAAGCATCATACACATCACTATCCAAAGAAGTCTCTCATCGGTCGATGGCGGATATCCTCAATGTCCTCCATGGTGAGTACTCTGACTGGACGTCTCCCATGCCGTGCTAGTATGGTCCTGATCCTCTGTTGTAGTCTCCGCCGGTGTCGAGATGGGCCTCTCATCTTGGGGCGCCTGGACCGCCCCAGCTCTATAGCCCGATCAATCAGTGTACCTCTAGTGCGGCTATACTCTGGAGCTAGCTGCAATGCCTGCTGGCCTGACTGCTCAATCTCTGGTCAAAAGAAGTCTGTAATCTGCCTCTGTAGGTGTCTCTCCCTCTCTGATGCCCTCCCTCTCAAGAGACCCTCTCTATGTCTACGAAGCTCCAGCAAGTATAATCCGAGGCATCTCTGATCCTGATATCTCACGACTCTAGAAAGTGGTCCAAAACCCTCTCTAAACAGGCAGTGAAAACGGCCTCGTATCTCATAATAT